>NC_088332.1:2252000-2858000 GCF_036884655.1 Musa acuminata AAA Group
TGAAGCAAGCAGATAAATCAAGACATAATAAATCTGAAACGTAATTTTGACTGACATAATAATGCTATTTTACGGTATCTTGTCCCCTTCAAAATGTGAGCATCTTCCGCCCAACAAGAACTTGCTATGTCAGCTGATAAGCTAAAAAGATTTCATGGCACATGAAAACCTCTTGAATCAAAGAATATAAAGGATACAGCATACATTCTTTCACCAAGTTTATGTACACATGCTCTTTAATCTTTGGATAGTAATGGCCAGTGATATAACAAAGCTTAAGTAATATGGGGTAACTTCATAAAAAATATGGCTCTCTGAGTGTTGATATTCATTCTGATTAGTAATTCTTATGGTACAACAGATACGTTTCAAAGAAAACACAAGTCGCTAGCTCTAGAAATTTTAGCTCGATTCACAAACCTTATTTATTGGGTCTGAGATACGTCCTTGGGCCCTTCCGCACACCTACCATGATGACTTGCTGCTGTTGTTTTGCCTTTTTCTCCCGTTCCCTCTCCTCGTTCAACTTATCTGCTTCCGCTTGCTCTTTTCTGAGATTCTCCATCTCCTCCTCCATTGCAGTCTTCTCTTCCTTCTGCTTCTTCTTGTGTTCAAGCATAGATGTATCCGACTCTTTAACAGAGAAAAACATTGGTCCCAGCTCAGCCAGCCAATGTGGCTCGATTATCCTAGTTGTAATTACTGACCAATAAAGCATGCAGCAATAGATCTAGCATATCTTAAAACCGCATGGTTGGTCAGTGCTCTATAGTGTTTTTCTTCAGGTGGCTCAAAGGTGTTTTGTATTAATTACAACAATGTTCCTTGATGAAATAAATCTGATACACGATCTCAATTCTCAATTGCTTTTCATGAAATTAACAGCCTGGTGAAACTATGATGCGTGGCATTTGCTTATACTAGAACAGGCGAAGTGGAGATCTGCAACACAAATAAATTGGAACTCAATCAAGAACCAACCATTTGTTCCAGCAGAGAGGGAGTCGCAATGTTCCAACGGAGTAGTCATGATGCCCCTTTTAGTTTCTGATATCTACTTTAGATGGTTCTTTTTGTTGCATAACACCACCATTCTGTTCTTTCCAAATTGACAATTTGGCAAACAGCTAGAAAATGATGCAAGAGAACCCACTGGATGATTTTAAGAAAACTAAAGACTTATAACAGATTCCTATATATTAAAGACCTATTTCAGAAGAAAGTCCTCATAACGTATTTGCGCTACTCATTTGCAATAATCATATTCATTCCTCTAAATCGCATGTGCTCTTCTAATGCATGCAACTCTTTCTACCAGATAATTCTGAAGCTTTATATCAAAACATAGGTCATAAATCAGAATCAGTATGTGGATCAGTCAATTGCAAAAACATAGCATTGGTTGGACCAGTCATAAGAGAAATCAGAATCGAGAAACAAAAAAATCACTAAATTTCAAATTTTATAAAATAAGGATAATGAAAAAGAAAAGCTGTAAATGAGATGACCCCCGCTTTCCATTATTGCTAGAGGCGAGGGGCAACAACTAGTCCGGTTCGACTGATGAGGTAAAGCAGAGGCTTTCAGCACCTTGCTCTCAAAGAGAAATCTGTTGCGGGCCTGACAAAAACAAGAGACCAGCAATGAGAGTAATTCTCAGGCCTCTTATTTATTCGGTCTGAGATACGTCCTTGGGCCCTTCCGCACACCTACCATGATGACTTGCTGCTGCTGTTTTGCCTTTTTCTCCCGTTCCCTCGCCTCGTTCAACTTATCTGCTTCCGCTTGCTCTTTTCTCAGATTCTCTATCTCCTCCTCCATTGCAGTCTTCTCTTCCTTCTGCTTCTTCTTGTGTTCAAGCATAGATGTATCCGACTCTTTAACAGAGAAAAACATTGGTCCCAGCTCAGCCAGCCAATGTGGCTCGACTGCAGTCACACATTGCATATACTCCTTTGTGGTCAGTACAAGTTCATGGTAAACCACGTAATCTGGAGTGTATCCAAGCCCATACAGTGCACTGCTGGGATGCAGGTGGCAGGGCATTCCATTCCGGCAATTCACATATTCACCCACACCTTTCAATCTGGCAGCATTGTGGAAATAAGCAGAACAGATTGCTTTCCTGACCACATCCCACTCCATCCCACATGAAGTCAGGGGAATCTTCAAGGACTTGAGTATGTCTAACAGCTGGGATCTGACTTCCCTTGCCTTCCTAAGGCCCTTCACATGCAAGAAGTGGTCATTGCACCAGTCCCCACGGTATTGGTTTGCTTTCCATTGTTGGTATACATTGAGAAGTGTCAAGTGATCAGATTCTGGAACAAAGAATTTTTCCCTTGCCGCATCGCTCTCCTCTGCCCGATCCTTTGGTCGGAAGAAAACTGAAGGCACTGAAAGCATAGACACGATTGTTAAAACCTCATTTATGCACTCTAGCTGCTCCCCCATCAACAACATTTTCGCAAGCGGTGGATCCAAGGGAAATTCCACCATCTTCCACCCAATCTCAGTGAGGCTTCCAACATTGTTCAAGGCGCCCAACACCCACAGCTGGTACATTGAATTGAGAATATTTTCCTGCGGGGGCGGATCCATGAAGTCAAAATCCAAAAGATTTTCAATCTTTAAGGATTTAAGCAGCAAAACCACATTGCCCAGATTTGTTCTCTGGATCTCTGGAACAGGGTTAGGAAGCAGCTCATTTTGATACGCAGACTCTGTAAATAACCGATAGCAAGTGCCAGGACCAGTTCTGCCAGCACGCCCAGCCCGTTGGTCAGCTGCTGCTCGGCTAACTGGAAACACTTGTAGAGCATCCATGCCCATTCTAGGATTGTAAACCTTCATTTTACCATATCCTGTGTCTATGACATAAAAGATACCATCTACTGTAAGGGATGTCTCTGCAATGTTGGTTGCAACAATGCATTTCCGAGCACCATCTTCAGCTTTCTGGAAGATCTTTGCTTGCAGATCAGCTGGCAACTGAGAATAGATAGGCAATATCAAGAGCTTTGGGACTGCTTTGCTTGTGGATGCGATGAGCTGTTCCATACGCTCAGCAAGAGCATAGCAGGCAGCTTCAATCTCATCCTGCCCTGTCATAAAGATGAGAATGTCACCAGGAGCGCTTGTAATGTGAATAGTCATCGCCTGCTTAACAGCAGCTTCAACATAGTCTTCACACGGTGTTTTGCTGTACAGGATATTTACATGGAATGTCCTTCCAGGGATTTGAAAAGTCGGAACACTGGAACATAGAGAGAAAAAGGTTAGGTTGGCCAGGAGTGCAGAGAGTAAATAAATGGGTCATCAGTAAAGGTATTAGCTTACAAAGCTGACTCATCTTACCCTCCAAAGAAGTCGGAAAATTTTTTAGCATTCAGCGTCGCAGACGTTACAATAAGCTTGAAGTCGCGTCGCCTAGCAACTACCTTCTTCAGTATACCAAATAAAACATCGGTACTCAGTGATCTCTCGTGTGCTTCATCCATGATAATTACTCTGGGAAAAAGAAGTATTTCTCAGGATACACAAAGTTCAAAAACAGTTCATGTTATGAAAGCAAAGTTCTATGTGATTTCCTAACAATTTTGTGCCTCAAAAAACAAAGCATAAAAATTAAGTTTGAGAAAACAAGCAAAAGACATTCAAAGAATCTTTCCCTCTTAACAATTCGAAGATCATAACTACCTAAAGTCTGTTATGTATATAGTAACTAGAAACAATATTTGTTTTATTGCCAATATCAACATTAGCAAACAGTGAAGTTTTTCAAGCTAAGACAACATAACATCACTTAGTTTAAATCAATGCATAACTCAAAGCCCTTGTACATAACGAGACTCTATCCTCTTCGATTCGTCGGACAGGAAGAGCAGAAAAACAATGAGATCATGAATAGAAATAGCTTTATGGGTCAATTTACACTATCTACCATGCAGCAAAGGAGAAAACAAAACTATCTGATAGCATAAGCTTTAGACATAGAAAAGAACACCAAGAACTAATCCATCCAAGCTTGCAGTTAGTATGTCCAGGAAAAAGAAAAAATCCACCACGAAGTAAATCTCTGGATGATCCAATGGAGAACAAGGACAAGCAATCCTGGTTGACCAGTAGGTGACCACCGCAAAAACAAAAAAGGTAGCTGAACAAGAAACCTCGATGATATCTGTTTGATGAAGGTAGCTGAACAAGAGATCAAATGACTTGAATTTCCACAGTTAGAAAGAATGACTTTCTGGAACAACTGTGAGCATAAGATTACAGCGGTACAGCATATAAAGGGGAGTGACATGGTGAAGGATGCAACAGTAAGAATTTATAACTACAATTATCATTTGTTGATTGTATGTTCCGACAGGTTATTTGCGTATCTTCCAAAAGTAGATACCCAATGATCTAATTTAATAGTCAACATTTAATCAAAAACCCATCTCTAAATCTGCTGCGAGAAAGCATAAATCTAAGATCTTTAATCCCCTCAAGCTAAATATTAGGAAAGATATTCTATGAAAAAGAATGGCACCTCATCTTCCAAAACCCCGCCCATCTCTACATCTTCTGTCAGAAAGCATAGTTCTAACTTCTAATATCCTTTTTCCCCTCAAGCTAAATATTAGGAAAGATCATATAAAAAAGAAGTAAGAAACTCTAAAATGTTCCTCCAATATGCTTTGGAAAAGCATAGTTCTATTTCCAACTTCTCCTAAAAGTAAATAACAAGAAAAAGTCCTTTACTAAACAGTGATGGAAGAGTGTTGTGAAAGATAATTCTCAGCAATGAGTCTTAGTTTACCAGGTAATAGGTTAGTTTTATGTTCTCCTTGACTTTTTAATACTGTCACATATAGACATAACCTCTTTTCATCTTCTACCAGTGCACTTGACAATTTACTTATTGATCTGATGGACGTGAACAAAGGAAGTAAATTTTAAGAATATCCAAACATCATGGCAGAAACAAATAATCCTGCAAGCTAAAGATAATTTTCTATGGAATTTCATATCATAGAATAAGAACAACCGATTCTAAAAAGTGTGGAAAATAAGTCTTCTTAAAACAAAAATAGAAACAAAAAAAAGGACAATAAGCATACCGGTATTTGTCAAGATCAGAGTCCTTCAATGTTTCACGCAGAAGTACCCCATCCGTCATGTACTACACAAATAAAATATAACATTCTGGTGAGTATACTTCAATCTAAGATAAATGATACAATTAAGTTTATCACCAGAAATTACTAGAAGATCCTAAATAGTAGGCCAATTAGTCCAATGCATAAGTGAATTAATCAAGAGAAGAATATAGCTAGAACTTAAGTAGGAGAAATCCTAATAAGATTCCATAGCAGTTGCTAAACCAATTCATAATAGTTAACATTTTGAAATAAACCTACTGTATATACAGTGGAATGCAATCAAGGAGTGAATTTTGTCATGGAACTAAAGATATCAAAGACAATAATAAAATGATCTAAATACTTCAAATACTGTAATAAAATGAACTAAATATGTCAAATACCATAATAAAATGGACTAAAGATGCCCATGGAACAAAAATTAACATCGGAAGTTCTAGACTTTGAAGTAAGCATAAAAATAATAGTAAGAACATGAAGTAAAGAAATTCCAAATAAGGTAAAAAAAAAACCTTTATTATAGTATTTGGACCAGTGACATCTTCAAATCTTATGGCATAACCAACTTTATCACCCAACTCTGTTTCCATCTCCTCGCTGACTCGTTTAGCAACACTCATGGCAGCCACACGTCTTGGTTGTGTACAACCAATAATACTACCATTTGTATATCCATCTTCATGAAGATACTGTCAGGTAGCTTTATCATCAGCATAACAATAAACGGCTTATATGTTGAATAAAATCAAAGAGAGTATTGGAAGTGGGTGTTACCTGTGTCAATTGAGTTGTCTTCCCAGAACCAGTCTCTCCAACTACAACTATTACCTGATTTTCACGAACAACCTAATGTAGAGCAAGCAGAAGAATTAAGCACAGTGATAAAAAATTGCATAGGAAATCATGAACATATCAAAAACAACAATGATATCGCCAACACGAGGAAAATTTTTAATGGTGTTACAACTAACATGTAATGTCTCAAATTTAATAATACATAGCACAGTTACTAAGGATATCAAATATACTGGGCCATGCTACAAGTGCAGGGTATCTTAGCCTCATTCATGATATGTGTAATATGGGAGTAGTTGAATTGTTATTTGGGAATCACTCATTTAAATAACTGGTGGTCCTAGAAATCAACTATGCATCTAACAACAATGCTAGAAAATATTTTAAAAACTGGTCTGATATTGATTTTGGTAATCTACGGGACCGGTACAGTACCATTTTGTCAATGGACTTATACCTTTGGTATCCTTGTATAAAATAAAAAATTAATTTCATGTGTACCATTATAAAGCTAAGCATTTTAATGAGAAACAAAGAACGAGAGGAAGAATGGGAGAGAAACTGAGAGAAAGGTGTGAGGGAAAATAAGAAAGTGAGAGAAAAGGGAGAGAAGCTAGAACAGAGAAGGGAAAGACAATTTGTGACAGAAACAAAGGGTTGTTGAGCACCATTGCAGTCGAATGTTGTCAGTAGCTGACAGAGAAAGGATTACAAAAGAGGCAGGGAAAGGGCAAGAATGTGAAATCGGTATTCAACTTCAGCGGTGCAACGCAATGGTGAGTAGTAGTTTGAGTGAAGAGGGAGAAAAGACAGAGGGGAGAGAGAGAGAGAGAGAGAGAGAGAGAGATCAAATGAGAAGTGTGTTAGGAATCATAGAGATAGCATGTGTTGAGTTAGTAGGTCACACTCCGTCCGTGTTTATCGCAGGAACAGAATGAGAAAAGACAAATAGAGTGTAAGGAGAGGGAAAAGCATTTGCATGGCTGCTTTGAATACTGATAGCAAAGAGCAGCAATCTAGGTTCGGATGGATGACTATGGTTGTGAGAGGTGGCGAGGGGGATGAGAGTTGTTAACTTTTGGTGTTAACTTGTTTTCCTAGGAAAGCCTTAATCATTAATTTCATTCAACATATAACAGAAAACACAAAATAAGATATGACGTTTAAAGAGAACCAAACAAAGCATGCATTACAGAGTGCAAAGTGAATATGTTGACCAATACGTTTATAGATATTGACCTTCAACAGTTCCTCACGAACAGAATATATTGGAAGATACTGCCTTTGTTGTGAAATGGACTTCGACTTGGCGAACTCACTTACTGCTTCACCTTTCTCTTTCATATGCCTTGCAAACTTGGCTTCCTCTTTAAAATCCACTTCGCCTTCTTCTCCTACCACTGCAGTATCTGCATCAATCTGATATTTGAGGCAGAGAAAGTTGAGTTATTCAAAGGAGATGGACAAGAAAATTAATCAGCTAAGATCACAAATACTAACCTGCTCAGCTGTCTTCTGGACCCCTAGAATGTCACCAAGTTTTGATCCTGCCAGCTCCCAAAACCGTTGGCGTGACTTATTCATACTCTGCTTTTCATGAATTTCCCTAACCAGAGCAGAACCTTTACGAGCAATTATGGCCATATCTGATGTGGGATCTTTAATAGGCATTACAGGTTCAGCCTGTTTTGTGAATACCACCCTACCATCCAGGAAAGGGGGCTTTGTATCTGCAAAAAGTTGGAACAGGTGCTCAGTAACTTCAGCCACTTGGTAATACAATTCATTAGGACCAAACAACACACATATCAGTATAACCATGTTTTGCCAGAACATGTCAATTAACACACATATCAGTATGTGCACGGAGGAAGTTGTGAGCAAAAAGCACAAGCAGCCTTTTGCAAAAATAGAACTTCAGTCTAGAGGATTCATCACTAAGAGTTTTTTTTTCTTTTTTTTTTTTACTTCATCAAAGATAAGTTAGGATTCCTCCAAACAAACATGGTATTTAAATAAAATTTGACTCACTCAAAACAGTGGAAACAAACAACATCTCTCTGAAAGACCAGCATTTTTTCATGACGCATGGATATTTATCATAGATGATGGAATATCAGATAAGTCTAACGCAGGACAATTTCTATTATTCAAGTCTTTTATCTTTTTTATCAATGATGGCCCTTCAGGATCTCTCAAGAAACTGCTTATATTTACAAGACTTCCCAGTAGACTTCTTAAACAAAAGGGTAGCTTGCTTCTGGCATAGGTATTGTATACTATAAAGAATGCAAATGACATTCAAAATATCTTAGAAACAAGTGACATTTCTCTTCCATAAGCTCTCAAACAGCTAGTTACGTTTATTACAGAAACAAATTGCACATTTCACAACATAAATCCTTTTGGAAACATAGTAAGGAATTGAAATTCTTAAAACACAAATAGTGAATGTTAATCATTAGCACGTTAATTCTCACAATTGTAACCCAACTCTTTCCGAGTATTAATTAGCACAAGAAGCATCAACCTTAGGTTTCTGTAACAAAATGTATAGTGCATTGCACATCCGCATAATTTACAATAGAACTGAAGATGTTAACAAAATGTGAAATTGTAATAAAAAATGAGGAAGAACAATTTGAGCCCAAAGCCAAATTGCACTTAGTCAGGTCTCCATTGAGTCTAGATATGTCAGGGTTAATCTTCCTATTTTTTGTAAATTTATTTATCTTACAGATATTTTCTGGTCAAATTTGAGAAATGATTTTTTTCTATTTTCTAGGTATTACAAAATTATTTTCATTAAAATGTATAGAAATGATTTTTTACCATATTTGGATATATTTAGGTTATATTATGATTCTAATGTTATCCTTACTTTTTATATGATATGCAATACCAAATCTTGGTAAATAATCCTCCATTTTTTATAGATTTGGGTATCTTTAAATTAGATTAGGATTCTAATATTATCTTAATTTTTGGTAAGATATGTGATAACAAATCTTGGTACATAATCCTCAGGTTTGTTATGCCAAAATAATCACCAAAGTTGAACAGGAAAAATGTGCAATAATAGAAAAATATCGGACTTGATATATAAGAATTTTTTCTTTAATTTATGCAAAATCCTTTTGTAAGCACTAATATGAATCTGATTATAATGTGATTACCGTAGACACCTCACTAGAACTTGTGAACCAAAATCTATAGCATGAACAACAAACATCATCCTAAGAGTTCATTATCAACTTCATATTCCTCCTTCATGACAGAATAGGACACCGAGGTACTCACAGGAACATAGCATCAATGGTAATGATAAAGACATTACAGAGTAATACTGTAGAACAATTAGATCTAACTTCACCATACCATGAACTAAAAGGATGACTTTGCGCTCATCCTCATCCTCAAAGTTAATCTGCACCTCTGTTCCTCTAACAGCCCCCGATCTCAATAGCTGTCGGTCTTCCCACTGAGCATTATCAGCAGTCAATTGTGATAACTTCTTACTTTGGGCAAGGGTCATCAATGTTCCATCCTTACGAGTCTGCAGCATTACACATATATAAGAAAAAAAGTGGTATATGTAAATGAATTTATTTTTTCTACTATGACTTGCAATAATATTAGTACAATCTCCAAGTTGTATCAAGGATAAAGATCCAGCAGGTGATAATGACTTTGGGTTAACAAAGTCTAGATAAGTCAGGAATCTAATAAGCCAAGCTTTTCAACCGCTAAAGACAAATTTAATTAACTAGCCTTACCTCTTGAATACATCCAATATATTTCAGATGATGTTCCATACATGATAACTTAACAGGCTACATATCAAACTTTCCAGAGGTGCCATTCACTATTTTATTTATTCTGTCTAGACATTCATTTCAAAAGCCTTAAGCTGCTCCTACCATTTCAAATATTCTTCTCGGCTACTCAACATAGTGGCAGACAAAACATAGCTGCTCTTATAAATAATTTTCTTTTAATCTGAAGGGTTACTGCTGGTTCAAAAAAACATGTTCATATCAAGCCTAATACTAATGTCCTGCATCATGAGAGAGTACATGTCTTGTACAAGATGGGTCATACGACCACCGCAATATCAAAATCAGAAACATGAAACTGCATGGGGAGCATTCTAGAACCTTCCACTTCATATCAGTAATATCAAAATCCAAAAAAGCTTCAGTCAAATTATTATGAGTGAAGCAAGCACAGATGTAAGAGGTGTATAAAACAGAGCGAATGTGAACAAGGTAAAAGGCCAGATCAGAAACAAGATGAATCTTATAAGCAGGGAAAAAGGATGACCATGTCATACTTTAGGGAAAACTTATATATTAATTTCATAACTCGATACAACATACATTTCTCCTAAGTAGTATAATAAAAATTAAATCTCGATATAGATCAGAAAGACAATAAAGATTACAATTGACTGCTTGTATTTCTTATTTTCTTCTTTCTCCCAAGCCATAATCTTTAATACTGTCATATCAAAGGCTGATATGATGTATTATTGCTACATCCATCAAGTATAAGTTTGATGCTTATTTTGGATAACAATTAATTAGTTACACATACCAAAAGCTGCACTTCAAATATTTCACCAGAAACCAAGGTTAGAATCCTAAAATAACTAAAATAGTCTCAATCCCTTTTCACAACAAATACTAATAAATTAAAAATGAAAATTCTGAAAGACAGAAAAAAAATAACTTGACACAATTAATTAGGACCCAACCTCATCCATAGACTAAATCTAAATTTATAATTGCATTAGTGGTATTAACTGAAGATCCAAAATGCAAGTATCACCATGCTACCCAGGAGTATGTGCTACTAGCCTCACTTTTACCAAAACTAATTGGCTGAACTCACATTGAAGTACTTCCAACAAAAATCATTTGTGCTTCTAATTGCAAGCTAACATGAAGAGATATAAATTTATAGAGCAAAAATAATATGGAAGCTTATATTGCTAAAACTACATTATTTCGGTATCAGGAATGGAAGAGGCAATGATATATTATACCAGTTTCTTTGCCAGTGATGCTTCTTTCTTTTTATAAGAAGCATCATCCCCACCAAACAATGACGAGCTATCACCATCAAACATTGTGTTATGTTCATCTCTGTCGTACCTACAAAAAAAACATCAAGGGACTTAGAGCGCAATTGATACTTTCATGACATACCATTCATTAAGCCCCAAAGGATTATGTACAAGAAGCAATACGTCAAAATTATAGAAAATAAAAGGTGCTCAATCCTTGTTTTCAGTAAAAATCTTAGAAAAGACAAGTTGATTAAATTGAATGTCGGAGTAACATTTTCAAGACAAGTTTATAACACTTTGATTTCAGTCAAAAGAAAGGTTCATAAACAAGCACCTACCATGCTCGGTCAGCATTGTAATCCATCTCTTGGCGCATTTCCTCTGTGATCTCATAAGGCTTAAATGTGGTTAAGGTGCTTTCAGCTGCTTCATTTTCCTGGTATGGCAGATAAACCAATGAACAAACAAGCGCAGATAAGCCTTTGAATTCATTAAAAAATAACTAAGAATCAAAGAATACTAAAAACAAAGCACATAGGAGAATGAAGCAGAAGCTAGAAGGTCATAATAATGAAGACAAATGGTATGGTTTTCTCACCATGTATAAATGAGGCTACATTAACTTAATAAATAATGATATGGCAACCAAAAATGGACAATATTCCCTTGGGAGTAATTAGGCATGAATTAGTAACAGAGCCAGTGAAATGCATAGCAAACAACATTACCAGATTTCAACTTGGTATCGCTGAACCTATTAGACGATGCAACAATCAAGTATTTAACGCTAAAATCTGCGATGCCAAGCTGGTTGACATGTCCCTTTCACAAAGAATTATATAAAAATATGGTAACAATGTTCGTCTCAAGGCACAGCTTTAACTTAGTTGCTAATCGTCTGAAGCTTGTTGCCTTGTACAGGAGTCATGAAAAGAAAAATAACCATGGGGGTGTTATTTGTTCAAAATTCTTTTCTCGAAAGGTTTTTTATGGTAAGCCATTTTCTTTTTATTGGAAAACCTTTCTTGTGCCTAAACGGAACCAAAGGATGTGACTTGTAACAGCATGTTGTCAGGATGGCAACAGCACAATGCAAGTTAAAACATCATGCCAACAAGTTGACAGTATGCAACTAATAGAACCACAAAATCCATTATACATATCCACCCACAAGCTATATTTATCCGAACACCTAACCAGGATACGAAGAATCTATTCCACCAACCTCATAGTACAGATTCATCTCCAAGGTATCATTGTTGCATAAAAACCATTCATGTCATGCCATAACTAGCCACCGAATAAGAAAAATTTTGAAAGGGAAATGTATATCTCACTGGATTATCCTAGTTGTAATTACTGACCAATAAAGCATGCAGCAATAGATCTAGCATATCTTAAAACCGCATGGTTGGTCAGTGCTCTATAGTGTTTTTCTTCAGGTGGCTCAAAGGTGTTTTGTATTAATTACAACAATGTTCCTTGATGAAATAAATCTGACACACGATCTCAATTCTCAATTGCTTTTCATGAAATTAACAGCCTGGTGAGACCCACCTGGTGAAACTATGATGCGTGGCATTTGCTTATACTAGAACAGGCGAAGTGGAGATCTGCAACACAAATAAATTGGAACTCAATCAAGAACCAACCATTTGTTCCAGCAGAGAGGGAGTCGCAATGTTCCAACGGAGTAGTCATGATGCCCCTTTTAGTTTCTGATATCTACTTTAGATGGTTCTTTTTGTTGCATAACACCACCATTCTGTTCTTTCCAAATTGACAATTTGGCAAACAGCTAGAAAATGATGCAAGAGAACCCACTGGATGATTTTAAGAAAACTAAAGACTTATAACAGATTCCTATATATTAAAGACCTATTTCAGAAGAAAGTCCTCATAACGTATTTGCGCTACTCATTTGCAATAATCATATTCATTCCTCTAAATCGCATGTGCTCTTCTAGTGCATGCAACTCTTTCTACCAGATAATTCTGAAGCTTTATATCAAAACATAGGTCATAAATCAGAATCAGTATGTGGATCAGTCAATTGCAAAAACATAGCATTGGTTGGACCAGTCATATAAGAGAAATCAGAATCGAGAAACAAAAAAATCTCTAAATTTCAAATTTTATAAAATAAGGAAAATGAGAGGAATTAGAAAAAATAGACCAAAGACATCATAAAAATAATGTTGCATATCATATATTAATTTGTAATGAAGTTACTCTAAATTACTATATTTCATAAGAAAATACAGCATGACAAATAACAAATTAGCTGATGCATCTTATTTATAGTTAATATATGAATATAATATCCAAAGAAACACAAAGTGCCGTGTGTTATATTATTCATTACCTTTAAATTACTGATAAATCCTGAAGGGGTTTTGTTTTCCTAAAAACTGAAAATGTTTTGCAAATATAAATTTTATTAAACAAGTTAATAAAGAAAATAATATAAATAGAAAATGTTGAAAATGTTGAAACAATATTGCAAAAACTAAAAATAAAAAATTAATATTTAAAAGTTTTATATCATTTTAAAATATTTAAAAGATATGTTAAAAATTATTCCAGCAATACTATGTAAAAATAAAAAATAAATTAAAATCAAAATAAGATTGAAATCTTTGTAGCAATTAATTACTACTAAATTCTTTAAATGTGAATTGGCACTTTGTAACGCTTAACTTCAGAAAATGCAATATAACATACAACAATTACTATTATACTCACTGTTGTTAACAGGTCCAGTTAAATTATGTCATCATCATAACGATAGTAGTAGGTAACATGTAGACACTGGAGTCTAATCCATTCTCTGTGGAATATAAACAGCATGTTGAATCTGGTCTAAATCCAAAAATCCAATCAATAATCCAAGATACAAAAATTTAAGTGAGATTCCTAAATCTGTCAGTCTTTCCAGTTTTGGGGCCCAAAAGGGAGGGGCACTCTTTCTCCTCCCTCTATTGCGCTAAGTCTGCCTCCCTCTTTCTTGTCTTGTATTCCTCTGCAAAATTTCTTCTTCTAGGTGCCCTCTCTTCCCTCACAATCTCCCCTCCCTTTTCCCTCTCTTCTTCCTCGTCTCAGTTATATTCTCTCATTCTCTCGGTCAAATGGCAAGATTCCAAGACTTAATGGGTTGGGATGTGCTAGGATAAACCAATAATGGAAATGTCTGATCCCAGTCAATTTATCTAAATACCCAATTTCTCGGAATAAATCAGATCACCCTCAGCCAATATTGATCCAATTATCCAACTATCCTACAACACAAAACCTAGTCCTGCTCCTAATTTGTAAGACATTATGTAATCTGCACAATTACATACAATAAAGATTGACACAAAACGTAGTTAATTGCATCATGAATAAGAGTCTCTACTGTTTATAGTGCATGAACCAAGCTACAAGAACAAAAGACATTCATCTGGACATCACAGTCAATATAAGACTGCCCTCAGGTCTATAAGGTTATACAATCATCAAATAACAAAACTAACCACATACAAATTGGAATTCAGAGATAAATATGCATACAGAGCAAACTAATGCAAGGAAATAGCTGGCATCTCATTCGTCAAAATTCAAGTTAGTCTCTTCCATTTATATTAATCATAGTCTAGAGCTTAATGGCCATGGTTAAACAAGCAACTAGAGACAAGAAGCATTTATCATGATTGGCCGGATTAATATTAAAAGCTTGATTGAGGTGCTACTTCTAGCTTTAAATGTTTTGGGCATTTATCAATATGTGCAACTCTACCTTAATTTCCCAAAGTTCTGTTTTTGATGCTAATATATTCTAGGAAAAAAAACCCATCATACAGGCACATGCAAAACTGAGAACACAATGCCAGGAACCATATAGCACTGTACTTATTAGAATTAAATAGAAAATAGAAACCCTATACAGGTACCTCTGAATCAGCTGCAACAGTAAAATGTAGCCGATGTTTTCCACTCTGAGACGAATCAGATCTTTTTGAGGAGCCTGTGGCACGTATTGGTGTTGGAGAGGGAGCTACACTATCCCATGGAGAACCTGTAGTCCCAATGGTCATTTTTATCATCAAAGCTTCTAGTGATAGTACAAATAAAGGTAAAAGAAAGAGATTTTCAAGTAAATGATATAATAACTAAAATCTGACTTATTTTGTCATACTTGCCTGCAGGACGAGGTGTATTACCGCCCAGCCACGGGGACACAAGCCATGCATCAGGTGAGGCACCTGCCAACATTGGAGAGGGTGAAGGTCGATATCTGTGAGACACAGAATAGTTGTCCCTAGAACCTCGACGTGGAGTATCTTCCCATTCCCACCTCCCGTCATCCCAGCCTGACCTAGCTGGGAATTATAGGTCTCATTAGCTCAAATAAAAAAACCATGTAGACAACTGAATAAACCACATTCAATCAAAAGATCAAACTTACAAGGAGTGTTTGAAGTCTGTTCGTGCCGACTCCTCTTCCTGCTATAATCCGTAGTATATCTGGATCTCCCGTGTTCATCTCTTCTGCCATATTCAACACTGCGATACCTTTGTTTCTCACTCCTCTCGTAATTATCTGAACTGCGAGAATGAATGCTCCTAGAGCTTCTAGACGAAGAGACCTTTCGAACATATTAAGATAGTGCATGTTAATATATACTAAAAATAGAACAGATCATCACAATATACCAAAGCTTATTTCATTTTTAACATCAAATAATCATTAATCAACAATTTGATTAGAAAATGTTAGTTACATGGTGATGACGATAAAGACGATATTTATCTGAGTTACCTTTGGAATTTTGGTCCTAGAGACTTAGTAATTTGTAATATCTAATCATCTCATTCTCTTCTGCTTTTCTAATATAACGAGATATAAAATATGTGCAGAAAAATGAAAAAGAACAGTAAAGTGGTACAAATGATGCTCCCAATCACTGATCTTCACTACAAAAGCACTTAAAGAAACTCAACCCAACCAGCATCTTGTTAATAAGGTCTATCATAGACCACCCATCGTCTTTGCAGACTTACTAGCCCACGAGGAATTACTTGCTTACGGTGGGCCTCGAATGGTGTAGATCCCAAAAGGCACCTTTGAGAGAGGAGCAGCCTTCAGCTTTGTCCTAGGCATTGGCTCTCCAACTCTTCAACTAATATGGAACTAAATGTGGCCTCATCACAGCTACAGATACTGTGGCCCGCAAAGATATGTCGGCTCTACGGTAAACCTTGCACAATTTTGACCTTTTAAGGTGGACCCCAAAGGAGATCTCCGAGAGCAGGTGGCTTTTGGCTCTCTTTATTAGGCATTCTTGCCAACTCGACTAGATGTGGCTCATCACTTGCAAAATAGAACATTATATAATTCTTAAGAAGGTTGAAGGCTTGAGGCTATATTTCTACACAAGAGATATAGTTGATATAACATGGTTAAACAGAACTATGCAAGTATAATATTTAGGATGGCCATCCATGCTTACTTAAGCGCACATCAAAAAGAACATAAAAAACTAACAATTTGCATTTACCCATTTTGATATGCACAGAATTCATATAAGCCGGCATGATAAGATTTTGGTGCTAACATGCACACCCTAAACCCAAAAAAATACCTAGTTTTAACAGCGAGCACGGTAACAACTTTTTTCTACGAAGATAGATTAGGCCTGCTACTTATTTCTAGTATGACATGATATATGCCTGAACCAGCAAAGGAAATGCATGGCAAGACATTGTACCATACCAACCAGACAACAAGCAATTCCTTCATACTTTCTTCCGTCATCGAGTCCCAATCTTAGCATACATACTGTTCTCACTTTCCAGCCACCACATACATGTCGCTAATCTCGGCTTTGGTTTTAGTAAAAATGCATTATTCCTAAACAAAAACCAACTGAAACAAACTCTATAGAAGCAACCCAATACAAGTAAAGAACTACATGCACATGATCCCCAAAAGAATATTCTCGAAAAAGCTGCATACAATTTTGATCTTACATAGTATCATTTAAACCAACATTATCATGTTGTTCTACTTTATTCAGCCCCAAGAGCCTCCACACTTCCTGACCACATCCACGGTCTAGCAGGATAACAAACTCTATTTTTCCAAGATAGTGGTTGTTGAGTTTATATCGATAACCTTTTTCACTTCCTACATTGATCAAATGGTGCACATGCAAATGCAAATGAAGTTGTCTAGTCAGAAGTATACCGATAAAAAACACAAGATCATAGGAGAATGTATGTTAAACCATGAAAAGAAATGGACTGGATAATTAATAACAGTTTAATAAAAGCTGAATATTAATTTAAAGCTCACCTCCATAATAGTTCTTCCACACGCTACTTGTGATGTGAAACGGATACTATCTGCATATAATTATGATACAATAGCATTCAATTAGAAAGCAGAAAGAACCATAAATGTTATGTAACAACAAATTATCAAAAAATAAATAAATTTTCAAACGAGTAAAGAGAAATATTCTATATTCTTATGAATGACCCCTTCAAACAAATCCAACCAAGTTTTTTTTTTCCTCAAAATCACTCAAGAACAAAAGATGATATCATAAAAACTTAACCCTCTCAAAATCTACATGCATCACGATAGTTCGTCTGAGGGGTATTTTCGTAATTTGGACAAAGGATAGAACCGAAATTTCTCAAATTTCGAAGGGTAAAACTGTCTTTTGC
The DNA here is from genome assembly GCF_036884655.1 of Musa acuminata AAA Group. NCBI lineage: Eukaryota > Viridiplantae > Streptophyta > Magnoliopsida > Zingiberales > Musaceae > Musa > Musa acuminata. The sequence continues at coordinate 2,269,731 of NC_088332.1, forward strand.
CCAGAAAACCCTAACCCTCTCCCCTTCTGTGTTGCCGGCGGCGGCCACTGCAGGGGCCGGGGGGCGGGGGGCGGGGGCGGCGCCGCCCCTGCAGGTGGGCGCCACCGCGGGCGCGGCACCCGCAGGAGCCGCTGCCTCGCGGCGCCTCTGCCCACGGGCGGCGCCGCACCAGCTGGCCAGCGCCGCCCGCTAGGGCTCGCTGCGCCGCTGCTAGCGGCTCGCGTGCAGGCCCAGCGCCGGCAGGCGACGCCCTTGCGCGCGGGCGCAGTGCCCGCGCGCAGGTGGCCGCCGTGCCTGCGGGCGCCGCTGCAGGCGACCTGCCTGCACGCAGATGGCAGCGCTGCCCCGTAAGCTTAGAAAAAGTACTAGCCCCGTATGCTTACTTCTTTCTTGATTTCTTCTTTGATTGAGCGCGGTTCTGCAGGGGCGATCTAAGGCCTCTTTCTTCTTGTAGGTGCCTTCGCAGCAGTCCGTCGTTTCTTGAGAATCGGACGTTGCTCGCTCAAAGATCCTATTCCAATCATAAGCCGCTGCAACAGTAATGTAGCCTACACCGCGGAGCGTAGCTTCCGGCCTTCCTTTAAGCCTATAAATAAGGGCAGCAGTTTACTCATCTCTTTTGAGTCTTGTCGGTTCTGTATCGATTGTGGCAGAAGGTTCGCCGAAACATAAAATAAATATTTTAAAATCAATCTATCGTACGAATAATATATCATTGTTGAAAAATCTTTAGGGTGAAATTACATACGTAACGAAAGAATAAAAAATAAAATCGTTAATTCCCCGTATGTTTGTTCGTTGTCGTGCGAAGATTGATACGCAAAAATTCGTAAAACTTAAAATTACATATATAATAGATAGATTGTATATCCCGATGCCTCTGTAAATTTTTACGAGAGGGTGAAAAGGGTCAAGCGCCCTCCTCTCCAGCAGTGATTCACACGGCAAAATTGCGACGCTCCTCAAAACTCCAAACTAAATAGAAGTCCCTATCAAACCCTAATGAATCCTCCCCTATTGAGTATTGGATCTGCATCCAATTACCCAAACCTTTTTAGATTCGTAGATCTATATATTTAATAATCTATAATTGGCTTTTATTAGATCTCATCCATAGGATCCAATAATTCATGGGCTTATTGGATATCTAATAAGATATATGCTCCCTCTAGGTCCAATATCGAGCTGGTCGTGAGTCATACCTGTCAGAACTCCTTCTAGCTTAGTGTATTATTATCTCCATAATAATTCATTCGACTCATCGACTATGGATATACTAGACCACTATGCCGCAGTCCCCAGATAATACAGAAGAATCCAATTAATTGGACCTGATCACGTGATCTACACGTATAAATAATGCAATTTTGAGTACAGTCAACTAACTAGATGTGTGTAAAAATGATCAAACATCCATCATCTTATTGACACCGACGGTCACCAGACTCTGAATCGACGCTTTCGATTCACATGGAGCATTGGAAAATGATCCCCACTCGACGTCTTATTAATTCCACGATGGCTGGTGACGTCTTATTAATTCTACGGTGGCTGGGGACGTCTTATTAATTCCACGGTGGCTGGTGCAGAAGGTCCGAAGACCTGGTGGTACGGTTACCCTCCTCCAATTGCAGATTAAGAGGACGAAAAATATACTAAAACCGTGAAAAGTGGTTCGATCCCCATTTATCTTACTATCATATTCTGTTAACAGATGCCAACTGCCAGCAGACTCCTTGTCATAACCTTACTCTCTCCGACTCGTCCAAAAACTCTTTAGCCTATCCATTGATATTCATTTTCAACCACTCGCTCGTAGGTCATAGATGATGTCAGCCAATTACATTGAATGCTTATTAGATGATGCTTCATGTCTAAGCTGGCTACACCACTTAGAGTTATTTTCTTATTAGACTTTCATAATCATAAGATGTTTTATTATGATCGATTCGATTATATCATTGTCATAAGAAGTTTCATGGCCGATTTGATCATTTTGTCAATTCGATCTCATTATTGTGTCGTAGGATGCTTGATGGTTGATTGTTGTCATCACATGTTAGTTCATGACTGATTGATTGCATCATTAATGTATGATGCATCAATTGTGCTATCATGGTAGAATGCTTCATGGACGATTCAATCACATTATTGTTAGAAGATACATCTTTGGATATTTCGATCGTGTTGATACAGGGATCGCCTCTTCATGTGGTTTTGGCGTGACTCTTCATTGCTTGTGTTATGCGTGTTATTCAATTTTCTCGCTTTGAATTTCGATTGCATAACGAATACTGTTTCGTGTGCAAAGTTTGTTAGTGCCTAGCCAAGATTTGATCGGTTGTGTTATGCATGTAATTTTAACACTGAAAAATTAGCATCCATCCTAGTTAAACAATGCATTTATGTTGAAGCGACTCTCTATTAAAGCAAAGATTTGGGTCTTAATCCATCAAATAAAATCGATCTTGAAGGTTGCAAACTGAAACCATTTCTACAAGCTCAATGCAATGTATCTTTCCCTCATAAAACATCGACTGCTGACTATCGCAAAAAAAAGACTTAAAAGAGCAATGAATAAAGAATAAAGAAAAATACCGTTTCCAAATGAACAGAACCAGCGCAATAATCAACATCAAGAAACCAAAATACCAACAATTACAAGAGTTTCGATATAAAAAAATATTAAATAAAAAAACAAACATGAAATACGAAAATTGGATCCAGCATTTACCCTTGAAACACATCGGCCAAGGATCACCTGATTATGAGCTCTAGACAATTGAATCGGGCTTCGACGGTCGCAACCATAGCTACGGAATCCGACATACAGAGGGCCGAACGATTCCCACAAATAAACCTTGCTTCTCGTGCTGCAAGCCTGATCTTTGGGGCAGCCCTAACCCAGGCATTGCTCCTCGCTTCGATTCAAAGCGAAGGGTGGGATGAGAGTCTCAGAAAGGATCTCTATAAGGAAAAGATTGGGAGGTACTTGGAAGGTGAAACAAATCGGTCGAAGAAAAGAACTTGGAATGGGAAAGAGACGTCGTTCGAAGAAAAGACACCCCCTTTTGTGCTCGTTGACCCATAATTACCGCTCATTAACGAGCAAGGCTATATAAGTAATATCGTTAGTCATCGGTTCTTTTGTAATATTTAATTTAAGACATATTATGTATAATTGATCGCATATAACTCGTGCATTATATCTTCTACTTAGCAAACCGAAGGCACATTGTTTCATCGGTCAAGAATGTTAATATAGCATGCCTTGTTAAAATGTCCAGGTCGAAGATACGAGCAAAATATATGAAGCAAGCAGATAAATCAAGACATAATAAATCTGAAACGTAATTTTGACTGACATAATAATGCTATTTTACGGTATCTTGTCCCCTTCAAAATGTGAGCATCTTCCGCCCAACAAGAACGTGCTATGTCAGCTGATAAGCTAAAAAGATTTCATGGCACATGAAAACCTCTTGAATCAAAGAATATAAAGGATACAGCATACATTCTTTCACCAAGTTTATGTACACATGCTCTTTAATCTTTGGATAGTAATGGCCAGTGATATAACAAAGCTTAAGTAATATGGGGTAACTTCATAAAAAATATGGCTCTCTGAGTGTTGATATTCATTCTGATTAGTAATTCTTATGGTACAACAGATACGTTTCAAAGAAAACACAAGTCGCTAGCTCTAGAAATTTTAGCTCGATTCACAAACCTTATTTATTGGGTCTGAGATACGTCCTTGGGCCCTTCCGCACACCTACCATGATGACTTGCTGCTGTTGTTTTGCCTTTTTCTCCCGTTCCCTCTCCTCGTTCAACTTATCTGCTTCCGCTTGCTCTTTTCTGAGATTCTCCATCTCCTCCTCCATTGCAGTCTTCTCTTCCTTCTGCTTCTTCTTGTGTTCAAGCATAGATGTATCCGACTCTTTAACAGAGAAAAACATTGGTCCCAGCTCAGCCAGCCAATGTGGCTCGATTATCCTAGTTGTAATTACTGACCAATAAAGCATGCAGCAATAGATCTAGCATATCTTAAAACCGCATGGTTGGTCAGTGCTCTATAGTGTTTTTCTTCAGGTGGCTCAAAGGTGTTTTGTATTAATTACAACAATGTTCCTTGATGAAATAAATCTGATACACGATCTCAATTCTCAATTGCTTTTCATGAAATTAACAGCCTGGTGAAACTATGATGCGTGGCATTTGCTTATACTAGAACAGGCGAAGTGGAGATCTGCAACACAAATAAATTGGAACTCAATCAAGAACCAACCATTTGTTCCAGCAGAGAGGGAGTCGCAATGTTCCAACGGAGTAGTCATGATGCCCCTTTTAGTTTCTGATATCTACTTTAGATGGTTCTTTTTGTTGCATAACACCACCATTCTGTTCTTTCCAAATTGACAATTTGGCAAACAGCTAGAAAATGATGCAAGAGAACCCACTGGATGATTTTAAGAAAACTAAAGACTTATAACAGATTCCTATATATTAAAGACCTATTTCAGAAGAAAGTCCTCATAACGTATTTGCGCTACTCATTTGCAATAATCATATTCATTCCTCTAAATCGCATGTGCTCTTCTAATGCATGCAACTCTTTCTACCAGATAATTCTGAAGCTTTATATCAAAACATAGGTCATAAATCAGAATCAGTATGTGGATCAGTCAATTGCAAAAACATAGCATTGGTTGGACCAGTCATAAGAGAAATCAGAATCGAGAAACAAAAAAATCACTAAATTTCAAATTTTATAAAATAAGGATAATGAAAAAGAAAAGCTGTAAATGAGATGACCCCCGCTTTCCATTATTGCTAGAGGCGAGGGGCAACAACTAGTCCGGTTCGACTGATGAGGTAAAGCAGAGGCTTTCAGCACCTTGCTCTCAAAGAGAAATCTGTTGCGGGCCTGACAAAAACAAGAGACCAGCAATGAGAGTAATTCTCAGGCCTCTTATTTATTCGGTCTGAGATACGTCCTTGGGCCCTTCCGCACACCTACCATGATGACTTGCTGCTGCTGTTTTGCCTTTTTCTCCCGTTCCCTCGCCTCGTTCAACTTATCTGCTTCCGCTTGCTCTTTTCTCAGATTCTCTATCTCCTCCTCCATTGCAGTCTTCTCTTCCTTCTGCTTCTTCTTGTGTTCAAGCATAGATGTATCCGACTCTTTAACAGAGAAAAACATTGGTCCCAGCTCAGCCAGCCAATGTGGCTCGACTGCAGTCACACATTGCATATACTCCTTTGTGGTCAGTACAAGTTCATGGTAAACCACGTAATCTGGAGTGTATCCAAGCCCATACAGTGCACTGCTGGGATGCAGGTGGCAGGGCATTCCATTCCGGCAATTCACATATTCACCCACACCTTTCAATCTGGCAGCATTGTGGAAATAAGCAGAACAGATTGCTTTCCTGACCACATCCCACTCCATCCCACATGAAGTCAGGGGAATCTTCAAGGACTTGAGTATGTCTAACAGCTGGGATCTGACTTCCCTTGCCTTCCTAAGGCCCTTCACATGCAAGAAGTGGTCATTGCACCAGTCCCCACGGTATTGGTTTGCTTTCCATTGTTGGTATACATTGAGAAGTGTCAAGTGATCAGATTCTGGAACAAAGAATTTTTCCCTTGCCGCATCGCTCTCCTCTGCCCGATCCTTTGGTCGGAAGAAAACTGAAGGCACTGAAAGCATAGACACGATTGTTAAAACCTCATTTATGCACTCTAGCTGCTCCCCCATCAACAACATTTTCGCAAGCGGTGGATCCAAGGGAAATTCCACCATCTTCCACCCAATCTCAGTGAGGCTTCCAACATTGTTCAAGGCGCCCAACACCCACAGCTGGTACATTGAATTGAGAATATTTTCCTGCGGGGGCGGATCCATGAAGTCAAAATCCAAAAGATTTTCAATCTTTAAGGATTTAAGCAGCAAAACCACATTGCCCAGATTTGTTCTCTGGATCTCTGGAACAGGGTTAGGAAGCAGCTCATTTTGATACGCAGACTCTGTAAATAACCGATAGCAAGTGCCAGGACCAGTTCTGCCAGCACGCCCAGCCCGTTGGTCAGCTGCTGCTCGGCTAACTGGAAACACTTGTAGAGCATCCATGCCCATTCTAGGATTGTAAACCTTCATTTTACCATATCCTGTGTCTATGACATAAAAGATACCATCTACTGTAAGGGATGTCTCTGCAATGTTGGTTGCAACAATGCATTTCCGAGCACCATCTTCAGCTTTCTGGAAGATCTTTGCTTGCAGATCAGCTGGCAACTGAGAATAGATAGGCAATATCAAGAGCTTTGGGACTGCTTTGCTTGTGGATGCGATGAGCTGTTCCATACGCTCAGCAAGAGCATAGCAGGCAGCTTCAATCTCATCCTGCCCTGTCATAAAGATGAGAATGTCACCAGGAGCGCTTGTAATGTGAATAGTCATCGCCTGCTTAACAGCAGCTTCAACATAGTCTTCACACGGTGTTTTGCTGTACAGGATATTTACATGGAATGTCCTTCCAGGGATTTGAAAAGTCGGAACACTGGAACATAGAGAGAAAAAGGTTAGGTTGGCCAGGAGTGCAGAGAGTAAATAAATGGGTCATCAGTAAAGGTATTAGCTTACAAAGCTGACTCATCTTACCCTCCAAAGAAGTCGGAAAATTTTTTAGCATTCAGCGTCGCAGACGTTACAATAAGCTTGAAGTCGCGTCGCCTAGCAACTACCTTCTTCAGTATACCAAATAAAACATCGGTACTCAGTGATCTCTCGTGTGCTTCATCCATGATAATTACTCTGGGAAAAAGAAGTATTTCTCAGGATACACAAAGTTCAAAAACAGTTCATGTTATGAAAGCAAAGTTCTATGTGATTTCCTAACAATTTTGTGCCTCAAAAAACAAAGCATAAAAATTAAGTTTGAGAAAACAAGCAAAAGACATTCAAAGAATCTTTCCCTCTTAACAATTCGAAGATCATAACTACCTAAAGTCTGTTATGTATATAGTAACTAGAAACAATATTTGTTTTATTGCCAATATCAACATTAGCAAACAGTGAAGTTTTTCAAGCTAAGACAACATAACATCACTTAGTTTAAATCAATGCATAACTCAAAGCCCTTGTACATAACGAGACTCTATCCTCTTCGATTCGTCGGACAGGAAGAGCAGAAAAACAATGAGATCATGAATAGAAATAGCTTTATGGGTCAATTTACACTATCTACCATGCAGCAAAGGAGAAAACAAAACTATCTGATAGCATAAGCTTTAGACATAGAAAAGAACACCAAGAACTAATCCATCCAAGCTTGCAGTTAGTATGTCCAGGAAAAAGAAAAAATCCACCACGAAGTAAATCTCTGGATGATCCAATGGAGAACAAGGACAAGCAATCCTGGTTGACCAGTAGGTGACCACCGCAAAAACAAAAAAGGTAGCTGAACAAGAAACCTCGATGATATCTGTTTGATGAAGGTAGCTGAACAAGAGATCAAATGACTTGAATTTCCACAGTTAGAAAGAATGACTTTCTGGAACAACTGTGAGCATAAGATTACAGCGGTACAGCATATAAAGGGGAGTGACATGGTGAAGGATGCAACAGTAAGAATTTATAACTACAATTATCATTTGTTGATTGTATGTTCCGACAGGTTATTTGCGTATCTTCCAAAAGTAGATACCCAATGATCTAATTTAATAGTCAACATTTAATCAAAAACCCATCTCTAAATCTGCTGCGAGAAAGCATAAATCTAAGATCTTTAATCCCCTCAAGCTAAATATTAGGAAAGATATTCTATGAAAAAGAATGGCACCTCATCTTCCAAAACCCCGCCCATCTCTACATCTTCTGTCAGAAAGCATAGTTCTAATATCCTTTTTCCCCTCAAGCTAAATATTAGGAAAGATCATATAAAAAAGAAGTAAGAAACTCTAAAATGTTCCTCCAATATGCTTTGGAAAAGCATAGTTCTATTTCCAACTTCTCCTAAAAGTAAATAACAAGAAAAAGTCCTTTACTAAACAGTGATGGAAGAGTGTTGTGAAAGATAATTCTCAGCAATGAGTCTTAGTTTACCAGGTAATAGGTTAGTTTTATGTTCTCCTTGACTTTTTAATACTGTCACATATAGACATAACCTCTTTTCATCTTCTACCAGTGCACTTGACAATTTACTTATTGATCTGATGGACGTGAACAAAGGAAGTAAATTTTAAGAATATCCAAACATCATGGCAGAAACAAATAATCCTGCAAGCTAAAGATAATTTTCTATGGAATTTCATATCATAGAATAAGAACAACCGATTCTAAAAAGTGTGGAAAATAAGTCTTCTTAAAACAAAAATAGAAACAAAAAAAAGGACAATAAGCATACCGGTATTTGTCAAGATCAGAGTCCTTCAATGTTTCACGCAGAAGTACCCCATCCGTCATGTACTACACAAATAAAATATAACATTCTGGTGAGTATACTTCAATCTAAGATAAATGATACAATTAAGTTTATCACCAGAAATTACTAGAAGATCCTAAATAGTAGGCCAATTAGTCCAATGCATAAGTGAATTAATCAAGAGAAGAATATAGCTAGAACTTAAGTAGGAGAAATCCTAATAAGATTCCATAGCAGTTGCTAAACCAATTCATAATAGTTAACATTTTGAAATAAACCTACTGTATATACAGTGGAATGCAATCAAGGAGTGAATTTTGTCATGGAACTAAAGATATCAAAGACAATAATAAAATGATCTAAATACTTCAAATACTGTAATAAAATGAACTAAATATGTCAAATACCATAATAAAATGGACTAAAGATGCCCATGGAACAAAAATTAACATCGGAAGTTCTAGACTTTGAAGTAAGCATAAAAATAATAGTAAGAACATGAAGTAAAGAAATTCCAAATAAGGTAAAAAAAAAACCTTTATTATAGTATTTGGACCAGTGACATCTTCAAATCTTATGGCATAACCAACTTTATCACCCAACTCTGTTTCCATCTCCTCGCTGACTCGTTTAGCAACACTCATGGCAGCCACACGTCTTGGTTGTGTACAACCAATAATACTACCATTTGTATATCCATCTTCATGAAGATACTGTCAGGTAGCTTTATCATCAGCATAACAATAAACGGCTTATATGTTGAATAAAATCAAAGAGAGTATTGGAAGTGGGTGTTACCTGTGTCAATTGAGTTGTCTTCCCAGAACCAGTCTCTCCAACTACAACTATTACCTGATTTTCACGAACAACCTAATGTAGAGCAAGCAGAAGAATTAAGCACAGTGATAAAAAATTGCATAGGAAATCATGAACATATCAAAAACAACAATGATATCGCCAACACGAGGAAAATTTTTAATGGTGTTACAACTAACATGTAATGTCTCAAATTTAATAATACATAGCACAGTTACTAAGGATATCAAATGTACTGGGCCATGCTACAAGTGCAGGGTATCTTAGCCTCATTCATGATATGTGTAATATGGGAGTAGTTGAATTGTTATTTGGGAATCACTCATTTAAATAACTGGTGGTCCTAGAAATCAACTATGCATCTAACAACAATGCTAGAAAATATTTTAAAAACTGGTCTGATATTGATTTTGGTAATCTACGGGACCGGTACAGTACCATTTTGTCAATGGACTTATACCTTTGGTATCCTTGTATAAAATAAAAAATTAATTTCATGTGTACCATTATAAAGCTAAACATTTTAATGAGAAACAAAGAACGAGAGGAAGAATGGGAGAGAAACTGAGAGAAAGGTGTGAGGGAAAATAAGAAAGTGAGAGAAAAGGGAGAGAAGCTAGAACAGAGAAGGGAAAGACAATTTGTGACAGAAACAAAGGGTTGTTGAGCACCATTGCAGTCGAATGTTGTCAGTAGCTGACAGAGAAAGGATTACAAAAGAGGCAGGGAAAGGGCAAGAATGTGAAATCGGTATTCAACTTCAGCGGTGCAACGCAATGGTGAGTAGTAGTTTGAGTGAAGAGGGAGAAAAGACAGAGGGGAGAGAGAGAGAGAGAGAGAGAGAGAGAGAGATCAAATGAGAAGTGTGTTAGGAATCATAGAGATAGCATGTGTTGAGTTAGTAGGTCACACTCCGTCCGTGTTTATCGCAGGAACAGAATGAGAAAAGACAAATAGAGTGTAAGGAGAGGGAAAAGCATTTGCATGGCTGCTTTGAATACTGATAGCAAAGAGCAGCAATCTAGGTTCGGATGGATGACTATGGTTGTGAGAGGTGGCGAGGGGGATGAGAGTTGTTAACTTTTGGTGTTAACTTGTTTTCCTAGGAAAGCCTTAATCATTAATTTCATTCAACATATAACAGAAAACACAAAATAAGATATGACGTTTAAAGAGAACCAAACAAAGCATGCATTACAGAGTGCAAAGTGAATATGTTGACCAATACGTTTATAGATATTGACCTTCAACAGTTCCTCACGAACAGAATATATTGGAAGATACTGCCTTTGTTGTGAAATGGACTTCGACTTGGCGAATTCACTTACTGCTTCACCTTTCTCTTTCATATGCCTTGCAAACTTGGCTTCCTCTTTAAAATCCACTTCGCCTTCTTCTCCTACCACTGCAGTATCTGCATCAATCTGATATTTGAGGCAGAGAAAGTTGAGTTATTCAAAGGAGATGGACAAGAAAATTAATCAGCTAAGATCACAAATACTAACCTGCTCAGCTGTCTTCTGGACCCCTAGAATGTCACCAAGTTTTGATCCTGCCAGCTCCCAAAACCGTTGGCGTGACTTATTCATACTCTGCTTTTCATGAATTTCCCTAACCAGAGCAGAACCTTTACGAGCAATTATGGCCATATCTGATGTGGGATCTTTAATAGGCATTACAGGTTCAGCCTGTTTTGTGAATACCACCCTACCATCCAGGAAAGGGGGCTTTGTATCTGCAAAAAGTTGGAACAGGTGCTCAGTAACTTCAGCCACTTGGTAATACAATTCATTAGGACCAAACAACACACATATCAGTATAACCATGTTTTGCCAGAACATGTCAATTAACACACATATCAGTATGTGCACGGTGGAAGTTGTGAGCAAAAAGCACAAGCAGCCTTTTGCAAAAATAGAACTTCAGTCTAGAGGATTCATCACTAAGAGTTTTTTTTTCTTTTTTTTTTTTACTTCATCAAAGATAAGTTAGGATTCCTCCAAACAAACATGGTATTTAAATAAAATTTGACTCACTCAAAACAGTGGAAACAAACAACATCTCTCTGAAAGACCAGCATTTTTTCATGACGCATGGATATTTATCATAGATGATGGAATATCAGATAAGTCTAACGCAGGACAATTTCTATTATTCAAGTCTTTTATCTTTTTTATCAATGATGGCCCTTCAGGATCTCTCAAGAAACTGCTTATATTTACAAGACTTCCCAGTAGACTTCTTAAACAAAAGGGTAGCTTGCTTCTGGCATAGGTATTGTATACTATAAAGAATGCAAATGACATTCAAAATATCTTAGAAACAAGTGACATTTCTCTTCCATAAGCTCTCAAACAGCTAGTTACGTTTATTACAGAAACAAATTGCACATTTCACAACATAAATCCTTTTGGAAACATAGTAAGGAATTGAAATTCTTAAAACACAAATAGTGAATGTTAATCATTAGCACGTTAATTCTCACAATTGTAACCCAACTCTTTCCGAGTATTAATTAGCACAAGAAGCATCAACCTTAGGTTTCTGTAACAAAATGTATAGTGCATTGCACATCCGCATAATTTACAATAGAACTGAAGATGTTAACAAAATGTGAAATTGTAATAAAAAATGAGGAAGAACAATTTGAGCCCAAAGCCAAATTGCACTTAGTCAGGTCTCCATTGAGTCTTACAGATATTTTCTGGTCAAATTTGAGAAATGATTTTTTTCTATTTTCTAGGTATTACAAAATTATTTTCATTAAAATGTATAGAAATGATTTTTTACCATATTTGGATATATTTAGGTTATATTATGATTCTAATGTTATCCTTACTTTTTATATGATATGCAATACCAAATCTTGGTAAATAATCCTCCATTTTTTATAGATTTGGGTATCTTTAAATTAGATTAGGATTCTAATATTATCTTAATTTTTGGTAAGATATGTGATAACAAATCTTGGTACATAATCCTCAGGTTTGTTATGCCAAAATAATCACCAAAGTTGAACAGGAAAAATGTGCAATAATAGAAAAATATCGGACTTGATATATAAGAATTTTTTCTTTAATTTATGCAAAATCCTTTTGTAAGCACTAATATGAATCTGATTATAATGTGATTACCGTAGACACCTCACTAGAACTTGTGAACCAAAATCTATAGCATGAACAACAAACATCATCCTAAGAGTTCATTATCAACTTCATATTCCTCCTTCATGACAGAATAGGACACCGAGGTACTCACAGGAACATAGCATCAATGGTAATGATAAAGACATTACAGAGTAATACTGTAGAACAATTAGATCTAACTTCAGCATACCATGAACTAAAAGGATGACTTTGCGCTCATCCTCATCCTCAAAGTCAATCTGCACCTCTGTTCCTCTAACAGCCCCCGATCTCAATAGCTGTCGGTCTTCCCACTGAGCATTATCAGCAGTCAATTGTGATAACTTCTTACTTTCGGCAAGGGTCATCAATGTTCCATCCTTACGAGTCTGCAGCATTACACATATATAAGAAAAAAAGTGGTATATGTAAATGAATTTATTTTTTCTACTATGACTTGCAATAATATTAGTACAATCTCCAAGTTGTACCAAGGATAAAGATCCAGCAGGTGATAATGACTTTGGGTTAACAAAGTCTAGATAAGTCAGGAATCTAATAAGCCAAGCTTTCCAACCGCTAAAGACAAATTTAATTAACTAGCCTTACCTCTTGAATACATCCAATATATTTCAGATGATGTTCCATACATGATAACTTAACAGGCTACATATCAAACTTTCCAGAGGTGCCATTCACTATTTTATTTATTCTGTCTAGACATTCATTTCAAAAGCCTTAAGCTGCTCCTACCATTTCAAATATTCTTCTCGGCTACTCAACATCGTGGCAGACAAAACATGCTGCTCTTATAAATAATTTTCTTTTAATCTGAAGGGTAACTGCTGGTTCACAAAAACATGTTCATATCAAGCCTAATACTAATGTCCTGCATCATGAGAGAGTACATGTCTTGTACAAGATGGGTCATACGACCACCGCAATATCAAAATCAGAAACATGAAACTGCATGGGGAGCATTCTAGAACCTTCCACTTCATATCAGTAATATCAAAATCCAAAAAAGCTTCAGTCAAATTATTATGAGTGAAGCAAGCACAGATGTAAGAGGTGTATAAAACAGAGCGAATGTGAACAAGGTAAAAGGCCAGATCAGAAACAAGATGAATCTTATAAGCAGGGAAAAAGGATGACCATGTCATACTTTAGGGAAAACTTATATATTAATTTCATAACTCGATACAACATACATTTCTCCTAAGTAGTATAATAAAAATTAAATCTCGATATAGATCAGAAAGACAATAAAGATTACAATTGACTGCTTGTATTTCTTATTTTCTTCTTTCTCCCAAGCCATAATCTTTAATACTGTCATATCAAAGGCTGATATGATGTATTATTGCTACATCCATCAAGTATAAGTTTGATGCTTATTTTGGATAACAATTAATTAGTTACACATACCAAAAGCTGCACTTCAAATATTTCACCAGAAACCAAGGTTAGAATCCTAAAATAACTAAAATAGTCTCAATCCCTTTTCACAACAAATACTAATAAATTAAAAATGAAAATTCTGAAAGACAGAAAAAAAATAACTTGATACAATTAATTAGGACCCAACCTCATCCATAGACTAAATCTAAATTTACCTGGACTTGAGATAGACTTGAACTCAAATGCACTTTCAACAAAAAAGCCAACCATAAGGCTACTATACCAGGTCGTGAAGGAGAGCCAAGTAAAACAATTGCTTTTTAACTTGTAACAAATGCAACTCCAATGTGACCAACAAACTTCATCATGAAAATACAACAGGTAATGACCTTCATCAAGGAAAATAAAAATCATTTAACCTCCCAAGCAAAAAGAAAAGTAAACCCATTGAACCTTTCGACAAAAAGCAGATCAATAGACGACTAAACCAGGTCCCAGAGGAGAGCCAAGTAAAAAAAATTTGCTTGTTAAACTCATGACAAATTGCAAATCCAATGTGACCAACAAACTCCACAGTGAAAATGCAAAAGGTAATCTTTCTCAGAAAAAAACCATTTAAACCATCCAAGCAAAAATAAAAGAAAAACCTGGCTTCATTTTGTGAAGTTTATAATTGCATTAGTGGTATTAACTGAAGATCCAAAATGCAAGTATCACCATGCTACCCAGGAGTATGTGCTACTAGCCTCACTTTTACCAAAACTAATTGGCTGAACTCACATTGAAGTACTTCCAACAAAAATCATTTGTGCTTCTAATTGCAAGCTAACATGAAGAGATATAAATTTATAGAGCAAAAATAATATGGAAGCTTATATTGCTAAAACTACATTATTTCGGTATCAGGAATGGAAGAGGCAATGATATATTATACCAGTTTCTTTGCCAGTGATGCTTCTTTCTTTTTATAAGAAGCATCATCCCCACCAAACAATGACGAGCTATCACCATCAAACATTGTGTTATGTTCATCTCTGTCGTACCTACAAAAAAAACATCAAGGGACTTAGAGCGCAATTGATACTTTCATGACATACCATTCATTAAGCCCCAAAGGATTATGTACAAGAAGCAATACGTCAAAATTATAGAAAATAAAAGGTGCTCAATCCTTGTTTTCAGTAAAAATCTTAGAAAAGATAAGTTGATTAAATTGAATGTCGGAGTAACATTTTCAAGACAAGTTTATAACACTTTGATTTCAGTCAAAAGAAAGGTTCATAAACAAGCACCTACCATGCTCGGTCAGCATTGTAATCCATCTCTTGGCGCATTTCCTCTGTGATCTCATAAGGCTTAAATGTGGTTAAGGTGCTTTCAGCTGCTTCATTTTCCTGGTATGGCAGATAAACCAATGAACAAACAAGCGCAGATAAGCCTTTGAATTCATTAAAAAATAACTAAGAATCAAAGAATACTAAAAACAAAGCACATAGGAGAATGAAGCAGAAGCTAGAAGGTCATAATAATGAAGACAAATGGTATGGTTTTCTCACCATGTATAAATGAGGCTACATTAACTTAATAAATAATGATATGGCAACCAAAAATGGACAATATTCCCTTGGGAGTAATTAGGCATGAATTAGTAACAGAGCCAGTGAAATGCATAGCAAACAACATTACCAGATTTCAACTTGGTATCGCTGAACCTATTAGACGATGCAACAATCAAGTATTTAACGCTAAAATCTGCGATGCCAAGCTGGTTGACATGTCCCTTTCACAAAGAATTATATAAAAATATGGTAACAATGTTCGTCTCAAGGCACAGCTTTAACTTAGTTGCTAATCGTCTGAAGCTTGTTGCCTTGTACAGGAGTCATGAAAAGAAAAATAACCATGGGGGTGTTATTTGTTCAAAATTCTTTTCTCGAAAGGTTTTTTATGGTAAGCCATTTTCTTTTTATTGGAAAACCTTTCTTGTGCCTAAACGGAACCAAAGGATGTGACTTGTAACAGCATGTTGTCAGGATGGCAACAGCACAATGCAAGTTAAAACATCATGCCAACAAGTTGACAGTATGCAACTAATAGAACCACAAAATCCATTATACATATCCACCCACAAGCTATATTTATCCGAACACCTAACCAGGATACGAAGAATCTATTCCACCAACCTCATAGTACAGATTCATCTCCAAGGTATCATTGTTGCATAAAAACCATTCATGTCATGCCATAACTAGCCACCGAATAAGAAAAATTTTGAAAGGGAAATGTATATCTCACTGGATTATCCTAGTTGTAATTACTGACCAATAAAGCATGCAGCAATAGATCTAGCATATCTTAAAACCGCATGGTTGGTCAGTGCTCTATAGTGTTTTTCTTCAGGTGGCTCAAAGGTGTTTTGTATTAATTACAACAATGTTCCTTGATGAAATAAATCTGACACACGATCTCAATTCTCAATTGCTTTTCATGAAATTAACAGCCTGGTGAGACCCACCTGGTGAAACTATGATGCGTGGCATTTGCTTATACTAGAACAGGCGAAGTGGAGATCTGCAACACAAATAAATTGGAACTCAATCAAGAACCAACCATTTGTTCCAGCAGAGAGGGAGTCGCAATGTTCCAACGGAGTAGTCATGATGCCCCTTTTAGTTTCTGATATCTACTTTAGATGGTTCTTTTTGTTGCATAACACCACCATTCTGTTCTTTCCAAATTGACAATTTGGCAAACAGCTAGAAAATGATGCAAGAGAACCCACTGGATGATTTTAAGAAAACTAAAGACTTATAACAGATTCCTATATATTAAAGACCTATTTCAGAAGAAAGTCCTCATAACGTATTTGCGCTACTCATTTGCAATAATCATATTCATTCCTCTAAATCGCATGTGCTCTTCTAATGCATGCAACTCTTTCTACCAGATAATTCTGAAGCTTTATATCAAAACATAGGTCATAAATCAGAATCAGTATGTGGATCAGTCAATTGCAAAAACATAGCATTGGTTGGACCAGTCATATAAGAGAAATCAGAATCGAGAAACAAAAAAATCTCTAAATTTCAAATTTTATAAAATAAGGAAAATGAGAGGAATTAGAAAAAATAGACCAAAGACATCATAAAAATAATGTTGCATATCATATATTAATTTGTAATGAAGTTACTCTAAATTACTATATTTCATAAGAAAATACAGCATGACAAATAACAAATTAGCTGATGCATCTTATTTATAGTTAATATATGAATATAATATCCAAAGAAACACAAAGTGCCGTGTGTTATATTATTCATTACCTTTAAATTACTGATAAATCCTGAAGGGGTTTTGTTTTCCTAAAAACTGAAAATGTTTTGCAAATATAAATTTTATTAAACAAGTTAATAAAGAAAATAATATAAATAGAAAATGTTGAAAATGTTGAAACAATATTGCAAAAACTAAAAATAAAAAATTAATATTTAAAAGTTTTATATCATTTTAAAATATTTAAAAGATATGTTAAAAATTATTCCAGCAATACTATGTAAAAATAAAAAATAAATTAAAATCAAAATAAGATTGAAATCTTTGTAGCAATTAATTACTACTAAATTCTTTAAATGTGAATTGGCACTTTGTAACGCTTAACTTCAGAAAATGCAATATAACATACAACAATTACTATTATACTCACTGTTGTTAACAGGTCCAGTTAAATTATGTCATCATCATAACGATAGTAGTAGGTAACATGTAGACACTGGAGTCTAATCCATTCTCTGTGGAATATAAACAGCATGTTGAATCTGGTCTAAATCCAAAAATCCAATCAATAATCCAAGATACAAAAATTTAAGTGAGATTCCTAAATCTGTCAGTCTTTCCAGTTTTGGGGCCCAAAAGGGAGGGGCACTCTTTCTCCTCCCTCTATTGCGCTAAGTCTGCCTCCCTCTTTCTTGTCTTGTATTCCTCTGCAAAATTTCTTCTTCTAGGTGCCCTCTCTTCCCTCACAATCTCCCCTCCCTTTTCCCTCTCTTCTTCCTCGTCTCAGTTATATTCTCTCATTCTCTCGGTCAAATGGCAAGATTCCAAGACTTAATGGGTTGGGATGTGCTAGGATAAACCAATAATGGAAATGTCTGATCCCAGTCAATTTATCTAAATACCCAATTTCTCGGAATAAATCAGATCACCCTCAGCCAATATTGATCCAATTATCCAACTATCCTACAACACAAAACCTAGTCCTGCTCCTAATTTGTAAGACATTATGTAATCTGCACAATTACATACAATAAAGATTGACACAAAACGTAGTTAATTGCATCATGAATAAGAGTCTCTACTGTTTATAGTGCATGAACCAAGCTACAAGAACAAAAGACATTCATCTGGACATCACAGTCAATATAAGACTGCCCTCAGGTCTATAAGGTTATACAATCATCAAATAACAAAACTAACCACATACAAATTGGAATTCAGAGATAAATATGCATACAGAGCAAACTAATGCAAGGAAATAGCTGGCATCTCATTCGTCAAAATTCAAGTTAGTCTCTTCCATTTATATTAATCATAGTCTAGAGCTTAATGGCCATGGTTAAACAAGCAACTAGAGACAAGAAGCATTTATCATGATTGGCCGGATTAATATTAAAAGCTTGATTGAGGTGCTACTTCTAGCTTTAAATGTTTTGGGCATTTATCAATATGTGCAACTCTACCTTAATTTCCCAAAGTTCTGTTTTTGATGCTAATATATTCTAGGAAAAAAAACCCATCATACAGGCACATGCAAAACTGAGAACACAATGCCAGGAACCATATAGCACTGTACTTATTAGAATTAAATAGAAAATAGAAACCCTATACAGGTACCTCTGAATCAGCTGCAACAGTAAAATGTAGCCGATGTTTTCCACTCTGAGACGAATCAGATCTTTTTGAGGAGCCTGTGGCACGTATTGGTGTTGGAGAGGGAGCTACACTATCCCATGGAGAACCTGTAGTCCCAATGGTCATTTTTATCATCAAAGCTTCTAGTGATAGTACAAATAAAGGTAAAAGAAAGAGATTTTCAAGTAAATGATATAATAACTAAAATCTGACTTATTTTGTCATACTTGCCTGCAGGACGAGGTGTATTACCGCCCAGCCACGGGGACACAAGCCATGCATCAGGTGAGGCACCTGCCAACATTGGAGAGGGTGAAGGTCGATATCTGTGAGACACAGAATAGTTGTCCCTAGAACCTCGACGTGGAGTATCTTCCCATTCCCACCTCCCGTCATCCCAGCCTGACCTAGCTGGGAATTATAGGTCTCATTAGCTCAAATAAAAAAACCATGTAGACAACTGAATAAACCACATTCAATCAAAAGATCAAACTTACAAGGAGTGTTTGAAGTCTGTTCGTGCCGACTCCTCTTCCTGCTATAATCCGTAGTATATCTGGATCTCCCGTGTTCATCTCTTCTGCCATATTCAACACTGCGATACCTTTGTTTCTCACTCCTCTCGTAATTATCTGAACTGCGAGAATGAATGCTCCTAGAGCTTCTAGACGAAGAGACCTTTCGAACATATTAAGATAGTGCATGTTAATATATACTAAAAATAGAACAGATCATCACAATATACCAAAGCTTATTTCATTTTTAACATCAAATAATCATTAATCAACAATTTGATTAGAAAATGTTAGTTACATGGTGATGACGATAAAGACGATATTTATCTGAGTTACCTTTGGAATTTTGGTCCTAGAGACTTAGTAATTTGTAATATCTAATCATCTCATTCTCTTCTGCTTTTCTAATATAACGAGATATAAAATATGTGCAGAAAAATGAAAAAAGAACAGTAAAGTGGTACAAATGATGCTCCCAATCACTGATCTTCACTACAAAAGCACTTAAAGAAACTCAACCCAACCAGCATCTTGTTAATAAGGTCTATCATAGACCACCCATCGTCTTTGCAGACTTACTAGCCCACGAGGAATTACTTGCTTACGGTGGGCCTCGAATGGTGTAGATCCCAAAAGGCACCTTTGAGAGAGGAGCAGCCTTCAGCTTTGTCCTAGGCATTGGCTCTCCAACTCTTCAACTAATATGGAACTAAATGTGGCCTCATCACAGCTACAGATACTGTGGCCCGCAAAGATATGTCGGCTCTACGGTAAACCTTGCACAATTTTGACCTTTTAAGGTGGACCCCAAAGGAGATCTCCGAGAGCAGGTGGCTTTTGGCTCTCTTTATTAGGCATTCTTGCCAACTCGACTAGATGTGGCTCATCACTTGCAAAATAGAACATTATATAATTCTTAAGAAGGTTGAAGGCTTGAGGCTATATTTCTACACAAGAGATATAGTTGATATAACATGGTTAAACAGAACTATGCAAGTATAATATTTAGGATGGCCATCCATGCTTACTTAAGCGCACATCAAAAAGAACATAAAAAACTAACAATTTGCATTTACCCATTTTGATATGCACAGAATTCATATAAGCCGGCATGATAAGATTTTGGTGCTAACATGCACACCCTAAACCCAAAAAAATACCTAGTTTTAACAGCGAGCACGGTAACAACTTTTTTCTACGAAGATAGATTAGGCCTGCTACTTATTTCTAGTATGACATGATATATGCCTGAACCAGCAAAGGAAATGCATGGCAAGACATTGTACCATACCAACCAGACAACAAGCAATTCCTTCATACTTTCTTCCGTCATCGAGTCCCAATCTTAGCATACATACTGTTCTCACTTTCCAGCCACCACATACATGTCGCTAATCTCGGCTTTGGTTTTAGTAAAAATGCATTATTCCTAAACAAAAACCAACTGAAACAAACTCTATAGAAGCAAACCAATACAAGTAAAGAACTACATGCACATGATCCCCAAAAGAATATTCTCGAAAAAGCTGCATACAATTTTGATCTTACATAGTATCATTTAAACCAACATTATCATGTTGTTCTACTTTATTCAGCCCCAAGAGCCTCCACACTTCCTGACCACATCCACGGTCTAGCAGGATAACAAACTCTATTTTTCCAAGATAGTGGTTGTTGAGTTTATATCGATAACCTTTTTCACTTCCTACATTGATCAAATGGTGCACATGCAAATGCAAATGAAGTTGTCTAGTCAGAAGTATACCGATAAAAAACACAAGATCATAGGAGAATGTATGTTAAACCATGAAAAGAAATGGACTGGATAATTAATAACAGTTTAATAAAAGCTGAATATTAATTTAAAGCTCACCTCCATAATAGTTCTTCCACACGCTACTTGTGATGTGAAACGGATACTATCTGCATATAATTATGATACAATAGCATTCAATTAGAAAGCAGAAAGAACCATAAATGTTAAGTAACAACAAATTATCAAAAAATAAATAAATTTTCAAACGAGTAAAGAGAAATATTCTATATTCTTATGAATGACCCCTTCAAACAAATCCAACCAAGTGTTTTTTTTCCTCAAAATCACTCAAGAACAAAAGATGATATCATAAAAACTTAACCCTCTCAAAATCTCCATGCATCACGATAGTTCGTCTGAGGGGTATTTTCGTAATTTGGACAAAGGATAGAACCGAAATTTCTCAAATTTCGAAGGGTAAAACTGTCTTTTGCCCAGAAAACCCTAACCCTCTCCCCTTCTGTGTTGCCGGCGGCGGCCACTGCAGGGGCCGGGGGGCGGGGGGCGGGGGCGGCGCCGCCCCTGCAGGTGGGCGCCACCGCGGGCGCGGCACCCGCAGGAGCCGCTGCCTCGCGGCGCCTCTGCCCACGGGCGGCGCCGCACCAGCTGGCCAGCGCCGCCCGCTAGGGCTGCGCCCGCGCGCAGGTGGCCGCCGTGCCTGCCTGCACGCAGATGGCAGCGCTGCCCCGTAAGCTTAGAAAAAGTACTAGCCCCGTATGCTTACTTCTTTCTTGATTTCTTCTTTGATTGAGCGCGGTTCTGCAGGGGCGATCTAAGGCCTCTTTCTTCTTGTAGGTGCCTTTCGCAGCAGTCCGTCGTTTCTTGAGAATCGGACGTTGCTCGCTCAAAGATCCTATTCCAATCATAAGCCGCTGCAACAGTAATGAAGCCTACACCGCGGAGCGTAGCTTCCGGCCTTCCTTTAAGCCTATAAATAAGGGCAGCAGTTTACTCATCTCTTTTGAGTCTTGTCGGTTCTGTGTCGATTGTGGCGGAAGGTTCGCCGAAACATAAAATAAATATTTTAAAATAAATCTATCGTACGAATAATCTGACTCGTACGAATAGTCTTGAAAAATCTTTAAGGCGAAATCACATGTGTAACGAAAGAATAAAAAATAAAATCATTAATTCCTCATATGTTTTTTCGTTATCGTGCGATTGATGCGTAAAAATTCGTAAAATTTAAAATTAATATATAATAGATAGATCTTTAGGAGAGGGTGAAGGAGGGTCAAGCGCCCTCCTCTCTAGGAGTGATTCACACAGCAAAATTGCGACACTCCTCAAAACTCAAAACTAAATAGAAGTCCCTATCAAACCCTAATGAATCCTCCCCTATTGAGTATTGGATCTGCATCCAATTACCCAAACCTTTTTAGATTAGTATATCTATATATTTAATAATCTATCATAGGCTTTTATTAGATCTCATCCATAGGATCCAATAATTCATGGGCTTATTGGATATCCAATAAGATAGATGCTCCCTCTAGGTCCAATATCGAGCTGGTCGTGAGTCATACCTATCAGAACTCCTTCTAGCTTAATGAATTATTATTTCCATAATAATTCATTCGACTCATCGACTATGGATATACTAGACCACTATGCCGCAGTCCCCAGACAATACAGAAGAATCCAATTCATTGGACCTGATCACGTGATCTACACGTATAAATAATGCAATTTTGAGTACAGTCAACTAACTAGATGTGTGTAAAAATGATCAAACATCCATCATCTTATTGACACCGACGGTCACCAAACTCTGAATCGACGCTTCCGATTCACATGGAGCATTGGAAAATGATCCTCACTCGACATCTTATTAATTCCACGATGGCTGGTGACGTCTTATTAATTCCACGGTGGCTGGTGACGTCTTATTAATTCCACGGTGGCTGGTGCAGAAGGTCCGAAGACCTGATGGTACGGTTACCCTCCTCCAATTGCAGATTAAGAGGACGAAAAATATACTAAAACCGTGAAAAGTGGTTCAATACCCATTTATCTAACTATCATATTCTGTTAACAGATACCAACTGCCAGTAGACTCCTTGTCGTAAGCTTACTCTCTCCGACTCGTCCAAAAACTCTTTAGCCTATCCATTGGTATTCATTTTCAACCACTCGCTCGTAGGTCATAGATGATGTCAGCCAATTACATTGAATGCTTGTTAGATGATTCTTCATGTCTAAGCTGGCTACACCACTTAGAGTTATTTTCTTATTAGACTATCATCATCATAAGATGTTTTATTACGATCGATTCGATTATATCACAAATACTAACCTGCTCAGTTGTCTTCTGGACCCCTAGAATGTCACCAAGTTTTGATCCTGCCAGCTCCCAAAACCGTTGGCGTGACTTATTCATACTCTGCTTTTCATGAATTTCCCTAACCAGAGCAGAACCTTTACGAGCAATTATGGCCATATCTGATGTGGGATCTTTAATAGGCATTACAGGTTCAGCCTGTTTTGTGAATACCACCCTACCATCCAGGAAAGGGGGCTTTGTATCTGCAAAAAGTTGGAACAGGTGCTCAGTAACTTCAGCCACTTGGTAATACAATTCATAAGGACCAAACAAGCACCATCTTTGTTGCAACTTCATATTGTCATGCCTATCAACTAGAACAGTAAGATAAGGGTAACATAAAATGGGTGAAAATGGCAAACTGTCTAACCATGTTTTGCCAGAACATGTCAATTAACACACATATCAGTATGTGCACAGAGGAAGTTTTGAGCAAAAAGCACAAGCAACCTTTTGCAAAAATAGAACTTCAGTCTAGAGGATTCATCACTAAGAGTTTTTTTTTTTACTTCATCAAAGATAAGTTAGGATTCCTCCAAACAAACTTGGTATTTATATAAAATTTGACTCACTCAAAACAGTGGAAACAAAAAACATCTCTCTGAAAGACCAGCATTTTTTCATGACGCATGGATATTTATCATAGATGATGGAATATCAGATAAGTCTAACGCAGGACAATTTCTATTATTCAAGTCTTTTATCTTGTCTATCAATGATGGCCCTTCAGGATCTCTCAAGAAACTGCTTGTATTTACAACACTTCCCAGTAGACTTCTTAAACAAAAGGGTAGCTTGCTTCTGGCATAGGTATTGTATACTTTAAAGAATGCAAATGACATTCAAAATATCTTAGAAACAAGTGAGACTTCTCTTATATAAGCTCTCAAACAGCTAGTTACGTTTATCACAGAAACAAATTGCACATTTCACCACATAAATCCTTTTGGAAATTTATTTATCTTACAGATATTTGCTGGTCAAATTTGAGAAATGATTTTTTTCTATTTTCTAGGTATTACAAAATTATTTTCATTAAAATGTATAGAAATGATTTTTTTACCATATTTCGATATATTTAGGTTATATTATGATTATAATGTTATCCTTACTTTTTATAAGATATGCGATACCAAATCTTGGTAAATAATCCTCTTTTTTTAATAGATTTGGGTATCTTTAAATTAGATTAGGATTCTAATATTATCTTAATTTTTGGTAAGATATGTGATAACAAATCATGGTACATAATCCACAGGTTTGTTATGCCAAAATAATCACCACAGTTGAACAGGAAAAATGTGCAATAATAGAAAATTATCGGACTTGATATATAAGAAATTTTTCTTTAATTTATGCAAAATCCTTTTGTAAGCACAAATATGAGTCTGATTATAATGTGATTACCGTAGACACCGCACTAGAACTTGTGGCCCAAAATCTATAGCATGAACAACAAACATCATCCTAAGAGTTCATTATCAACTTCATATTCCTCCTTCATGACAGAATAGGACACCGAGGTACTCACTGGAACATAGCATCAATGGTAATGATAAAGACATTACAGAGTAATACTGTAGAACAATTAGATCTAACTTCAGCATACCATGAACTAAAAGGATGACTTTGCGCTCATCCTCATCCTCAAAGTCAATCTGCACCTCTGTTCCTCTAACAGCCCCCGATCTCAATAGCTGTCGGTCTTCCCACTGAGCATTATCAGCAGTCAATTGTGATAACTTCTTACTTTCGGCAAGGGTCATCAATGTTCCATCCTTACGAGTCTGCAGCATTACACATATATAAGAAAAAAAGTGGTATATGTAAATGAATTTATTTTTTCTACTATGACTTGCAATAATATTAGTACAATCTCCAAGTTGTACCAAGGATAAAGATCCAGCAGGTGATAATGACTTTGGGTTAACAAAGTCTAGATAAGTCAGGAATCTAATAAGCCAAGCTTTCCAACCGCTAAAGACAAATTTAATTAACTAGCCTTACCTCTTGAATACATCCAATATATTTCAGATGATGTTCCATACATGATAACTTAACAGGCTACATATCAAACTTTCCAGAGGTGCCATTCACTATTTTATTTATTCTGTCTAGACATTCATTTCAAAAGCCTTAAGCTGCTCCGACCAGTTCAAATATTCTTCTCGGCTACTCAACATTGTGGCAGACAAAACATAGCTGCGCTTATCAAAAATTTTCTTTTAATCTGAAGGGTAATTGCTGGTTCACAAAAACATGTTCATATCAAGCCTAATACTAATGTCCTGCATCATGAGAGAGTACATGTCTTGTACAAGATGGGTCATATGACCACCGCAACATCAAAATCAGAAACATGAAACTGCATGGAGAGCATTTTAGAACCTTCCACTTCATATCAGTAATATCAAAATCCAAAAAAGCTTCAGTCAAATTATTATGAGTGAAGCAAGCACAGATGTAATAGGTGTATAAAACAGAGCGAATGTGAACAAGGTAAAAGGCCAGATCAGAAACAAGATGAATCTTATAAGCAGGGAAATAGGATGATCATGTCATACTCTAGGGAAAACTTATATATTAATTTCATAACTCGATACAACATACCTTTCTCATAAGTAGTATAATAAAAATTAAATCTCGATATAGATCAGAAAGACAATAAAGATTACAATTGACTGCTTGTATTTCTTATTTTCTACTTTCTCCCAAGCCAGAATCTTTAATACTGTCATATCAAAGGCTGATATGATGTATTATTGCTACATCCATCAAGTATAAGTTTGATGCTTATTTTGGATATCAATTAATTAGTTACACATACCAAAAGCTGCACTTCAAATATTTCACCAGAAACCAAGGTTAGAATCCTAAAATAACTAAAATAGTCTCAATACCCTTTCACAACAAATACTAATAAATTAAAAATGAAAATTCTGAAAAACAGAAAAAAAAAATAACTTGACACAATTAATTAGGACCCAACATCGTCGATAGACTAAATCTAAATTTACCTGGACTTGAGATAGACTTGAACTCAAAGGCACTTTCAAAAAAAAAGCCAAACAAAAGGCTACTATACCAGGCCATGAAGGAGAGCCAAGTAAAACATTTGCTTTTAAATTGTAACAAATGCAACTCCAATGGGACCAACAAACTTCATCATGAAAATACAACAGGTAATGACCTTCATCAAGGAAAATAAAAATCATTTAACCTCCCAAGCAAAAAGAAAAAATGTAAACCCATTGAACCTTTCGACAAAAAACAGATCAAAAGACAACTAAACCAGGTCCCAAAGGAGAGCCAAGTAAAAATGTAAAAGGTAATCTTTCTCAGAAAAAAAAAAACCATTTAAACTCATGACAAATTGCAAATCCAATGTGACCAACAAACTCCATAGTGAAAATGTAAAAGGTAATCTTTCTCAGAAAAAAAAAAACCATTTAAACCATCCAAGCAAAAATAAAAGAAAAACCTGGCTTCATTTTGTGAAGTTTATAATTGCATTAGTGGTATTAACTGAAGATCCAAAATGCAAGTATCACCATGCTACCCAGGAGTATGTGCTACTAGCCTCACTTTTACCAAAACTAATTGGCTGAACTCACATTGAAGTACTTCCAACAAAAATCATTTGTGCTTCTAATTGCAAGCTAACATAAAGAGATATAAATATATAGAGCAAAAATAATATGGAAGCTTATATTGTTAAAACTACATTATTTCGGTATCAGGAAAGGAAGAGGCAATGATATATTATACCAGTTTCTTTGCCAGTGATGCTTCTTTCTTTTTATATGAAGCATCATCCCCACCAAACGATGACGAGCTATCACCATCAAACATTGTGTTATGTTCATCTCTGTCGTACCTACAAAAAAAACATCAAGGGACTTAGAGCGCAATTGATACTTTCATGACATACCATTCATTAAGCCCCAAAGGATTATGTACAAGAAGCAATACGTCAAATTTATAGAAAATAAAAGGTGCTCAATCCTTGTTTTCAGTAAAAATCTTAGAAAAGATAAGTTGGTTAAATTGAATGTCAGAGTAACATTTTCAAGACAAGTTTATAACACTTTGATTTCAGTCAAAAGAAAGGTTCATAAACAAGCAGCTACCATGCTCGGTCAGCATTGTAATCCATCTCTTGGCGCATTTCCTCTGTGATCTCATAAGGCTTAAATGTGGTTAAGGTGCTTTCAGCTGCTTCAATTTCCTGGTATGGCAGATAAACCAATGAACAAACAAGCGCAGATAAGCCTTTGAATTCATTAAAAAATAACTAAATCAAAGAATACTAAAAACAAAGCACATAGGAGAATGAAGAAGAAGCTAGAAGGTCATAATAATGGAAGCTTATATTGTTAAAACTACATTATTTCGGTATTAGGAAAGGAAGAGGCAATGATATATTATACCAGTTTCTTTGCCAGTGATGCTTCTTTCTTTTTATATGAAGCATCATCCCCACCAAACGATGACGAGCTATCACCATCAAACATTGTGTTATGTTCATCTCTGTCGTACCTACAAAAAAAACATCAAGGGACTTAGAGCACAATTGATACTTTCATGACATACCATTCATTAAGCCCCAAAGGATTATGTACAAGAAGCAATACGTCAAATTTATAGAAAATAAAAGGTGCTCAATCCTTGTTTTCAGTAAAAATCTTAGAAAAGATAAGTTGGTTAAATTGAATGTCAGAGTAACATTTTCAAGACAAGTTTATAACACTTTGATTTCAGTCAAAAGAAAGGTTCATAAACAAGCAGCTACCATGCTCGGTCAGCATTGTAATCCATCTCTTGGCGCATTTCCTCTGTGATCTCATAAGGCTTAAATGTGGTTAAGGTGCTTTCAGCTGCTTCAATTTCCTGGTATGGCAGATAAACCAATGAACAAACAAGCGCAGATAAGCCTTTGAATTCATTAAAAAGTAACTAAATCAAAGAATACTAAAAACAAAGCACATAGGAGAATGAAGCAGAAGCTAGAAGGTCATAATAATGGAAGCTTATATTGTTAAAACTACATTATTTCGGTATCAGGAAAGGAAGAGGCAATGATATATTATACCAGTTTCTTTGCCAGTGATGCTTCTTTCTTTTTATATGAAGCATCATCCCCACCAAACGATGACGAGCTATCACCATCAAACATTGTGTTATGTTCATCTCTGTCGTACCTACAAAAAAAACATCAAGGGACTTAGAGCGCAATTGATACTTTCATGACATACCATTCATTAAGCCCCAAAGGATTATGTACAAGAAGCAATACGTCAAATTTATAGAAAATAAAAGGTGATCAATCCTTGTTTTCAGTAAAAATCTTAGAAAAGATAAGTTGGTTAAATTGAATGTCAGAGTAACATTTTCAAGACAAGTTTATAACACTTTGATTTCAGTCAAAAGAAAGGTTCATAAACAAGCACCTACCATGCTCGGTCAGCATTGTAATCCATCTCTTGGCGCATTTCCTCTGTGATCTCATAAGGCTTAAATGTGGTTAAGGTGCTTTCAGCTGCTTCAATTTCCTGGTATGGCAGATAAACCAATGAACAAACAAGCGCAGATAAGCCTTTGAATTCATTAAAAAATAACTAAATCAAAGAATACTAAAAACAAAGCACATAGGAGAATGAAGCAGAAGCTAGAAGGTCATAATAATGAAGACAAATGGTATGGTTTTCTCACCATGTATAAATGAGGCTACATTAACTTAATAAATAATGATATGGCAACCAAAAATGGACAATATTCCCTTGGGAGTAATTAGGCATGAATTAGTAACAGAGCCAGTGAAATGCATAGCAAACAACATTACCAGATTTCAACATGGTATCGCTGAACCTATTAGACGATGCAACAATCAAGTATTTAACGCTAAAATCTGCGATGCCAAGCTGGTTGACATGTCCCTTTCACAAAGAATTATATAAAAATATGGTAACAATGTTCGTTTCAAGGCACAGCTTTAACTTAGTTGCTAATCGTCTGAAGCTTGTTGCCTTGTACAGGAGTCATGAAAAGAAAAATAACCATGGGGGTGTTATTTGTTCAAAATTCTTTTCTCGAAAGGTTTTTTATGGTAAGCCATTTTCTTTTTATTGGAAAACCTTTCTTGTGCCTAAACGGAACCAAAGGATGTGACTTGTAACAGCATGTTGTCAGGATGGCAACAGCACAATGCAAGTTAAAACATCATGCCAACAAGTTGACAGTATGCAACTAATAGAACCACAAAATCCATTATACATATCCACAACATATCCACCCACAAGCAATATTTATCCGAACACCTAACCAGGATACGAAGAATCTATTCCACCAACCTCATAGTACAGATTCATCTCCAAGGTATCATTGTTGCATAAAAACCATTCAAGTCATGCCATAACTAGCCACTGAATAAGAAAAACGTTTGAAAGGGAAACTTATATCTCACTGGATTATCCTAGTTGTAATTACTGACCAATAAAGCATGCAGCAGTAGATCTAGCATATCTTAAAACCGCATGGTTGGTCAGTGTTCTATAGTGTTTTTCTTCAGGTGGCTCAAAGGTGTTTTGTATTAATTACAACAATGTTCCTTGATGAAATAAATCTGATACACGATCTCAATTCTCAATTTCTTTTCATGAAATTAGCAGCCTGGTGAAACCCACCTGGTGAAACTATGACGCATGGCATTTGCTTATACTAGAACAGGCGAAGTGGAGATCTGCAACACAAATAAATTGGAACTCAATCAAGAACCAACCATTTGTTCCAGCAGAGAGGGAGTCGCAATGTTCCAACGGAGTAGTCATGATGCCCCTTTTAGTTTCTGATATCTACTTTAGATGGTTCTTTTTGTTGCATAACACCACCATTCTGTTCATTCCAAATTGACAATTTGGCAAACAGCTAGAAAATGATGCAAGAGATCCTACTGGATGATTTTAAGAAAACTAAAGACCTATAACAGATTCCTATATATTAAAGACCTATTTCAGAAGAAAGTCCTCATAACGTATTTGCGCTACTCATTTGCATGAAGGTTTTGATGTTGCAATAATCATATTCATTCCCCTAAATTGCATGTGCTCGTCTAATGCATGCCACTCTTTCTACCAGATAATTCTGAAGCTTTATGTCAAAACATAGGTCATAAATCAGAATCAGTATATGGATCAGTCAATTGCAAAAACATAGCATTGGTTGGACCAGTCATATAAGAGAAATCAGAATTGAGAAACAAAAAAATCTCTAAATTTCAAATTTTATAAAATAAGGAAAATGAGAGGAATTAGAAAAAATAGACCAAAGACATCATAAAAATAATGTTGCATATCATATATTAATTTGTAATGAAGTTACTCTAAATTACTATATTTCATATGAAAATACAGCATAAAAAATAACAAATTAGCTGATGCATCTTATTTATAGTTAATATATGAATATAATATCCCATGAAACACAATGTGCCGTGTGATATATTATTCATTACCTTTAAATTACTGATAAATCCTGAACGGGTT
Source organism: Musa acuminata AAA Group (assembly GCF_036884655.1). NCBI lineage: Eukaryota > Viridiplantae > Streptophyta > Magnoliopsida > Zingiberales > Musaceae > Musa > Musa acuminata. The sequence goes on from NC_088332.1 coordinate 2,300,605, forward strand.
TTGTTTTCCTAAAAACTGAAAATGTTTTGCAAATATAAATTTTATTAAACAAGTTAATAAAGAAAATAATATAAATAGAAAAATATGAAAATGTTGAAACAATATTGCAAAAACTAAAAAAAAAAATTAATATTTAAAAGTATTATATCATTTTAAAATATTTAAAAGATATGTTAAAAATTATTCCAGCAATACTATGTAAAAATAAAAAAAATTAAAATCAAAATAAGATTGAAATCTTTGTAGCAATTAATTACTAAATTCTTTAAATGTGAATTGGCACTTTGTAACCCTTGACTTCAGAAAATGCAATATAACATACAACAATTACTATTATACTCACTGTTGTTAACAGGTCCAGTTAAATTATGTCATCATCATAACGATAGTAGTAGGTACCATGTAGACACTGGAGTCTAATCCATTCTCTGTGGAATGTAAACAGCATGTTGAATCTGGTCTAAATCCAAAAATCCAATCAATAATCCAAGATACAAAAATTTAAGTGAGATTCCTAAATCTGTCAGTCTTTCCAGTTTTGGGGCCCAAAAGGGAGGGGCACTCTTTCTCCTCCCTCTATTCCGCTAAGTCTGCCTCCCTCTTTCTTGTCTTCTATTCCTCTACAAAATTTCTTCTTCTAGGTGCCCTCTCTTCCCTCACAATCTCCCCTCCCTTTTCCCTCTCTTCTTCCTCGTCTCAGTTATATTCTCTCATTCTCTCATTCAGATGGCAAGATTCCAAGACTTAATGGGTTGGGATGTGCTAGGATTAACCAATAATGGAAATTTGTCTGATCCCAATCAATTTATCTAAATACCCAATTTCTCGGAATAAATCAGATCGCCCTCAGCCAATATTGATCCAATTATCCAACTATCCTACAACACAAAACCTAGTCCTGCTCCTAATTTGTAAGACATTAAGTAATCTGCACAATTACATACAATAAAGATTTGACACAAAACCTAGTTAATTGCATCATGAATAAGAGTCTCCATTGTTTATAGTGCATGAACCAAGTTACAAGAACAAAAGACATTCATCTGGACATCACAGTCAATATAAGACTGCCCTCAGGTTTACAAGGTCATTCGATCATCAAATAACAAAACTTACCACATACAAATTGGAATTCAGAGAAAAATATGCATACAGAGCAAACTAATGCAAGGAAGAAATAGCTGGCATCTCATGCATCAAAATTCAGTTAGTCTCTTCCATTTATATTAATCATAGTCTAGAGCTTAATGGCTATGGTTAAACACGCAACTAGAAACAAGAAGCATTTATCATGATTGGCCGGATTAATATTAAAAACTTGATTGAGGCGCTACTTCTAGCTTTAAATGTTTTGGGCATTTATCATGAAACTCAAGGCAGCTAACCATCTGTTTCTTTGTGCTGTATTGCATCATACAAGCGTTATCTTCCATTGACAGAATTCAAATGCAATATGTGCACCTCTACCTTAATTTCCCAAAGTTCTGTTTTTGATGCTAATATATTCTAGGAAAAAAAACCCATCATATAGGCACATGCAAAACTGAGAACACAATGTCAGGAACCATATAGCACGGTACTTATTAGAATTAAATAGAAAATAGAAAACCTAGACAGGTACCTCTGAATTAGCTGCAACAGTAAAACGTAGCCGATGTTTTCCACTCTGAGACGAATCAGATCTTTTTGAGGAGCCTGTGGCACGTATTGGTGTTGGAGAGGGAGCTACACTATCCCATGGAGAAACTGTAGTCCCAATGGTCATTTTTATCATCAAAGCTTCTAGTGATAGTACAAATAAAGGTAAAAGAAAAATATTTTCAAGTAAATGATATAATAACTAAAAACTGACTTATTTGTCATACTTGCCTGCAGAACGAGGTGTATTACCACCCAGCCACGGGGACACAAGCCGTGCATCAGGTGAGGCACCTGCCAACATTGGAGAGGGTGAAGGTCGATATCTGTGAGGCACAGAATAGTTGTCCCTAGAACCTCGACGTCGAGTATCTTCCCATTCCCACCTCCCGTCATCCCAGCCTGACCTCGCTGGGAATTATAGGTCTCATTAGCTCAAATAAAAAAACCATGTAGACAACTGAATAAACCACATTCAATCAAAACATCAAACTTACAAGGAGTGTTTGAAGTCTGTTCGTGCCGACTCCTCTTCCTGCTATAATCCGTAGTATATCTGGATATCCCGTGTTCATCTCTTCTGCCATATTCAACACTGCGATACCTTTGTTTCTCACTCCTCTCGTAATTATCTGAACTGCGAGAATGAATGCTCCTAGAGCTTCTAGACGAAGAGACCTTTCGAACATATTAAGATTGTGCATGTTAATATATACTAAAAATAGAACAGATCATCACAATATACCAAAGCTTATTTCATTTTTAACATCAAATAATCATTAATCAACAATTTGATTAGAAAATGTTAGTTACATGGTGATGACGATAAAGATGATATTTATCTGAGTTACCTTTGGAATTTTGGTCCTAGAGACTTAGTAATTTGTAATATCTAATCATCTCATTCTCTTCTGCTTTTCTAATATAACGAGATATAAAATATGTGTAGAAAAAAAAAAAAAAAAACAGTAAAGTGGTACAAATGATGCTCCCAATCACTGATCTTCACTACAAAAGCACTTGAAGAAACTCAACCCAACCAGCATCTTGTTAATAAGGTCTATCATAGACCACCCATCATCATTGCAGACTTGCTAGCCCACGAGGAATTACTTGCTTACGGTGGGCCTCGAATGGTGTAGATCCCAAAAGGCACATTTGAGAGAGGAGTAGCCTTCAGCTTTGTCCTAGGCATTGGCTCTCCAACTCTTCAACTAATATGGAACTAAATGTGGCCTCATCAGAGCTCTTAGTTGGGGAGTTAGGGCCTTTATCTAACTCTCAGTACTACTTGATGGAATCATTATTCTACAGATATAATATAACATAATATTCCATGAGCTACTGTAGTTTTACACTGGAAAAGAAAGATCGAGTGCATGTGACTCATGCCAATCTAAGGTTCACATGGATCAAAATGTGAATTGAACGCTGGCATCCAAGTTGCAAAGATAAATTTTGCAGTGGTCAATGCATGACTTGAACCTTGCACTCAAATTTGAAAGAATCAATCTTCTTATATTTTTTAAGCAATCATCAAAATTTAGCAAAAATGAAGAAATGCTCTAAAATGGTTTATTTTGATCGGGAAAAGGATGCATTTAATTTCAGAAGAATATTCAGATAGACTTTAGTAAAAGATGTTCAATAAATATCTAGATGTGATTATGGGACTTAGAGGTAATATTGTATGCATTAATTATGACCACACCCCACATTGATGAACCTCATTCCCTGGGTTTAGGCATAGTTTGTAAAGACATAGCAAGAGAGACAACTAAGTCCTGAACACTCTACCATCACACTACGAAAACAGTGGATTGTGCAACAAAACATGGGATCAGGTAGTGCTTTTGTGCCTCAAGACGAACATAACAAACTTCCAATGGAGAAGGATAGCAACTGGCTTGATTTGGCAAAGTGATGAAGGAAACCAGCTTGAATAAGAAGTTCAACGCATACTAGTAAAGGAAGATCAGTGATCCCATCTTCGAATGGCCAGTATGGATAAGAACTTGGCCTTTTAAAATAGAGGCGGCAACTGCTGTTAGGGAACAAAATTTTGCCATTCAAATGGTCTATAATTCGGGCACCATACAAACAGTCCATACGGATATATGATATAAACTATAAAGAGACCCTTATCACTCCTACTATAGAACCAAACATGCCCTTAAGCAAAAGGATGGCCAAGATGACACATTTACGGAAAAAAATCAACAGTTTCAAATACTACTAAAAAATAAACTAGTTGCACAAGAAATACTAACAATGGAAACATCAACTTCAGGTACCCTAAGATCACATGACAAGGATTCATGACAACAGTGGGCGTACCAAATTAGGTAGCTTACTAGAAATAATTTGTTTTCTGTAAGAAACCGACATGCATATGGTTCAGGAGACAAATGATACAAATATCTTTTGTCCTTGAGTAATTAACATGGATATAGTTCCAGCAACACAAGGACCAAAAGAAACTTCTTCCTGAAGTAATTGGCAGGCATATGGTTGCAGAAGAAAATGCTACAGCTTTAAAACATTTAGAACTCATAAACAATCAACCAATTGCAGTAAATAAAGAAACCATCGCATTTATCCAAGATCTAAAGTTTTTAACGGAACCACGTCTCTTAATCTTCCTGTCGGATGACATAGAAACCATATAAACAGTCTCACTTGACACTTCCAGCATCGGACTAAAGGTACCACCCAAAAGAATTAGAGAAATACGGACCTTGATCACAAAGTCCCACTCGTTAAGGCGGGGCTCCATCGGCGACGAATCGATGAGCGAGAAGTGGCTTATCGAGTGAGCCGAAGGCGCGATCAAGGGGCCCTGACCCTAAAATCTCTTCGCAGAGGATGAGAGCTAGAAACAAGGGAGAGGGGGACGGAGAGATCGAGGCGAGGAAGTATCCGAACGATGCAGGAAGGCGAAGGGAAAGGGGCAGGTGGGGTTTCGCAGCTTGTCGCAGAGAGCGCAGCGCGAGCCGCTCGGGAGATGGCAAGTATGCCTTTGTTTACCAGACTCGCTTTATGGAACGAGTTGGTTTCCTTGCCGAGAAGGGAGTCTGCCACCTGACAAACTCATGGAATCATAATAATCGACGAATTTATGCTATAAAATATTTTATCATATAACTGAATTTTAATGTTACTTTTTAAACAGAAATTTATTTAAAACAGAAATTTAGACATTATAAAATTTTTGGTTTAAAAAATTTTAGTTTAATTTATCTAAATTATAATATTAAATCTAAATTATACATATAATCTTAGATAGAAATCCAAATTTAATTTAATTTAATTATCCTCACGTAAATTTTGAAAATACTGTTGAGTTATTGATGATGATTTGACAACTATTAGTGATGATTTAACAACTATTGTCTTTCATTTGGTTTCTTCGAAAGGTCTTTAAACATTTGCAGAACTCTTGGATAGATAAGAGAATTTGGATACTCGGTTTCGCCCATTCTCTTAAGAGTTGAGAAGACAAATATTACTTGACTTTGTTTACCTCCTCAAGGATTGTACTCCATACATTGAGCTAGTTATTAGCCTTCGCCCACTCTTTACTCACACTTCTGAAGCACTCGAAGTGTTTACACTCCTTACGTTAAATTAGCTACTGTGATTCACCTTCTCAATGTCATCGAACTTTTGGAATTCAAAAAGTTTCACCACAACTTGGAGCAAGTCTCTAATAATTTTGGTCGTCTATAGGATTGTACCGTCTTCTCTATCAACCTTGTCGTCGACTCCACTAAGTAGCAAAGGTACAACACCGCATACTGCCTACTTCGTTCCTTGGTTATGCATTCTTGCATGACCCAAAGTCCTTCACTTTCAACTATCTTAATGAGAAGCTCGTTGACCTTGGTTTTACGAAGTTCCGTAGCCTTTGCCCTTTAGCCTTGTCTTGGTACTTATAGTTTACCTCCGCATGCTCCACATCCTCGGCCCCTTTCATGACCAAGCGCTCTCCCTCCATGAGAGCAAGGAATCGATGACTTCACGAAAGTCCCGCCTCTATGGTACCATGGTGTTGTCATGCACATGGCCCTACTATTTGTCGCTTCACATTTACATCCCTTTCTTCATGATCGGTAGATGTTTATGTGGCACTCCTCCGAGTCCACCTCCTTTCTAATCGATGCTTGGTTTTAGGTAGCTAAGTCCCTCTTGACTCGTCGTCGCTTTTTCGCCCCTTTCAACACCTCTATGTTCTCCAAGCAGTTCCCCTTGGTCAATGAAAAGATAGACTGTAACTCTCATATATGGCTTCTACTATCAAGTTGCAGGGTTTGCATCGATTATGTTCTCCTTAGCCTCCTTGATAGCAACGTTAGCTTACTCAACCTTGCCCTCTGACTTGTCGGGATCACTTAAGCAAATATAAGTTTTGGAGCAGTCCAACTCTCTAACTATTCAGATAATACCTCTGAATGATCAAGCCCCTCCCATAGGACTCACTGGTACTTGTATTCGAACTTTTCCCTCAGTGTTACACAGCCCCCATATGCTGATGACCAAGGCTTTCATCCGATACAAAATTCAATGCATGCACGGAAGACCCACCTCTACGGTACCATGACTTTCACTCATTGAATCCATAGCCCTTCTTGTCGTCGTGTTGTTCACCGAAGTGGAACTCCAGTAGCTCCCGTTCATACCTCTGTATGATATAGTCCCTCATAGGACTAGATTCGTATATATCGCATTGCCACGAACTATTCCACCACGATCCGCTGCACCATGTCGCCTCCTGGTGACATCTCCATTGCATTTTGATCCTTATGGGATGCACTCAGATTGTGATCCCTCTATGTGTGGCCTCTGCTAATACATCATAAGACCTCTTCCACTTTCGATTATGTTTGCTCCTTTGACAATCGACATTCGTCCATCTGCTCTCGGGTCACATCTAGATGAAGCACCGCTTTAGGATAGTATGTCGCCTGGTAGCTCTCGAAGTCCACTGACTTTGTTGAAATTGGTGCACCATTGTCTGGATCTTGGGCCTCTACCCCTACCAGTACAATCTCCGCTCTGCATCGTTCCCTTCATAACAACTTGAATGACAACATTGTGGTATATTCTTCAAGAGTACTCGCCTCCGTGTCCTCTTGGCCCGTGTGAAGGCCTTCTGAACCCAACTTCGCCTCCGCAAGTTAAGTCACTTCAGTTCCTCTATCAAATGCTTCTATGATGTAAGGTGCATGTGCCTCGAAGCTCCCTTCGTCTTTGGCACCATGCAAGATGAGTCTGCTCCATCAGAATGAGGTAAGGTGCTTGCGCGCGGCCGCTGTGGCGTTGTCGCTGCTTGCGTACGACCGCTGTGGCCTTTCCTGCTTGCGCATGGCATGCATGGCTGGCCGCGGTCGCTGCGGCGGTTCCTGCCAATACGCGGCCACCGCCTAACCACGGGGGGCAACCGTCGCCTTCCGCATGCACCGTGTTCATAGGCGGTGCGGGATGCCCATGGTGCCGGCACCACTGACTGATGCCCGCGCACGACTGTGATGCGCGGTTGCGGGGTGGTACACAGCCCTTCGTCGACAACGATCAGATCGTCTCAATAACATCGATGATAGTAAATAGTAAATTCATCGATCAAACATAAAATTATACATTGCTCATAATCAGTTATTGGACAAAATCATATAGAAAAAAAACATATCAATAATATCCGACGAATTAGGCATCTAAACAAAAATAATAGATCTAATATATTTGATCTCAAGAACCTGGCTCTAATATCAATTGTTAGCATAAAATCTACAATCATGCTATCTGTACCGGGGGTGTCCCGGCTCGACCTCTCTGATACTTAAGTTAGAAAAATAAAGGAGGAAGAATATGATTGTACCAATAATGAATTAAAGAAGTAAAGAGTCTCTTTTTCCTGCTTACCCTGGTTTAGCCTGGGGCATGGCTTTTATACCGAGCCGTTGGGTAGAGCGGATAAGCCTCTGTCAAGACTCCCCTTATTAGGCCTTTTGTTTTTAGATATTTTCTTTTAGCCTACGTGGCGGAGGGAGATAATAGTGCTTGGTATTATCCCTATCAACGAGAATGTTGGGAGTATAAAATTATATTTTCTTTCAGAAGATTAGTTAAAAACGAAAGATCTTACCTCAATATCAAGATTTTTAAAATATAAATCAAAGCTAATTAAAAAAATATATATCCTACCTCAATATCAAGATTTTCAAAATATAAATTAAATCTAATTAAAAAGAAAGGATTCAACATCAACATCAAGATTTCAAAATATAAATCGAACTTAATTAAAAAAAATTATACTACCTCAATATCAAGATTTTAAAATATAAATAAAAGCTAATTAAAAAAAGAAATGATCTTACCTCAATTTTAATATTTCACATATAAATGACACCTGAACTTGAAATAATTTTCTTTCACAAAAGATGCACGGTACTGCCTAGATGTGTATCCCCGAAGATCACGGGGTGAATCGTCTCTTGATTCTTCAATCCCAGAAGGGTCATTTAACTCAACTTCGTTAAAAGAGTCAAAGGTCATAACTTTTCTTGTAGCAGGTGTCTTAAGTCTCATATCCCCCTTCTCTCTTTCGTACTAGCAAGAACACTCAAACCTGTTGACAGCATTATCAATAGCTCTAAAGTATTAATGAACATTACTGTGTAGGACATACATGATTCTTAGTTTGTCACCTTCCAGTATGAAGGCGATGATAACATTAAAATAGATATACATGCATACCCAACATTGATTTTCTCTCTAAGGGGTCTATATGTACAAACCTCCCTTGATACTTGTTTCAGGTTTCGAAATATAAATCAAAACTAATTAAAAATAAGAAAGGATTATACCTTAATATCAAGATTTCAAAATATAAATCAAAACTAGTTAAAAAGAAAGTATCCTACCTTAACAATAAAATTTCAAAATATAAATCAAAACTAGTTAGAAAAAAAGGATCATATCATAAGATCAAGATTTCAAAATATAAATCAAAACTAATTAAAAAAGAACGGATCCTACCTCAATATCAAATTTCAAAATATAAATCAAAACTAAATAAAAAATAATAGATATTACCTCAAAATATAAATCAAAGCTAATTAAAAAAAAATTAACTCAATATCAAGATTTCAAAAATATAAATAATAGCTAATTAAGAAAAGAAAGGATCCTACCTCAAAATCAAGATTTCAAAATAAAAATCAAAGAAAATTAAAAAAGATAGGATTATATCTGAAAACCAAGATTTTAAAATATAAATTAAAGCTAATTAAAAAAGAAAGAATTTTAACTCAATATCAAGATTTCAAAAATATAAATAATAGCTAATTAAGAAAAGAAACGATCCTACTTCAAAATCAAGATTTCAAAATAAAAATCAAAGTAAATTAAAAAAGATAGGATTATATATGAAAACCAATATTTTAAAATATAAATCAAAGCTAATTAAAAAATAATAATTTTAACTTAATATCAAGATTTCAAAAATATAAATCAAAGCTAATTAAAAAAAAGATCCTACCTTAAAATTAAGATTTCAAAATATAAATCAAATTTAATTAAAAATAAATTATCTTACCTCAACATTAAGATTTCAAAATATAAATCAAAATTAGTTAAAAATGAAAAATCTTACCTCAATATCAATATTTTCAAAATATAAATCAAAGCTAATTAAAAAAAGAAAGTATCCTACCTCAATATCAAGATTTTCAAAATATTTATCAAATCTAATTAAAAAGAAAAGATTCAACATCAACATCAAGATTTCAAAATATAAATCGAACCTAATTAAAAAAGAAATTATCCTACCTCAATATCAAGATTTTAAAATTTAAATAAAAGCTAATTAAAAAAAGAAATGATCTTACCTCAATTATAAGATTTCACTTATAAGTGGCAAATGAACTTGAAGTAATTTTTTTTTCACAAAAGATGCACGGTACTGCCTAAATGTGTATCCCCGAAGATCACGGGGTGAATCGTCTCTTGATTCTTCAATCCTAGAAGGGTCGTTTAACTCATCTTCGTTAAAAAAGTTAAAGGTCATAACTTTTCTTGGAGCAGGTGCCTTAAGTCTCATATCCCCCTTCTCTCTTTCGTACTAGCAAGAACACTCAAACCTGTTGACAGCATTATCAATAGCTCTAAAGTATTAATGAACATTACTGTGCAGGACATACATGATTCTTAGTTTGTCACCTTCCAAAATGATGGCGATGATAACATTAAAATAAATAGACATGCATACACAACATTGATTTTCTCTCTATAGTCTATATGTACAAACCTCCCTTGATACTTGTTTCAGGTTTCAAAAAATAAATCAAAACTAATTAAAAATAAGAAATGATTCTACCTTAATATCAAGATTTCAAAATATAAATCAAAACTAGTTAAAAAGAAAGTTTCGTACCTTAACAATAAAATTTCAAAATATAAATCAAAGCTAGTTAAAAAAGAAGGATCATACCATAAGATCAATATTTCAAAATATAAATCAAAACTAATTAAAAAAGAACGGATCCTAAATCAATATCAAATTTCAAAGTATAAATCAAAACTAAATAAAAAATTAAGAATTTAACTTCAAAATATAAATCAAAGCTAACTAAAAATAGAAAGAATTTTAACTCAATATCGATATTTCAAAAATATAAATAATAGCTAATTCAAAAAACAAAGGATCCTACCTCAAAATCAAGATTTTAAAATAAAAATCAAAGCGAATTAAAAAAGATAGAATTATATCTGAAAACCAAGATTTTAAAATATAAATCAAAGCTAATTAAATAATAATAATTTTAACTTAATATCAAGATTTCAAAAATATAAATCAAAGCTAATTATAAAAAAAAGATCCTACCTTAAAATTAAGATTTCAAAATATAAATCAAAGTTAATTAAAAAGAAATTATCTTACCTCAACATTAAGATTTCAAAATATAAATCAAAGTTAGTTAAAAACGAAAGATCTTACCTCAATATCAATATTTTCAAAATATAAATCAAAGTTAATTAAAAAAAGAAAGTATCCTACCTCAATATCAAGATTTTCAAAATATAAATCAAATCTAATTAAAAAGAAAGGACTCAACGTCAACATCAAGATTTCAAAATATAAATCAAAGTTAATTAAAAAGAAATTATCTTACCTCAACATTAAGATTTCAAAATATAAATCAAAGTTAGTTAAAAACGAAAGATCTTACCTCAATATCAATATTTTCAAAATATAAATCAAAACTAATTAAATAAAGAAAATATCGTACCTCAATATCAAGATTTTCAAAATATAAATCAAATCTAATTAAAAAGAAAGGATTCAACGTCAACATCAAGATTTCAAAATATAAATCGAACCTAATTAAAAAAGAAATTATCCAACCTCAATATTAAGATTTTAAAATGTAAATAAAAGCTACTTAAAAAAAGAAATGATCTTAACCCAATTTTAAGATTTCAAAATTTTAAAATTTCACATATAAGTGGCATCTGAACTTTAAGTAAATTTTCTTTCACAAAAGATGCACGGTACTGCCTAGATGTGTATCCCCGAATATCACGAGGTGAATCGTCTCTTGATTCTTTAATCCCAGAATGGTCGTTTAACTCATCTTCTTTAAAAGAGTCAAAGGTCATAACTTTTCTTGGAGCAGGTGACTTAAGTCCCAAATCCCCTTTTTCTCTTTCGCACTAGCAAGAACACTCAAACCTGTTGACAGCATTATCAATAGCTCTAAAGTATTAATGAACATTATTGTGCAGGATATACATGATTCTTAGTTTGTCACCTTCCAGCATGAAGGCGATGATAACATTAAAATAGATAGACATGCATACCCAAGATTGATTTTCTCTCTGTGATCTATATGTACAAACCTCCCATGATACTCGTTTCAAGTTTCAAAATATAAATCAAAACTAATTAAAAATAAGAAAGGATTCTACTTTAATATTAAGATTTAAGTCAAAATATAAATCAAAACTAGTTAAAAAGAAAGTATCCTACCTTAAAAATAAAATTTCAAAATATAAATCAAAGCTAGTTAAAAAGAAAGGATCATACCATAAGATCAAGATTTCAAAATATAAATCAAAACTAATTAAAAAAAGAACAGATCCTAACTCAATATCAAATTTCAAAGTATAAAGACTATGTGTGTCCCCGAAGATTACGGGATGAATCGTCTCTTGATTCTTCAATCCTAGAAGGGTCGTTTAACTCATCTTTGTTAACAGAGTCAAAGGTCATAACTTTTCTTGGAGCAAGTGCCTTAAGTCTCATATCCCCTTCTATCTTTCGTACTATCAAGAACACTCAAACCTGTTGACAACATTATCAATAGCTCTAAAGTATTAATGAACATTACTGTGCAGGACATACATGATTCTTAGTTTGCCCAATTCCAACATGATGGCGATGATAACATTAAAATAAATAGACATGCATACCCAACATTGATTTTCTCTCTGTTGTCTATATGTACAAAGCGTCCCTGATACTCGTTTCAGGTTTCAAAATATCCCACCTTAAAATTAAGATTTCAAAATATAAATCAAAGTTAATTAAAAATAAATTATCTTACCTCAACATTAAGATTTCAAAATATAAATCAAAATTAGTTAAAAATGAAAAATCTTACCTCAATATCAATATTTTCAAAATATAAATTAAAGCAAATTAAAAAAAGAAAGTATCCTACCTCAATATCAAGATTTTCAAAATATAAATCAAATTTAATTAAAAAGAAAGGTTTCAACGTCAACATCAAGATTTCAAAATATAAATCGAACCTAATTTAAAACCAACATTATCAATAGCCCTAAAGTATTAATGAACATTACTGTGCAGGATATACATGATTCTTAGTTTGTCACCTTCTAGCATGAAGGCGATGATAACATTAAAATAGATAGACATGCATACCCAACATTGATTTTCTCTCTGTGATCTATATGTACAAATCTCCCCTGATACTCGTTTCAAGTTTCAAAATATAAATCAAAACTAATTAAAAATAAGAAAGGATTCTACTTTAATATTAAGATTTCAAAATATAAATCAAAACTAGTTAAAAAGAAAGTATCCTACCTTAAAAATAAAATTTCAAAATATAAATCAAAGCTAGTTAAAAAAGAAGGATCATACCATAAGTTCAATATTTGAAAATATAAAACAAAACTAATTAAAAAAGAACGGATCCTAACTCAATATCAAATTTAAAAGTATATAAATCAAAACTAAATAAAAAATTAAGGATTTAACTTCAAAATATAAATCAAAGCTAACTAAAAAAAGAAAGAATTTTAACTCAATATCGAGATTTCAAAAATATAAATAATAGCTAATTCAAAAAACAAAGGATCCTACCTCAAAATCAAGATTTCAAAATAAAAATCAAAGCGAATTGAAAAAGATAGAATTATATCTGAAAACCAAGATTTTAAAATATAAATCAAAGCTAATTAAATAATAATAATTTTAACTTAATATCAAGATTTCAGAAATATAAATCAAAGCTAATTAAAAAAAAAGATCCTACCTTAAAATTAAGATTTCAAAATATAATTCAAAGTTAATTAAAAAGAAATTATCTTACCTCAACATTAAGATTTCAAAATATAAATCAAAGTTAGTTAAAAACGAAAGATCTTACCTCAATATCAATATTTTCAAAATATAAATCAAAGCTAATTAAAAAAAGAAAGTATCCTACCTCAATATCAAGATTTTCAAAATATAAATCAAATCTAATTAAAAAGAAAGGTTTCAACGTTAACATCAAGATTTCAAAATATAAATCGAACCTAATTAAAAAAAAAATTATCCAACCTCAATATCAAGATTTTAAAATATAAATAAAAGCTAATTAAAAAAAGAAATGATCTTACCCCAATTTTAAGATTTCAAAATTTTAAAATTTCAGGCATCTGAACTTTAAGTAAATTTTCTTTCACAAATGAAGCACGGTTCTGCCTAGATGTGCATCCCGAAGATCACCGGGTGAATCGTCTCTTGATTCTTCAATCCTAGAAGGGTCGTTTAACTCATCTTTGTTAACAGAGTCAAAGGTCATAACTAAATAAAAAATTAAGGATTTTCCCTCAAAATATAAATCAAAGCTAATTAAAAAAAGAAAGAATTTTAACTCAATATCAAGATTTCAAAAATATAAATAATAGCTAATTAAAAAAAGCAAGGATCCTACCTTAAAATCAAGATTTCAAAATAAAAATCAAAGCGAATTAAAAAAAAAATTATATCTAAAAACCAAGATTTTAAAATATATATCAAAGCTAATTAAAAAAATAATAATTTTAACTTAATATCAAGATTTCAAAAATATAAATCAAAACTAATTAAAAAGAAAAGATCCTACCTTAAAATTAAGATTTCAAAATATAAATCAAAGTTAATTAAAAAGAAATTATCTTACCTCAACATTAAGATTTCAAAATATAAATCAAACTTAATTAAAAACGAAAGATTTTACCTCAATATCCATATTTTCAAAATATAAATTAAAGCTAATTAAAAAAAGAAGGTATCCTACATCAATATCAAGATTTTCAAAATAGATAGATATGCATACCCAACATTGATTTTTTCTCTAAGAGTCTATATGTACAAACCTTCCCTGATGCTCATTTCAGGTTTTCAAAATATAAATCAAAACTAATTATAAAAAAAAATGATTCTACCTCAATATCAAGATTTCAAAATATAAATCAAAACTAGTTAAAAAGAAAGTATAATAACTTAAAAATAAAATTTTAAAATATAAATTAAAGCTAGTTAAAAAGAAAGGATGATACAATATGATCAAGATTTCAAAATATAAATCAAAACTAATTAAAAAAGAAAGAATCCTACCTAAATATCAAATTTTAAAATATAAATCAAAACTAAATAAAAAATTTTACCTCAAAATCAAGATTTCAAAATATAAATCAAAGCTAATTAAAAAAAAATAATGCTACCTAAATATCAAGTTTCAAAATGTAAATCAAAGCTAACGAAAAAAAGAAAAAATCCTACATCAATAACAAGATTTTAAAACATAAATTAATTCTAGTTAAAAAGAAAGGATCTTACCTAAACATTAATGATTTTGAAATATAAATCAAAACTAATTAAAAAGAAAGGATTATACCTTCAAATCAAGATCTCAAAATACAACTTAAAGCTAATAAAAAAATCTGAAAAAAGAAAAGATTATATCTGAAAATCAAGATTTCCAAATATAAATTGAAGCTAATTAAAAAAGAAATAATTTTAACTCAATATCAAAATTTTAAAAATATAAATCAAAACTAATTAAAAAAAAAGATCCTTCCTTAAAATTAAGATTTCAAAATATAAATCAAAGTTAATTAAAAAGAAATTATCTTACTTCAACATTAAGATTTCAAAATATAAATCAAAGTTAGTTAAAAACGAAAGATCTTACCTCAATATCAAGATTTTTAAAATATAAACTAAAGCTAATTAAAAAAAGAAAGTATCCTATCTAAATATCAAGATTTTCAAAATATAAATCAAATCTAATTAAAAAGAAATGATTCAACATCAACATCAACATCAAGATTTCAAAACATAAATCAAACCAAATTAAAAACTAAATGATCCTACCTCAATAACAAGATTTTAAAATATAAATAAAAGCTAATTAAAAAAAATTGATCTTACCTCAATTTTAAGATTTCAAAATTTTAAGATTTCACAAATAAGTGGCACTTGAATTTGAAGTGAATTTTCTTTTAGAAAAGATGCACGATACTGCTTAAATGTGTGTCCCCGAAGATTACGGGATGAATCATCTCTTGATTCTTCATTCCCAGAAAGGTCGTTTAACTCATCTTCGTTAAAAGAGTCAAATGTCATAACTTTTCTTTGAGTAGGTGCTTTAAACAGCATGGGGAGTATGCCACGTGCCAAACTCATGTGACCATAACAATCGACGGATTTATGCTATAAAATGTTTTACCACATAACTGAATTTTAATGTTACTTTTTAAACAGAAATTTATTTAAAATAGAAATTTAGACATTATGAAGTTTTTGGTTTAAAATTTTTTAGTTTAATTTATCTAAATTATAATATTAATATAGCATGCCTTGTTAAAATGTCCAGGTCGAAGATACGAGCAAAATATATGAAGCAAGCAGATAAATCAAGACATAATAAATCTGAAACTTAATATTGACTGACATAATAATGCTATTTTACGGTATCTTGTCCCCTTCAAAATGTGAGCCTCTTCTGCCCAACAAGAACGTGCTATGTCAGCTGATAAGCTAAAAAGATTTCATAGCACATGAAAACCTCTTGAATCAAAGAATATAAAGAATACAATAGACATTCTTTCACCAAGTTTATGTACACATGCTCTTTAATCTTTGGATAGTAATGGCCAGTGATATAACAAAGCTTAAGTAATATGGGATAACTTCATAAAAAATATGGCTCATGCACCTCTGAGTGTAGATATTCATTCTGATTAGTAATTCTAATGGTACAACAGATACGTTTCAAAGAAAACACAAGTCGCTAGCTCTGGAAATTTTAGCTTGATTCACAAACCTTATTTATTGAGTCTGAGATACGTCCTTGGGCCCTTCCGCACACCTACCATGATGACTTGCTGTTACTGTTTTGCCTTTTTCTCCCGTTCCCTCTCCTTGTTCAACTTATCTGCTTCGGCTAGCTAATTCAAAAAAGAAAGAATTTTAACTCAATATCGAGATTTCAAAAATATAAATAATAGCTAATTCAAAAAACAAAAGATCCTACCTCAAAATCAAGATTTCAAAATAAAAATCAAAGCGAATTGAAAAAGATAGAATTATATATGAAAACCAAGATTTTAAAATATAAATCAAAGCTAATTAAATAATAATAATTTTAGCTTAATATCAAGATTTCAAAAATATAAATCAAAGCTAATTAAAAAAAAAGATCCTACCTTAAAATTAAGATTTCAAAATATAAATCAAAGTTAATTAAAAATAAATTATCTTACCTCAACATTAAGATTTCAAAATATAAATCAAAATTAGTTAAAAATGAAAAATCTTACCTCAATATCAATATTTTCAAAATATAAATCAAAGCTAATTAAAAAAAGAAAGTATCCTACCTCAATATCAAGATTTTCAAAATATAAATCAAATTTAATTAAAAAGAAAGGATTCAACGTCAACATCAAGATTTCAAAATATAAATCGAACCTAATTTAAAACCAACATTATCAATAGCTCTAAAGTATTAATGAACATTACTGTGCAGGATATACATGATTCTTAGTTTGTCACCTTTCAGCATGAAGGCGATGATAACATTAAAATAGATAGACATGCATACCCAAGATTGATTTTCTCTCTGTGATCTATATGTACAAACCTCCCCTGATACTCGTTTCAAGTTTCAAAATATAAATCAAAACTAATTAAAAATAAGAAACAATTCTACTTTAATATTAAGATTTAAGTCAAAATATAAATCAAAACTAGTTAAAAAGAAAGTATCCTACCTTAAAAATAAAATTTCAAAATATAAATCAAAGCTAGTTAAAAAGAAAGGATCATACCATAAGATCAAGATTTCAAAATATAAATCAAAACTAATTAAAAAAAGAACAGATCCTAACTCAATATCAAATTTCAAAGTATATATCAAAACTAAATAAAAAATTAAGGATTTTACCTCAAAATATAAATCAAAGCTAATTAAAAAAAGAAAGAATTTTAACTCAATATCAAGATTTCAAAAATATAAATAATAGCTAATTAAAAAAAGAAAGGATCCTACCTCAAAATCAAGATTTCAAAATAAAAATCCAAGCGAATTAAAAAAAAAAATTATATCTAAAAACCAAGATTTTAAAATATATATCAAAGCTAATTAAATAATAATAATTTTAACTTAATATCAAGATTTCAAAAATATAAATCAAAACTAATTAAAAAGAAAATATCCTACCTTAAAATTAAGATTTCAAAATATAAATCAAAGTTAATTAAAAAGAAATTATCTTACCTCAACATTAAGATTTCAAAATATAAATCAAACTTAATTAAAAACGAAAGATTTTACCTCAATATCCATATTTTCAAAATATAAATCAAAGCTAATTAAAAAAAGAAGGTATCCTACATCAATATCAAGATTTTCAAAATAGATAGATATGCATACCCAACATTGATTTTTTCTCTAAGAGTCTATATGTACAAACCTTCCCTGATGCTCATTTCAGGTTTTTAAAATATAAATCAAAACTAATTATAAAAAGAAATGATTCTACCTCAATATCAAGATTTCAAAATATAAATCAAAACTAGTTAAAAAGAAAGTATAATAACTTAAAAATAAAATTTTAAAATATAAATTAAAGCTAGTTAAAAAGAAAGGATGATACCATATGATCAAGATTTCAAAATATAAATCAAAACTAATTAAAAAAGAAAGAATCCTACCTAAATATCAAATTTTAAAATATAAATCAAAACTAAATAAAAAATTTTACCTCAAAATCAAGATTTCAAAATATAAATCAAAGCTAATTAAAAAAAAATAATGCTACCTAAATATCAAGTTTCAAAATGTAAATCAAAGCTAACGAAAAAAAGAAAAAAATCCTACATCAATAACAAGATTTTAAAACATAAATTAATTCTAGTTAAAAAGAAAGGATCTTACCTAAACATTAATGATTTTGAAATATAAATCAAAACTAATTAAAAAGAAAGGATTATACCTTCAAATCAAGATCTCAAAATACAACTTAAAGCTAATAAAAAAATCTGAAAAAAGAAAAGATTATATCTGAAAATCAAGATTTCCAAATATAAATTGAAGCTAATTAAAAAAGAAAGAATTTTAACTCAATATCAAAATTTTAAAAATATAAATCAAAACTAATTAAAAAAAAAGATCCTTCCTTAAAATTAAGATTTCAAAATATAAATCAAAGTTAATTAAAAAGAAATTATCTTACTTCAACATTAAGATTTCAAAATATAAATCAAAGTTAGTTAAAAACGAAAGATCTTACCTCAATATCAAGATTTTTAAAATATAAACTAAAGCTAATTAAAAAAAGAAAGTATCCTATCTAAATATCAAGATTTTCAAAATATAAATCAAATCTAATTAAAAAGAAATGATTCAACATCAACATCAACATCAAGATTTCAAAACATAAATCAAACCAAATTAAAAACTAAATGATCCTACCTCAATAACAAGATTTTAAAATATAAATAAAAGCTAATTAAAAAAAATTGATCTTACCTCAATTTTAAGATTTCAAAATTTTAAGATTTCACAAATAAGTGGCACTTGAATTTGAAGTGAATTTTCTTTTAGAAAAGATGCACGATACTGCTTAAATGTGTGTCCCCGAAGATTACGGGATGAATCATCTCTTGATTCTTCATTCCCAGAAAGGTCGTTTAACTCATCTTCGTTAAAAGAGTCAAATGTCATAACTTTTCTTTGAGTAGGTGCTTTAAACAGCATGGGGAGTATGCCACGTGCCAAACTCATGTGACCATAACAATCGACGGATTTATGCTATAAAATGTTTTACCACATAACTGAATTTTAATGTTACTTTTTAAACAGAAATTTATTTAAAATAGAAATTTAGACATTATGAAGTTTTTGGTTTAAAATTTTTTAGTTTAATTTATCTAAATTATAATATTAATATAGCATGCCTTGTTAAAATATCCAGGTCGAAGATACGAGCAAAATATATGAAGCAAGCAGATAAATCAAGACATAATAAATCTGAAACTTAATATTGACTGACATAATAATGCTATTTTACGGTATCTTGTCCCCTTCAAAATGTGAGCCTCTTCTGCCCAACAAGAACGTGCTATGTCAGCTGATAAGCTAAAAAGATTTCATGGCACATGAAAACCTCTTGAATCAAAGAATATAAAGAATACAATAGACATTCTTTCACCAAGTTTATGTACACATGCTCTTTAATATTTGGATAGTAATGGCCAGTGATATAGCAAAGCTTAAATAATATGGGGTAACTTCATAAAAAATATGGCTCATGCACCTCTGAGTGTGGATATTCATTCTGATTAGTAATTCTAATGGTACAACAGATACGTTTCAAAGAAAACACAAGTCGCTAGCTCTGGAAATTTTAGCTTGATTCACAAACCTTATTTATTGAGTCTGAGATACGTCCTTGGGCCCTTCCGCACACTTACCATGATGACTTGCTGTTACTGTTTTGCCTTTTTCTCCCGTTCCCTCTCCTTGTTCAACTTATCTGCTTCGGCTTGCTAATTCAAAAAAGAAAGAATTTTAACTCAATATCGAGATTTCAAAAATATAAATAATAGCTAATTCAAAAAACAAAAGATCCTACCTCAAAATCAAGATTTCAAAATAAAAATCAAAGCGAATTGAAAAAGATAGAATTATATATGAAAACCAAGATTTTAAAATATAAATCAAAGCTAATTAAATAATAATAATTTTAGCTTAATATCAAGATTTCAAAAATATAAATCAAAGCTAATTAAAAAAAAAGATCCTACCTTAAAATTAAGATTTCAAAATATAAATCAAAGTTAATTAAAAATAAATTATCTTACCTCAACATTAAGATTTCAAAATATAAATCAAAATTAGTTAAAAATGAAAAATCTTACCTCAATATCAATATTTTCAAAATATAAATCAAAGCTAATTAAAAAAAGAAAGTATCCTACCTCAATATCAAGATTTTCAAAATATAAATCAAATTTAATTAAAAAGAAAGGATTCAACGTCAACATCAAGATTTCAAAATATAAATCGAACCTAATTTAAAACCAACATTATCAATAGCTCTAAAGTATTAATGAACATTACTGTGCTGGATATACATGATTCTTAGTTTGTCACCTTTCAGCATGAAGGCGATGATAACATTAAAATAGATAGACATGCATACCCAAGATTGATTTTCTCTCTGTGATCTATATGTACAAACCTCCCCTGATACTCGTTTCAAGTTTAAAAATATAAATCAAAACTAATTAAAAATAAGAAACGATTCTACTTTAATATTAAGATTTAAGTCAAAATATAAATCAAAACTAGTTAAAAAGAAAGTATCCTACCTTAAAAATAAAATTTCAAAATATAAATCAAAGCTAGTTAAAAAGAAAGGATCATACCATAAGATCAAGATTTCAAAATATAAATCAAAACTAATTAAAAAAAGAACAGATCCTAACTCAATATCAAATTTCAAAGTATAAATCAAAACTAAATAAAAAATTAAGGATTTTACCTCAAAATATAAATCAAAGCTAATTAAAAAAAGAAAGAATTTTAACTCAATATCAAGATTTCAAAAATATAAATAATAGCTAATTAAAAAAAGAAAGGATCCTACCTCAAAATCAAGATTTCAAAATAAAAATCAAAGCGAATGAAAAAAAAAATTATATCTAAAAACCAAGATTTTAAAATATATATCAAAGCTAATTAAAAAATAATAATTTTAACTTAATATCAAGATTTCAAAAATATAAATCAAAACTAATTAAAAAGAAAAGATCCTACCTTAAAATTAAGATTTCAAAATATAAATCAAAGTTAATTAAAAAGAAATTATCTTACCTCAACATTAAGATTTCAAAATATAAATCAAACTTAATTAAAAACGAAAGATTTTACCTCAATATCCATATTTTCAAAATATAAATTAAAGCTAATTAAAAAAAGAAGGTATCCTACATCAATATCAAGATTTTCAAAATAGATAGATATGCATACCCAACATTGATTTTTTCTCTAAGAGTCTATATGTACAAACCTTCCCTGATGCTCATTTCAGGTTTTCAAAATATAAATCAAAACTAATTATAAAAAGAAATGATTCTACCTCAATATCAAGATTTCAAAATATAAATCAAAACTATTTAAAAAGAAAGTATAATAACTTAAAAATAAAATTTTAAAATATAAATTAAAGCTAGTTAAAAAGAAAGGATGATACCATATGATCAAGATTTCAAAATATAAATCAAAACTAATTAAAAAAGAAAGAATCCTACCTAAATATCAAATTTTAAAATATAAATCAAAACTAAATAAAAAATTTTACCTCAAAATCAAGATTTCAAAATATAAATCAAAGCTAATTAAAAAAAAATAATGCTACCTAAATATTAAGTTTCAAAATGTAAATCAAAGCTAACGAAAAAAAGAAAAAATCCTACATCAATAACAAGATTTTAAAACATAAATTAATTCTAGTTAAAAAGAAAGGATCTTACCTAAACATTAATGATTTTGAAATATAAATCAAAACTAATTAAAAAGAAAGGATTATACCTTCAAATCAAGATCTCAAAATACAACTTAAAGCTAATAAAAAAATCTGAAAAAAGAAAAGATTATATCTGAAAATCAAGATTTCCAAATATAAATTGAAGCTAATTAAAAAAGAAAGAATTTTAACTCAATATCAAAATTTTAAAAATATAAATCAAAACTAATTAAAAAAAAAGATCCTTCCTTAAAATTAAGATTTCAAAATATAAATCAAAGTTAGTTAAAAACGAAAGATCTTACCTCAATATCAAGATTTTTAAAATATAAACTAAAGCTAATTAAAAAAAGAAAGTATCCTATCTAAATATCAAGATTTTCAAAATATAAATCAAATCTAATTAAAAAGAAATGATTCAACATCAACATCAACATCAAGATTTCAAAACATAAATCAAACCAAATTAAAAACTAAATGATCCTACCTTAATAACAAGATTTTAAAATATAAATAAAAGCTAATTAAAAAAATTTGATCTTACCTCAATTTTAAGATTTCAAAATTTTAAGATTTCACAAATAAGTGGCACTTGAATTTGAAGTGAATTTTCTTTTAGAAAAGATGCACGATACTGCTTAAATGTATGTCCCCGAAGATTACGGGATGAATCATCTCTTTATATAGCAGGCACATTGTTTCTTCGGTCAAGAATGTTAATATAGCATGCCTTGTTAAAATGTCCAGGTCGAAGATACGAGCAAAATATATGAAGCAAGCAGATAAATCAAGACATAATAAATCTGAAACTTAATATTGACTGACATAATAATGCTATTTTACGGTATCTTGTCCCCTTCAAAATGTGAGTCTCTTCCGCCCAACAAGAACGTGCTATGTCAGTTGATAAGCTAAAAAGATTTCATGGCACATGAAAACCTCTTGAATCAAAAAATATAAAGAATACAACAGACATTCTTTCACCAAGTTTATGTACACATGCTCTTTAATCTTTGGATAGTAATGGCCAGCGATATAACAAAGCTTAAGTAATATGGGGTAACTTCATAAAAAATATGGCTAATGCAGCTCTGAGTGTGGATATTCATTCTGATTAGTAATTCTAATGGTACAACAGATACGTTTCAAAGAAAATACAAGTCGCTAGCTCTGGAAATTTTAGCTTGATTCACAAACCTTATTTATTGGGTCTGAGATACGTCCTTGGGCCCTTCCGCACACCTACCATGATGACTTGCTGTTACTATTTTGCCTTTTTCTCCCGTTCCCTCTCCTTGTTCAACTTATCTGCTTCGGCTTGCTAATTCAAAAAAGAAAGAATTTTAACTCAATATCGAGATTTCAAAAATATAAATAATAGCTAATTCAAAAAACAAAAGATCTTACCTCAAAATCAAGATTTCAAAATAAAAATCAAAGCGAATTGAAAAAGATAGAATTATATATGAAAACCAAGATTTTAAAATATAAATCAAAGCTAATTAAATAATAATAATTTTAGCTTAATATCAAGATTTCAAAAATATAAATCAAAGCTAATTAAAAAAAAAGATCCTACCTTAAAATTAAGATTTCAAAATATAAATCAAAGTTAATTAAAAATAAATTATCTTACCTCAACATTAAGATTTCAAAATATAAATCAAAATTAGTTAAAAATGAAAAATCTTACCTCAATATCAATATTTTCAAAATATAAATCAAAACTAATTAAAAAAAGAAAGTATCCTACCTTAATATCAAGATTTTCGAAATATTTATTAAATCTAATTAAAAAGAAAGGATTCAACATCAAGATTTCAAAATATAAATCGAACCTAATTAAAAAAGAAATTATCCTACCTCAATATCAAGATTTTAAAATATAAATAAAAGCTAATTAAAAAAAGAAATGATCTTACCTCAATTTTAAGATTTCACTTATAAGTGGCAAATGAACTTGAAGTAAATTTTTTTTTCACAAAAGATGCACGGTACTGCCTAGATGTGTATCCCCGAAGATCACGGGATGAATCGTCTTTTGATTCTTCAATCCTAGAAGGGTCGTTTAACTCATTTTCGTTAAAAGAGTCAAAAGTCATAACTTTTCTTGGAGCAGGTGCTAAGTCCCATATCCCCCTTCTCTCTTTCGTATTAGCAAGAACACTCAAACCAGTTGACAGCATTATCAATAGCTCTAAAGTATTAATGAACATTACTGTGCAGGACATATATGATTCTTAGTTTGTCACCTTCCAGCATGATAGCGATGATAACATTAAAATAGATAGACATGTATACCTAATATTGATTTTCTCTCTGTGGTCTATATGTACAAACCTCTCCTGATACTCGTTTTTAGGTTTCAAAATATAAATCAAAACTAATTAAAAAAAAGAAAGGATTCTACCTTAATATCAAGATTTCAAAATATAAATCAAAACTAGTTAAAAAGAAAGTATCCTACCTTAACAATAAAATTTCAAAATATAAATCAAATCTAGTTAAAAAAGAAGGATCATACCATAAGATCAATATTTCAAAATATAAATCAAAACTAATTAAAAAAGAACGGATCCTAACTCAATATCAAATTTCAAAGTATATAAATCAAAACTAAATAAAAAATTAAGGATTTAACTTCAAAATATAAATCAAAGCGAACTAAAAAAAGAAAGAATTTTAACTCAATATCGAGATTTCAAAAATATAAATAATAGCTAATTCAAAAAACAAAGGATCCTACCTCAAAATCAAGATTTCAAAATAAAAATCAAAGCGAATTGAAAAAGATAGAATTATATCTGAAAACCAAGATTTTAAAATATAAATCAAAGCTAATTAAATAATAATAATTTTAACTTAATATCAAGATTTCAAAAATATAAATCAAAGCTAATTAAAAAAAATATCCTACCTTAAAATTAAGATTTCAAAATATAAATCAAAGTTAATGAAAAAGAAATTATCGTACCTCAATATTAAGATTTCAAAATATAAATCAAAGTTAGTTAAAAACGAAAGATCTTACCTCAATATCAATATTTTCAAAATATAAATCAAAGCTAATTAAAAAAAAAAGTATCCTACCTCAATATCAAGATTTTCAAAATATAAATCAAATCTAATTAAAAAGAAAGGATTCAACGTCAACATCAAGATTTCAAAATATAAATCGAACCTAATTAAAAAAGAAATTATCCAACCTCAATATCAAGATTTTAAAATGCAAATAAAAGCTAATTCAAAAAAGAAATGATCTTACCCCAATTTTAAGATTTCAAAATTTAAAAATTTCACATATAAGTGGCATCTGAACTTTAAGTAAATTTTCTTTCACAAATGAAGCACGGTACTGCCTAGATGTGTATCCCCGAAGATCACGAAGTGAATCGTCTTTTGATTCTTAAATCCCAGAATGGTCGTTTAACTCATCTTCGTTAAAAGAGTCAAATGTAATAACTTTTCTTGGAGCAGGTGCCTTAAGTCCCATATCCCTCTTTTCTCTTTCGTAATAGAAAGAACACTCAAACCTATTGACAATATTATCAATAGCTCTAAAGTATTAATGAACATTACTATGCAGGATATACATGATTCTTAGTTTGTCACCTTCCAGCATTAAGGCGATGATAACATTAAAATAGATAGACCTGCATACCCAACATTGATTTTCTCTCTAGGGGTCTATATGTACAAATCGCCTCTGATGCTTGTTTCAGGATTCAAAATATAAATCAAAACTAATTAAAAAAAAAAGAATTCTACCTCAATATCAAGATTTCAAAATATAAATCAAAATATGTTAAAAAGAAAGTATCCTACCTTAACAATAAAATTTTAAAATATAAATCAAAGCTAGTTAAAAAGATAGAATCATACCGTATGATCAAGATTTCAAAATATAAATCAAAACTAATTTAAAAAGAATGGATACTACCTGAATATCAAATTTCAAAATACAAATCAAAACTAAATAAAAATAAAGATTTTACCTTAAAATCAAGATTTCAAAATATAAATCAAAACTAATTAAAAAATAATAATCCTACCTAAATATCAAGTTTCAAAATGTAAATCAAAGCTAATCAAAAAAAGAAAGGCTCATACATCAAAAACAAGATTTTAAAATATAAATTTAACCTAGTTAAAAAGAAAGGATCTTAACTTTATGCTTTGGGATTACCAGACTCGCTTTATGGGAACGAGTTGGTTTCCTTGGCCGAGAAGGAGAAGGAAACCAACAGCATGGGGAGTCTGCCACGTGCCAAACACACGTGACCATAACAATCGACGGATTTATGCTATAAAATGTTTTACCACATAACTGAATTTTAATGTAACTTTTTAAACAGAAATTTATTTAAAACAGAAATTTAGACATTATGAAGTTTTTGGTTTAAAAATTTTTAGTTTAATTTATCTAAATTATAATATTAAATCTAAATTATACATATAATCTTAGATAGAAATCCAAATTTAATTTAATTTAATATACTAAAACCGTGAAAAGTGGTCCGATCCCCATTTATCTTACTATCATATTCTGTTAACAGATACCAACTGCCAACAGACTCATTGTCGTAAGCTTACTCTCTCCGACTCGTCGAAAAACTCTTTAGCCTATCCATTGGTATTCATTTTCAACCACTCGCTCGTAGGTCATAGATGATGTCAGCCAATTACATTGAATGCTTATTAGATGATGCTTCATGTCTAAGCTGGCTACACCACTTAGAGTTATTTTCTTATTAGACTTTCATAATCATAAGATATTTTATTATGATCGATTCGATTATATCATTGTCATAAGAAGTTTCATGGCCGATTTGATCATTTTGTTAATGCAACACGTTTCATGGTCAATTCGATCTCATTATTGTATCGTAGGATGCTTGATGGTTGATTGTTATCATCACATGTTAGTTCATGGCTGATTTGATTGCATCATTAATGTATGATGCATCAATTATCATTGTAGAATTCTTCATGGTCGATTCAAACGTATTATTGTCAGAAGATACATCTTTGAATATTTCGATAATGTTGATACAGGGATTGCCTCTTCATATGGTTTTGGCGTGGCTCTTTATTGCTTGTGTTATGCGTGTTATTCAATTTTCTCGCTTTGAATTTTGATTGCATAACAAATACTGCTTCGTGTGCAAAGTTTGTTAGTGCCCAACGAAGATTTGATCGGTTGTGTTATGCATGTAATTTTAACACTGAAAAATTAGCATCCATCCTAGTTAAACAATGCATTTATGTTGAAGCGACTCTCTATTAAAGCGAAGATTTAGGTCTTAATCCATCAAATAAAATCGATCTTGAAGGTTGTAAACTGAAACCATTTCTACAAGCTCAATGCAATGTATCTTTCGCTCATAAAACATCGACTACTGACTACCGCCAAAAAAGGACTTAAAAGAGCAACGAATAAAGAGTAAAGAAAAATACCGTTTCCAAATGAACAGAACCAGCGCAATAATCAACATCAAGAAACCAAAATACCAACAATTACAAGAATTCCGATATAAAAAAAATATTAAATAAAAAAACAAACATGAAATACGAAAATTAGATCCAGCATTTACCCTTGAAACACATCGGCCAAGGATCCCCTGTTTATGAATCGGGCTTCGACGGTCGCGACCATAGCTACGTAATCCAACATATAGAGGGCCGAACGACTCCCACAAATAAACCTTGCTTCTCGTGCTGCAAGCCCGATCTTTGGGGTAGCCCTAACCCAGGCACTGCTCCTCGCTTCGATTCAAAGCGAAGGGTGGGAAGAGAGTCTCGGAAAGGATCTCTATAAGGAAAAGATTGGGAGGTACTTGGAAGGTGAAGCAAATCGGTCGAAGAAAAGAACTTGGAATGGGAAAAAGACGTCGTTCGAAAAAAGACACCCTCTTTTGTGCTCGTTGACCCATAATTACCGCACATTAACGAGCAAGGCTATATAAGTAATATCGTTAGTCATCGGTTCTTTTGTAATATCTATTTTAAGACATATTACGTATAATTGATCGCATATAACTCGTGCATTATATCTTCTGCTTAGCAAACCGAAGGCACATTGTTTCATCGGTCAAGAATGTTAATATAGCATGCCTTGTTAAAATGTCCAGGTCAAAGATACGAGCAAAATATATGAAGCAAGCAGATAAATCAAGACATAATAATTCTGAAACTTAATATTGACTGACATAATAATGCTATTTTACGGTATCTTGTCCCCTTCAAAATGTGAGCATCTTCTGCCCAACAAGAACGTGCTATGTCAGCTGATAAGCTAAAAAGATTTCATTTCACATGAAAACCTCTTGAATCAAAGAATATAAAGAATACAACAGACATTCTTTCACCAAGTTTATGTACACATGCTCTTTAATCTTTGGATAGTAATGGCCAGTGATATAACAAAGCTTAAATAATATGAGGTAACTTCATAAAAAAATATGGCTCATGCAGCTCTGAGTGTGGATATTCATTTTGATCAGTAATTCTTATGGTATAACAGATACGTTTCAAAGAAAACACAAGTCGCTAGCTCTGGAAATTTTAGCTTGATTCACAAACCTTATTTATTGGGTCTGAGATACGTCCTTGGGCCCTTCCGCACACCTACCATGAAGACTTGCTGTTGTTGTTTTGCCTTTTTCTCCCGTTCCCTCTCCTTGTTCAACTTATCTGCTTCGGCTTGCTAATTCAAAAAAGAAAGAATTTTAACTCAATATCGAGATTTCCAAAATATAAATAATAGCTAATTCAAAAATCAAAGGATCCTACCTCAAAATCAAGATTTCAAAATAAAAATCAAAGCGAATTGAAAAAGATAGAATTATATATGAAAACCAAGATTTTAAAATATAAATCAAAGATAATTAAATAATAATAATTTTAACTTAATATCAAGATTTCAAAAATATAAATCAAAGCTAATATTAAAAAAAGTTCCTACCTTAAAATTAAGATTTCAAAATATAAATCAAATTTAATTAAAAATAAATTATATTACCTCAAAATTAAGATTTCAAAATATAAATCAAAATTAGATAAAAATGAAAAATCTTACCTCAATATCAATATTTTCAAAATATAAATCAAAGCTAATTAAAAAAAAGAAAGTATCCTACCTTAATATCAAGATTTTCGAAATATTTATTAAATCTAATTAAAAAGAAAGGATTCAACATCAACATCAAGATTTCAAAATATAAATCGAACCTAATTAAAAAAGAAATTATCCTACCTCAATATCAAGATTTTAAAATATAAATAAAAGTTAATTAAAAAAAGAAATGATCTTACCTCAATTTTAAGATTTCACTTATAAGTGGCAAATGAACTTAAAGTAAATTTTTTTTTTCACAAAAGATGCACGGTACTGTCTAGATGTGTATCCCCGAAGATTTCGGGATGAATCGTTTTTTTAATTCTTCAATCCTAGAAGGGTCGTTTAACTCATCTTCGTTAAAAGAGTCAAAAGTCATAATTTTTCTTGGAGCAGGTGCCTTAAGTCCCATATCCCCCTTCTCTCTTTCGTACTAGCAAGAACACTCAAACCTGTTAACAGCATTATCAATAGCTCTAAAGTATTAATGAACATTACTGTGCAGGACATACATGATTTTTAGTTTATCACCTTCCAGCATGATAGCGATGATAACATTAAAATAGATAGACATGCATACCAAACATTAATTTTCTCTCTATGGTCTATATGTACAAACCTCCCCTGATACTCGTTTCAGGTTTCAAAATATAAATCAAAACTAATTAAAAATAAGAAAAGATTCTACCTTAATATCAAGATTTCAAAATATAAATCAAAACTAGTTAAAAAGAAAGTATCCTACCTTAACAATAAAATTTCAAAATATAAATCAAAGCTAGTTAAAAAAGAAGGATCATACCATAAGATCAATATTTCAAAATATAAATCAAAACTAATTAAAAAAGAATGGATCCTAACTCAATATCAAATTTCAAAGTATATAAATCAAAACTAAATAAAAAATTAACGATTTAACTTCAAAATATAAATCAAAGCTAACTAAAAAAAAAAGAATTTTAACTCAATATCGAGATTTCAAAAATATAAATAATAGCTAATTCAAAAAACAAAGGATCCTACCTCAAAATCAAGATTTCAAAATAAAAATCAAAGCGAATTGAAAAAGATAGAATTATATATGAAAACCAAGATTTTAAAATATAAATCAAAGCTAATTAAATAATAATAATTTTAACTTAATATCAAGATTTCAAAAATATAAATCAAAGCTAATTAAAAAAAAAATGATCCTACCTTAAAATTAAGATTTCAAAATATAAATCAAAGTTAATTAAAAAGAAATTATCTTACCTCAACATTAAGATTTCAAAATATAAATCAAAGTTAGTTAAAAACGAAAGATCTTACCTCAATATCAATATTTTCAAAATATAAATCAAAGATAATTAAAAAAAGAAAGTATCCTACCTCAATGTCAAGATTTTCAAAATATAAATCAAATCTAATTAAAAAGAAATGATTCAACGTCAACATCAAGATTTCAAAATATTAATCGAACCTAATTAAAAAAAAATTATCTAACCTCAATATCAAGATTTTAAAATACAAATAAAAGCTAATTCAAAAAAGAAATGATCTTACCCCAATTTTAAGATTTCAAAATTTTAAAATTTCACATATAAGTGGCATTTGAACTTTAAGTAAATTTTCTTTCACAAATGAAGCACGGTACTGCCTAGATGTGTATACCCGAAGATCACGAGGTGAATCGTATCTTGATTCTTAAATCCCATAATGGTCGTTTAACTCATCTTCGTTAAAAGAGTCAAAGGTTATAACTTTTCTTGGAGCACGTGCCTTAAGTCCCATATCCCTCTTTTCTATTTCGTACTAGCAAGAACACTCAAACCTATTGACAACATTATCAATAGCTCTAAAGTATTAATGAATATTACTGTGCAGGATATACATGATTCTTAGTTTGTCACCTTCCAGCATGAAGGCGATGATAACATTAAAATAGATAGACATGCATACCCAACATTGATTTTCTCTTTGTGATCTATATGTACAAACCTCCCCTGATACTCGTTTCAAGTTTCAAAATATAAATCAAAACTAATTAAAAATAAGAAAGGATTCTACTTTAATATTAAGATTTCAAAATATAAATCAAAACTAGTTAAAAAGAAAGTATCCTACCTTAACAATAAAATTTCAAAATATAAATCAAAGCTAGTTAAAAAGAAATGATCATACCATAAGATCAAAATTTCAAAATATAAATCAAAACTAATTAAAAAAGAACAGATCCTAACTCAATAAAAACTAAATATAAATCAAAACTAAATAAAAAATTAACGATTTTACCTCAAAATATAAATCAAAGCTAATTAAAAAAAGAAAAAAATTTAACTCAATATCAAGATTTCAAAAATATAAATAATAGCTAATTAAATAAAGAAAGGATCCTACCTCAAAATCAAGATTTCAAAATAAAAATCAAAGTGAATTAAAAAAGAAAATATTATATCTAAAAACCAAGATTTTAAAATATATATCAAAGCTAATTAAAAAGTAATAATTTTAACTTAATATCAAGATTTCAAAAATATAAATCAAAGCTAATTAAAAAGAAAAGATCCTACCTTAAAATTAAGATTTCAAAATATAAATCAAAGTTAATTAAAAAGAAATTATCTTACCTCAACATTAAGATTTCAAAATATAAATCAAACTTAATTAAAAACGAAAGATCTTACCTCAATATCAATATTTTCAAAATATAAATCAAAACTAATTAAAAAAAGAAGGTATCCTACATCAATATCAAGATTTTCAAAATAGATAGACATGCATACCCAACATTGATTTTTTCTCTAGGAGCCTATATATACAAACCTCCCATGATGCTCATTTCAGGTTTCAAAATATAAATCAAAACTAATTATAAAAAGAAATGATTCTACCTCAATATCAAGATTTCAAAATATAAATCAAAACTAGTTAAAAAGAAAGTATAATAACTTAAAAATAAAATTTTAAAATATAAATTAAAGCTAGTTAAAAAGAAAGGATGATACCATATGATCAAGATTTCAAAATTTAAATCAAAACTAATTAAACAAGAAAGGATCCTACCTCAATATCAAATTTTAAAATATAAATCAAAACTAAATAAAAAAATTTACTTCAAAATCAAGATTTCAAAATATAAATCAAAGCTAATTAAAAAGAAATAATGCTACCTAAATATCAAGTTTCAAAATGTAAATCAAAGCTAATGAAAAAAAGAAAAAATCCTACATCAATAACAAGATTTTAAAACATAAATTAATCCTAATTAAAAAGAAAGAATTTTACCGAAACATTAATGATTTTGAAATATAAATCAAAACTAATTAAAAAGAAAGGATTATACCTTCAAATCAAGATATCAAAATACAACTTAAAGCTAATAAAAAATCTGAAAAAAGAAAGGATTATATCTGAAAATCAAGATTTCCAAATATAAATTGAAGCTAATTAAAAAAGAAAGAATTTTAACTCAATATCAAAATTTTAAAAATATAAATCAAAACTAATTAAAAAAAAAGATCCTTCCTTAAAATTAAGATTTCAAAATATAAATCAAAGTTAATTAAAAAGAAATTATCTTACTTCAACATTAAGATTTCAAAATATAAATCAAAGTTAGTTAAAAACGAAAGATTTTACCTCAATATCAAGATTTTTAAAATATAAATTAAAGCTAATTAAAAAAAGAAAGTATCCTACCTAAATATCAAGATTTTTAAAATATAAATCAAATCTAATTAAAAAGAAAGGATTCAACATCAACATCAACATCAAGATTTCAAAACATAAATCAAACCAAATTAAAAAATAAATGATCCTACCTCAATAACAAGATTTTAAAATATAAATAAAAGCTAATTAAAAAAAATTGATCTTACCTCAATTTTAAGATTTCAAAATTTTAAGATTTCACAAATAAGTGGCACTTGAATTTGAAGTGAATTTTCTTTTAGAAAAGATGCACGATACTGCTTAAATGTGTCCCCGAAGATTACGGGATGAATCATCGTTTAACTAATCTTCGTCAAAAGATCCAAATGTCATAACTTTTCTTGGAGTAGGTGCCTTAAATCTCAGATCCCCATTCTCTCTTTCGTACTAACAAGAACACCCAAACCTGTTGACAACATTATTAATAGCTCCAAAGTATTAATCAACATTGCTGTGCAGGACATGCGTGATTCTTAGTTTGTCACTTTCGAGCATGAAGGCGATGATAATATTAAAATAGATAGACATGTATACCCAACATTTATTTTCTCTCTAGGGGTCTATAGACATGTATACCCAAAGCTTAAATAATATGAGGTAACTTCATAAAAAATATGGCTCATGCAGCTCTGAGTGTGGATATTCATTTTGATTAGTAATTCTTATGGTAAAACAGAGAGAATGGGGATGAATCTTACCTCAATTTTAAGATTTCACTTATAAGTGGCAAATGAACTTAAAGTAAATTTTTTTTTCACAAAAGATGCACGGTACTGCCTAGATGTGTATCCCCGAAGATCACGGGATGAATCGTCTCTTGATTCTTCAATCCTATAAGGGTCGTTTAACTCATCTTCGTTAAAAGAGTCAAAAGTCATAATTTTTCTTGGAGCAGGTGCCTTAAGTCCCATATCCCCCTTCTCTCTTTCGTACTAGCAAGAACACTCAAACCTGTTAACAGCATTATCAATAGCTCTAAAGTATTAATGAACATTACTGTGCAGGACATACATGATTCTTAGTTTATCACCTTCCAGCATGATAGCGATGATAACATTAAAATAGATAGACATGCATACCAAACATTGATTTTCTCTCTATGGTCTATATGTACAAACCTCCCCTGATACTCGTTTCAGGTTTCAAAATATAAATCAAAACTAATTAAAAATAAGAAATGATTCTACCTTAATATCAAGATTTTAAAATATAAATCAAAACTAGTTAAAAAGAAAGTATCCTACCTTAACAATAAAATTTTAAAATATAAATCAAAGCTAGTTAAAAAGAAAGGATAATCCCATAAGATCAAGATTTTAAAATATAAATCAAAACTAATTAAAAAAGAATAGATCCTAACTCAATATCAAATTTCAAAGTATAAATCAAAACTAAATAAAAAATTAAGGATTTTACCTCAAAATATAAATCAAAGCTAATTAAAAAAAGAAAGAATTTTAACTCAATATCGAGATTTCAAAAATATAAATAATAGCTAATTAAAAAAAGAAAGGATCCTACCTCAAAATCAAGATTTCAAAATAAAAATCAAAGCGAATTAAAAAAGAAAATATTATATCTAAAAACCAAGATTTTAAAATATATATCAAAGCTAATTAAAAAATAATAATTTTAACTTAATATCAAGATTTCAAAAATATAAATCAAAGCTAATTAAAAAGAAAAGATCTTACCTTAAAATTAAGATTTCAAAATATAAATCAAAGTTAATTAAAAAGAAATTATCTTACCTCAACATTAAGATTTCAAAATATAAATCAAACTTAATTAAAAACGAAAGATCTTACCTCAATATCAATATTTTTAAAATATAAATCAAAGCTAATTAAAAAAAGAAGGTATCCTACATCAATATCAAGATTTTCAAAATATAAATCAAATCTAATTAAAAAGAAAGGATTCAACATCAATATCAATATTTCAAAATATAAATCGAACCTAATTAAAAAAAAATTATCCTACCTCAATATTAAGATTTTAAAATATAAATAAAAACTAATTAATAAAAGAAATGATTTTACCTCAATTTTAAGATTTCAAAATTTTAAGATTTCACATATAAGTGGCATTTGAACTTGAAGTAAATTTTCTTTCATAAAAGATGCACGGTACTGCCTAGATGTGTATCCCCGAAGATCACGGGGTGAATCGTCTCTTGATTCTTCAATCCCAGAAGGGTCGTTTAACTCATCTTCGTTAAAAGAGTCAAAGGTTATTACTTTTCTTAGAGCAGGTGCCTTAAATCCCATATCCCCCTTTTCTCTTTTGTACTAGCAAGAACACTCGTTGACAGCATTATCAATAGCTCTAAAGTATTAATGAAAATTACTATGCAGGACATGCTTGATTCTTAGTTTGTCACCTTCCAACATTAAGTCGATGATAACATTAAAATAGATAGACATGTAAACCCTTAATTGATTTTCTCTCTGGGTGTCTATATGTACAAACCTTCCCTAATGCTTGTTTCAGGTTTCAAAATATAAATCAAAACTAATTAAAAAAGAAAGAATTTTAACTCAATATCAAGATTTCAAATATATAAATAATAGCTAATTAAAAAAAGAAAAGATCCTACCTCAAAATCAAGATTTCAAAATAAAAATCAAAGCCAATTAAAAAAGATAGGATTATATCTGAAAATCAAGATTTCAAAATATAAATCAAAGCTAATTAAAAAAAAAGATCCTACCTTAAAATTAAGATTTCAAAATATAAATCAAAATTAGTTAAAAAGAAATTATCTTACCTCAACATTAAGATTTCAAAATATAAATCAAAGTTAGTTAAAAACGAAAGATCTTACCTCAATATCAAGATTTTCAAAATATAAATCAAAGCTAATTAGAAAAAGAAAGTATCCAACCTCAATATCAAGATTTTCAAAATATAAAGCAAATCAAATTAAAAAGAAAGGATTCAACATCAACATAAAGATTTCAAAACATAAATCGAATCTAATTAAAAAAGAAATGATCCTACCTCAATATCAAGATTTTAAAATATAAATAAAAGTTAATTAAAAAAAATGATCTTACCTTAATTTTTAAATCCCATATCTCCCTTCTCTCTTTTGCACTAGCAAGAATACCCAAACATGTTAACAGTATAATCAATAGATATAAAGTATTAATGAACATTACCATGCAGGACATGCATGATTATTAGTTTGTCACCTTCCAGCATGAAGGTGATGATAAAATTAATAGATAGACATGCATACTCAACATTGATTTTCTCTCTAGGGGTCTATATGTACAAACCTCCCCTGATGCTCATTTCAGGTTTCAAAATATAAATCAAAACTAATTAAAAAAATAAATGATTCTACCTCAATATCAAGATTTCAAAATATAAATCAAAACTAGTTAAAAAGAAAGGATAATAACTTAAAAATAAAATTTTAAAATATAAATTCAAGCTAGTTAAAAATAAAGGATCATACCATATGATCAAGATTTCAAAATATAAATCAAAACTAATTAAAAAAGAAATGATCCTACCTCAATATCAAATTTTAAAATATAAATCAAAACTAAATAAAAACTTTTACCTCAAAATCAAGATTTTAAAATATAAATCAAAGCTAGTTAAAAAGAAATAATGCTACCTAAATATCAAGTTTCAAAATGTAAATCAAAGCTAACGAAAAAAAGAAAAAATCCTACATCAATAACAAGATTTTAAAACATAAATTAATCCTAGTTAAAAAGAAAGAATCTTACCTAAACATTAATGATTTTGAAATATAAATCAAAACTAATTAAAAAGAAAGGATTATACCTTCAAATCAAGATTTCAAAATATAACTTAAAGCTAATAAAAAAATCTGAAAAAAGAAAGGATTATATCTGAAAATCAAGATTTCCAAATATAAATTGAAGCTAATTAAAAAAGAAAGAATTTTAACTCAATATCAAAATTTTAAAAATATAAATCAAAGCTAATTTAAAAAAATGATCCTTCCTTAAAATTAAGATTTCAAAATATAAATCAAAGTTAATTAAAAAGAAATTATCTTACCTCAACATTAAGATTTCAAAATATAAATCAAAGTTAGTTAAAAACGAAAGATCTTACCTCAATATCAAGATTTTTAAAATATAAATTAAAGCTAATTAAAAAGAAAGTATCCTACCTAAATATCAATATTTTCAAAATATAAATCAAATCTAATTAAAAAGAAAGGATTCAACATCAACATCAACATCAAGATTTCAAAACATAAATCAAACCAAATTAAAAAATAAATGATCCTACCTCAATAACAAGATTTTAAAATATAAATAAAAGCTAATTAAAAAAAATTGATCTTACCTCAATTTTAAGATTTCAAAATTTTAAGATTTCGCAAATAAGTGGCACTTGAATTTGAAGTGAATTTTCTTTTAGAAAAGATGCACGATACTGCTTAGATGTGTGTCCCCGAAGATTATGGGATGAATCGTCTCTTGATTCTTCATTCCCAGAAGGGTCGTTTAACTCATCTTCGTCAAAAGAGTCAAATGTCATAACTTTTCTTGGAGTAGGTGCCTTAAATCTCAGATCCCCATTCTCTCTTTCGTACTAACAAGAACACCCAAACCTGTTGACAGCATTATCAATAGCTCCAAATTATTAATCAACATTACTGTGCAGGACATGCATGATTCTTAGTTTGTCACTTTCGAGCATAAAGGCGATGATAACATTAAAATAGATAGACATGCATACCCAATATTTATTTTCTCTCTAGGGGTCTATATGTATAAATCGCCCCTAATGCTTGTTTCAGGTTTCAAAATATAAATCAAAACTAATTAAAAAAAGAAAGAATTCTACCTCAATATTAAGATTTCAAAATATAAATCAAAACTAGTTAAAAAGAAAGTATCCTACATTAACAATAAAATTTTAAAATATAAATCAAAGCTAGTTAAAAAGATAGGATCATACCATATGATCAAGATTTCAAAATATAAATCAAAACTAATTAAAAAGAAATAATCCTATCTAAATATCAAGTTTCAAAATGTAAATCAAAGCTAATCAAAAAAAGAAATGATCCTACATCAATAACAATATTTTAAAATATAAATTTATCCTAGTTAAAAAGAAAGGATCTTAGCTTTATGCCTTGGGTTTACCATACTCGCTTTATGGGAACGAGTTGGTTTCCTTTGCCGAGAAGGAGAAGGAAACCAACAGCATGGGGAGTCTGCCACGTGCCAAACTCACGTGACCATAACAATCGACGGATTTATTCTATAAAATGTTTTACCACATAACTGAATTTTAATGTTACTTTTTAAACAGAAATTTATTTAAAACAGAAATTTAGACATTATGAAGTTTTTGGTTTAAAAATTTTTAGTTTAATTTATCTAAATTATAATATTAAATCTAAATTATACATATAATCTTAGATAGAAATCCAAATTTAATTTAATTTAATATACTAAAACCGTGAAAAGTGGTCCGATCCCCATTTATCTTACTATCATATTCTGTTAATAGATACCAACTGCCAGCAGACTCATTGTCGTAAGCTTACTCTCTCCGACTCGTCGAAAAACTCTTTAGCCTATCCATTGGTATTCATTTTCAACCACTCGCTCGTAGGTCATAGATGATGTCAGCCAATTACATTGAATGCTTATTAGATGATGCTTCATGTCTAAGCTGGCTACACCACTTAGAGTTATTTTCTTATTAGACTTTCATCATCATAAGATGTTTTATTATGATCGATTCGATTATATCATTGTCATAAGAAGTTTCATGGCCGATTTGATCATTTTGTTAATGCAACACGTTTCATGGTCAATTCGATCTCATTATTGTATCGTAGGATGCTTGATGGTTGATTGTTATCATCACATGTTAGTTCATGGCTGATTTGATTGCATCATTAATGTATGATGCATCAATTATCATTGTAGAATGCTTCATGGTCGATTCAATCGTATTATTGTCAGAAGATACATCTTTCGATATTTCGATCATGTTGATACAGGGATTGCCTCTTTATATGGTTTTGGCGTGGCTCTTTATTGCTTGTGTTATGCGTGTTATTCAATTTTCTCGCTTTGAATTTTGATTGCATAACAAATACTGCTTCGTGTGCAAAGTTTGTTAGTGCCCAACGAAGATTTGATCGGTTGTGTTATGCATGTAATTTTAACACTGAAAAATTAGCATCCATCCTAGTTAAACAATGCATTTATGTTGAAGCGACTCTCTATTAAAGCGAAGATTTAGGTCTTAATCCATCAAATAAAATCGATCTTGAAGGTTGCAAACTGAAACCATTTCTACAAGCTCAATGCAATGTATCTTTCGCTCATAAAACATCGCCTGCTGACTACCGCCAAAAAAGGACTTAAAAGAGCAACGAATAAAGAGTAAAGAAAAATACCATTTCTAAATGAACAGAACCAGCGCAATAATCAACATCAAGAAACCAAAATACCAACAATTACAAGAATTCCGATATAAAAAAAATATTAAATAAAAAAACAAACATGAAATACGAAAATTGGATCCAGCATTTACCCTTGAAACACATCGGCCAAGGATCCCCTGTTTATGAGCTCTAGACAATTGAATCGGGCTTCGACGGTCGCAGCCATAGCTACAGAATCCGACATATAGAGGGCCGAACGACTCCCACAAATAAACCTTGCTTCTTGTGCTGCAAGCCTGATCTTTGGGGCAGCCCTAACCCAGGCACTACTCCTCGCTTCGATTCAAAGCGAAGGGTGGGATGAGAGTCTCGAAAAGGATCTCTATAAGGAAAAGATTGGGAGGTACTTGGAAGGTGAAACAAATCGGTCGAAGAAAAGAACTTGGAATGGGAAAGTTACGTCGTTCGAAGAAAAGACACCCCCTTTTGTGCTCGTTGACCCATAATTACCGCACATTAACGAGCAAGGCTATATAAGTAATATCGTTAGTCATCGGTTCTTTTGTAATATTTATTTTAAAACATATTATGTATAATTGATCGCATATAACTTGTGCATTATATCTTCCGCTTAGCAAACCGAAGGCACATTGTTTCATCGGTCAAGAATGTTAATATAGCATGCCTTGTTAAAATGTCCAGGTCGAAGATACGAGCAAAATATATGAAACAAGCAGATAAATCAAGACATAATAAATCTGAAACTTAATATTAACTGACATAATAATGCTATTTTACGGTATCTTGTCCCCTTCAAAATGTGAGCATCTTCCGCCCAACAAGAACGTGCTATGTCAGCTGATAAGCTAAAAAGATTTCATGGCACATGAAAACCTCTTGAATCAAAGAATATAAAGAATACAGCAGACATTCTTTCACCAAGTTTATGTACACATGCTCTTTAATCTTTGGATAGTAATGGCCAGTGATATAACAAAGCTTAAGTAATATGGGGTAACTTCATAAAAAATATGGCTCTCTGATTGTGGATATTCATTCTGATTAGTAATTCTTATGGTACAATAGATACGTTTCAAAGAAAACACAAGTCGTTAGCTCTGGAAATTTTAGCTCGATTCACAAACCTTATTTATTGGGTCTGAGATACTTCCTTGGGCCCTTCCGCACACCTACCATGATGACTTGCTGTTGCTGTTTTGCCTTTTTCTCCCGTTCCCTCTCCTCGTTCAACTTATCTGCTTCCGCTTGCTCTTTTCTCAGATTCTCCATCTCCTCCTCCATTGCAGTCTTCTCTTCCTTCTGCTTCTTCTTGTGTTCAAGCATAGATGTATCGGACTCTTTAACAGAGAAAAACATTGGTCCCAGCTCAGCCAGCCAATGTGGCTCGACTGCAGTCACACATTGCATATACTCCTTTGTGGTCAGTACAAGTTCATGGTAAACCACGTAATCTGGAGTGTATCCAAGCCCATACAGTGCACTGCTGGGATGCAGGTGGCAGGGCATTCCATTCCGGCAATTCACATATTCACCCACACCTTTCAATCTGGCAGCATTGTGGAAATAAGCAGAACAGATTGCTTTCCTGACCACATCCCACTCCATCCCACATGAAGTCAGGGGAATCTTCAAGGACTTGAGTATGTCTAACAGCTGGGATCTGACTTCCCTTGCTTTCCTAAGGCCCTTCAAATGCAAGAAGTGGTCATTGCACCAGTCCCCACGGTATTGGTTTGCTTTCCATTGTTGGTATACATTGAGAAGTGTCAAGTGATCAGATTCTGGAACAAAGAATTTTTCCCTTGCCGCATCGCTCTCCTCTGCCCGATCCTTTGGTCGGAAGAAAACTGAAGGCACTGAAAGCATAGACACGATTGTTAAAACCTCATTTATGCACTCTAGCTGCTCCCCCATCAACAACATTTTCGCAAGCGGTGGATCCAAAGGAAATTCCACCATCTTCCAGCCAATCTCAGTGAGGCTACCAACATTGTTCAAGGCGCCCAACACCCACAGCTGGTACATTGAATTGAGAATATTTTCCTGCGGGGGTGGATCCATGAAGTCAAAATCCAAAAGATTTTCAATCTTTAAGGATTTAAGCAGCAAAACCACATTGCCCAGATTTGTTCTCTGGATCTCTGGAACAGGGTTAGGAAGCAGCTCATTTTGATATGCAGACTCTGTAAATAACCGATAGCAAGTGCCAGGACCAGTTCTGCCAGCACGCCCAGCCCGTTGGTCAGCTGCTGCTCGGCTAACTGGAAACATTTGTAGAGCATCCATGCCCATTCTAGGATTGTAAACCTTCATTTTACCATATCCTGTGTCTATGACATAATAGATACCATCTACTGTAAGGGATGTCTCTGCAATGTTGGTTGCAACAATGCATTTCCGAGCACCATCTTCAGCTTTCTGGAAGATCTTTGCTTGCAGATCAGCTGGCAACTGAGAATAGATAGGCAATATCAAGAGCTTTGGGACTGCTTTGCTTGTGGATGCGATGAGCTGTTCCATGCGCTCAGCAAGAGCATAGCAGGCAGCTTCAATC
The DNA here is from genome assembly GCF_036884655.1 of Musa acuminata AAA Group. NCBI lineage: Eukaryota > Viridiplantae > Streptophyta > Magnoliopsida > Zingiberales > Musaceae > Musa > Musa acuminata. Next base: position 2,342,347 of record NC_088332.1, read on the forward strand.
TCATCCTGCCCTGTCATAAAGATGAGAATGTCACCAGGAGCGCTTGTAATGTGAATAGTCATCGCCTGCTTAACAGCAGCTTCAACATAGTCTTCACACGGTGTTTTGCTGTACAGGATATTTACATGGAATGTCCTTCCAGGGATATGAAAAGTCGGAACACTGGAACATAGAGAGAAAAAGGTTAGGTTGGCCGGGAGTGCAGAGAGTAAATAAATGGGTCATCAGTAAAGGTATTAGCTTACAAAGTTGACTCATCTTACCCTCCAAAGAAGTCGGAAAATTTTTTAGCATTCAGCGTCGCAGACGTTACAATAAGCTTGAAGTCGCGTCGCCTAGCAACTACCTTCTTCAGTATACCAAATAAAACATCGGTACTCAGTGATCTCTCGTGTGCTTCATCCATGATAATTACTCTGGGAAAAAGAAGTATTTCTCAGGATACCCAAAGTTCAAAAACAGTTCATGTTATGAAAGCAAAGTTCTATGTGATTTCCTAACAATTTTGTGCCTAAAAAAACAAAGCATAAAAATTAAGTTTGAGAAAACAAGCAAAAGACATTCAAAGAATCTTTCCCTCTTAAGACTTCGAAGATCATAACTACCTAAAGTCTGTTATGTATATAGTAACTAGAAGCAATATTTGTTTTATTGCCAATATCAACATTAGCAAACAGTGAAGTTTTTCAAGTTAAGACAACATAACATCACTTAGTTTAAATCAATGCATAACTCAAAGCCCTTGTACATAACGAGACTCTATCCTCTTCAATTCGTCAGACAGGAAAAGCAGAAAAACAATGAGATCATGAATAGAAATTGCTTTATGGGTCAATTTACACTATCTACCATGCAGCAAAGGAGAAAACAAAACTATCTGATAGCATAAGATTTAGACATAGAAAAGAACACCAAGAACTCATCCATCCAAGCTTGCAGTTAGTATGTCCAGGAAAAAGAAAAAATCCACCACGAAGTAAATCTCTGGATGATCCAATGGAGAACAAGGACAAGCAGTCCTGGATGACCAGTAGGTGACCACCGCAAAAACAAAAAAGGTAGCTGAACAAGAAACCTCGATGATATCTGTTTGACGAAGGTAGCTGAACAAGAGATCAAATGACTTGAATTTCCACGGTTAGAAAGAATGAATTTTTGGAACAACTGTGAGCATAAGATTACAGCGGTACAGCATATAAAGGGGAGTGACATGGTGAAGGATGCAACAGCAAGAATTTATAACTACAATTATCATTTGTTGATTGTATGTTCCGACAGGTTATTTGCGTATCTTCCAAAAGTAGATACCCAATGATCTAATTTAATAGTCAACATTTAATCAAAAACCCATCTCTACATCTGCTGCGAGAAAGCATAAATCTAAGATCTTTAATCCCCTCAAGCTAAATATTAGGAAAGATATTATATGAAAAAGAATGGCACCTCATCTTCCAAAACCCCGCCCATCTCTACATCTTCTGTCAGAAAGCATAGTTCTAATATCCTTTTACCCCTCAAGCTAAATATTAGGAAAGATCATATAAAAAAGCAGTAAGAAACTCTAAAATGTTCCTCCAATATGCTTTGGAAAAGCATAGTTCTATTTCCAACTTCTCCTAAAAGTAAATAACAAGAAAAAGTCCTTTACTAAACAGTGATGGAAGAGTGTTGTGAAAGATAATTCTCAGCAATGAGTCTTAGTTTACCAGGTAATAGGTTAGTTTTAAGTTCTCCTTGACATTTTAATACTGTCACATATAGACAACCTCTTTTCATCTTCTACCAGTGCACTTGACAATTTACTTATTGATCTGATGGACATGAACAAAGGAAGTAAATTTTAAGAATATCCAAACATCATGGCAGAAACAAATAATCCTGCAAGCTAAAGATAATTTTCTATGGAATTTCATATCATAGAATAAGAACAACCGATTCTAAAAAGTGTGGAAAATAAGTCTTCTTAAAACAAAAATAGAAACAAAAAAAAGGACAATAAGCATACCGGTATTTGTCAAGATCAGAGTCCTTCAATGTTTCACGCAGAAGTACCCCATCCGTCATGTACTACACAAATAAAATATAACATTCTGGTGAGTATACTTCAATCTAAGATAAATGATACAATTAAGTTTATCACCAGAAATAACTAGAAGATCCTAAATAGTAGGCCAATTAGTCCAATGCATAAGTGAATTAATCAAGAGAAGAATATAGCTAGAACTTAAGTAGGAGAAATCCTAATAAGATTCCATAGCAGTTGCTAAACCAATTCATAATAGTTAACATTTTGAAAAAAACCTACTGTATATACAGTGGAATGCAATCAAGGAGTAAATTTTGTCATGGAACTAAAGATATCAAAGACAATAATAAAATGAACTAAATACTTCAAATACTGTAAAAAAATGAACTAAATATGTCAAATACTGTAATAAAGTGAACTAAAGATGCCCATGGAACAAAAATTAACATCGGAAGTTCTAGACTTTGAAAGCATAAAAAAAAATAGTAAGAACATGAAGTAAAGAAATTCCAAATAAGGTAAAAAACCTTTATTATAGTATTTGGACTGGTGACATCTTCAAATCTTATGGCATAACCAACTTTATCACCCAACTCTGTTTCCATCTCCTCGCTGACTCGTTTTGCAACACTCATGGCTGCCACACGTCTTGGTTGTGTACAACCAATAATACTACTATTTGTATATCCATCTTCATGAAGATACTGTCAGGTAGCTTTATCATCAGCATAACAATAAACGGCTTATATGTTGAATAAAATCAAAGAGAGTATTGGAAGTGGGTGTTACCTGTGTCAATTGAGTTGTCTTCCCAGAACCAGTCTCTCCAACTACAACTATTACCTGATTTTCACGAACAACCTAATGTAGAGCAAGCAGAAGAATTAAGCACAGTGATAAGCAATTGCATAGGAAATCATGAACATATCAAAAACAACAATGATATCACCAACACGAGGAAAATTTTTAATGGTGTTACAACTAACATGTAATGTCTCAAATTTAATAATACGTAGCACAGTTACTAAGGATATCAAATGTACTGGGACATGCTACAAGTGCAGGGTATCTTAGCCTCATTCATGATATGTGTAATATGGGATTAGTTGAATTGTTATTTGGGAATCACTCATTTAAATAACTGGTGGTCCTAGAAATCAACTATGCATCTAACAACAATGCTAGAAAATATTTTAAAAACTGGTCTGATATTGATTTTGGTAATCTACGGGACCGGAACAGTACCATTTTGTCAATGGACTTATACCTTTGGTATCCTTGTATAAAATAAAAAATTAATTTCATGTGTAACATTATAAAGCTAAACATTTTAATGAGAAACAAAGAACGAGAGGACGAATGGGAGAGAAACTGATAGAAAGGTGTTAGGGAAAATAAGAAAGTGAGAGAAAAGGGAGAAAAGCTAGAACAGAGAAGGGAAAGACAATTTGTGACAGAAACAAAAGGTTGTTGAGCACCATTGCAGTCGAATGTTGTCAGTAGCTGACAGAGAAAGGATAACAAAAGAGGCAGGGAAAGGGCAAGAATGTGAAATCGGTATTCAACTTCAGCGGTGCAACGCAATGGTGAGTAGTAGTTTGAGTGAAGAGGGAGAAAAAACAGAGGGGAGAGAGAGAGAGAGAGATTAAATGAGAAGTGTGTTAGGAATCATAGAGATAGCATGTGTTGAGTTAGTAGGTCACACTCCGTCCGTGTTTATCGCAGGAACAGAATGAGAAAAGACAAATAGAGTGTAAGGAGAGGGAAAAGCATTTGCATGGCTGCTTTGAATACTGATAGCAAAGAGCAGCAATCTAGGTTCGGATGGATGACTATGGTTGTGAGAGGTGGCGAGGGGGATGAGAGTTGTTAACTTTTGGTGTTAGCTTGTTTTCCTAGGAAAGCCTTAATCATTAATTTCATTCAACATATAACAGAAAACACAAAATAAGATATGACGTTTAAAGAGAACCAAACAAAGCATGCATTACAGAGTGCAAAGTGAATATGTTGACCAATACGTTTATAGATATTGACCTTCAACAGTTCCTCACGAACAGAATATATTGGAAGATACTGCCTTTGTTGTGAAATGGACTTCGACTTGGCGAACTCACTTACTGCTTCACCTTTCTCTTTCATATGCCTTGCAAACTTGGCTTCCTCTTTAAAATCCACTTCGCCTTCTTCTCCTACCACTGCAGTATCTGCATCAATCTGATATTTGAGGCAGAGAAAGTTGAGTTATTCAAAGGAGATGGACAAGAAAATTAATCAGCTAAGATCACAAATACTAACCTGCTCAGCTGTCTTCTGGACCCCTAGAATGTCACCAAGTTTTGATCCTGCCAGCTCCCAAAACCGTTGGCGTGACTTATTCATACTCTGCTTTTCATGAATTTCCCTAACCAGAGCAGAACCTTTACGAGCAATTATGGCCATATCTGATGTGGGATCTTTAATAGGCATTACAGGTTCAGCCTGTTTTGTGAATACCACCCTACCATCCAGGAAAGGGGGCTTTGTATCTGCAAAAAGTTGGAACAGGTGCTCAGTAACTTCAGCCACTTGGTAATACAATTCATTAGGACCAAACAACACACATATCAGTATAACCATGTTTTGCCAGAACATGTCAATTAACACACATATCAGTATGTGCACGGAGGAAGTTGTGAGCAAAAAGCACAAGCAGCCTTTTGCAAAAATAGAACTTCAGTCTAGAGGATTCATCACTAAGAGTTTTTTTTTCTTTTTTTTTTTTACTTCATCAAAGATAAGTTAGGATTCCTCCAAACAAACATGGTATTTAAATAAAATTTGACTCACTCAAAACAGTGGAAACAAACAACATCTCTCTGAAAGACCAGCATTTTTTCATGACGCATGGATATTTATCATAGATGATGGAATATCAGATAAGTCTAACGCAGGACAATTTCTATTATTCAAGTCTTTTATCTTTTTTATCAATGATGGCCCTTCAGGATCTCTCAAGAAACTGCTTATATTTACAAGACTTCCCAGTAGACTTCTTAAACAAAAGGGTAGCTTGCTTCTGGCATAGGTATTGTATACTATAAAGAATGCAAATGACATTCAAAATATCTTAGAAACAAGTGACATTTCTCTTCCATAAGCTCTCAAACAGCTAGTTACGTTTATTACAGAAACAAATTGCACATTTCACAACATAAATCCTTTTGGAAACATAGTAAGGAATTGAAATTCTTAAAACACAAATAGTGAATGTTAATCATTAGCACGTTAATTCTCACAATTGTAACCCAACTCTTTCCGAGTATTAATTAGCACAAGAAGCATCAACCTTAGGTTTCTGTAACAAAATGTATAGTGCATTGCACATCCGCATAATTTACAATAGAACTGAAGATGTTAACAAAATGTGAAATTGTAATAAAAAATGAGGAAGAACAATTTGAGCCCAAAGCCAAATTGCACTTAGTTAGGTCTCCATTGAGTCTAGATATGTCAGGGTTAATCTTTCTATTTTTTGTAAATTTATTTATCTTACAGATATTTTCTGGTCAAATTTGAGAAATGATTTTTTTCTATTTTCTAGGTATTACAAAATTATTTTCATTAAAATGTATAGAAATGATTTTTTACCATATTTGGATATATTTAGGTTATATTATGATTCTAATGTTATCCTTACTTTTTATATGATATGCAATACCAAATCTTAATAATCCTCCATTTTTTATAGATTTGGGTATCTTTAAATTAGATTAGGATTCTAATATTATCTTAATTTTTGGTAAGATATGTGATAACAAATCTTGGTACATAATCCTCAGGTTTGTTATGCCAAAATAATCACCAAAGTTGAACAGGAAAAATGTGCAATAATAGAAAAATATCGGACTTGATATATAAGAATTTTTTCTTTAATTTATGCAAAATCCTTTTGTAAGCACTAATATGAATCTGATTATAATGTGATTACCGTAGACACCTCACTAGAACTTGTGGCCCAAAATCTATAGCATGAACAACAAACATCATCCTAAGAGTTCATTATCAACTTCATATTCCTCCTTCATGACAGAATAGGACACCGAGGTACTCACTGGAACATAGCATCAATGGTAATGATAAAGACATTACAGAGTAATACTGTAGAACAATTAGATCTAACTTCAGCATACCATGAACTAAAAGGATGACTTTGCGCTCATCCTCATCCTCAAAGTCAATCTGCACCTCTGTTCCTCTAACAGCCCCCGATCTCAATAGCTGTCGGTCTTCCCACTGAGCATTATCAGCAGTCAATTGTGATAACTTCTTACTTTGGGCAAGGGTCATCAATGTTCCATCCTTACGAGTCTGCAGCATTACACATATATAAGAAAAAAAGTGGTATATGTAAATGAATTTAATTTTTCTACTATGACTTGCAATAATATTAGTACAATCTACAAGTTGTACCAAGGATAAAGAACCAGCAGGTGATAATGACTTTGGGTTAACAAAGTCTAGATAAGTCAGGAATCTAATAAGCCAAGCTTTCCAACCGCTAAAGACAAATTTAATTAACTCGCCTTACCTCTTGAATACATCAAATATATTTCAGATGATGTTCCATCACATGATAACTTAACAGGCTACATATCAAACTTTCCAGAGGTGCCATTCATTATTTTATTTATTCTGTCTAGACATTCATTTCGAAAGCCTTAAGCTGCTCCTACCGTTTCAAATATTCTTCCCAGCTACTCAACATTGTGGCAGACAAAACATAGCTGCTCTTATCAAAAATTTTCTTTGAATCTGAAGGGTGATTGCTGGTTCACAAAAACATGTTCATATCAAGCCTAATACTAATGTCCTGCATCATGAGAGAGTACATGTCTTGTACAAGATGAGTCATATGACCACCGCAATATCAAAATCAGAAACATGAAACTGCATGGAGAGCATTCTAAAACCTTCCACTTCATATCAATAATATCAAAATCCAAAAAAGCTTCAGTCAAATTATTATGAGTGAAGCAAGCACAGATGTAATAGGTGTATAAAACAGAGCGAATGTGAACAAGGTAAAAGGCCAGATCAGAAACAAGATGAATCTTATAAGCAGGGAAAAAGGATGACCATGTCATACTCTAGGGAAAACTTATATATTAATTTCATAACGCGATACAACATACATTTCTCCTAAGTAGTATAATAAAAATTAAATCTCAATATAGATCAGAAAGACAATAAAGATTACAATTGACTGGTTGTATTTCTTATTTTCTTCTTTCTCCCAAGCCATAATCTTTAATACTGTCAAATCAAAGGCTGATATGATGTATTATTGCTACATCCATCAAGTATAAGTTTGATGCTTATTTTGGATGACAATTAATTAGTTACACATACCAAAAGCTGCACTTCAAATATTTCACCAGAAACCAAGGTTAGAATCCTAAAATAACTAAAATAGTCTCAATCGACTTTCACAACAAATACTAATAAATTAAAAATGAAAATTATGAAAAACAGAAAGAAAAAAAAAAAAAAACTTGACACAATTAATTACGACCCAACCTCATCCATAGACTAAATCTAAATTTACCTGGACTTGAGATAGACTTGAACTCAAAGGCACTTTCAACGAAAAAGCCAACCAAAAGGCTACTATACCAGGTCATGAAGGAGAGCCAAGTAAAACAACTTGCTTTTGAACTTGTAACAAATGCAACTCCATTGTGACCAACAAACTTCATCATGAAAATACAACAGGTAATGACCTTCATCAAGGAAAATAAAAATCATTTAACCACCCAAGCAAAAAGAAAAAAAAGTAAACCCATTGAACCTTTCGACAAAAAACAGATCAAAAGACAACTAAACCAGGTCCCAAAGGAGAGCCAAGTAAAAAATATTTTCTTGTTAAACTCATGACAAATTGCAAATCCAATGTGACCAACAAACTCCATAGAGAAAATGCAAAAGGTAATCTTTCTCAGAAAAAAAACCATTTAAACCATCCAAGCAAAAATAAAAGAAAAACCTGGCTTCATTTTGTGAAGTTTATAATTGCATTAGTGGTATTAACTGAAGATCCAAAATGCAAGTACCACCATGCTACCCAGGAGTATGTGCTACTAGCCTCACTTTTACCAAAACTAATTGGCTGAACTCACATTGAAGTACTTCAAACAAAAATCATTTGTGCTTCTAAATGCAAGCTAACATGAAGAGATATAAATTTATATAGAAAAAAATAATATGGAAGCTTATATTGCTAAAACTACATTATTTCGGTATCAGGAAAGGAAGAGGCAATGATATATTATACCAGTTTCTTTTCCAGTGATGCTTCTTTCTTTTTATAAGAAGCATCATCCCCACCAAACAATGACGAGCTATCACCATCAAACATTGTGTTATGCTCATCTCTGTCATACCTACAAAAAAACATCAAGGGACTTAGAGCGCAATTGATACTTTCATGACATACCATTCATTAAGCCCCAAAGGATTATGTACAAGAAGCAATACGTCAAATTTATAGAAAATAAAAGGTGCTCAATCCTTGTTTTTAGTAAAAAATCTTAGAAAAGATAAGTTGATTAAATTGAATGTCAGAGTAACATTTTCAAGACAAGTTTATAACACTTTGATTTCAGTCAAAAGAAAGGTTCATAAACAAGCAGCTACCATGCTCGGTCAGCATTGTAATCCATCTCTTGGCGCATTTCCTCTGTGATCTCATAAGGCTTAAATGTGGTTAAGGTGCTTTCAGCCGCTTCATTTTCCTGGTATGGCAGATAAACCAATGAACAAACAAGCGCAGATAAGCCTTTGAATTCATTAAAAAATAACTAAGAATCAAAGAATACTAAAAACAAAGCACATAGGAGAATGAAGCAGAAGCTAGAAGGTCATAATAATGAAGACAAATGGTATGGTTTTCTCACCATGTATAAATGAGGCTACATTAACTTAATAAATAATGATATGGCAACCAAAAATGGACAATATTCAGTTGGGAGTAATTAGGCATGAATTAGTAACAGAGCCAGTGAAATGCATAGCAAACAACATTACCAGATTTCAACATGGTATCGCTGAACCTATTAGACGATGCAACAATCAAGTATTTAACGCTAAAATCTGCAATGCCAAGCTGGTCGACATGTCACTTTCACAAAGAATTATATAAAAATATGGTAACAATATTCGTTTCAAGGCACAGCTTTAGTTGCTAATCGTCTGAAGCTTGTTGCCTTGTACAGGAGTCATGAAAAGAAAAATAACCATGGGGGTGTTATTTGTTCAAAATTCTTTTCTCGAAAGGTTTTTTATGGTAAGCCATTTTTTTTATTTGAAAACCTTTCTTGTGCCTAAACGGAACCGAAGGATGTGACTTGTAACAGCATGTTTTCAGGATGGCAACAGCACAATGCAAGTTAAAACATCATGCCAACAAGTTGACAGTCTGCAACTAATAAAACCACAAAATCCATAATATATATCCACCCACAAGCTATATTTATCCGAACACCTAACCAGGATACGAAGAATCTATTCCACCAACCTCATAGTACAGATTCATCTCCAAGGTATCATCGTTGCATAAAAACCATTCAAGTCATGCCATAACTAGCCACTGAATAAGAAAAACTTTTGAAAGGGAAACTTATATCTCACTGGATTATCCTAGTTGTAATTACTGACCAATAAAGCATGCAGCAATAGATCTAGCATATCTTAAAACCGCATGGTTGGTCAGTGCTCTTTTTCTTCAGGTGGCTCAAAGGTGTTTTGTATTAATTACAACAATGTTCCTTGATGAAATAAATCTGATACACGATCTCAATTCTCAATTGCTTTTCATGAAATTAACAGCCTGGTGAAACCCACCTGGTGAAACTATGATGCATGGCATTTGCTTATACTAGAACAGGCGAAGTGGAGATCTGCAACACAAATAAATTGGAACTCAATCAAGAACCAACCATTTGTTCCAGCAGAGAGGGAGTCGCAATGTTCCAACGGAGTAGTCATGATGCCCCTTTTAGTTTCTGATATCTACTTTAGATGGTTCTTTTTGTTGCATAACACCACCATTCTGTTCTTTCCAAATTGACAATTTGGCAAACAGCTAGAAAATGATGCAAGAGAACCCACTGGATGATTTTAAGAAAACTAAAGACCTATAACAGATTCCTATATATTAAAGACCTATTTCAGAAGAAAGTCCTCATAACGTATTTGCGCTACTCATTTGCAATAATCATATTCATTCCTCTAAATTGCATGTGCTCTTCTAATGCATGCCACTCTTTCTACCAGATAATTCTGAAGCTTTATATCAAAACATAGGTCATAAATCAGAATCAGTATAAGGATCAGTCAATTGCAAAAACATAGCATTGGTTGGACCAGTCATATAAGAGATCAGAATTGAGAAACAAAAAAATCTCTAAATTTCAAATTTTATAAAATAAGGAAAATGAGAGGAATTAGAAAAAATAGACCAAAGACATCATAAAAATAATGTTGCATATCATATATTAATTTGTAATGAAGTTACTCTAAATTACTATATTTCATATGAAAATACAGCATGACAAATAACAAATTAGGTGATGCATCTTATTTATAGTTAATATATGAATATAATATCCAATGAAACACAAAGTGCCGTGTGTTATATTATTCATTACCTTTAAATTACTGATAAATCCTGAAGGGGTTTTGTTTTCCTAAAAACTGAAAATGTTTTGCAAATATAAATTTTATTAAACAAGTTAATAAAGAAAATAATATAAATAGAAAATTATGAAAATGTTGAAACAATATTGCAAAAACTAAAAATAAAAAATTAATATTTAAAAGTAGTATATCATTTTAAAATATGTAAAAGATATGTTAAAAATTATTCCAGCAATACTATGTAAAAAAAAATTAAAATCAAAATAAGATTGAAATCTTTGTAGCAATTAATTACTACTAAATTCTTTAAATGTGAATTGGCACTTTGTAACGCTTGACTTCAGAAAATGCAATATAACATACAACAATTACTATTATACTCACTGTTGTTAACAGGTCCAGTTAAATTATGTCATCATCATAACGATAGTAGTAGGTACCATGTAGACACTGGAGTCTAATCCATTCTCTGTGGAATGTAAACAGCATGTTGAATCTGGTCTAAATCCAAAAATCCAATCAATAATCCAAGATACAAAAATTTAAGTGAGATTCCTAAATCTGTCAGTCTTTCCAGTTTTGGGGCCCAAAAGGGAGGGGCACTCTTTCTCCTCCCTCTATTGCGCTAAGTCTGCCTCCCTCTTTCTTGTCTTGTATTCCTCTGCAAATTTTCTTCTTCTAGGTGCCCTTTCTTCCCTCACAATCTCCCCTCCCTTTTCCCTCTCTTCTTCCTCGTCTCAGTTATATTCTCTCATTCTCTCATTCAAATGGCAAGATTCCAAGACTTAATGGGTTGGGATGTGCTAGGATAAACCAATAATGGAAATGTCTGATCCCAGTCAATTTATCTAAATACCCAATTTCTCAGAATAAATCAGATCACCCTCAGCCAATATTGATCCAATTATCCAACTATCCTACAACACAAAAGCTAGTCCTGCTCCTAATTTGTAAGACATTATGTAATCTGCACAATTACATACAATAAAGATTGACACAAAACCTAGTTAGTTGCATCATGAATAAGAGTCTCCACTGTTTATAGTGCATGAACCAAGCTACAAGAACAAAAGACATTCATCTGGACATCACAGTCAATATAAGACTGCCCTCAGGTCTATAAGGTCATACAATCATCAAATAACAAAACTAACCACATACAAATTGGAATTCAGAGATAAATATGCATACAGAGCAAACTAATGCAAGGAAATAGCTGGCATCTCATGCGTCAAAATTCAAGTTAGTCTCTTCCATTTATATTAATCATAGTCTAGAGCTTAATGGCCATGGTTAAACAAGCAACTAGAGACAAGAAGCATTTATCATGATTGGCCGGATTAATATTAAAAGCTTGATTGAGGTGGTACTTCTAGCTTTAAATGTTTTGGGCATTTATCAATATGTGCAACTCTACCTTAATTTCCCAAAGTTCTGTTTTTGATGCTAATATATTCTAGGAAAAAAATCCCATCATATAGGCACATGCAAAACTGAGAACACAATGCCAGGAACCATATAGCACTGTACTTATTAGAATTAAATAGAAAATAGAAACCCTAGACAGGTACCTCTGAATCAGCTGGAACAGTAAAATGTAGCCGATGTTTTCCACTCTGAGACGAATCAGATCTTTTTGAGGAGCCTGTGGCACGTATTGGTGTTGGAGAGGGAGCTACACTATCCCACGGAGAACCTGTAGTCCCAATGGTCATTTTTATCATCAAAGCTTCTAGTGATAGTACAAATAAAGGTAAAAGAAAGAGATTTTCAAGTAAATGATATAATAACTAAAATCTGACTTATTTTGTCATACTTGCCTGCAGAACGAGGTGAATTACCGCCCAGCCACGGGGACACAAGCCGTGCATCAGGTGAGGCACCTGCCAACATTGGAGAGGGTGAAGGTCGATATCTGTGAGACACAGAATAGTTGTCCCTAGAACCTCGACGTCGAGTATCTTCCCATTCCCACCTCCCGTCATCCCAGCCTGACCTAGCTGGGAATTATAGGTCTCATTAGCTCAAATAAAAAAACCATTTAGACAACTGAATAAACCACATTCAATCAAAAGATCAAACTTACAAGGAGTGTTTGAAGTCTGTTCATGCCGACTCCTCTTCCTGCTATAATCCGTAATATATCTGGATCTCCCGTGTTCATCTCTTCTGCCATATTCAACACTGCGATACCTTTGTTTCTCACTCCTCTCGTAATTATCTGAACTGTGAGAGTGAATGCTCCTAGAGCTTCTAGACGAAGATACCTTTCGAACATATTAAGATAGTGCATGTTAATATATACTAAAAATAGAACAGATCATCACAATATACCAAAGCTTATTTCATTTTTAACATCAAATAATCATTAATCAACAATTTGATTAGAAAATGTTAGTTACATGGTGATGACGATAAAGATGATATTTATCTGAGTTACCTTTGGAATTTTGGTCCTAGAGACTTAGTAATTTGTAATATCTAATCATCTCATTCTCTTCTGCTTTTCTAATATAACGAGATATAAAATATGTGCAGAAAAATGAAAAAGAACAGTAAAGTGGTACAAATGATGCTCCCAATCACTGATCTTCACTACAAAAGCACTTAAAGAAACTCAACCCAACCAGCATCTTGTTAATAAGGTCTATCATAGACCACCCATCGTCATTGCAGACTTACTAGCCCACGAGGAATTACTTGCTTACGGTGGGCCTCGAATGGTGTAGATCCCAAAAGGCACCTTTGAGAGAGGAGTAGCCTTCAGCTTTGTCCTAGGCACTAAATGTGGAACTAATATGGAACTAAATGTGGCCTCATCAGAGCTCTTAGTTGGGGAGTTAGGGCCTTTATCTAACTCTCAATACTACTTGATGGAATCATTACTCCACGGATATAATATAACATAATATTCCATTAGCTACTTTAGTTTTACACTGGAAAAGAAAGATCGAGTGCATGTGACTCATGCCAATCTGAGGTTCACATGGATCAAAATGTGAATTGAACGCTGGCATCCAAGTTGCAAAGATAAATTTTGCAGTGGTCAATGCATGACTTGAACCTTGCACTCAAATTTGAAAGAATCAATCTTCTTATATTTTTTAAGCAATCATCAAAATTTAGCAAAAAATGAAGAAATGCTCTAAAATGGTTTATTTTGATCGGGAAAAGGATGCATTTAATTTCGGAAGAATATTCAGATAGACTTTAGTAAAAGATGTTCAATAAATATCTAGATGTGATCATGGGACTTAGAGGTAATATTGTATGCATTAATTCTGACCACACCCCACATTGATGAACCTCATTCCCTGGGTTTAGACATAGTTTGTAAAGACATAGCAAGAGAGACAACTAAGTCCTGAACACTCTACCATCACACTACGAAAACAGTGGATTGTGCAACAAAACATGGGATCAGGTAGTGCTTTTGTGCCTCAAGACGAACATAACAAACTTCCGATGGAGAAGGATAGCAACTGGCTTTATTTGGCAAAGTGATGAAGGAAACCAGCTTGAATAAGAAGTTCGACGCATACTAGTAAAGGAAGATCAGTGATCCCATCTTCGAATGGCCAGAATGGCGGCAACTGCTGTTAGGGAACAAAATTTTGCCATTCAAATGGTCTATAATTCGGGCACCATACAAACAGTCCATACGGATATATGATATAAAGAGACCCTTATCACTCCTACTATAGAACCAAACATGCCCTTAAGCAAAAGGATGGCCAAGATGACACATTTACGGAAAAAAATCAACAGTTTCAAGTACTACTGAAAAATAAACTAGTTGCACAAGAAATACTAACAATGGAAACATCAACTTCAGGTACCCTAAGATCACATGACAAGGATTCATGACAACAGTGGGTGTACCAAATTAGGTAGCTTACTAGAAATAATTTGTTTTCTGTAAGAAACCGACATGCATATGGTTCAGGAGACAAATGATACAAAGATCTTTTGTCCTTGAGTAATTAACATGGATATAGTTCCAGCGACACAAGGAACAAAAGAAACTTCTTCCTGAAGTAATTGGCATGCATATGGTTGCAGAAGAAAATGCTACAGCTTTAAAACAATTAGAACTCATAAACAATCAACAGATTGCAGTAAATAAAGAAACCATCGCATTTATCCAAGATCTAAAGTTTTTAACGGAACCACATCTCTTAATCTTCCTGTCGGATGACATAGAAACCATATAAACAGTCTCACTTGACACTTCCAGCATCGGACTAAAGGTACCACCCAAAAGAATTAGAGAACTAAAAGACGCTACCATCCTACGGGAAAAGGCATATTCCCTAGAATAAAAGTAACAAGCAACCAACCGCATGAAACACTGCTAGGAGTGACCGAAGATGTTCAACTAGTGTAATCAACCTATCAATTTCGTGTTGATTGTTCAATCAAAAACAGTTGCAACAGGGCCGACCAAACTTTACAGAAATATAGCTACGCATCCACACGATCATCACTCGATTCCACTGAAGAAACGATCTTTACAACAAATCAAACAGCACAAAATCCCAGAATTAAACAAAAAATGTTAACGATGATCGACGATTAAGCAGAACAGAAAGGGAACGTAAAGATCACCGGTAATCGACCAGACACAACCTTTACAAGAAGGGGTAGAGAGAAAGCGACCTTTAACGACATATCTAACAGCGCAAACAGCCTAAATTTGAGCAAAGAAACCATAACGATGATCGCCGATCATGCAGAACAAAGTAAGACACATCGAGTTCATCTACAATCGACGAGCCACATACCTAATCCATAGACGAAAAAGAGATCGACAAGAAAAGAAATACGGACCTTGATCACAAAGTCCCACTCGTTAAGGCGGGGCTCCATCGGCGACGAATCGATGAGCGAGAAGTGCGCCAGCTTATCGGGTGAGCCGAAGGCGCGATCAAGGGGCCCTGACCCTAAAATCTCTTAGCAGAGGATGAGAGCTAGAAACAAGGGAGAGGGGGACGGAGAGATCGAGGCGAGGAAGTATCCGAACGATGCAGGAAGGCGAAGCGAAAGGGGCAGGGGGGTTTCGCAGCTTGTCGCAGAGAGCGCAGCGCGAGCCGCTCGGGAGATGGCAGACTCGATAAGATTTTGGAAAGTCAAATCATCCCAATCAGCTCCGAACATGATGTTTATGTTGATTTAATCGTAAAATATGATATTTGAGGTATATTCTCTCTGTCGGGGGTATTGAGCAATGTTTATGTTTTGGGTATTGAGCATTTTGATTTCAATCGAGAGTTATCTGACATTTACCATTAGAATAGAATTGACTTTTTTTGGTTAATTAGGACAGTCATGGATGTAAAATCTTAACTAAGGTCGAATTTGGGGGTGACACTTAATCAACTCCTAAAAGTAGTAGGATGAAAGGATTTCCTTTCAGAAAGAAAGGTTGACGTGTCAAGAGAATGGGTAGGGATGGTGAAAGTGTCGCACGGGCGATGAGCAGGTAGATGATACGTCTCTGACGCATCGATTAACCTAAGCCAAAGTGGACTGCACATAATCGACACATTTGTATCATAAGCATTCGATGCATATGATGGCCACGTGGATCACAATGGTCGAAGCTTTGACTCGCACCTCGTTCATTTAGCTGATGCTATTCAAACAGGCATAAGTCAAATAAATGGTATTCCCGTAGCAATTGGCGTTATGGATTTTCAGTTTATGGGAGGTAGTATGGGATCCGTAGTAGGCGAGAAAATTACTCGTTTGATCGAGTATGCTACTAATCGATCTCTACCTGTCATTATTGTGTGTGCTTCTGGAGTAGCACGCATGCAAGAAGGAAGTTTGAGCTTGATGCAAATGGCTAAAATATCTTCTGCTTCATCTAATTATCAATCAGATAAAAAGTTATTCTATGTATCAATTCTAAGAATGACTTTCTTTGTTCACCTCTTATATAAATATAAAAAACTCTCTCAAGTAGAATTCCTAAAGATCACATTCCGTGCTAATCCATTCCCTCTTCTACGCACAAGAAAAGCAAGCAATATTTGCCGGTGAAACAAAGATATGCCGTGAGACACACATCACAAGGTGATGGACGAAGTACTGCACCAGCAGTCATGTAATATTCCTTCACCACGTACATGAACCTCAACGTTCTTCTCATCTCACCTCACCTTCTGCGGCCCCTACATAAACTCGCGCCATCTCGACGTCCCCATCATCTTCATCCGACAAGGCAAGACATGGAGGAAAACGTCGCTTCGGGGGGGCCGTCATGGGCGGACCAGTGGGACACCAGCGATCACGCCGACCTTGCCAAGGGGAAGGAGGAGAGCGAGAAGAAGAACAAGAAGAGCGGTGGAGGGTTGAAGAAAGGACTGGAGAAGACGAAGGCTGTGGCTTCGTCGGGCTTGAAGAAGGTGAAGGAGGGATCGAGCACAGAAACCGTTAATGGCAGGCACTCTCTCGATCGGGGAATCATCAAGAATCAAAACTTAAAAGGAAGAAAGAAAGAAAAAACATATGGTGATGAAGCATAGAATTAATGGGATCGTGTCAACATATAACTGATGAACTATAAATTATATCTTGGCACTTCAACTTTGCTATTGGGGAGTTCTACTACCGGTTGCTTTGGTTTCTATGTTCTTGCTTTCGGAAACGTATGATTACAGCCACTTCTACTCTGGTAAGATGCGATGGGTGAGTGACACATGCTAGTGTAGTGTTACGTCTTATAATGTTTCCTCTTCTAACTCAAGTTAGTTAACCGCCCATTCGGGCAGCAGAAGTGGCGCCGCCGAACTCGTTGATCTCTCGAAGGGTGATGTCTGGTCCGCTTTTCGATGAACGAGCTACGACGGCTCCGACCGCTTAGCATGTCGGCAAACTCACCCTAGCCTCCGAGGATCTGCACGTACAAACGACGGCAACGTAGCCAGCGATCGACATCGGGTGACGGCATCGCACCAGTGGCCATTGGCGGAGCAGGAGGAGAGGGAGGTGGACGAGCCGTGATTGCCGACGCATGAATACGTGGCGCGGATGCCGTGTCATCTTCGTGTTGGAGTGGGCCAAGACGACGCTCAAGGGCGGGACATGACCCGGGTTCAGGACTCGGTCTGGCAAGAGACCGGCTTTTTAGGTTGAACCGGACCATCTCAACAAAATGAAAATAAAATATTTGATAAATAAATAAATATTGATGTCTTTATGTGAAGATTTCATTTGGTAAATTAACATAGGCTAAAATCTAGAGATACAAGATTTATTTATAAAATAATTTAATCTTAATTTTTTGATTTTTTTAATAAGAATTCCTTCAAAATTTCATATTAAAATTCTTTTATTTTTTAAGATATTTGACTTCAAAATTTTTAAATAATATTTATGGATTCTAATAAAAATAATATAATATTAACAAGGACTTCTATCTTGATCAAGGCTATTAAACTAATCTATTACCTAATCACAAAGTTTTAAATTAACATTCTAATATTATTATATAAAAATAAAATTTATAAAAAAAATAAAATAAAAAACTTTATGAAATCTTTGAATCCTAAGTCACGAATCCACAATAATTATTGTTTAATTATAAAACCCTAATCTACCTTGAACTAGTTTTATCAAGATTCTTAAATGAAATTTCTAAATATAAAATCAATCTTATTAATACAGTGATATGTGAACTCATCATGTTTTATAGCTTCTATATTTTGAACAATGATATTCTTCACGTTGGCATCAACAGTATCTTCTTTTGGACCCTCAATTACTAGCTTGTTTGTCTTTGCAAGTTCATCCTTTCTTTAGAAAGGTGATAAAAGCCCTCTTATGGTTATAATAAAGATAAAATAAATTTATTTATTTAAAATAATGTACTCTAATAAAATTCATATTGTCTACGATACAATCTGAATATTGTCTTTATTATCGAGGGAATTCATCTGAAAGAAAATCTTGGTTTTTCTTGTTCATGTGAAACACAAACTCCTCCTAATTTATTGGAGGAAATATACCTCTCTTTCTTTAATATCTTCTAAAATCATCCAATTTCCTCTTGTAGTATTTACTCGAAATTCATTTGTTATTGTTCGAGAGATTAACTTTAATGTTATTTTATTTTACTCACTATTAAAACCAACTCTTCTGTTTTTTTTTTCTTCGAAGAGTAAATCAAAATTTTTATCATCACCAATCACATCTTTAAAAGCATATTGTGATCTAGCAAAGGTTTCATCATAATTCTTTTATCCCCAAGAATCTATTATATCAAATTTAGTTAATAACTAGATCAAAAGTAACTCATAAAATTCGTCGTCAATACCTCTTAAGCTAATCTTCTATCTCTCTCTAATCATAAAATTTAAGTTAATATTTCAACACTAGAAAATGAAATAATCGCTAGGGAGGATCAAAATGAACTCTTGGGAAGGAAGGACAAAGCATTTAAGATGTGATAGCTTTAAGCTGTGAAGCAAGCATGGCTTGTGGTTGGTTCTATTACATCTTAAATGCTTTGTATCCATTCTCATGCGTCCATTTGCTGTATGGCCTTTCTATCTTCCCAATAAATCTTCCTTAGTAATAGTCTGAGAGGGTTTTTTTTACGATCGATTCTCAATTTTAATTTTTAAAATTTTTTATTAATTTTTTATTGAGTTATCGATAGTCATTATGTAAGACAGTAGAACTATAATTTTCAAATATATCGGATCGAGGGCATCGGTACTATACTATGCGGTGCGAGTGGTCTCATTAGCGAGGAGCAGTGCCTCCTAAGTTTCATTCCACACCATCAAATGAAAGCTTCACAAAAAAAAAAAAAAAAATATTTATTTATTTTCATCCGCGTCAATGTAATCTAAGAAGCCGGTCCGTTTCCAGACGGAGTCACGGAGCATAGTCAGGTCTCGCCCCTTGAGCGTCCTTCCCCGCCCCTCCAACACCGAAGGCGACGCAGCATTCGCATGCAGGCGCTCCAGGTACACATGCGGCGGCAACCACTCCCCGGCCGGCTCATCCTCCTCCCGCTTCGACGATGACAGGCTCGAAGCCGGCACGGCCACTGGCGCCGAC
The DNA here is from genome assembly GCF_036884655.1 of Musa acuminata AAA Group. NCBI lineage: Eukaryota > Viridiplantae > Streptophyta > Magnoliopsida > Zingiberales > Musaceae > Musa > Musa acuminata. The sequence goes on from NC_088332.1 coordinate 2,362,121, forward strand.
GTCGCCACCCGTTCCCGTTCCGGCTCGCTCGGCAACGTCTGGGCTGTCGCCGTGACTACGTGCGTATCCCTGAGGACCAGGGAGAGCCCGCCGGCGTCCAGGTCGACCGATCGGCTGGAGCTATCGCCGCTCGTCCGCCGGTCCTGGTTGCGGCCTTCACCGTTGTCACCGTGGCAAGCGGACCAGACGTCGGCCTCCGAGAGATCATCGAGGTCCGCGCCGCCGCTTCCGCTGCCGGAGTGGGAGGTCTCCGGGACAAAGCCCTTGCTCATGAACGTCTCGCCAGTCGTGTACTCCTTTCTGGGCCGACAACACACGTCAAAAAATCGTAGCGGAGAATCACACGGTGGCAGGAGAAGGTGCTCCGCTATTTGTAGGCCAACCCTTTCGCCTCATTCGGGGCGGGATTCACTGTGAACGAGCTCGAGGGCCCCGCCCCATTCATCTCCCCAAAGCGGGCCCTCCCACTGAAGTCTCCCGTCGCGTTCATCCCCCAAAGTGGTGGCCCACGCCTGCGTTTGCCCGTGCCGGATCCGTTTCATCATCCGCCTGCATGCTATTGAGGTTTCACGACGTCCACCACCACGTCACCGGCGAAGCCGTAAACCGAATCACCATATGTTATGACCAATTTTTGGAGGGCACGTCGATTCCGTACGACAACAGAGGGAAGAATCGGAGTCGTAGATATGCGGTCACCATTATGAAGTGTGACGCATGCCGTGTCGTTTGGTTTGCTCATTTGTGATGTAGCTATATTCACTCTCTAGTTTGATATGCATATCGCCGTCACATTCCCCTTTGTCGATAAGTTATGTTCGGTCACTCTTTTAAGTTCAGATAGCAGATTCCTTTTCGAGCTATGCTGACTAAATTTTTAGAGATACAATTTAGATATGACGCTATCTATATGTGTAATCAAAGCTAACTTTGGAAACGAATGAATTTATGAGAAATTGCTCTAATCTGAACTCATTTATGATCAGTATTTCTAAGTGGTGGTTAAGAAAATTATACCTAAAAAAGCAGATATCCAATGGCGCACCGGTTTTTACGTAGGGTGTAGTTTGACGAAAATATCCTCCGTCAGCCACCCATCGCGAGTGGTGGTGACACCCCGTCACCACGAGCGGCGTTGCTCCATCCGCCTTCACCACGGCTTCCGCCCCGCCCCTCCTCGTCACCGTCGCTGCCTCCTCCGCGACCTCCGGCCCCACCCTTTGCCTTCCGGTGTCACCGCCGCCCCGCCCCTTCTCGCTGGCGGCGGAGATTACGCCACCAGCTCTCTGGCCTCGGTATCGCCCTCTCCACATCCCCCGCTCGCCACCGCTCGCGATGGGCGATCTCGCCGAAGGTCGACGGTTGGAGAGCTCGGAGAGGCCAACGGTGATTGGTGGACGGAGGGGGGAGCAGAACGAAGGGAACGTGATCGATGATGATGACTCGAAGATGGCAGGCCTCCGCCAGCGAACTCTTAGTTAGTAGCAGCTGGTCCCCTAGAGTGCGTCTTGTTGACATAAATTGAGGCTAACTTATATGGGTCACGTTGTCTACGGTACCACCGGAAGCCCCACCGAGGCACATCATGGTGGGGAGCAGCATGAAGCTGCAGGGGGAAGAAGAGAGGTGTCTGCCTTTTTTGCGCTCATGCAAAGTCCTACTTTTGGCTATTCTAGAATAAATTTATAGCTGCTCAAAACTCAACTCCTCGGAAGATCACTCGGACTGAGGCCTTTTAATCGTATTTTGGGATCTCTCATCGGGTTCTTTTTCATTTTTGTTTGTATTCTTTTGCCATGAATGGGGAGGAGGAGGTACAAGTTTGAGGTGGGATTGAAGTATTGCAGGGATCACATATGAGTTGGTGCAACGAGCAATTAATCAAAAGGAAAATAAAAGGTAAGCTTGGAAACAGAATAATGCAGCATTAGAAGAAAAGATAGGAGTACTGTTACGTCCATCCATAAAGGGTTTCGGGTTTAGGAGGGGACGATATACTATTTCCACACTCAGAAAGATGAATACGTTAAACACCTCAATTTTATAGAAAGAACAAATGACAGGCCATGATAGCCGGATATCCTTGCTTGCAATAAGACTTGAGAGACAAAAAATATATAATAATGACTACAAATTAATCTTGCATCTCTCTCTCTCTCTCTCTCTCTCTCTCTCTCTCTCCCTCTTTATGGGTAGATTTCAAGGACCTTTTCATCTCTTATGCAAACCTCTTCCATTTCTATCCAATGCAAGACTGCGAACCGAATCAGCAGAGATCAGCAGGTGTCCAAGCATTGCTTTCACCTTTAGGAGAGAAGGGGTTCCTTCTTGTCCTCCCACTTGTTCAATCTCTTCTTGGCCTCTTCCACCTGCATGCAACACAAAACTGCCTCTCAATTCCAGCGTAAATAACATGCATGAATTCGAGGTTATCTCGATTCTTGATTTGGTTGCAGTGACCTTTGAGATTACCTCTTTGTTCCAATCAGTTCGGAAAGTGACCCACAGAAGAATGAGAGTCTGCATGAAGGTCCCTCCAATCATTCCTCCCCAAATTCCCTGCATCGGAGCCATTATCCATGATATTTTACTTGAAGGAGCTGTATCTTTAATCTACGCAAGCTTTTACCTTCGCCCCCAACCCAAACTTGAAGCCGAGAAGAGACCCAAACGGCACGCCAATTATATAATAGCAGCCGACGTTGACGTATGCCACAAAAGCTTGCCATCCGCAGCCGACAGCCACACCTTCAATTATGCGCAGATGATCACACCGATTAGACTTTCTCTAGCAGCAGAAATAAGTGGAAGCTTCCATGTCTCTGTATTTGATACGTCGAGACTCTTGTTGCAGGAGCAAGTTCTTTACCGGATAGAACAGGTTGGATGCCATTGAGAATGAGGGTGGTGGCGAGCAAGGGACAGAGATCGGAGACGGCGCGGGCGACGACCTCGCCCTCGGTGAAGGCATAGCTGATGTAGTCTCGAAGGCAAAGGATGATGATGGCGGCGATAACAGATACTATGAAGGACATCACCGTCACAACGACCACCGAGAATGCCGCCGACTTCGGATTACCAGCACCGAGCTCATTGCTTACACGCACACTGTATGGATTAGAAATAAGTAAATCATTCGAGGAAGTGAAATCTGCTTCTTTCCCACCACCTGCATATTTATTCCTAACCCTAAAGCAAAAGCCGGTTTACGTGCTAAACTAATGTCTAATTACAAGAAATAAACATATTGGAACCTAACCATTCATCATTTTGAACACATTATTGATTTCAAGAATCAACAGAACTGTTGTATCTGAGCTACGAATCCAATGGAGACAAAGAGATTGTAAGTTTTGGTGCAGAGGGAAAGAGAGAAAGCGACGACTGACCTCGCGGCGGCATTGAATCCAACAGATATCATAAAAATCCAACCAGAAAGCGTCATACTGCACCAACAACGAGATAACAAGTAAGACAATCTTTACGACAAGATCGTAAAACGAAATCTTAAAGTATGCTAGCACGAGGCATCTACTCTGCAAATCTTGGTTACAGATTACACTGCTCAACAGCGCGCATGATTGGCTTCAGGCGTAAATTTCTCATGGAACCGACACAGACTGTGGGACCAAAAACTATAGAAGTGTGCTTCCGAGATAGCTTTATTCTGGTCATCATAATCCGACATTGACGACCCCATATATTGCCATCCGGTCGCCAATATAATCTAGCGCTCATTCATTATATGATGCCTTGTCCGAAGAATAGTGTCATCCTTCATATCACTGGACGGTGAAGACTCGCAAGGTACTGACCTTGACAAGTCGTTCCACTATGAGGTACTGTATGAACGAGTGATGGACTAGAGAAGGTTTGGCTATGGTGAGGTTGTTCTATGCGCAGAGCAACTTCCATGTCCTTGGACCTCTGGCAGTCCACTGCAAGTTTCAAGTTTGACTGGATCTAATCTTGAAATATTTTTTGAAAGCATGAGGAGCTGATCCAAGTTGATTGGACTATTTTAATTTAAGCTGGTGAAAAATATGAAAGCAGCACTTCACTCGTGTCATTTAAACTAAAGATGATCTCGTGTTGGGTTCAGAAACATATTTCATAAGACAGTAGTTTATATATACATTAAAGGAACCAACCTTTGGGAATAGTTCCTATATATATATATATATATATAGGTTATATGCATGTAAATTAATTAATATATCAGGGATTAATTAAGCAGATGGTATATTGCATCAGTGAAAGGGAAAGAAGAAGGGTCAAGTGCTTACCACACGGATAGGGAATCAAGGGCGAGTTCAGGGTTATCCAAAAGTCCAGCGATGAGAACCAGGATCTGGAAGTACCAGGCCTCCAAACACAGCATCACCGCGGAGGCTATGGACAGCCGGAAGAACTCCGGAAGGCCGGAGAAGGCTTGCCAGGTGAACCCGGTCCACGTAAAGTGGCATCGGCTGCTGGAGGAGATGTACACGAACTGAGCACCCACGATGATCCACCACGACAGGCTTAGGGCCAGCGAGGCCCCCAACAGTCCTAGGCCGATCTTGTACACCACCACCCAGCTGAGGAGCAGGTGCACCACCAGCGTCGCCGCCGAGATGTAGGCGCTCGGCGCCACGATGCTCTGCGCCTGCAGGAACTTCTGGATGGGGAAGTTGGCGGCGTACGCGAAGATCTGCGGGATCAGCCCGTAGACGAAGATGGACGCCGCCTTGGCGATCTCTGGCGACTCACCCAGCAGCACCAGGATCGGCCTCGATAGGGCGTAGATCGCGGCCAGCGGCACGCCGGTGGCCATGAGGAGCACCGTCGACCGCTGCAGGTATACCCCGAGCATCTCGTACTTGTGGGCGCCGTACGCCTGTCCGCATAGTGTCTCCACAGCACTCCCCATCCCTAGCTGCACCCCAGTCCAAGCAAGTCGCACATGTTCCAGTCAGTCCACGACGATGATCATAAATATCACGGCAAATACTTGCAGAAGAGACAGAAGAAATAGTAGGAGGATGGTCGAACTATTTAGATCAAGGAGGGAGAGGTCAATGAATTACCATCAGGCCATAGGCGAAGATTTGGATGCCGGTGTTGCCGAGGGAGGCGGCGGCGAGCTCGAGGTTGCCGAGATGGCCGGAGAAGATCTGGGTGGACATGGACATGACGTAGTTGAGCATGTAAACCATCACGGCGGGGGCGGCAAGGTAGACGAGCAGCTTCATCTCGACCAGGGAGGCCATCCATATGCGGCGAGCCCAGGGGATGGAGTTATCGCTCAGGATGCTCTCCAACTTCTGGCTGGCCCCGCTTTCGGCAGCCATGGAAGTCCGTAGAGAATGGAGGAGAGCTTTTCCAGGGAAGCAGCAGAGCCGCCCAAGCTACATATTCATCATCCGATGAGGATGTGGTCTTCCTCTGCCTGTCCACCAAGATTAATGGTGGAATCCTCGAATAAGACCAGGCCTTCTTTATTGTTTCTCTTTCACTGTCAGCGGCGTTCCATGTTTTGTTGTGATTGAAGTCACTGCCTACGTTTGCAGGGCTACAGAAAAATAGTTGAGAGGTGTCCTTTGGCCAAGTTTGTGGCCAATAACACTTGCACGTTTCTACATATACCATTCGAAATTTCAGGTTATATATATATATATATATATATATATATATATATAATTTATGGCTGTGTTTGAGACATTGAATATTCAGATTAAGGGTTGCTCGAGTTCGATTTTGCAGTACAAGATTTGACTGCCATCGGTGAAACCCTCGAGCTCGTAGTGACTTAAACCACAGGTGGATTACTTCTTCTGCCCTCTTGGTAATGTCTTAAATGACTACACGTCAAGATCAATGAGAAAGAGCTAAATCAAACCCCTACCTTGCATGGCCATGTGTTAACGAAGCTAACACAGTGAGATGGAGGTTGATTTAAGTGCGGATAAACCTCATCCTCTCTCAACAGGACAAGGATAATGCATTCAGGATTGATCGGATCCATTATCCCATCCTCGACCTCGAAACAATTCATGATCATCTACGATCGGACAGGAGCCTGCCATCTGCCATCTTTCCGTCACAAGAAAACGTGATCAATCATGGAGGTCATTGGATGCATACGTGAAGGAAAGTGATCAATCATGGAGGTCATTCAATGCATACGTGAAGGAAAGTGATCAATCATGGAGTGATCGAAGGTCTGAGTAGTACATCAAGAAGGGCTCGGGGCATCTGCTATTTTCCTTTCGTCTGGCGCAAGATGGTGACATCCATTACTGTGGGTTGGCCTACACTGTTCGATGGAATGAGACAATTTACGAGGTCGAATTTCTCAATGGGCATACAAAAACTTCGAGAACGGATCTAACATGTGGATGATCAGATATCACATCATTGTCAGTATCACTTTGAGTCGACTAAAACTATTCACTAAGTTGATACGATGTATGACTGTGCCAATTATAACATTTTGATTGCTTTTCATTATTCAAATGACATCTCCTGTATCACTGTCGTACAAATTAAACGTGAATTCACTTTCTCCTCACCATGCTGAGAAACTAATTAAGATGCCTCTTTAGCTAATATTCTGTTCGATCTTTCGAACCCTTCAAAGCCGCTTACTCGTTTAGAGCATTACATGTCTCTAATGTTGGTTCTAAACTGACTTCGAATCTCTAACATATCATACGATCAGAATCTATCTTAGCAGAATGAATCTCAAGTTCTCCTTACCTTAGACATATAGATGTGAGAAACCCTAGGATATTGACACTAATTACTGTATACACGACTCTAAAGATAAGAATAGTGAATAAGGAATTATTATATTTATGATCAAATCTCAGTCATAAGTCTTAGGAGATGGATGATTTAGATTAGGAAGGCGCAAAAGCTTATGTTTCCTTGATGTTTTTACTTCTCAATCAACAAGTCAAATTAGAGTTCAATTTTTCTCGAGCTCTATATATATGTGGGTTGAGTCGAGTTCAAACAAGCCTCACTGTCTGAGTAGATTGTCTCGGTTCGAGCCCGTCTTGTATGCCCAATTTTAGATGAATCTTTCATCCTTTCTTCCTCAACAGTGATGTATTTTTTATGGGCCTTCTTGTCTTCTGCCGACATGACATGAGCTCATTGTCTTGTTGGATCATATAATGTGAATTGTCAAAGATTCAGAAATCATAACCTCAAAGTTAGACGCCTTCATTGATCTTCTAAATGAACTGTCAGAGCTGAAGGCAAGTCATCTCCGGGGAAGGTGTTGAGTGGGGCTATTACAATCACATATGATTTGCAGATCATGCAGCGATGTACTCTTGCTGACCGTGCTACACATATGTTTGTCTGGGAGCACAGAACTTTTCTGAATGGTATGCATAGTAGCATCTTTTGCATTCTTCCGTAGGTACATAGAACAACAACAAGACAATGATTTGTTTGTGGATCCTCGCTCTCTTGCAGCAAAAGGAATTTTTAGAGTGCTGGACTTGAAAGGTTTTCTTCTCCTTGGATGCCGTGGCAACAACTCATGAAGCCCAACCATGAATCATGCAAGTTTTTTCCTTCCCTGGTCACCTCAGTGGATACAGATGCTAGTAGATCCTATTAAGCACACATCATGAACTTTATACTTGAACTTTGAGGAAAGCAACATGCAAAGAACCTGTCAATAAATGACCTAAAAAGAGTTTATGCATGTGTATACATAAATTTCCAGGTTTTAGACATATCTTGTGCTAATCACCAAGCTCAGCTTACCCGTTCATGTAAGTGGTCTCTCAATAGCAATCAGCTTCTGTTCTTGTTGTTGAGTCATTTGCATATGTTAATTAAAGACTTGCGTAGCAAACAAAATTAATCGGTCTCCTATTTATTGCAGTGGTGCCAAATTTATATCATATCATTTTACAGGCTTTAGTTATGTGTCCTTCCATGTTGGTGTGCTAGTTTTGGCCCCATCTGAACACCAAAAGTCGTGTATGTCAGCTTCGTTGTTGTTGTTCCATCATCATCATCCTCATTGGCGGCGTCTATTGGAGCCTTTCTCCAATCCCAACTGTTCTTTCTATATAATATTTTATGTCTAATAGAAAATAAGTGACATTTCATCTACATTGCCTCTCTTTACTTAAGTACGTGATGGGTGGAAAGCTTGTAAACCTTTATACATTGTTGGTGTACTAAATCATGACAGAAAGAGAAAAAGAAAGGGTGCCAAGTTAGAGCAACTTGTTTATGTTTTTTGCTGCTCTCAAGGGTGGTTGACATGAAGAGGAGAGAGTGCCTTATCACACTAAACCTGATGACCTTTCGATCTTACAACATAAAACATTTCCTGAGATGTGAAATTTTGATTTTGGGCAAATTTTATTTTCTTCCCCTTCTATCTTCATGGCATATAAATACTCAACACCACACCAGAAATATACTTAATTATGATCTCCCATGTTTGCGGCTGTTACATAAATGAATTATAACCTACTTTCACCTCTCTTCTAGTCTCCTCATTCCCTTGTGTTCTTGGATGTCATTGCTGATGAAACGAAAGGGAGACTACCTCATCCAATAAGAAATATAGATTAGGAAACTTCTTGCCGATTTCCAACCAACAACAAATCGAGGTGTCATGTGCCCTTTATAGGATAAATTATGTAGGCTTCCCTTGAAGAACAAGGATATTGTATTGCATGGAGATTTAAGTAGAAAACTTTAGAAATATGACCATCAAAGGCACTAAGATGATCAACTCATCACCTGGGGAGCAGCCAAATGGTCAAACACGTTACTTGAGATTAATGAAATTGTAGATCTCCATGAAAGCTTTTACTCTCCAGCAATTCATTGATTTCAAATTCACTAGAAAATTATTTCATCTAATATATCTGAAATAATTTAAAATTTTGATTTTATTATTACTGTTATTTGTATTATTTCCTATGAGGTGAGCTTATCAATCATTCTATTATTATTATTATTATTAGAAAAAATTATTGTAGATGGATCCATTATTATCTTTTAAGGAAGATGGGTCAACCACTGCATCCTGTTCCATGTCAAAATCAAACAGCATCAACATCATGCAACTGTGCAAAAGTCACAGATATACAAATGGTCAAATCTGATAGAATTATTTTCCTTTTTTGTTTGTACTACTCAGTGACACAAATCTAAACTAAGACGGGCACCAAACAGATCCAACGGCTGGAAGCAAATTTGTCGTTTGGTTCTCACCAGCAGCCAAAGATTTATCATCTAATCTTCAGAAAGAAAATATAATTTCTCTCTTCCAACAGTCTGGTGGTTGTCATCCACTCTATCTTGTTGGCAGATGTGATCAGTGATTCTGAACCTTGTTGTCTGAGCTACTGCCCACCCTTATCGATGCTCATGGCTGTCTGAATCTAGTTTCTTTTCTCCTTCATTGCATACTTACGGCACAGCCATCTCTTCTTCCACCTCATACTGCTTCTCTTGGGCAGATCAGAGATAGAACACACATCACAGCTCATCTATATACATACATATATATATATATATACACATATATATATATACATACATATATATATATATACATACATATATATATATACATATATATACATATACATGTATACATATGTATACATAAAAAAGGAATAATCAAGTATATGGGGAAAAAAGAATTAAAAGCGGAAAAAAATCCTTGTAGGCCCATTTCTCCTGGCTTGCCATCAACTTCTCTACAGTATAAGGTCTTTGAGGGAGGAATGGGAATAAAAGGATTACATCTACATGTAAGAGTAACACATGCAAACAAAGTCTTCACCATCATCATCATCATTGTTGTTGTGCCTGGCGCTAAGGTTGTGGTTATTCCGACACCTCGGGTATGCTTTGCAGGTTGGGTCTCCAATGGCCATCCCTGCTCTCAAGACAAACCTCACCTATCACCACGAGGTCCGCAAGAACCTTCTCGATCGACAATCCTTTCTCGTCCACTTGACGTAGCAGCTCTTCCATCTGCTTCTTGCTGATCTTGATCTTGATCTCGGACGACCCCACCACCGCTTGTTTCTCCTTCGCCGGTGGTGGTTCTGCGGATCGGCCGGTAGCTGCTCTCTCAGCCTTCTCCTGTTCTCGACAATGTACAGGACTCTCCGGCTCCGGCGTCTCCCAGTCGTCGTCGTCCACCCACAAGATCGGCTTCTGTACATCGATGCAATTTCCCATCTCGATCTCTCTTTCTTCTTTCCCGAGGAGATGGAGAAGCTGGGTCTTCCTGCCTCCTCTTCTCTCTCTCTGTGGTGTCAAAGCTTCTCAAATGCTGAATGGAGAAAGAGCATAAGATGCGGAGAGGTAGGAAGAGGAGATGAGTTCCATATTTATAGATGGAGAGGGGGGCAGAGGCAGGGAGATGTCTTCTTACCGTATGCATTCTGTTGGACAACAAAAGGAGGTGGGGAAGACCAGATAGCGACAAATATGTAACACAACCCACGGAATTGCCATGTTGGATGGTCAGCGCAGCTAAAGCTATTCATTTGGTACTGCAGTTGAAGCAACTCCGGATTCAAAAGAAGCGATGATCCACCGTCGGATTCCATGTCATCATAATCTGTCCCGCTCTCCACCGCTGAGCTACACCCGTCGCCCCGATGGGACCCACGCGGCGAAACCCAACCGCAAGAGAGTTCCCGTCAGGGTCAGGTAGTGGGTCACAATCCAGGGAATTCGCATCTTGTGACCCCAACATCGGCGGGACCCACGCCTACCCAAAGGTGTGAACACGGGAGGCGTGGGCATCACTGCTCATCACGTGCCCTGCACGTTGCTTCACCGCCGCCCTAGGTTGCTTACGCGGTTCCTCGGGGGAGTCGGTTTGCTTTGTGTTGGCGTCAAGAGTCTTATGTCTTCGACCGCAAGTCGAGTGCCACCACACGCGGGAATTAACGCTCTCCGTGGTCAACGAGCCACCCTTCCTGCCGGCAGGTGCGCCAATCTCAAAAGCGTACCTGAAGATCATGTGCGCATCTCAAGGGGATTGTAATCCCGGGGGACGAGGATTCTGCACTGTAATGCACCTCTTCGGCGGAAGAGGGTTTTTGTCTGTTGCATCCCAACGCAGGTAAGAAGATCTGATGTTACCTCGAAGTCAACCTACTTATCGTAGAACACTCGTATGGATTGTGAAATATTACTGCATTTATTTGTAATAGGAACCTCTTCACTTAATAGGGCAAATAAATGGGTAATCAACCGCAATAGAGAAGGATTCAAATTCAAAAGGTAGGGTTGCTTTTGGGCATTAGAGTTTAATGCTTGAGCATATAATAATGGAAGCTGAATTTTTGTTGATGTAGAAAATATTAGAAGGCATTGATGCATTTGTTGGGGCACAATCTTATATATATTTTGCAGTTGGAATTAAGGGAAGCAAAACTGGTTGACCTCCTACGGTGGTCAACACAGGAATTTGGACGGTCTAATAGGTAATAGGTTAAGTAATATATCCTAGACTAAAAGATTGCTTGATATCCAGAAGTGCTGAAGATGTAGTTTCAGCACATAGAATCTGAATCTTCACCAAAATGAAGATTTTTCAGCAATAGATTGACAGATGTAGTTTGCTATTTTTTACACCTATTAATCTGAATCTTCATCAAAATGCACAGACTCCACATATCATGATTTGGCATTTGAAGTACGAGAATGTTGGAAAACAACAAGATTCCGGCAGGGCAGGCGAAGAATTTTACTTGCTTTCTTGAATTAAGATCATTGTATGATGTGTTGTGGGTAACCAAACTGTTTGATGTTAGTGGTTGAGGAAGAGTGTTGAAAAGGAGCCATGGAACTGGTTAGGTGAGTGTGAAAGGTCCAGCATAAGGGAATCTCTCACCAAGAAGGTGTGAACGCACCATTCCTATGATATCTTCCACTAAATTCTTTGCAGAAGTGATTCTATCCTCTTACCTGGAAGTGTGAACACACCATTCCTATGGTATCTTCCATTAAATTCCCTCTCTCTCTCTCTCTAGGGTATCTTTCACTGAGTTCAGTTTGGAAAGGTGTCCTTATGGCATGATTCTTTCACTTTTAAGTGTTTGATCCTTTCCAGCTTTCTTTTGCTGCCCACTGGATTGGATATATTGTGGCTTGCTAATTCTAGGATCATATCCAACTTCCAGGATTATAGAAGTTAGGTCAATGCTAGACATGGATTGGACTTATAATATTCATGCCCCACCTTCAATTGACTGCTATTCCTAACTCATGTGTCAATTACAAGGCTGCACATTGAGTGCAAAAAATTTATCTATGGGTACTGCTGACTGGACAATCTCAAGCCATTCTGTATTTCTTTAATTCTTTATTTCTTTTTCTGAAGAAAAGATATTAGGTGAGGTGTCAACCTCTGTATCTAGTCTGCCCATAGTTTAGGATGGATATTTTAGAATGTAAACTATAAATTCTTGATGAGTTCCTATAGCTAATTTTTTAAAAAACTATCAGATTACATCAGTCCATTTATCAGTAAGGTTGAAGATAATTAAGAATGGTTTTTTTTCTACCTTAAAGATGGTTATCATTAGCATATTATGGTAGATCACAGCAACCATCATGTAGAGGTCAGAGAAGTCTAAGCCAAGAATTAGTGTACTTGTTTTGTTCTTAACCAAAAGTTATTATACAGGTGGTTGGCAGTATTTAGGTTACTAGATGAGATGTATGATCACATGAGAGATTCAATTTGACAGAAACTATTCCTGCTCCTGAAGTAGCAGTAACGTAAGTTAAGGGAGCAAAACATGACTCTTTTAATGATCTAACTAAGTGTGAGACAGCAAGGTCATCATGTTGTGTCCTCAAAAAGAGAAAAAAAAGTTTATCATCTTCGGAAATAGGTGTTGTGCATGACTTAACAGAGAAAAGAATTATGACAGGAAAGGGAAATGATAGTAACTTGTTCGTTGTTTTATCATCGAGGACAAAAATGCAAATCTGATTTCTTAAGTAATTGATGAATCAAATAATGAAACAAGTAGGTTGTACAATTCTCTACAAGAAAATAAGTGATAAATCTTTCAATATTGGTATTAAACTTAAAAGTTTAGGTCTAAGAAAAATCAGTCTTGTCCTTGAAGACTTCATTGAAGTCAGGATAGGATAAAATCATAAGGCAGACTAAAAAGAGAGGGCAAAAAGAAGTGTGAAAAGGGCATCTGAGGGAATCTCGGCATGACCAACAAGAACACAGTAAGTTATTTAATATAATATAATTTTCTCTAGTTTTACGTAGATGTTAATGTCACAGCTATGTAGCACAGTTTTCCTAATATTAAAACTTATAACTATGTGCAAGACTTGTTGAAATTTTATCTCGGTAAGTTGGGTGCTGTCCCAGTCTTTAGTTACTTTCCAACTCCACGTTTGAAATTGGGAGTTTCATTCTTATTTGGCATTGCTTGTCAACCATTCTGTCTGCTTCTGTGTCATTATTTGAGTTGCATTGTTGTTTGCCAAAGTGAAGAAGGATAAACAATCATTGATACTTATAAAATATAGCTATCAGTAGAGAGATTCCAAACTGTGGGCGGTATGAACCATTCATTGAACCATATCAACTGCTAGTCAATAGGGCTTCCGATATTGTTCAAAGGCTTTACTGGTTGTAAAGCAACTCAAAAACAGTGGCTGCTAAAATTTTTCTGTCAGATCTTCGAGAAACTATAATAAAATTTCTGCACCTATTATGATCTTTAGACTGATAACAATGATCTATGCAGCAATTGCTTTGTGCTTTGTACAGCTTTTCTAACAAAAGAAACGAGCCAAATAGATCTAGCATATAACTTACAGCTAAAAACTCACATAAGAATGTTGGAGATGAGATGATTCTATGATCCAAAATTCCAAGTAGATCTTAGTCTAGTAGTTGACCCTGAATATACAAATTGGTTTTTCTATACTCTTAAACTGCAAGTGATGATTTCCTCTTGTACCATTTTCGTCAGCAGAAGTAGGTCTTCCTATTGAAAGTGAAAGGATACTACTTCTTGATTGATTAGCCAACTTGTACTGAGTGATTTTTATCAAACAAAATAGTTGAGGCTGACATTTATTTGGCTTGGATTTTCGACACAAGAACAAAAGTCTTGTCCTAAATTCAATGTCATTCTCCTATCTTTACATTAGAACTGCCATCTTCCAAAGAGCCTTTTCCAGAGCAAGTTGTGCAGCACTTGATTAGGGTTAGGGGGAAAATGCTTGGCCTCAAACACATTGACCACAAATAATTTAGATAAGAATCCTTTAGTCAACATAATTGGCTTACAGTAGCAAGTAAGGTACTACTATCTACCTGAACTTGTAAAGAGTCATTTTAAGCCTCTGTTTCTGTACATGCCCTTCTCCATCTGAATTCCAAGTTTTGAGGTCACTAAGGTTCCATATGGAGATACATATTAGTGATAAATCATGATATGATTTATAACATTAGCAATCAACAAAAAATAAGCATTCTTCAAGTTATAAAATATTGATAAAAGAAAATGGCATATTGTTTAAAGAACTATGCTATGACAAAATACCGTCCCTAAAGCTTCCAATGTAGAGGCTAACTTACTGTGCTATCATCATAACAGCATTTGTTATGGTACTATTGCTTCTCTCTTATGGGAGATTTGGCTAGTTTACAATTATTTCAAGAAAGAATCTGTTTTAATCTTGAACCAAGCCTTACACAAGCCTATGATTCAAGCTGAAAATTATATATGAAGCTCGACGAACCTCAATTCAAGATGAGATTATACTTGCATGCGCTTTTTTTGTAATTTTATATCTTTATGAATTACCATAGGTTTTACCTTAACAAAATTTGATTCCATATGAACCTTAACTTGGTTCATATGGATTCAAATTGAAATCTGAGTCAACACCTTCTTTAAAAGGTTTTGCAGTGTGTAAATACTGATTTTAGCTGCAGTATAGCTAGATTTAAAGATTCAAACATGCTCTTTTTTTCTCTTCTTGCCTCTTCATTTTTTTTTATCGTTCTTAGTGCAAAGTATCTCCAATTTTCTATAGGAGTTTGAATTTGAGTTCATGCACCCTTCCGTCTCCCATGGCACATGGTTTCCATTTCGGTATTCCGGAGTTGCATGTGGGTGACAAACTCATGCTCCATATACTACAAGTTTTAAAGCCTCCATATATCACACAATCTATTGAGTTGTGCACAAGGAAAGCTGTTCACAGCCTCAAAATGTAGTTCACAAGTCAGTCTGTCACCAACATTTATCGAGTTTTAAAGGCCTCCATAAATCACACGATCCATAGAGTTCTTCAGAAGGAAACCCTGTTAGTTCACAGCCTCAAATTCACCTGAGATGTCACTCCAAAGAGTAGTTCATAATTCAATCTGTCACTAACATGTAACCCACACTGCCGTCTGTTTCAGGTTCATGGTCCCTGTTCTTAGACAAAGCACCATGCCAAATGTACTCATACATTGGATGTGGACAACGTCCCTTCATTCAACACTCAACATGGCCAGTTTCATGTAAACATCCAGACATTAAAAACAAACCTAATACTCGCACAAGAATCTCATTAGGTTTTCTTATGATCTTCCCATTTACCGTCATTCACATGCTGACCCGGACTGGTCCATGTATGAATGGCAATGTTATCCAATCTGTCACTCCGGTTTCCTTTTTCTTCTTGAGCTCAGTACCGGGTAAGATGACCTTTCTGATCCAAAAGAGAGAGAGAGAGAAAGATAAAGAAGCATATTGCAAGATTATGCTCCAGATAAAAAAAATCAGCTAGTTATCTTTTTGCTTGAATAGGCCCAAATGCATTAGCTAAGTTTCCTTGTGGATTGGGCATCTGCTTCAAAAGTTCTCTTTATTCTTCTGGATATTAACAAGTTTTCTTCAGATGAGACATGAGGGATTTGAGTCGTAGTGCACTGATCACGGACTCAAAGTTACATTCTCAATTCATTCACGGAGTAATCTGAAGCTGAAAAACTAGAAGCTACGTATTGCAAGGTATGTGATCGTCCTCAACAAAAGTCACAACATGCGGCGCTCATCATAGACATTTTGTTCTCTTGCAGGCAGATAATTGGATGATGCTGTGAGTCCCATGGGCTCTTCGTCTGTTGTGACCGTCCTCAGCTTGTCTTGTCAGTATGACAGCTCCTGTTCTGCTAGCTTTTTCAGAACATGGGCGGGCCATCCCCACGACGAGCTTCTTAATTGACCTTCACCAGCAATCATTATTATTGGATAGCTTTGTCTCGTGGGGAAGAGATCAGAGACTCATTGTTTTCATCTCAAGAAAAAGATGCCAATTGTTCGATTCCTTGATGAACAAGACTGTTTCATGCATGCATGTCAAACTTTTTCTCCTTTTGCCAGTGCCACAGAGGAAATGATGGAGTCATCGACACTGAAGGTAGTCTTACAAAGACCATAATGTAGCTGCTCCTCCGGTTCATGATTTTGAGGTGTGTGTGTGTGTATGTATCTCTTTTATTTTGAGATTGCAGCACCAAAGTGTTGTTTACGAGCAACAAGGACCATCAAAAGCATAAAAGCCAAGATGATGCTCACATGCAACAAATGGTTGTGCATCGAGCTTGTGATCGAGCTGTTGCATTTTTAATCCACCTTGTTGGTGAATGCATACAGTGGATGAATGTGCTTTATTCACATGATATCTCTATTTAAGTACAGGAACAGAAGCAATTATATTTAGGATGAACACAATGGGGCAAAATGCCATCTTTTTCGTTTGGAAGCAAATGTGTTTGTTCTTTTCCCCCCTTTAATATCTATTATCCGACCTCTGAAGCCATTACATATTCCCCACGATGGCAGTGCGATGGCGCCAAATAAGCTATGCCTGATGGGACGATCCACCGCGCAGGCACAATTCCCGGAAGTTGCCGCTCCGGCGAGCCGCTCTCCCAAGACCATAACGCTGCGTCCCTCCGACGATTCCCTGCCCGGACGAGCTCGCTACCTCCGCCGTCAAATCAAGAAACCTCCTTTCTCAGGTGGGAGGCGGAGCTTCCCCGTCACTCCCCACTTGAGTTGGAAGCTGGACGATGCGGAACGGTTGGTGCGGAAGCCTGAGCGGGTCGGTCCGAGCGGAGAAGGTCGACGGGATGACAAGAGTGCCGCAGGAAGGCTGTTGACTGGATTATCGGCGAGGAAGCTCGCGGCGGCGTTGTGGCATTTTCAGGCGGCAGAGGTTAGTGGTGGCGGGCGGGAACGCCGGAGAGCTCGGCTAGGGTTGGAGGTATGACCGCATTATATGCTTTCTGGTCGAATGTATGCCGGTAAAGTTTGAGTTTTGATTGATCTCTCTGACCTACAATCCTCACCCTTCACCGTGATTCTCGTGTGGTGGAATCTGAAAGTGGGTAGGGTTTTCACCTGCACAACCTTCTAGCCTGGGAAGAAGAATACCTTAAATTTGTCATTGGATATTGGAATTTGTTTCTGAGGATCTTAGCTTTCTTCGCGGTTCTTCCTTCTATGTTTTGTGGGGGAGTTTCGGTCAAATCTGTTGGAAAGTTAGGATTTTGCTTGCATTTTCATCCTAAAATTGTTTTATACCTACAGTTTCCATGTGGAGAAATGGCAATGTTGTTGGTTCTCCAATAACCAATGAAGAATAATTTCCCAAAATTATTAGTAAGTGGGATCTTTTGCCTTCATGGGAGATCCCTTGAAGCTTCAATCTTGTGATATTAATCTTATAATGAATCAAATGGAGTAAGGAATGATTTTGGTTCACTTGCTTTGATCACTTCCTAATTTTGGTAATGAAAACATTTCTCATCTAAATTTCATGCCTATTATAGTTGTTGTCAGCCTTCTTTTGTGCTCCTACCAGTAGCTCTTAGGTGGTTTCTGTGTTTATGCTGATTGTATACTAATTATCTTACCGTACTTGTTCAACTTTGTAGCCTGATCCAAGGATTCTTCGCCTTCCAAATGTCTGTCATCATGATAGAACAGGCCTCCTCAGTAGCATCAGTAATGAGCTTGTTAGTTCTATCTCATCCGACCCGAAAGCTACTTCACGGAAGGTAACCTTGTCTTTGTGGTTGATAGGCTAAAGGAGCATTGGCCATTCAGTTTGATTTGATATGGCATCATCTTCATTTGTTTTGTCCGAAAGCAGCTCGAAGCATCTGCTTCATATCTCGATTTGGCAATGGAGAAAGCAACAAAATGGGAGGCTGGGTGCTTAAGGTCTTCGGATAAGGTTTATCACAATGATGGTCACCTAAAGCTTCCCAAGGATTGGCTGACGACTACTTCCATCATTTCTATTCTTCAGGCAGAGCTCAAGCAGGCTCGTCACCGCATTAATGAGCTTGAAAATGAGAGACGATCTGCCAAGGAAAAGCTTAATCACTTCTCGAGGAAGCTTGCGGTTGAGAAGGCTTCATGGCAGAATAGAGAGAGTAGAGAGCATGAGAAAGTTCTGAACATTATTGAAGTCATCAAGGATGACCTCAGTAGAGAGAGGAAAGGTCGGAAGAGAGTGGAGATCATGAATTCCAAGCTTCTACATGAGCTTGCTGAGGCCAAGTTATTAGCAAAGCAGTACTTGCAAGACTATGAGAGGGAGAAGAAGGAACGTGAGCTCATTGAGGAGGTATGCAATCAGTTTGCAAAGGAGATCGGGCATGACAAAGCTGAAGCAGAATCTTTGAAGAGAGAATCTACAAAAATCCAGGAAGAATTGGATGAAGAGAGAAGGATGCTGCAGATGGCAGAGGTTTGGCGTGAAGAAAGGGTACAGATGAAACTGGTAGATGCAAAACTCATGCTCGAGGAAAAGTATGCAGAGTTGAGCGAGCTTCAAGCAGATCTAGATGCATTTCTCAGAGCACATTCTGATTCTAATGGAAATATGTCATTGCTGAAAGAAGCTGAGGCGTTTAGAGAGGCGGCCAGCTTACTGAAGTTCCAGGACATTAAGTTCCATTACCAGCCTCCTCCATCTTCAGGGGATATCTTCTCTGTTTTTGAAGAATTCCAGCCAAGAGAAGAAACTATTGAAAGAGAGATTGACCCATGCTGTGGTTACAGCCCTGCAAGTCATGCCTCCAAAATCCACACGGTGAGCCCTGAAACTGATATCTTTCTGGAAAATCCAATGAAGATGAGAGATGAGGATCACAGCGACTTGGAGTCCATGAGCTATGCTGAGGGGCAGGGTTCTTGTAATTCTCCAGAGGCCCATGAAGAAAGCGTTGCATCAGTTAGTGGAACTGATTGTGATATGAAAAGAGATAATGACAGCTTAAACAGTGAAATTAGTGAAGTTTGTTCAAGAACCACCAGGCAATCCAGGAAGGTGTCTTCTATAGGTAGATTTTGGAGGTCAACTTGTACAAGCAATGGCAACAAGAAGAAATTTTCAGTAGGTTTATCAAATGAGAACCTATTGAGAGGTCGGATGTTGAACGCCACTCTATCTCCTAACATGAATTCAGGTGAAGTTTGCCCAAGCTCACCGAGTGTGGGGCAAGAGTGTTCCTCTAATTCGATAAACTCTCATATCAGCAGAGGAACAGAAGGTTGCATCGAATGAGCAAGGGAGGCAAAGAATCACAGTTTGAAGGCTAAGCTTCTCGAGGCAAGAATGGAGAACCGGAAGATTCAGTTGTGCGACGTTATGAAACATAATTCTTAGGATGAACATTGATCTCCCAATGGAGATTGTACTCTCAATCAAGCTGGTTGAATTTTGTCTTTATAGTAGTACTTGTATCATATCTAAAACACGAGTACCAGAGTGTGTGTACGTATTCCATGGAAAGTCACTACCACAACTTAGATTGCAGTTGAATGAGAATTCATATCTAAAACATGATGTATAAATATTCCATGGAAAGTCACTATTTGCGGCTGATCGAGAATTTGGGTCGCTCTGTTTTACATTCTGCTGTTGAGATTGGGAATCTTAAGAATCTAAAGATAATAAAGCATGTTTTCGAAACATTGTAGATATTTTGTCATCTGCAGTTGCCCAATCTGAGAGACGTGTATTCTTGAAGCAAGCAACAGTGTTACATTTGGTAGACCTTTTTTGATGTCCTCGGATCTGTAGTTCCTTCACTTTTGTTTCCTTCTGTTCTATATTGGCCTTTCATACTTGTTCTACCACGCCATTGTTGGAATGGTGTGTGCTAAATAAACCCTGCGACTTTGTCAAGCACAAGCATCCTAACAGATGATATCGTGATTCATCGAGTAATATTTTGTTCACCAGGAATTCTCTTACAAACATAATTTAAAACTGGTTAGTGTGTCACTGCCCAGGTAAAGGATTAGCATATCATCCGGACGCTTAGAAATTACTCATCCAATACAGAAGGCTACTATGAAGTGAATATAAACATACAAGATACTGTATTCAGAGTAATTTTGTGTTTCTGTTACATATATGATGTCGCTTTCAACGCTGCTGGTAGATCATTCCGGAGCAATGTTTTCGGATCAAAATTGATGCATGTTGGACTGTGTTTGAAACATATAAAGATATATGTTTATAGGACAGCAAAAAATCACAAATTGACTCGGTCACGAATGCATAGAACTCAATAGCTCAAGGGCCAGGGCTTCTTGCTCGGCCAAAGTGACTGAGTCACTCTTTTTAGCTGCCTTAGCATCATCAACTTCATCATTGTCATCGTCATCAAAATATATCTTCGTTCTTTTGGGGTTTCTCTGTTCATTTTCATCTGAGTCTGAATGGTCATCCCCCGTGTTCCCCTCTTCCGCTTCTTCCTTCCACTTCTTCAACTTTAGTTTCTCCTTTGTTCGTTTGTCACGCAAGCGCTGACGGTGCAGAAGCTTGTCCTCTTTGTCCCGCACCTTCATCGCTTCCCTTAGTTTCTCATATCGTTCTTTAACTGCAAATACATTTTCAATATAGCTAAAGTGATGAACAAGATATAAAAGCAGTTTTAATAGATGCAGGTAAATTGGAAGAAAAAAGTCCCAGTTGCTATTAGAAAATAAAAAATTACTTGTTCGACAAAATTGAATACAGTATTTGAAAGGCACAAACCTGTACCAAGGTGAATAGAACCATCACCAGTCTCTTTATCAGCCAAGGCAGCTAGTGGAGGGATTACATTCCCATCATCATCATATTTTACCCTTGTTCCAAGAGGCCTATGCATATTGATCTTCAGCTTCTTCTTCTTCAAAATCCTGGTAGATAATCTGAATAAGCCAACTAGTTAAATCAAAACAGGTTTTGAGGAACTAAAAACCGACAGCGTACGCAAATAAATATCATGACATACTCTGCTTTATCGCCTTCGGGTTCAAAAGAGGGCGATTCCTTGGGTAAAAGAACATCATCTTCTACATCATCTGACCTAACAGTTGCTTGTGAATTAATATTATGAACTTTAGATTTGTCATCAGATGCTTCAACTTCCTCAGTAGTTTCGGTAGATGACATGTGCACATTCGATTTTCGCTTTAAGAATCGCAACTTCGGGGTCACTGAGAGACCCAAAGATACTGCAAAATCTTCTATGGGAAGCTTAGATACATCAAATACATCTTTGTCTTTCTGCAGAAATATGGACTTCAGATATGTGACAAATGCCCTTTGCGCTAACTGTTGCATAGAAGGAAATTTAACCAGCAGAGACGACAACAACGCAGAAACTGATACTGGTTCTTTTGCCTGACAAAGCATTCACCAAAACGGAAGTTAGTGGCAGAGGATAAACTACATTCAAATTAACATAAAAAAAAATTGGAAACTAAAAATGAACATGTTAATGGTTCAAATAAGATTGCAGGTATACTGAATGTGGATAGTCAACCAGATGTTATTAGCTTGTTGAGACAGCAAATTGTCACATAGAAAGTGCTTGTTGAGAATATGAACATTGTTCTTATCAACCCCAACTCTAGGACTCTAGATAATATGATAAAAGATACAAATTCTTGAAAGTTAACAATAGGTACAGCAAGATTACATGAATATAAAAGGTGCCAATTAGGATCTTGAACAGTTATTTTAGTCAATCATCCAATGTTATAAATGCCCCAAGATAATCAACCAGTAGATGAATAATGGTTAGTCATTCACCTTCTTCAACTTGATTGGAATTTTTGGTTCAACAGCTCGTAATTTTGTGAACATCTCTTTCTCAGAAGGCATAAGAAACAGTAATGACTTCCCTGCATTTCTGAAACGGGCAGTGCGGCCAACTCGATGAATGTAAGCTGGAATATCTTCTGGGCAATCAACCTGAATAGAAAAACCAATTAGCACAAGATCCTTTGCAGCAAAATTAGTCACCCAGACTGCTATTCACCTGGACCACCCAATCCACTGCTGAAAAATCAAGACCCCGAGATGCCACATCTGTGGAAAAGAGAACTGAAGTTTCCTCACAGAATTGAAGGTATGTAGCCATTCTTACATTTTGCTTCATGCGACCATGCAAACATTTCAAAGGAATTCCTGGTCTAAGCTTCTTGAATACCTCATATACATATTTAACCTGCTCGGATCAGGTGCAGTGTCAGGAAACAAATAATATAAAAACATGCATCTTCAAGAAAAACTAGAAAGTCACAAAATTAGGTAGTCCATTGACAGCACATCTCCATTCAGTAGTGCACAGATGAAATCAGAACCCTAAATGCAAGGCTGATGTTTATAGGAGGCATGCTTAAATTGCTGTTTGTGCATCATCACAGTCAACACAACCAAAAGAACACTCTAGTACACATCATCTTTAAAGAGTCTGCATGCAATAACCATCTAGGCTTCTAGCCTTCTCTTTAACACAAACTCATTCACATAGCTCGCAGATACCACTACATATCAATAATGTAGTAATATCTTACATATGACAACAGATGTAAATGATATTGAACCATTCCTAGGAAGGATCCATCCACGTATCATTTCTCAATGCTACATATCAGGTCAACGTTTAATTTCAGGAACTCTAGTTTCTAATGGCCACTTACATATAAAAGAATCTGGTATGAAATTTGCAATTTGATCTGTGCCCAGATGGTTATGAGTCAAAACAAACTTACAAGATGATCATTGATCAACCAGTGCTCATGTCTGAATTTACAAAATTGACTCAAATGATTTACTCAACCAAATTAATAATATAGTTAACCATGTTAATATTAAACTTGATTTAGATCAATGATCCAACATGCTGATATCTCTAAGACATGAATGTGATAGTAATTACAGAAAACACTGCATACAGAAATTTTTATCAGTATAATTAATAGGTTAATACACTGCATGCACACATTTATTTCATTTAAATAACAAGTTAACCTTTGCTCCGAAGAATAATTATCATAACAATAATCATGGATGGACGAATACCAGAAAGTGGTGAACGTCGGAAAAATACCTGCTTGCAACTAGAAAGAAAGACAAGAATTTTTGACTTAAGATTTGCTTTGATGAAGCTCCATAACAAATTCAACTTCTGGTCAAGGGGAACAATGATGGCAAGTTGTGTCAGTTGCTCAGGAGTGGCTGTTACTGATTCAGCATGCACACTTATATACTCTGGGTCCTTCAAGCTGAGCCTAGCCAGGTCTTTAACTGACTTTGTTTGGGTTGCAGAGAAAAGCAAGGTTTGTCTTCGCTTGGGAAGCTGAGATATAATTGCATCCAATTCCGTCTTAAAACCAGCATCAAGAATCCGATCAGCTTCATCAAGCACCAGAATCTGTATCCACGAGGAAAATATGACATTACCTTCAACCATTACATTCAAAACCTTATAACAATTAAAAAGCTAATTTATTACACACCTGGAGCTGTGAACATTCAAAGTTTGCGGTCTCATCCATGTGCTGGAGGAGTCGACCTGGTGTGCACACCAAAATGTTCAGACTACTGACACGTTCCTTCTCTGCGTCAACATCTTTACGTCCTCCAATCAGAAGGCCTGCACTCAGACTGTGGTGTTTACCTACTCTTTTCAATTCCTCAAAAAGTTGTCCTGCCAATTCCTTCGTAGGGGAGATTATAATGCTACCAACACCATCTTCAGGACCCCATCTTGCTCTGTACAACTTTTCTATGACCTAGAAAATAAAAACTGCTCAAGTCAGTACTTGAAAAAAAAATCACCTTAACTGATCGAGAGAGGATGTCGAAAATCGTCTGTTGCTATCTTCATACATATCATAGTATAACTAATGATACATACAGTAAAATAGAAAACCAAATCTCTGTCAAAATATTTGGATATTCCCAATAAAATCACGTAAATCAAAATTAAGAGCCACCACAGGATATTTATTTGAATTCTAATGACAGCCCGTTTTAGTCTCAATATAATGCTCATCTTAGAAAAGGCGAAGAAACCTAACAATGATGGCATTCAGCAGAAGAAAAAAAACCCAGAATATATGAATTCCAGTCACGGTACTATAAAATTCTGCATTTGATTTTAACATGTTAGCATACCAGAACACCGTGACAAGGCAGAATTTTAGCATCATATCAATATAATATTCATCTACAAAAAGGAATTTAACAAGATCAAGCTTACGCACGGGGATGACGAAAGCAAGGGTTTTTCCGGAGCCGGTCTTGGCAGCGCCAAGGATGTCACGGCCGCAGAGAGAGTGGGGCAGGGAGGCGCGCTGGATGTCGCTCATCTCGACGTACTTGGGCGCAATGCCGTCCTTGGTTCTCTGTGAGATAGGAAGTTGCCGGAAGAACCGGACTCCGGCATAAGGAGAAAAACTGCCGTCCTTGGTGCGGCCGATGGGGGCGTCGGGCGGCGGCGGGGAGATGGCGACGGGGTTAGTTCCCGGGTCAGGGATCCCGGCCTCGATCCATGAGTCGAGGAGCTGGATCTCCTGCGCCTCCGAGAGCCGGCGCTGCTTGCGGGCGCCGGAGAACTTGGGCTTGGGGCGGCGCATTGTCGAGTTGACGGGAGTACACTCGCTAGGGTTTCAACAGAGAGGAGGGTTTTGTTACTTGCGGGCAACTCCTGGGCGAGGGGATTCGTTTGCAAACAGTTTTATGAGAAGCCACCTTTTCTACGCATTGGTTCCTACCCGAAGTTTAGCTACTCGCCGTGGGGATTGAGGTTACCACAGTGGGACCCACTATAGCTTAAGGCGGGTGATGGTGTGGGTCGGTAACTTTGGTCCGTCTTTTATTCTTGGGCGGTCAGAAAAGCAAATTTAGGTCGGCGACAAATGCGAGCACCTCCAATCTCTCGAATCGTCTCGTCCGATGCTATCCACGGGAACCGTCGGATCACAACGTCGTTCGAGCATGCGTTCGCATGCACTGCCTCTCTGGATGCCCTCTTCAGAGGGTAGAGGATTGCATATTGAGGCTATCGATTAGTGAGTCCCTTCTCCCCTCTCTCTCTCTCTCCGCTCTCTCGGTTAGGTTTCCTTCTTGAATATTTCTGGCAAATCTGCCTCCCTATTCCTTGATGCAATGCGATTTTCTTTGTTTTTGTTGATGCGGCATTATTGTACGAGCTTGTTGATTCTTGAACATAATTAAAAAGCTTTAATCTTTCAGTCTTTTGTGGGCATCCGGAACTCATAAACTTGTGAAAGTTTATATCTCGATGTGTTTGGTTTTCTTGTGGGCTTCTGCGGTGGGTTTACTGCGGCTTCTGTGGAATTTTGAAGCAAAATCGAGCATTGTTTTCCTTGTTCTTGGTTTTGGGTTTATCCGAGTCAGTTCAGATCTTTAGTTTTTGATCTTTTATTGAGATATATGTGCCGATTCTGCAGTGCTGGTGCAAGAAATTAGAGGTCGCTAATTGACAACTCTTTTGGACCGAGGGATCTCTTGTGGAAAGGCGATCTGTAGTTTTCCTTCTTCAACAGAAGCATTTACACCATGGAGGTGCATCTCAAGGACCTGTTTGCCAGATTCCAAGAGCAATTTGGCTCTGGGCCGGGCCTTGGACCTAGCTGTGGAACTTGCCTTCTGAAAGTTGAAGGAGCTCCTCCGGCATTCATCAAATCCCTCTTCCGGGCTGCAGCCGCCCTCTTCCGTACTGAACCGTGGAAAAGGCTGAGGCCACGGCATCTGTTCGGCATCCGAATTGGGAAGGACACAGACTGGTCCAACAAGAAGCAATTGTTTCCTTGTGCTCAGTTCATTGGTGGAGATGGAGGGGACCTTGGCTTCCACTTGTTCAAATCTGAGCAGGATGCCATGAGAATGACTGGAGTTAGGGAGACGAATCGAGTTCCAAATGTGGAAGTGCTGAGAGTCCTATTTGATCAAGAACCACTGTTGTCCCCTTCCAATAAGAGAATGATAAGGTCACTGGCTTTGGAATCCTCTGGCCCTGATAGGTTTCCAGCCATTGATGTCGCTCGATGCACTTCAACAGGTGGGCTGCGGTTTAGAAATCCTACGCTTGAGGAGCTCCGATATGTCTATGCTTTCATGAAAGCTATAGCTCTTGTGCACCCGTTGCTTCAATGGGCTGATGATAGCATTCCCAGAAGAGGAAGGTTTATGAATTTTGAACTGTTTATTGAGACAGTCGATGTGCAGTGGCCTCCTGAAGTCATCAAGGGAGGGGACCTTGTTGCTGTCACCATTTCACATCCAATGAGTCAGGTATACGAGGAGAAGAAGCTTGTTTCGGCCTCAACAAAGTGTCTGGAACCACCCAAGGAAGAGCTTCCTCCTGCTGAAGTGATGACCAATTGGACTACTTTGAGGCAGTGCGCGATGTGTGACAAAGAGATTTATGGGGATCAGTCTTTGTGTTGTGGACGATGTCGTGCAGTGGTTTATTGTGGCCCTGTGTGCCAGAAGCAGCACTGGAAGGATGCGCACAAGGGTGTATGCGGTCTCTACAGAGCAATGATGGAGAGAGAGGAAGAGTTGTCTATCAAGATATTTATCTTTCCTTGCTTTGTTGAAAACCCATGCAAATGGCTTGAAACAAAGGGTGTCCATCAGAAAGGAATGTGGAGAAGGAAATGCAATTGCTATTCTCATTGTCCATACGGCCTCCTCCCTGTAAAGACAAGTGGAAACTCAGAGGCATGGGGAGGTCTAGGCGATGGGGAGTATCCACCAGATTCAGCATTAGCGGGTTATTTGAATGGAAGTTCGAATCCCACTCTTCTCTCTGGTTGGTCTGAGTACTATAATCTCCGATCTCTCCCATTGTCAAGCCCTGTTTCTGCAATACTCTCACACCCTTTGACAGTTCACCATATAGTGACTGCCCTAGCTATAAGTTCTAAGAATCGATTAATTAAAGGGAAAGAGGTGACTGTGCATTACCTTGGCCCTGCAGGAGAGCTAGATTGGATGCCTGCATTTGCTGAGATTGGGCATTTGCTGAATGGGTTGGGTAACATACAGATGGTTATGATTGGTCCTGAAGTTCCAAGTAACCTATCAGGGACTTTCTCAGGAATTAGTGGTAGGCTGAGAGTCAACATGGTGAGAGGAATGTATCAGGAACAAGCCCCTTACCTATCCTCTCCACATGTTGTGGTTGCTCTGAACTGTGGACTGGAGAACTATGGGAGCTGGGAAAGTGCCATCGACCTAATTAAGTCGATGAATGTCCCGACTTTCTTCACCGAAACGTCTGAAATATCATGTGCAAATGCTAAGCAGGTGCTACGTGGAGCTGGCCTGCACATCAGCCATCCGGTGACACCAAACCCCTTTCGTTCACCACTGCGGAATCAGGCACCTTCAAGTAATTTACCTTCATTCAGCAATGGTTTTGTCTTTGGTGTGAATACATGAATCACAGACATTTCTTAACAAGCGTTAAGAAACTTAATGGGTTAGGCACCCCTTTGGTTGATGAAGATTGCACTCTGATTACTCGATACTTAATCATTATTTCTGTCACTACTCCTAATTACTTGATAGCATGTCATTTGTTTCCGTTTTCTTGTTGGATTAGTGCATCTTGTTATAAGCCATAGAGTAGGAAGTTTAGTATGAGGATCTTGATTGTGTGATTAAATATGGAAGTTTCATGTAAACTGTGTTCAATCTATTTACAAGCTTGAATTGGTTTGGTTGTTGAACTGTATATGTTTGTGAAACCAAGTTACAGTTTGACAATTTGGTGTCTTTTTTGTTTTTCCTCCTTACGTTTGTTAATAGGATACACATGGGCAAGACAGGCCACTAGACAAACATTATAGTGTCTCTGACATTATAGTGAATAGATCAAGTGTGACATTATAGTGAATAGATCAAGTGTAATGCTTGTCTAAGTGAAGCACTTTCATAGGTAACAACAAGGTTCCCAGAATCGCCCCGAACCATTATTTCCGCCGGTAACTATCTCCAGAAGCAGGACACCGAAGCTAAAACCATCGACTTAGTTGAGAAGGTTCGATGCAGAACATACTCCGGTGCCATGTAACCACTGCATGCCACAAAGGAAGCTGAGAAGATGCTAATTGAATTGTAGATTAATAGCGGCAGGAACGGAGCATGTCGAGCTTACAATGTCTCAGCAACCTTAGTAGTGTGTTGATGGGTCTGATCGTTGCCACAATCTGCTATCTTAGGGTTCATGTTCTTTCTCATCTAGCAAGATGTTAATGGCTTTTAGATCCCTGTGAACGATCTTTGTTGAATGAAGTAGGCGATAGCCACAGCAGCAGTGGCGTTGATGGAGAGGGAGGCTGCAATGCGTCTGGGGAATTAAGTCCAGTGATTGGCGTAGATAAGAGCCGGAAAGCAATTCCATTTTCCATTTCCTGTGAGGCGAGTAGCAAGAGAAGACTTGAATGCGAACAAAATGCATTCAAGAATGTCAAAAAGAACTACTTAGGGTGAACCCATTCTTGAAGCTGCAACATACACACCCTCAATCCTGTGAGCAGGTTCTTGAAGCATACCCTACAAAACTAAGCTTTACAATAACAGGGATTAGCTTCATCTTTAAGACGACATTGTAATTACAATATGGAAAGGTCACCACCGCTTTTACAACTCCGTCTTACCCCCATTAAGTTTTTTTTTGTTTCTTAGGGTGAACCCATTCTTCATCGACGGACAGTATTCCACATTCCATTTAATCCAGGCTTGACAGATTTTTTTCTCTCTAGATCTGTGTATACATAACTGAATCTTATCCTCAAGGAACTTGGAAATATCACATAAGCAAACACAATATATAGTACCATTTGTAATAGGTCCAACACAATATATACTACCATTTGTAATAGGTCCATTAGTGTCCATTGTGGGGGAAACAAAACACAAAAGAATGAATAGGCAAACACTTGCTAAGTTCAATCTACAGCTCTCTTACTAAGAAAGAGAAGAAAAGTTTATAAACAGAAAAGTAAACTTTGTCTAAAATTACTGTAAAAACAAACATATATATATATATATATATATATATTTTGTCTAGTCCAACATTCCAGTGATACAACCTAGCCATGCGTCATAGGTCCCAGTGACAGCCTAAAATTTCGATAAAAAAACAAAACATCTCAATCACTGGACTTGGTCCTGAAGACAGATCTAGGAACAAAACATACAAAGTAGATGCAACTGAAAACCTTATGAACCCGTAGAGCTTATCTGCTGACAAGTAAATACTTGGAAATGAATACTGTCAAATTATTGAAAGAAGCTTGACTTGTGCAACCCATGGGAACTCCTGCAACCACAAATCCCTCATGTTAGAACACTTAGTAGATATAGATAAAAGCTAGATAAAAAAAAGCATAATCACAAAAGTAAAGAGGTCATTTTGACTGTGATCCTAAACAAATTGAAGAGTATAAATGAGGGGTACTCCTGCTGAGAGCAAGGAATCATTTGTAACCTAACTTCATAGCTTATCTGGCAATAGGAACTGAGGCCTGATAGCACATATCTTGATCCCCTTTTCCTATAAAAGTAGTGCCAGCAATTCTGACCACAAAATTGTGCATATTAATCCAAAAATTGTAGCCTCGACGCATTTCTTGCAGGGTCTCCCATTTAAATTTGACACATTTCAGGCCATAGAGTGCTCTCAAATATGTAAGATAGGAAGCAGCTAATCCAGTCAGCCAGTTACTAAGCCAACTTAAAAGTGAATCACTCTCGTGGACCACTTTATTTACAGAAGGCAATTGGTTAGTCTTTGTTCAACAAATTCCGAATAAAGCACCTGACCAAAAAGAAAGTGCAATTGTTGGTAAGGTTCACATAGCATAGGGCATACCCAGTGCACGAGGCTCTCGCCAGTGCGGAGTATAGGGAGTATCGATATACATAGTCTTACCTTTAAATATTTAAGAGTATTATCATGACTCGAATCTTGGTCTCTCAAGTCACAAAGGAGTAACCTTACCATTGCTAAAGTTCGTATAGCACAAGTTATCTCAAAAAGGAACCTATCACCTTCTTGTGGAAGTTAGCTGCCCTTGTACATGCTGAAAGGGACTTACTAAGCATCATGCTTAATAGCTCATCCAAGTTGTTCATGCAGATAGTGACACATGCAAGACCAAAAAGAGACTAACTAAGCAGATAACACAAATAAACTTAATAGGTAAAGCATGTTGCTTCAAAAGAATTCAGTTAGGCATGCCTTGATTTTACAAGAGAAAAAGTCAAAATAAACCTAGATATCATAATGGTGACACTTAACACTTGTCTGACCAGCCACAATATTCATCTATTCCAGATCATATGTCGTGAGTGCCAAACCTCCAAATGCCAATGGTTCTTTCCGCTTAACGATGCTATATCTTCTGAAGCAGGCAGCTCCTTAAGAAGTCAGATTACTACATGCGTGTTCAGCTAAAGAGATCATGGTCTCATCTTCTAATGACCAAGTTTGTGTCCTTTGTATTGTAATCACACTCTAGGAGTGAAAGTCAACATCAATAAGCACCATCCTCTTCATCTTTGAACACTCTAGAAGTCTTACCCCGAGCCCTAGAGTGAGAGGTTCTGCTATAACATGATATAACTTTATGGCTACTGCAGGGAGCTAAATCAAGCATTTTACACCATTAAGGCAAAGAGATGTTGCAAGCTCAATGCCACTAGCATGCCTCAGAAAGTGCTGATCTGCAATTGTATGAAGAAGGAAATTGATAATTCGGATAAATGATGCTTCCTACAAATCCATGTATTTATAATTGAAGGCTGTGAAATGCCACATTGTGATGATTGTACACCGGGCTGGGTATGGCGGGATTCTTCCCTGATGAATATCCTTACGTTATCATTTTCACTTGAATCTACATGTAACAGGACTACAAAAAGATGAAAAACAGAAGTATAGTTGAAAGGACTTCAAACTTATGCCAACGGTTGGCTGCTGAACAAGTCATATACATTTTTGGTGCACATTGAAGATACTTTGTGAACTGAAAAAGTGATAGAAGCAAAGGCTCCAGTAGTTGAGTTGCACATTGAAGAAAATAGAGATAAATGAGAACTTCCATGGCTGTGTGAGATCTCTTTGAGAGGGAATTCTGACAAGGTAAAGAGATTCTCAATCGACAAGGCCAGAACCAGGAGAACTCAAATAGTATAATCAACTTTAATTAGGTAATGCCTCTGACTTGAACCATAGATAGTAATTAAGTATTTTTAATGTATAAAGGTCAAGCAGAACAAAACTCTCAAATAAAAGTAGACCAGTGGGAACACAGGATAGAAAACCTTGAATTACTAGCTAACAATACAGATCGTAAATGTTTCTCCATCCAATTTCAAACTATTTGTTATCACTATGAAAATTTATAAAGAATCCATTGAAGCCTGCCATAGTCAAGATTACTTAGTGTGATAGGCATAGTTAACATTTATACAAATATCAATCTATGCTAGTCATAATACAAGATACTTCTTTTCTATACCTTCTAGCGCTTGAGCTCTATTACATGTTCACATGGCATCATTTTGAAGAACAAGGAAAAACATTTCATCCCTTTTTAGTAAGCGAGCATAAAAAATACATTCCTCAATAACACATTACATCATTTTTATTAAGATTCAAGTATGAATATATGAACAAGGAAACAAAGAAATTTATGAAAACTAAGTAATTCTAAAGGGAGACAAAGTGATGAATTGTTGAATCCAAAGGTAGGCTAGTCTTAGGCCTAGTGGAACAATACTAACTACAGGGTGAGAAACAGATTTATAAAAACCATAGATTAATGTCCCATTTGATCGCAATGTTTTGTGTGATCACAGTTGATTATGATCATTAGAGTATCATAGACTTTCACTGTTACAATTGAGAGAAGCAACAGTGAAATTTCGAGTTAGACTTTGACAACAATGTGCTGGAAAGTCATCTTGGCAAATAGGATAGCAGCATCAAGACTCTAGGTAACATTAGATGGAATTAAGTCTTCCAACAATCACGATAAGGCAACTAATAAAACACAATCATAAACAAAGCATAGTATGAATACTATTGTTCAGAGTGAATACTATTGGATGAAGCAGTAAATGACAAAATTTTGGACAAGGTAAGAGAAAAAGAGAGAAAATCACAAGAATGGATAAAAAAAGATTTTCAAACATGGAGAAATCCATGGGCTGCCAAAAAGTAAGAAACCAAAAAACGTGACCAATATCCATTACATGAAACTAAGCCTAAAAAGCGGATGTCATAAGCTACAGGTCTTGGTTTCTAAGTAAGATAGGAACTAGGTCAAAGACTTGGAACAGCACAACAAGTCAGCCACTGATGATACCTCTATTTTTCTTTCCCCTATTGCAGATAATTGTGAGTTCCACAATTCAGAAACTAGCATTTCACAAAAGCATGGCTACATAAGTTTGATAAAGAACTTAAACATTAAGGTTACTCATATATAGTTAACCACACCTTTATTAAGCAAAACTCAAACCACTATCACCTATCATACAACATATAAAACAAAAGCCAAGAAGAAATACCACTTAACATTTCTTCCTTGAGACTACTGAGGCAATGCTTCTTCCACTTCCTTCCACATATCTGAGTTGCCCGAGAACTTCTCCTTCAGCCTCTCCATGAGCTCCCGTGCCTCCTCGACCTTTGAATTACTCAGAAGCCCTTTCACAAGCATCTTCATAGTTGAGAAGCAAGGGACCCAGTTCTTCGCCATGGTCTCCTTGCACACCGACAGCGCCGCCTCAAAGTCCCCGCATTCGCAGAGGTAGTATATAAAAGTGAAGTAACAGCTGCTATCTGGAACGCACCCTCGACCCCTCATCTGCCTGTAGAACTTCTTGGCCTCCTCCAAGTCGCCTTGTTTGCAGAACCCAAATATCAAGTGGTTAAACGTGACCCAATTTGGCTTCATTCCCTTGGTCATCATCTCCTTGAAAAGTGCCTTCGCATCTCCCGGGCGCTTGAGCTTGCAGAGGCTTTGGATCCTCACGTTGTAGGCGCTGAGCCCGGGGTGGCAGTCGTGTTTTTTCATAAGCTCCAAGACCTTGTCAACGTCGTCGAACCGCTCCTCCTTGTAGAACCCAGCGAGGGCGGTGCAGAAGGTGGTCATGTTAGGCTTGATCCCGGCGCGGCACATCTCATCGAGGACGGAATAGAAGGATCGGGAGGTGCCAGACTCGCAAAAGGCCTTGACGACGGTATTGTAGGTCTCTACATTGGAGGCAATACAGTGGGTTCCGGGGAACTCACGGAAGATCCGGCCCACCTCGTCGTGGCGGCCGGCGAGGATGCATGCGAAGAGAAGGGCGTTGAGGGTGCGGACGGAAGAGGAGTTCGATCCGCGGAAGGTGCGGATGGCGTCCTCGAGCATGCCAGCCTGGCCAAAGAGGACAATGGAGTGGGGGAGGTCGGAGCGCGGAAGGGAGTCGAGGAGGGAACGGACATGGGAGAAGGAACGGGAGTCGGCAAGGGCGGAGACGGCGTTGGAGAGAGCGACACGATCGAGGTGGGATGAGGAGGGGGAAAGAGCGGCGGCGCGGCAGATATCGATGATGCGTGAGGGGTCGGTCTCGGACTTGAGCAGGGCGAGGGCGGCGCGGGACTTCTGCTTGCTGGTAAGCACGGCAGAAGGATCGGACGGGTTGAGGATGGCCGACGCGGAGGAGAAGGAGCGGTATCGCAGGTGGTTAAGGAGATGATTGCGAGCAGCGGCGACGGCGGCCATGGCGAGTGAATCTTGGGAGGTTTAGGTTTCGGGCGGCTTCCGCTTGTGGTGTTTATCTTCCCACTTCAAACCCGGTAGACGCCGTCGCACAGTATGTTACCAGGTCGGGTCCGAACAGGTTAATAAAATGGATCCGAATCCAAAAAATGGAACCATTCGTCAGAGTGGTACAATTCGGCCGAGTTGATCTGAATCCAAATACCCGTATCCACATATGGATCCTACCCAGAACAATCCGATATCGTCCTCGGCAATCGGATCCCTATAGATCATCGGGCATCCGATCCGATAACTTAATCAGGTCTAAGTTTAAGAATCCACATGGAGTCGGACAAATCTTTCTTCATCAAACCCTAGCAACAGGAAGAGTTGGTGTTCTTGCGTCGTTCTCGCTGTGATCGAGCGGCCAGGAGGGATGGCATCCGCCATGACCGGCCAGACTTCGTCTCTCAAGCGGCGGGATACAACGGCCGCCACGGCGGGGCCGAGGGAGGGGGATCAGCTTATCGTCACCCCGTTGGGGGCGGGCAGTGAGGTGGGCAGGTCCTGCGTCTACATGTCCTACAGAGGAAAGATCGTCTTGGTAAAAAGCCGTCACCTATTCTGCGTTCGTTCTATATCTTTTATCTTCTATTGCTTAGATACTCGGTGAGGGATGAGTTTGCCATGTATGAGATTGTATAGATGCTGCATTAAGCTTCTCGCTTGGTTTCGGATGGCAGTTTGATTGTGGGATTCATCCGGCCTACTCTGGGATGGCTGCACTGCCTTATTTCGACGAGATTGATCCCTCGACTATTGATGTGCTTCTCGTCACACAGTATGTGGTCATTCCATTTTCCTTTTCCTTCCTTTTTTTCTATTGTATATTGGGTATATTGCAACTCTTAACTTGTTAGCTTCTTGACCTATTGCTCAAACAAATAGTAATAGATGTCAGTGGAAAGTGAACCGAATAAGCAAGCGCAAAGAGTGGACTGTTGTTATCCTATTCCGGATGAATCTTTCTAACTGAGACACGGGAAGCTAGAATTTTGTATTTTGCTTGTTGCAGGACAGAGCACAACCTCTTCTCGGTTAATTCTTTTTTGTCACATGTTGATTGTCTCCCTTGCAATAACCTGTCAGGTTGCACTTCTTGCTACCTCTTCTCATCATATTGTAACCACAAAGGGGATCAGCAGTACAAGTTGATCCCTCAGGACATATGATATGCACATGATAAAATTTTCAAAAAGAAGACTTTGCTTCTCATTGGAAGTTGTCGCTTGGAATTAAGAATCCCAGGAAGACTTTGCATTTTGTCAGATGATGCTGCTTGAATCAAGCATTTCTAACTCGCAATCCAATTTAGTCTTGGCAGTGAATTATGGTTCCAAGTGCTATTCATCAGGCCCTAGTTAGATTGTGGTTGATTGATCATATAACGTGCTGGATCTAAGAAACCTAGTGTTTGTTATGATCATATAACATGCTGGATCTAGGAAACCTAGTGTTTGTTAGTCCACTTTAGGTCATTGCATTCACCAATTATTTTTCTTGTTAATTCCGTTCATTGCATTCACCACTTATGGATGTCACATTTAACCTTTTGAGCGAAATGATCTAACTTGGTCGAATGTTGGCTTAATTTTCAGTTTTCATCTTGATCATGCTGCATCGCTTCCATACTTCTTGGAAAAGGTGTGCACCATTTTTTTTCTTGAGAGATTTCATAACCATACTTTTTCATGCTCACATGTTTAAAATGTATTCCAGACTACGTTTAAAGGTCGGGTTTTCATGACTCATGCTACAAAGGCTATTTACAAGCTTCTTTTGTCGGACTATGTCAAAGTGAGCAAAGTTTCAGTTGAGGATATGCTCTATGATGAGCAAGACATACTTCGCACGATGGATAAAATTGAGGTATTACATCTTTAGAATATTGTTTAACACTACTAATGTTGTCTTTTCACTGTCTTTTTCATTAGTTAATTTTTGCTTGAAATTGATTGGATGATTTCTCCAGAAGCATCTGTTTGTCTTTTGTCTCATTTGGATGATTACAGTAAACACGTTGGGCAACTTAAACCACTATTTCCATTTCAGGTTATTGATTTTCATCAGACTGTGGAAGTAAATGGGATTCGCTTTTGGTGCTACACTGCTGGTCATGTCCTTGGCGCTGCCATGTTCATGGTTGACATTGCTGGTGTCCGGGTGCTCTACACTGGAGACTACTCCCGTGAGGAAGATCGCCATCTCCGTGCTGCTGAAATCCCCCAGTTCTCACCGGACATCTGTATCATTGAGTCCACATATGGCGTGCAGCTCCACCAGCCCCGCCTTATACGGGAGAAACGATTTACGGATGTCATCCACTCGACAATCTCTCAAGGCGGTCGTGTGCTTATCCCTGCTTTTGCTCTTGGCAGAGCCCAAGAGTTGCTCCTTATCCTTGATGAGTATTGGTCGAACCACCCTGAGTTCCATAACATTCCGATATATTATGCCTCTCCCCTTGCCAAAAGGTGCATGGCTGTCTATCAGACCTACATAAATGCAATGAATGAGAGGATCAGGAACCAATTTGCAAATTCGAACCCCTTTGACTTCAAGCACATTTCTCCATTGAAGAGCATAGAGAATTTTGATGATGTTGGTCCCTCAGTTGTGATGGCAAGTCCAGGTAGCTTACAAAGTGGTCTCTCGAGGCAACTATTTGATAAATGGTGCTCAGATAAGAAAAATGCTTGTGTGCTTCCTGGGTATGTAGTGGAGGGTACTCTCGCCAAAACTATCCTCAATGAGCCCAAAGAAGTCACCCTCATGAATGGTCTCACTGCTCCTCTTAACATGCAAGTATACTACAACTCTTTTTCAGCTCATGCAGACTTTGCACAGACAAGTGCTTTTTTAAATGAGCTTATGCCACCAAACATAATTCTTGTACATGGAGAAGCCAATGAGATGGGAAGGCTTAAGCAGAAGCTTATAAGCCAATTTGCGGATAAAAATACAAAAATCATGACACCTAAGAATTGCCAATCAGTAGAGTTGTACTTCACTTCTGAGAAAATGGCTAAAACTATTGGAAGGCTAGCTGAGAAGACACCAGAAGTAGGAGAAACAGTTAGTGGCTTACTTGTCAAGAAGGGTTTTACATATCAGATAATGGCACCGGATGATCTTCATGTCTTCTCTCAGCTTTCTACTGCAAACATTACCCAGAGGATCTCCATCCCTTATTCTGGTGCTTTTTCAGTTATAAAGCACAGGCTGAAGCAAATATATGAAAGCGTTGAGGCTCCTACAGAAGAGCCTGATGTGCCTACATTGATTGTGCATGACAGAGTGACAATACGGCAGGAAACGGAGAAATACGTGACAATGCAGTGGCCATCTGACCCAATTAGCGATATGGTATCTGACTCTGTGGTTGCTATGATCTTGAACATCAGCCGAGAAGGTCCAAAGGTAACAGCTGTTGCAGAAGCTGAGAAGACACAAGAAGAGATGGAGAAAATGGCCCATAAAGTCATCTACAGTTTACTGGTTTCCCTTTTTGGGGACGTCAAGGTTGGAGAGGAAGGAAAGTTGATTGTCACTGTTGATGGGGATGTCGCACGGCTGGATGGAAAGAATGGTGAAGTAGAGTGTGATAACGAGGGTTTAAAGGAGAGGGTGAAAACAGCATTCCGGCGGATCCAGAGTGCTGTGAGGCCTATCCCACTTTCAGCATCCTGATTCATCTTGTTAAGGAACGACGGTTCAAAGGAGAGGGTGAAAACAGCATTTCGGCGGATAGTGTGAGGCCTATCCCACTTTCAGCATCCTGATGCATATTGTCAAAGAAACTGAGCTCACCATGTTCCGTGCAATAGTCTCAGGTGTACTGTTAGAATCCATCCTGATGCATATTGTCAAAGAAACTCTGAGCTGACCATGGTCCGTGCAATAGTCTCAGATATACTGTTAGAATCCATTATCGTTATTGTAACATTATTGTTTCTGAGTTTCCTTATGACATTTGACAGTGTTTTTCATCGTCGCTAACCTTTTGGTTCTTGTTAGATGTTGGTTGCATGTGGATGATGATTGATAGAAAATTTTGCACCTGTTGCTTTGTATGTACACTAAAGGGTGTTTATCATGAATCTTTGGTCATGTTGGTATCTATCCGATTAAACTTGTGAAGAGTGGGATTCTCCATCAGATCTATGAGGTGTCTTAATTTCTTCTGCTAGCAAACAATTTGTGCTCTGTGTTGGGTTGATTACTTGGCTGGTAGTTTTATCTCACTCTCCCATCCTCTCTTTGGGATGATTCTTAGCGTTCGTTGCTTGATTTGGTGTT
This sequence comes from Musa acuminata AAA Group, assembly GCF_036884655.1. Taxonomy (NCBI): domain Eukaryota; kingdom Viridiplantae; phylum Streptophyta; class Magnoliopsida; order Zingiberales; family Musaceae; genus Musa; species Musa acuminata. The sequence goes on from NC_088332.1 coordinate 2,400,616, forward strand.
TGCAATGTTGCATACTCTGTTTGTGTTTCTGTACAGTGAACACCGAGGATCATAACCAAGATCTATTAAACTTCAGCAAAAACCAACATCAATCCCTATAGCTTGAATTCATCTAAGAGCTTCAGTCTCAGCCTTTACCGAGCTTGAGAACTCAGGATCATTAGATCTATTGGCACTAACCGGGCTGAAACGAGCCATCTAACAAAAAGTTTCAAGAGAAAAGACCTCTGTACAAGTATAAATGTTAAAGCAACAAGAGGGATTTAGCTTTCGTGATAATAAATGCTAAACAAGCTATTTTTCATGGCAATGATTTTGAGAAAACCTCTGCAAAGAATTTATGAGAATTAGAATACGAGAGCCGCTGACATGAAATGCAAGCAGAATCATTCTTAGATGGTCATCTTGACCGTCTGACATCTTTGTTTCTAGAAGTAATAGCAGAAACAACAATAGATAGAGCACAAACCAATGCCGAAACAAAAGTAACACTGGATACAATGCCTCTGTGTGCATCATTACCAGAAGGAACACGCCACATGACTGCGTTTGCAGGCCCAGCATTCACTTCAGTGAGTCTCCACAAACACGGTTCTGACTGAGCTTCCTTTGATCTGCAATGCAGAAACAAATCCGGATGTCCCAATTGGACTTCTGCATAGCCACTATCATCAAGGGGCTGCAAGAGAAATGACATGTTTCAGGAATCCTAATTGAGTTTGGTAATTGGAAGAGTTTGAAAAGCAAACAAATGCAACATAAAAGACATTTACATAAGGAAATAAGCTTGATTCCAAGCCCAGATTACAGTAAGTTCATGCTTCTTTTAGGATGTTTATCACCTTTTAGGTATTGTGTTATTGTAGAATGCTGATAGACCTGACTTCACGGAAAGGAGAAACATTGTAACAGATCATCCAAAAGTATTCAGGAAGCATGAGAACATGATACTGGGAAGCTGGCGGAAGTTCAAGAGTTAATATAAGTCTTCAATGAAAGCTGTGGAAGTAGAATATGGAAGAGGTACCTTAAATGGCATACATGCTTGACATGTCAAAATTTACATCTAAGTTTCTGCTAAGGTAGCTTTTTTCAGCCAGTCCAGAGAAAGTAAAAAGCTTGCTTAGTCAGCTCCTAATTTTCCTGGTGTTTGCTAGTAATCTATTGCAACCATTTCATTAGTAGTCAGGCATTCAAATCTACAGCTGCCGAGATGCTTAAAGCAGATACAGGAGACATATACTGGAACTACCTCATCTGAAAAGAAAAATGAAATGATAATTTAGCTGGCACAATAATCAACAATCTCATAGACTGTTGAAACAATAGCAGCTTCTGATGACACTCCTTCCAGCTTGATGATCATCCTCTGCGTGATGGAGGAGAGTTCACATAGAAATGAAACTCAAGGTTGCTATAGTCATCTTATTTAACAAGACTCCTCTCCTACGCACAAGCACATGAGATCACAAACATGTGAAGATGCAGAATGCCTCTAACAACAAGACAATGGAGTGCAAAAGGTGTCTAAGAACAAAAATCAACTAAGCTTTTCCCAAAGGTTCATTTTAGTTAAAGACTGACTCAAGATGCCTTAGCACAAGGTACAAATGCTGATATTTTACTCTAAAATTCCTAATTTCTGTTTAAAGCTCCAAAGGCATTTTAGGGGGCACACGATTTGTGTAAATCTGGAAAATAGTTGGCATAGCTTAAATATTTATAATGTAAATTTTAGCTTGTTGACTGATGATTGTAAACTCCCATGTCCTAGGAACATGGTTTCCAAATTTACAGTTTAAAAGAATAGGTGAATGAGAATATGAGATAGAAATGTGAAAAATCTTCCAGTTGCATGCATTAAATATACAGAAAGAATTTTCTATCCTAGTAGATAACTAATTTTATGGGATCACAAGATGATAATGCCCATAATAATGTAGATACAATTAGAGAAAACTGAGATAGTTGCCAATACCAGCAATGTCCAAATTGATGCCTATGGAATAATATGATTAAACTCAAAAAATGTTGGATCTAAAGTCATCCATTCATTCACTACATAATTATTGAACTAAATTTAGCGATCAGTGACAGAAGTAAAACACAGGGAACTTGTTATCAGAAGCAACTGGTTTCTTGTGCATCTATTTTCCTTCATTACTATAAAATTATAGCACTGGGTTGCAACTTGCAAACTGCACAATAATGAAGCAAAATACAAACTTGCAAAGGAAGGTCAAGGAATCCAATAACAGTTAAGTCATCTCAGATTATTCTCAGAATCATCACTAAAGTCTGCCATAGAAATAGCCAACCTAAAATATGATTCTCTTAGTAAGTCAGGAGTCCGTGGAGCATTTAGTTTGAATTGAAAAAACTTGGTGAACTAAGATACATAATCAGGTTGCTTAGTGTCTTTCAGTTTAATTTTTATAAATGCCATATTTGCAGGACCTTTTTCTGCAAAATTTTTGTTTGTCTTCAGTTAGTGTAGAAATTAATCAAACTAAAATATCTGTTACTTCTCAGAAGTGCTTCTGTTTTGAGCTCACCGGGTATCTAGCATGCAGAGGAAGTTCCAGTACAGTTTCATAGCCCCTCAAAGGATTCTCATGGCCAATATTCATGTGAACCTCAACAATTGATCTGTTGGAGAGTGCAGAGGGCAATTCCAAATTTGTGTCTCCGAAAACAGCAGCGTCCAGAAAAACTGCAAGAATTGATGAGGATGTAAAGGTTAGACAAAGAATAAAATAATTGGAAATGGTTTGTAGTGCACTTTTTGTTGTTGACCTTTGCGGTGGACAAGATGCTGTAGCTCAAATAAATCAGCAAAAACACCGATTGGAAGTCTCTCGATTATTACTGCTTTGCAGTCGTGAGAGTCAAGCAAAGACCTAATGTATGATCTGTTCATGAATTTCAAGGTGGATATTAAGTGACGATGAGATCCTTCACCATGAAGTCGTCGCTGGAGATCTGAAAGTTGAAGCAAGCTAATTTCACTAGCCATCCCTTTACAGAAGTCACCAGAACTAAACTCTCCAGCTAGATAATCATGACAATCTGAATCAAACAGGATTTTCTGTTGTGCAAAGTATGAACTAGTAAGATATGCTTCAGAGACTGGCCAACAGCCAACAAGTCTCTGACTGCTTTTTCCAACATGGTCAGAAATCTTATTATAACTGTCCACCTGGCACAAATACGACAATACAGAGCTCAAGATAGTCTGTGGATGAAAGTAACTGCCAAAATAATGATAGACACAAATATTATGTGACCAAATTAAAAAAATAACAAAAATGATCTTTCTAAATAAAATGTAAACAAAAAACTTAAAACTCCAAATTATGTGAAAAAGCAAGTGAAGCTGGATAAGACTTCCTGCAGTCAATGCCAGATACTTCAGCACAAAATTGTAAACAAGCTAACCTTCACATGTGAGCTTTTGTGAATGATCTGTGCTAATGCTACAGTAATATAACATACCAGAACAAAGATTTTGGAAACACAGGTAGCATCATGGTTTCTGTAGTATAGTTGTCGATACTAACAGTTACAGACTCACTTTTATTGTGCACTGGGGATATTTTGCATTCAATTAAGGTATGTACTTAAGTTCTTATAGTTTTGAGCACACTCAGTGGCAGTTAAGTATTAGACATCTTTTGCCCCTTAACTCTGCAATTAACTTGACAAAATCCTACTAGATATCATAACCCTACTGGATATCATGTGTGTTTAACTTTAGAAAAGCAATAGGAGGCAATTCGTTTTGTATTGTTAATATTCTGTATCATAAGGAGATTTGCTAGCTTGCCTTGAGCAAGGACCATTTTTTTGGCATTGCTATATTATCCATCATATTGAGATTCTTTAGTTCTCTTCATAATATGAAGTGTTCAATCTTGTGAATAGAATAATAATTTTATCAGAATCAAAGATGCAAACTTCTCAATTTTTGATAGATCACTGCCCTAATCACTTAGGAAAGCAAATGCTAATAAAATACTGAATGATAGCAATAACCATCTGCAAAACAACCATGAGACATAACAATAGAACTAAACAAAGAAATCTTCTGTAATCCTGACCTTGATAAGTGATGAAACGATGAAGATAAGACCAAATACCATAAGTTTCTGGTCTCTAAGATGCCATAGGATGTCCCTAATGAATGATAACATCTCTGTAAAGAAAAGCATTAAATTGATGTTAGTACAGATATGACTAATTATGGTTTAAAAGTTGAACAACCTAAAGATCTTTAGACGGATATAAAAGAGATAGAAGAATGGAAAGGGTGTGATGAAGTGGGTCAGAGAGTAATAGGACTCCTTTCATTAAATCTAATGCTACTCCTAATCGTTGCAAGTTGGTCTACTCCTGATGGTAGATAAGGACTTACAGTAGAACTTCGCCGATACACTAAAAACTAACGTACAAGTATTGCCTATATCATATCTATTTATTTTCTTTGTGATCTTATTTGAACAAGACTTTAGTATTCCAAGATCTTCATTTTCTTCCTTCTTCCTCTAATGAATCTTAGTTCTACCTTTGAAGGCTTGCCAGAGCAGCCATGTTTTATTGCTTCCGTTCTGTGCCACGGCACATCTTGCAATCTGCACTTTGTGGATTTTGCCTAAGACATGATGCAGATAGTGCTTGAACAAAAACTATAAACAGGTGAGGGGACAAGGATCCGCTTGCCTTTAACCTCTCTCCATCCTGAGAATCTCAACGGAAAGCGACAGAACGAGTAGAAACATAGCCCGTCACCAGTCCAATGTTAATGAAATATAAATTTTCTCGTATCATTTCAAGGGCTACTCTATTCTACCATAAATTTTGAAGCATGACAAAACTCTAAAGCACTATGACATCTTTTATTATAGCTTCCAGACTTCATGTTAGAGGAACCAACTGCAATGAAACTTTCAGATTTCATGAATTTATAAGACAAGGTATCTCTTCCTATCCCATTATGTACAAGCTTGGAAGTAGCTCCAGGATTCACCTTTCTGTGTGATTGATGGATTAGTCCTCACCTCTTAAGCTAATGTTTCCTAATCTGTTTGGGACTAATTCTAATAGGAAGGCAGAAAGTGCAAATCTTGTAAAGAGAGGCAAGATTGATCGGGACATTGTTTTCATTTATGACGCGAACCTTGGAACACCTATGACTGGGCTCCGTGTAGGCGGACCAAAGGTGCGAAATATTCCTCCAGATCCATGTATACGATGACGAGATCCAGGGCTTATTATGACCCCTTAAGAGATAAAAGTGAGAGAAAAATAGTAAAGCGGCAGCAGAAGGAGAGGAGAAGAGGGAGACTCACTAATCTGCGTCGTAGCAGCGGCGGAAATGTGGAAGAGGAGCCGAACGAAGACGACGGCCCGATCTCTGTCGCTCAAGATCCAAAGAATGCCCTAAAACTGGGCCCTGTATTGCTCCTGGGCTTAAACAGAAAGCCCAACACAAAATGTTTCGCATTACGCAACGACTCATGTCCCGACTCGATAATCTCGTGGATGCGCGCCACGTCCCTCGATCGTGACGTAAGTAGCGACGGAAGACGCACTTCTTGCACGATCTCAGAACACGAAGAAGCGAGAAGAAGAACAAATCTGCGACGCTCTCTCGGTTTATGTGAACAGATTTGTCGCGACACAAGTACGTGAAACAGCCTGAGGCGCGACTCTGCACCCGGCGCTGTCCATGTCTTTCAGCTATGGCCAGACCGAATCATCAGCTTTCGACAACGAAGTCAAATCTCCGCTGGTGGTAGTGTGCGTGCGGTGCAGCGGGCGCTGAGGAGGGCAACGCATCAGTTGGTGGTACCGTCGACTTGGTGCTCCCATCTCGAGGCCATATCACCGTCTTCCTACAGCTGCCGTCCGTGAATCCAGCTGTTCGCGGCCTTGGTTCCGTTCAACGAGGACGCTTGTGTTTAATACTATTGTTGTTAATGAACGGCTCCTTTGTTGCCTCGTTTTTAATTCTTCCTCTCTCGGTGCGCGCGGAGAACGAGACCTCGAAACGGGTGCGAGTCCAGGAACGGAGACCTTGCCTCGGGAGGTAGGGAGAGCATCGCTTCGAACCATGGTCATCAGCTACTTCCGGAGCTTCCTCTTTCCTTCTACTTGTGTTGATCAGCTTTGTTGCAGCGATTAATGGAGCACTATTCTCTGCTACTGCTGCTTTTCTTCTCCTTCTTGTTTTGGGTCCAAATGGTGCGTTCCTCGGACCCTCTTCTTTCTCCCAAAGGCGTCAACTACGAAGGTACATGGCCGCACACTCTCATTGCTTTACTCTCTCCATGGAATGGCAGACGGGTTCTTTTCCTTTTGTCTTTTTCTTTGGATTTATGCAACAAAATGACTTGTGGGAATGTAACTACGGAAGCAGTGGCGGCTCTGATGTCCGTGAAGAGTCGGATGAGGGATGAGGCCGGGGTGATGGACGGGTGGGATATCAATTCGGTGGACCCTTGCACATGGTTCATGGTCGGCTGCTCCTCCGACGGATTCGTCATCTCCCTGTGCGCATTACTCTCCCGCTGCTGCTGCCTCTTTCTTTTTCCCCTTAACTTGGGGTTCTTTATTTACTGGCGTTGGGTGAACAGGGAAATGGCGAGCAATAGTTTGTCTGGGACTCTGTCTCCAAGCATTGGCAACCTAAGTCACTTGCAAACCCTGTGAGTAGTCCAAAGATTTCTGCCTTACTTTTCGGTCTCCTGCCAATCTCCATCGCATTTTTAGATGAGTTCAAAGTGGTGTACAAGTTTGGGCTACTAGTAAATTAATGTTTTGTCCGAAGGTCTGGGTATTGCCTTAAGCCACTTGACAGATGAGTAGCAAGTGTAAATCTTTGGTTAGATTCTTTGTTAAAAGTCTCGAGAGGTCAAGGATACAACCTAAGTCATCAATGTCCATGGCTGAATCGAATGTGATTGAACAGGTACCTAAAAAAAGAAAGTAGACAAAAGATTGTAAGAGATCTGTTGGTCAAGACATGAGTATCTAGTGTTCCCATTATTTGCATAGCATTTACAAATATGTAACTCGAGTACTGAAGATATCTTTGATTTCAGGCTATTGCAAAATAACAAAATTTTAGGTACTGTTCCTCCAGAAATAGGGAAGTTGTCACAGCTGAAGACTCTTGATATTTCCAGTAACCAGTTTACTGGGGAAATTCCAAAGTCGCTTGGGCTTCTGACTCAATTAGTTTACTTGTAAGTGAAAATTTTGAACTCAGTAGGGCTTTGTTTAGAGAAATTGATGTTTTTGATGTTGTTATGCTACTCTGTCCTGCTTTAGGCGTCTCAACAGGAACAATTTGTCTGGTCAGATTCCTGAGGCTGTTGCTAATCTTTCAGGTCTTTTGTTCTTGTATGTACCCTGTCGAACTATTTTACATTTCTCCTTTTATTTGCTAAGTAAAACTTATAATTGTAAACTATTTCAGAGATGTCTCATATAATAATCTCACTGGACCAACTCCAAAGATCCATGCAAAAGATTACAGGTGAGAAGGATGACCCAGATGAGATATAATTCTTTTTTTTTCTTCTGGTTTATGTTTTTGTTTTTCACTGGCTTTTGAAACTGATTGACATTATGATGGCTTGAATTAAGATTAACTATCTTGATTTAGTATAATCTTGATTATTTGTTTTTTTCATTATTTTGTCTTCTCTTGTTTAAATATGGTTCATATCAAATTTTAAAAAAAGATGGCTTGCCATATCATGTCTTTATCTTGATATCGGTTCATGCAATTAGACATGATATATCACTCTTATAATTACCTAAGGAATTTTGAGTTCCAACCTTCGGTTGTCAACTTTCAGCAGACATGCTGGCTTATAGTAACACAACCTTTATGATGCAATTTATGTTTTCTATATAAATATTCTATTGAGATGGCAAATTACCATCTGCAATTATGTCAAATCAAAAATTCATATGGTCAAACTCGTGAAGGAATCCGAGGTAAACATTACTGGAAATCAACATAATTAACCTGGTATGGAGCAGAGACCTTTTGGACTAGCCAACCTTTTTAGGTTTTTGGTTCTGAGTGATCATTTTTCATCGAATCACTTCAGTTTTGGAATTCTTTTTCTTATTGTGTTTCTCTGATTTCTCTGATTAACATTCTATGACATTCTTCTATTGAAACTTTAGTAACTGTAACTTTGTACGTATAGTGTTGCAGGTAATATTTTTCTTTGCAACACATCTCTCTTACATGGTTGTGCAGATGTACCCATACAATTCAATGGTATTTCACTTGCTAAATAGGATGTTGTTACTTACCATAGCATATCATCAGAGGCACTGATCTGTGTTTGTTTGACTTGCAGAAACTAAAACTTCAGGACAAACAAACAACCATCAGTTAGCAGTTGCGATTCCTCTAAGTGTTGGTTGTACCTTAGTACTGTCTTTGCTGCTACTTGTTTTCTGGTTATGTTGCTGCAAATGGAGTATGCACTTTGCAGCTGACGGTATCCTTCAAGCACCCTATTTGATAATCATGAAGAACATAATGCATGCTCACCAATTACTGATTTCTCTGCAGATCTGGACTATGAGTTTGAAATGGGCCACTTGAGGAGATTTTCATATCGTGAACTTCAAGCTGCAACAGAAAATTTTAATGCTAAAAATATATTAGGACAGGGTGGATTTGGAGTTGTTTATAAAGGCCATCTTAGAAATGGAACCATGGTGGCAGTGAAAAGATTGAAAGATCCCAACTTTACTGGAGAAGTCCAGTTCCAAACAGAAGTTGAGATGATTGGCCTAGCTTTGCACAGGAACTTACTACGTCTATATGGTTTTTGCATGACCTCAAATGAGAGACTGCTTGTTTATCCTTTTATGCCAAATGGGAGTGTCGCTGATCGTTTAAGAGGTAGTTGCATCTATTTGGTTCTCTAGCAACATGATATGGATACATGAACTTAGTAACTATATAACTTGATGAATCTCATTAACTTGGCGATTCTTATTATGTTCAAGCTCTGGAACTAACTCATCATGGCTAAATCTACTTATGTTTTGGTTTTTGGTTGCATAATTTTTTTAAAAATCTGATGTAAGAAACCCTTTCTTTTTTATGAAAACACAGCCTTTGGAACTTCATCACCTTGTACATGATGAGGAACAGGTTTGACATGAAGCTGTTAAAGGATTATTCTTGAAGATTTTTATGATTTGTTTTCCAGTTCAAATTTGTTTCTCTTGGTGAATTTTACAATTGAGCATTGCTCAGATAAGCCGAAATGCAATTTATTGTGGCTTGAGTTGAAATTTGCACTCATTTGCCTTCCAAAATTGGTGTGGTCAAAGATAATTGGCTTTCGTTTACTTTCCTTGAGTTCCTTCTTTAAGTAGGTATAGTTATTATTTGCAGATCGTTGTCAAAGTAAACCATCCTTGGACTGGAACAAGCGCATGCGAATTGCAATTGGAGCTGCTAGGGGTCTTTTATATTTGCACGAACAGTGCAATCCAAAAATCATTCACAGGGATGTTAAAGCTGCAAATATTTTACTTGATGAAAGCTTTGAAGCAGTTGTTGGGGACTTTGGATTGGCAAAACTGCTTGATAGAAGGGAATCTCATGTCACAACTGCTGTCCGTGGCACCGTAGGACACATTGCTCCAGAGTATCTTTCTACTGGACAGTCCTCAGAGAAGACTGATGTGTATGGATTTGGCATCTTGTTATTGGAGTTGATAACAGGACAAAAGACCATGAGCTCTGGAAATGGTAATGTCCAGAAAGGAATGATCCTCGACTGGGTAAGATTTTTGTTGAAGGAATATCTGCAATTTTTCCTTGTATGTTTGCCTTTATCCTTTTGCTTAACCACATGGAGTTTAACAAGTACTTGACAAAATGAGAAAATGTCTTTTCTATAATAATTCTTATGTCATTGTTCCATTCATTTACAATATATAACTAATACTTGTATAATTGCTGCTGCATTATTTATTTATTTCCTTTTTGAGCATATATCATACAGGTACACATAATTTTATACTTCTCTGTTTACTAGGGAAGGAATCTGCTATAACTGGTGATATAGCTGATAAGTTGAATAGTTATTTTCAACATTCATTGAGTTAGGTTGCTATTTAGATTAGATATCAGGCTTAGTTGCAGCATGTTGGTGTATCTCATACATTCCTAGTTGGCTGTTTAATTAAACTTACATCTCAATCACCTACATAACAGATCAAAGTCAGGTCCATTGCCTATCGGAAGTCAAATTTGACATGAGCTATTTGGATTAATCTTGTTTGTTATGTTCTGATTTGCTATTTCAACTATCAAGCATACATCATGTATGTAGTGACACGTTTCTTTTGATTTTGAACTCCTATGCAGCACACTACTGCATTTGAACTTCTCTGTCATGTGATGCTACAGTGATTTTTTACTGACCATCAAAAGTTAATTATAATCATCAAAGGATTAGCCAAGTAAAGAAGAAACTACATTAAGACAAGGCTTTTGTTGGAACTGCATAATTCGATCTCCTAGATTTGATGTTCGAGTGTCATTATAAATCTTGCCATGGCTGAAAAAAGGCATGATGAACCAATCCCATATGTGCATATGGACTGTCGGACATGGCATCAGCTTGGATTATCAAGTTAAATTAGGTTTTAGCCTGCTATAATTTCTAACTGATATTGAACTGCTACGATGTTAGTAAGTAGGTCCGCAACAATGAAGCTGACTTTTAAGGAAGCATGGTTAGGAGCCAATAATAAGTGACTTTCTGGCACCTGAAGCACTCAAATTAGATAATGAACAATGGTTTGCTATAACATACGGTGTGTGATCAGAGAAGAAAATAAAGACATGAAGATTATGTGGTTGGTCATTTAAACCTATATCCACAGGCAAAGCTGAAGATGAGCTTTCAGAAAAAATGAGAAAAAAATATTACAAAATTGGACATTCTGCAAACTCCACGACTCTAAGATTTCTTAGTTAGGTGATGTATGCTGCAGACCAAATTATAAGGCACTCCTAACGTGTACATAACCAGCACAGGCTGAATTCCTTTGATCCAATGATTTGGTAGTTTGTGTTGTATTCCCTTTCAATCATAACGGAACTTGGTATGGAGTTAAAGAGCTGCCTTATTACTGGCTATTGATTGGTGAACTAATGGCTGTGCAGGTCAAGACCTTACATGAGGAGGAGAGAGTCCATGAAATGGTTGATAGGGATCTTAATGGTTCCTTTAGTGCAGCTCAACTCGAAAATGCTGTTGATGTTGTTCTTCTCTGCACTCAGTCTAATCCCAGCCTCCGGCCGAAGATGTCTGAAGTTGTTAAGGCACTTGAATCCATTGCCAGGCCAGCTGAACAAACTGAAGAATCGAACGGCGAAATAATTTACGGGAGGTCTTGCAGTTTCTCAAGAAGTTTTGATGGTGCTAATGAAGCATCTTCTTTCATCATCGAGGCGATAGAGCTCTCAGGACCCAGATGACCTGCACCGGGAATCTGTTACTCGATTCCTGTTTTGTTTATCAGATAGCAAGATTGGTTAACCCATACACCACGGACAAGAGCGTCCGATCATTTTGCCTGTTGGAGTGATAGAAACTGTACATACAGATGAGGTTGCTGAAACGTTTGAGCTTGTCTAGCAGTCTGCTATGAACAATGTGAATCAACTTGAGCTACTTGTGCACTTATCAATCGATTACTCGTTTGATCATTTTGCTGCATTCTTTCTTTTCTCTTGTTGTAACATAATTGCCATCATGTCATGAGGTCTTGACTTCTTAACAGATGAGCCTCAATTAGTACATGAGCTACTGGGTTGTAAACTAGTGCAAGAGAAAGAACTCAAGTCAACTCAGCAATTTTCGTCGTTTAACCCAGAGCAAGGTTCATATCGCTGGGCCAACCAAATGGCCCGACAGAGGCGTGTGAAATCTAATAAATAATTTTTCTTTATAGAGGAAATGCTCTGATCCTTTTGGCATGAAGAATGAGCGTCGGAATCACGCTCCACCAAAGACTCGAATGGCGGCTACGTACCCACCACCCATGTCTTTCAAGGACAGGGACCGAATCAGATCTACGTCAGAATCTGCTGACGTAGATGAGCTTTTTCTCTGCGTCACGCGAATCTTACTTGCACATTTTGTCTTCACGTTATTATCGTGATCTACCACAGATAGAGAGAGAGGGCAGCATTCACGCAAGTTTCTTAAAGAAGTAATTTGTTTTGGTTACATAAAGCAGCAGGCACCGAGGAGGAGTTACTGCGGTGTTCATTTCTCGGGCTAAAAGGTAGAGCAGTCGGGAGAAAGAAGCTAAACCGTGGCTGATTGGCATATTTCTTCTCCTCTTGATGAGCATTAGGAATAGTTCTTTGCTTAAATCTCTCCACTGTAGCAAAGAGAGTCTGGATTCCTTTTCCTTGACCCAAGTAGACCCTAGGAATATTAGGTGGCAAGGCAAGTGATTCCTTTACACCACCACAACGTCTATAAACACATCTCCATGGTGTGTTGCTCATTCTCCGTGCACATCAATGTCAATCTTTTGGACCTCAAAAGGGGCTCAAAACCTCTTCTCATGAGATACTCATTGATGGGATTTGAATACTTGGGGAGTCTTGGTGAGTTGGTTCTTTAGCTCTGTGTCTCTCTCTCCCTCTCTCCATGACCTTGGATTTTTCTCACAGGTAGGTTGACGTGCGGACCCTCAGCATCGGCGGCAATGTCATTCTGACCACAAGCCGCAAGCAAACCAACCTGTGGAAGATGGTCTCGGTTCCTCTGTTGGCTCTGTGTTTCTCCGTTAGCCTGGTTGGGACCGTGGCTGGCAGCCGCAACATCGCCTCTTGGCCGAGTGCTGTCAACGTAGGGGCTCTTTTCACCTTCGATTCGACGATAGGGAGGGCGGCGAAGCTGGCCATCGAGCTGGCCGTCGAGGATGTCAACAGCAGCCCGAGCGTTCTCGCTGGGACGAGGTTCAACTTGTATGCGCAGGACACCTACTGCAGTGGGTTTTTTGGGATTATAGAAAGTATGTGAAGTGACATATAACTTACAAGCAGAATCATTTCCCTATGTTATAGATTGATTGTGCCTCTTGTTATTGGAAGCCTTTAGCTCATGTGTTTCCAGCGAAGTTTTTGACAATCCATATATTCTCGCTGACATAATTTTTTCGTGTTGAGTTGTTCTTGTGTCTTCTGATTGAAACTTTCTTCCTTTTCTTTCTGTTTTGTTGCTGTTTGTCACTAATATCTTCAGTCTCGGCGTTTATTCTAGAAATTTTTAGATAGTCCTGGTGACTTTTGACAAGAAATACTTTGACAGGATTTAGTTTGAGATGGAATTTGTTTAGATTCATTGTAGAACATGTAATGCGCTGTTACAATATCAAGGGAATCATGTCCTTGTTCCACCATTCAGATAAGGAAATCTGGTTCGGTACCATTAAAGTTCCTAAGAAATTTGTTGTCTTTTGGTGATTGGAACATTGCAAGAGTCTGATGAGGAAAAATCTTGGTTTTTGCAGGCTTGCAGCTGATAGAGAAAAATGTGGTGGCCATCATTGGTCCACAGTCCTCTGGGATTGCCCATGTCGTCTCTCATGTTGCAAACGAACTCCATGTGCCACTTCTCTCATTTGCAGCTACGGACCCAGCCCTTTCTTCTCTCGAGCATTCTTATTTTATACGCATGACTCAAAGTGACTATTTCCAGATGAATGCCATAGCTGATTTGGTTGGAAACTATGGTTGGAGAGAGGTCACTGCGATCTTCACAGATGATGACTTCGGGAGAGGTGGAATAGATGCTTTGGGTGACGCACTTGCGAAGAGACACACTAAGATCTCCTACAAAGCTGCCATCCCTCCTAATGCCGACGAAAGTGCTATTGATGATTTGTTGGTGAGAGTAAACTTCATGGAGTCTCGAATTTATGTCGTTCATGTGAACCCTGATTCTGGTCTTAAAGTTTTCTCCATTGCAAAATATCGTGGTATGATGGCTACTGGTTACGTATGGATCACATCAGATTGGCTTACTTCTGTTTTAGATTCATTTGGTTCCCCCAAACCTGATACCATGGACCTTATCCAAGGGGTCATTGCTCTTCGTCAGCATGTCCCAGATTCTGATGTCAAGCAATCATTTATATCAAGATGGAGTGATATGCGTCGGAGAGGTAATACCACTTCAAGCTTGAACACATATGCATTGTATGCTTATGATTCAGTTTGGTTAGTTGCCCATGCTATCGACCAGCTCCTCAAAAGAGGACAGACATTTAATTTCTCTGATGATCCTAAGTTGCAAGATGCAAATGGAAGTTCACTGCATTTGACTGCAATTAAGTACTTCAACACCGGGGACAATTTGCTTCATGAGCTGCTGCTGACAAAGTTTACAGGCCTGACTGGTCAAGTTCAGTTTGATTCAGATGGCAACTTAATCCATCCAGCCTATGATATCCTTAATATTGGAGGGACAGGTTTCAGGAGAATAGGATTTTGGTCCAATTATTCGGGTCTTTCAGTTATTGCTCCAGAAAGTTTGTACAGTAAACGACCAAACACTTCTGACGGTAGTCAGCAGCTTTATAGTGTCATTTGGCCTGGAGAAACTATGACAACGCCTCGTGGTTGGGTGTTTCCCAACAGTGGAAAGTCTCTAAGAATTGGAGTTCCTTACAGAACAAGCTTTACAGAATTTGTATCTAAAGATAACGGCCCTGACAATGTGAAGGGATACTGTATTGATGTGTTTAAAGCTGCAGTCAACTTGTTGCCTTATCCAGTTCCATTGTCATTCATTCTGTTTGGAAATGGTTCTAAGAATCCAAGCTATGATGAATTGGTGGAGAAAGTTCATGAAAATGTGTGTATTGCCCTTGTATCGAAATTGTGCTTTAGTATTCTATTCAAACTCCTTTACTGCTTTGTAAATTAGAAAATGCCTTCATCTGTTGTCATTTGCATATTTGATAAATCGCCGTTCTTATAATGATTCTCAGAAAAAATCTTAACTTATTTACTTGCATGTTTAGTACTTTGATGCAGCTGTGGGGGACATATCTATCGTGACAAATCGAACGAGGATCGTTGATTTTACGCAGCCATACACACAGTCAGGGCTTGTCATTGTTGCACCTGCCAAAGAGCAACACTCAAATGCTTGGGCTTTCCTAAAACCTTTCGACACTACAATGTGGTGCGCCACAGGAGCTTTCTTCCTTTTTGTGGGTTTAGTTGTTTGGATTCTTGAGCATCGTCTGAATCAAGATTTTCGTGGGTCTCCAAAGCAACAAATTGCAACAATTTTTTGGTCAGTATCCCCTACTGCTGAGAGTTATTTTAACTGATGTAATAGACTGATACACTAGAGAAGTTTCCAGTACCTGTTAAAATGTGGATATTACGTGACAGGTCATATTACTGGCAACAAGTCAAATATTGAAGGCATAAATCCTTTTCTCTATTTTTTCATCTGAACTATGTTCATTCATTTGTTGCCTGACATTCTCGTGAACACATGTAATATTTTCTATCTTATTATTATGATATTTAATACCATAGCAGGTAGCCTTGGAAGTGTGGGCTTTTTTCTGTAACAGGGACCTTCTTGCATGGTGATTGACGATCGTAGTTGTTCTATAGGAATAGAGGGCCTGACACTCTCATCAGACACTTCTTGGACTCCATGAATTGTTCACTGGTTATATGCTTGGGTCTTATTGCTTTTGGCAAAATAAATCATTCCATTTGTCCCTTGGCAGTGTGGTTCTCATGCTTTTCAGATGGATAAGAGGCATGTTTCCTTTAAAATCCAAATGTCTACATGCAGACCAATGTGAAAACAAAGGATAAACAACGCATGTGCTTGTACTGATATGTTCTCAGAACATTCGATTAATTGTTCTTGCAATTAACATTGTTGCATTAATGGTTATTTCCTGTGCATCCAGCATCCATTTTGTTATCAGCATCTTGATGCATGAGGTTTTATCTCTGCATAGATGGGGACAGGGTTGATTCTATGTGTATATGGGCATCGCCATGTATCTCAGTTATAGTACTGTCACATCACCATCTCCTGGCTTAATATTTAACGCAACAGTGAAGCAACTCTCATTTATATTTTCTGCATCTGAAATTCAACATATAGAATAAACTTTTGGCCGGGTATGTCTTCTTCAGCACTTTTAGCGTATGTATTTCACATAATTTTCACTTCACTATATCAAGTCCTGTAAGAATGGACAACATAATGTCGTCCCAATCGTTTTAGGAAGTAATTTTTGGGTTATATTGGGCTCACAGGTGTTTGGTTTTCATGATTTAGATATGCTGGAGATAATTTTGATTCAGCAACAGGGGTATCAATTAGCCCGACAAAAAAACTCTAACCCATTGGGTGAATCTAAAGTTTGATGACTATTCCAAGGATCCTCTTTTAAGTTCCTGGTTTTAATGTAAACTTTATCATCAAAGTCTCATTATATTCAAGATGGATATGATGCTAGTTGGGTTAAGTTTTGATTTTTTTAATCATTTTCCATGTAACGATTAATGTAAATAGATATACCTCATCTTCAATGGAGTGTCTTAGCAGATGAGCCATGTTATAATCATACGCTGTGAATCCTGTTTTCGTTAATTTTTTGTTAGGCTTTTTGTACTTTTCTTTCCCGGATACTCCAAGACTTTTTAAAGTTCCATACTTTTGCAGGTTTAGTTTATCGACGATGTTCTTTGCTCACAGTAAGTAAACCTCATTCACACAACAGTATCAGTAAAATATAGGAATCTGAAAGTTCTGTTCTAAAGCTATGGTTGTTTCAGGAGAAACCACTGTGAGCACCCTTGGACGGTTCGTGCTGATTGTATGGATGTTCGTGGTCTTGATTATCAATTCGAGCTACACCGCAAACCTGACATCAATTCTTACTGTTCAGCAGCTCTCGTCGAGGATTGCAGGCATTGATACTTTAATGTCAGGTTCCGACCCAATTGGATACCAAGTTGGTTCGTTTTCAAAAAACTATATGATCGAAGAGCTCAACATAGATGAGTCCAGATTGGTGCCACTTAATGATCCTGACGAATATGCAAGGGCACTTGACCTTGGGCCACGAGGTGGGGGCGTAGCAGCAATCGTCGACGAGCTTCCGTACATTGAAGTTTTCTTGTCTGATAATTGCAAATACATCACGGTTGGTCAGGAGTTCACTAAAAGTGGATGGGGATTTGTATGTGTCGATGTTCAGCAATGCTGCATTACTCTCTGCTTCAAATCTTAAAGACTATTGCGGTATTGAAAGTGATTGCTTTTCTCTTTCAGGCATTCCCAAGAGACTCTCCTCTTGCGCTGGACTTGTCGACCGCCATTCTAACGCTGTCAGAGAATGGTGATCTGCAAAGGATCCACGACAAATGGTTGACACAGAGCGGATGCACTTCTCAGGACAGTGACACTGATTCAAACCAGCTAAGCTTTGCCAGCTTCTGGGGCCTTTTTCTCATCTGCGGTCTTGCTTGTTTGATGGCTCTCATGATCTTCTTCCTGAAGACACTCTGTCAGTATCGCAAATTTAGTACTCAAGCTAAAGTTGGGTGTTCTGAATCCGAGACGAGCGTCGAATGTACAAGTTACATTAAGGAGTTGCTTTCTTTTGTCGATACAAAGGAAGAAGACGTCAAGAAAATTATGAAGAGTAAATCGAGTGAGAAACAACAACAAAATCAGCAAGATTCTGATGGACAATCCATGTCAAACAAATTCGAGATATAAGTGAAATAATTACTGGTTGTCGGGAATATATCTGCATGTATAACATAATTTTCTCACTATTTTCTATTCAATTTCACTATATTACTTGAAAAATGCTGTTGACTTAACCTATATTTGTAGGCATCCTTTGAATTTTTTGTTTCTTCATTATTATCCACTCATAAATTGATGCATTCTGAAAGATGCTATGGATAAAGAAAAGCATGTTGAGGAAAGAAAAAGGGACTTCTTAACTACAAGAAGACCTCAGAATGATTATTTATTGGTCGATGAATGCACATCTCGTCCATCTCATCGTCACAAACAAGGATGAAGACCGCGGAGGAGTCAACTCTCTCCCACCATAACGACAGCATAACACAACGGTGCAGCGTTACTTCCGACCGTTGTTCTTACCGTCGGGAAGGTACCCGCGCGTCATTATTGTGAGGCGACGGCCGAATTGGACGCGCGAGCGACGAATAGAGATATATTATCGTTGCATGGGTTTATAATGAAGATAATTAGCATCGCTAGAAATAACACCACCCCACGCGTCTTTGGCTCCTCGCCTCTGTTGATGGCCGAACGAGGCCTCCAGCCGTCCGTAGTCGCCGAACCATGACCCGCCTCGGCTGGGCTCGCTTCCTCGGGATCGCCTTCCTCCGCCGCTTCCTCCGCGCCGTCTGGGACCACCTTCTGTACTGCTCCTCGCTCGGCGGCCGCGGCCGGTACCGCCGGCTCAAGGCGTGCGTCCCGCCATCTCATCTCGTGGCGGAGAAGGACGGGAAGCCGACCGCCGCCGTGGGGCGTGCGGCGCTGTGCGCGGACGATGAGGGGGATTCTGACCTGGTGACCTTGAAGATCGGCCTCCTTGGTGACCGCCACACGGGGAAAACTAGCTTCCTGGTACGATAGGTGCATCCAATTGAATCGTGTGCTTCCTATTGATGAGATCTCGTTGCGTTCGGTGGTGGCAGATCAAGTATGTGGGGGATCTGGAGGAACAGAGGGAGCTGCACACGGCAGGATTGAATACGATGGACAAGGTTCTATTTGTTCGGGGAGCGAGGATTGCGTTCAGCATTTGGGATGTTGGAGGTAACCGAGACCTAAATTCGAGCTTTGTTCTCCGCGCTCTTACAGCCTTTGTTAGATTGGGATTCCAGCCCATGTTCCGTGTCTTGAGAGATTTCTCCATCTGGATAATTGCAGGTGATGACCAATTTCTCGACCGCGTTCCTGCAGCTTGTCAAGATGCTGTGGCAATTCTTGTATTGTTTGATCTCACCAATCGTTCTACCCTAAACAAGTCAGTAATTTTCTTTTCTATTACTGCAACATTTTTCCATCTCTCTTATTTTGGGGTCTTCGATTTCCCTTTAATTGTTTTATTTGTGGGTGAAACACCATGCGATGAACTGCTTCAAAGGTCAAAACTTTGTGAATTGTCACATGAACTCATAAGAAGAATATTAATGAATACTGACTCTTAAGCTTTTGAGCTCCAACTGATGGCTCTATTTCTCTGTGCCCTCTTTTGCAGTGCCATTGGCTGGTACCAAAGGGCAAGAAAATGGAATAAGGTGCAGATCTGTTTCCTGTTCTTGTTTCTCACTAAGCATGATAATGCAATTATTGATTTTTGGTGAACTTTCATTGTCTTTTTAATCTGACCATATTAAATTTATTGTGTGCTTCTGCTTCATTCAGACGGCAATTCCTATCTTAATAGGTACCAAATTTGATGACTTTGCCCAGCTTCCTGTTGAAATGCAATGGACGATCGTGAATCAGGTAATCGACCTTTATGTTTTTTCATTGTATTGCTGTTTATATAAAGTTTTCTAAAAGGAATTGCCTAGCTGAGTCATTTAGGTTTAGCTAGCTTCTTATATGCATTATAACTCGATACATTGAATCTCTACACACTGGTACTTCTGATGTGTCCATGTGTCTTGCTGTTTAACAACTTTAGGATTTAGACTTGTCTCACTTCATCCACCCATTATGGTATAGGTTGCTCATTCAACATGGAATAATAATTGATCCTTGTGTTCTTTGAAGGGATGAGGCATGAAATAGAACACTAGGAAAGATGAAGCTGTTTATATAAAGTTTTCTAAAAGGAATTGCCTAGCTGAGTCATTTAGGTTTAGCTAGCTTCTTATATGCATTATAACTCGATACATTGAATCTCTACACACTGGTGCTTCTGATGTGTCCATGTGTCTTGCTGTTTAACAACTTTAGGATTTAGACTTGTCTCACTTCATCCACCCATTATGTTATAGGTTGCTCATTCAACATGGAATAATAATTGATCCATATGTTCTTTGAAGGGATGAGGCATGAAATAGAACACTAGGAAAGATGAAGCTGTTTATATAAAGTTTTCTAAAAGGAATTGCCTAGCTGAGTCATTTAGGTTTAGCTAGCTTCTTATATGCATTATAACTCGATACATTCAATCTCTACACACTGGTACTTCTGATGTGTCCATGTGTCTTGCTGTTTAACAACTTTAGGATTTAGACTTGTCTCACTTCATCCACCCATTATGGTATAGGTTGCTCATTCAACATGGAATAATAATTGATCCTTATGTAGTTTGAAGGGATGAGGCATGAAATAGAACACTAGGAAAGATGAAGCTGATTTGGTTTTATAGTTTGCAAGCATATAGACATGTTACTTCAGAGAGGTTTTGGTGGATCACCTAAAACCACAACCAAATAATGCTCCAAAGATAGATTTTATGATGCAACCGAGTGTAACTGAAACTTAGAGACCATGTATACCCGAGCAAAAGCTTGCCCTGGATCGAGCGCCTTGCATGTGTGATCTGTAATCTGTAGATCATTTAGTTCTTTACACTCCTAGATCTAAAGATGGCCAACTTAGACCAGCTGTCTTTCAAACTTGTCATGAGATAAAGGAGTGGGATAGCTTTTTGTGGAGTCCATGTGACACCTTTCTTTCATGTGTCCGCTTTCATTATGTACTATCAGCTGATCCAAACACTAAAGTAGGGTCTCAGTGAGTTTCAAGATTTAGTGTGTGCAATTGTCATTCTAAGGGTGTTTTTAAGGTGGGTGGTACCTTTTTCACGCAGAATACTCGATTCAAAATTAAAGAGATCGGGGACAATGCCCTCGTTTGGTTGTCTTGGAACCTAGATTGGAGATCATTACTAGAGTCAGAACATGAACCATAAGAACCAGCACTTGTCTAAAGCGATCTCAAACCCTGTTCAATTATTTATCTCTGGCATTTTGAGGCTTCTAAAGCAGTAAAATAGAGCTGTAACGATATTCTTTATATTGGGTCATCCATCCATGGGGATAATTGTGATACTCCTTTGCGTCGGGTTCACATGAATCAACTTTTGATTCATAGAGCACCATTTCCATTATGCTTGCCCTGAATTCTGAGGTGATAGCTGCTTTTGATTGATGACATGATCGAATATAACCTTGAAATAGCAGATGATGATCATGTCCTAAATGGCATCCATTTCCAGATGGCATGGACAAAACACAAAGGAAGACTTAGAAAACGGGCAATAAATTTATAATTCATTTCAATTTAAAATCTGACCCTTGTGGTTAGCTGATGGCATAACCAGAAACAGGGACTTAAGCATTAACTATTTCTCCATGAGATGCTCATTTTGTATTATTTGGTGTTGAAATGGATGGAGTAAACCTGTTTTGTCTTGTTAATTATGCAGGCGAGAGCATATGCAAGAGCGATGAAAGCAACGCTATTTTTTTCGAGTGCTACTCACAACATAAATGTGAACAAGATTTTCAAGTTTGTGGCAGCCAAGCTCTTCAATTTGCCATGGTCGCTGGAAAGAAATCTGACTATTGGAGAGCCTATTATTGACTTTTAGCCTTCTCATTTTGTTTTGACTTTTTTGTATTGCAAGTGCCAGATTGTATATAAGAACTGCTGAACATTTTTAGATCAACACTTGGACCTCTTTTTTCTTCATGAGCAGTCAAGGTAAATTATGCTACAAGTGAAAGGACTGCTATGTATGTATACATTTACAGACATCTAGAAGTTGACAAACTTTAATTATGATTTATAGAAATTATAAAATCGAGGATTTACATGTCTCATTTTGATCTCAGAAAACTAGGACTTTTGTAAAATAAAGCAATCTATTTGTATGAAATAGAAAGATCTTGCTCCCTCACTTGAGACTCTTTGGGGCTAATATAAATAAGTAATCTATAAACTATATTAGCCTTAAAAAAAGATTGAATAGAAGAAGTGCATGACATGCGAGGACTAAATTAAATTTATAAAACTAAACTCACTTTAACTGGGGATTAATTACATATTATCTCTTATAATTAGTTACTTTTAATGTTTCGATTTTAATATTTTAAAAAATTATATTGAAATTCTTATATTACGAAAGTAAAATATTAAAAGTCAAGAAAGAGAAAGGGGTTTTGTTGGGAAACAAAGTGAGATAGTGTTATTTAATTATTTTACTCTTTGTCTTCAAAAATTTTATTGGAAAATGAAATGAAAATTTTGATAAAATGGATCTCTTTTATCTATTGAAGTTAGAGGAAGGGACAAAGTCAGAGAAGGAAAGCGCTTTCAAGAAATTATAAAAAGAGAGTAATATCGGTGAGAATAGCACTATGAAATTATCTTTTTAATCCTATTTTAATACTATTTTTCTTACGTAATAGCACGTATGGTATTTCGATCAATAAAATTGATGATATGAGAAAAAAGAGGTATCGTAATATAATTTTTAAAAGTATAAAAATCGAAATACTAAAAATAATTAAATACATGAGATAATCTTTAATTAGCCCTTTAATTTGTTTTAAGAGAACGACAATTCTTGAGGGCATTACCGGAATATTATATTTCAAGAAACCCTAATTCCAAAACTTCCTGTCGTCGTATATAAAGCGGCACCTCCCCATCGGCCGCTGGGCGCATCGCTATCGGCCGGCGGAGGAGCGGAAACCCTAGCCCTAAACTACAACCATGGTAGTATGCCCTCTCGATCTATAACCTAGGCTAGTTTCTACCGCATGCAAGAAACTTTTTAGATCCATTTTTTCTGTCCTGCTGATGTTTTTGTTATCCTGCACCAATTGAAAAAAAAAAAAAAAGAAGATCGATCTTTTCTGGTTTTTTGTTGGATCGAAAGTCGCACTTTGCTGCTGGGAGTAATGATATGGTACTTGTGATTGTTTGTCTTTCTTAGGGTTTGGATTATGTGGGAGAAAAAGGAAGTGTGTCTGAGCAATTCTTTTGAATCGTTGGTGGACAATTTTAGTTTTAAATTTTAGCGATTTCTATATTTTTCTTACTTAAGGTCAGTGATAATTGTATTAATATTTGTAGGGTTCCTTGTAATTCCTTTTTGGATTTAGGAAGATTTTTATCTGCTGTCAAGAATTCGTGGAAAGTTCGTGAATTGGGAGCAATTTAACTGAAATGAAGTTAAATGGCGAACTATGCATTTTGGTTTAAACTTTGAATGATTTTGCACTTGTTCTTTAGGTTTTGTATGATATTTTTTTTGAATGGCCAAACTGTTTAAAGTGATTTGCAATGGTAGATGTACGCAGAATATTGATATGTTTATTGCTGTTTAGGGAATTTGTCAAGTGATGTCTTCTGTAAATGTTTCCTACTTTAAGATCCCTAGTTGGATCGAATTAGTGGAAGAAAGGCATAAATGAATGTTGTTGTTTATGATTTTAAAATTTTGAAAGGCATAAATGAATGACGATGTCATGGTTCAGCTGAGATGTCAAATTTATTTATTTACAGCAAGTAAAAATTTGACTGAAGCTTATCATGTTTTGAGCATGGTTGATCTAAGTATTGAGTAATAGGGGACCTATTTGACGGTCTCTGTCCATGGATGCCCTTTGGGCCTCCTGAGGTTCTGATGGGTAATATTGCATTGATTCATGCCCCTAGCCTAAAATTTTGTCATGCTTGTATACATTCATATATATGTGGTGTTCATAACTATATTCATAAATGTAGCATTCAGTATGTTTATCTCTTTATATGTCCTTAGATATAAAAAATTAACAAAAAGTATTCTAAAAGATTGATTAGTTTTTACTTTGATTATAGGAAAAGGTTGATGCTTCCAATATTTGTTTTCTGTATATTTAAGAATTTTATTCAAGGATTTGGCTCAAAATGAGCCATATTAGGAACTATTTCTTTTTTCAAGCGATCTTGGATTATTTTCTTGGATGGTCTAACTCTCGCTTGTATGACTAATTAGAGTCCTGCTTTACATAAAAATTGGGTTGAAAGTGTCACTAGATCATTAGGAATGTGATCCTGAACACAAGTGTTTTTTCAGTTAGGCTTTTCTGATCTTGCATATCATATCATGAGACCAAAATATTACGTATGTCATATTGATAAGTTTGTTGTATAGTGACTATTGCTTAAGCTTTAAATACCTGTAGAGGGTGACACTCTGTGTAGGCATAGTAATTTGAGATTTGTGTTGACATCAATAGTTGTAAGTGTTTAAACATCTTTTGGATCAATACATATTAGCCACTCTTCTTAACCCCATTTAACATTGTAAAAAAATTGAGCTGCATATTATTATCATGGATTAGAAAAAAAGATATTGACAGGAAAATATTTTGTTCCTAGCATCAGTGATTGCAAAAGGTGCTCAGGCGCTCGGGCGAGGCGAGGTCCGAGCGCCTCGCTAATCTCCCAGGCGGCACGCTTCAAATAGGCGCTGGGCGCTTCGGGCGAGCGCCTGGGTAAACCAAGGCGACCGAACCAGGATTTTAGGTCTGGTTCGGTTGGTTAGTTGGTTCAATTGAACCAACTAAACCGATATAACCCTTACCCAACCCTAACCCGCTGTCGCTGCCACTCCCGATCCCGATCTCGCTACTCGCCGCTGTCGCTGCTCGCAAATGCTGCCGTTGTCGTCGCTGTCTCGCAAACGTTGCCTTTGTCGCCGCTCGCACCTCCCGCTGCTCGTCGCTCCTGTCGCCGCCGCTATTGTTGCTCGCAAACGTTGCCTTTGTCGTCACTCGTGCCTCCCGCTGCTCATCGCTCCTGCTCCCACTGCCGTTGTCGCTGTCGCCGCTCGTCGCTCCCGCTCCCTTTCCCGTTGCCACTACCATTACTCGTTGCTGTCGTTGCTTCCTCGTTTCTCAGTTAGCAGGCTCAGTATACAGTATACTGTTAATATTAAGTTTATTTGAAATGATTAATTTTCAATACTGTTAATAGATTTTTTTAATTTAATAGCATATTTTTATTTAAAATTTTAAATAATTATATTTATTAATTATATTATATATTTTTATATTTTAGCGTCTCGTTTCGCTCAGGCAAGCGCCTAGCGCCTCGGGTGTTTTTGGACCTTGGCACCTTTTGGCGCCTAGCGTTTTTTAAATCACTGCCTAGCATTTATTTTTTCTCCTAAATTTTCTTTGGTATGTTAATTATTAGTTTTCGCTGTTGTTTGTTTATGTTTAATTCAGGTGAATGTTCCAAAGACAAAGAAGACCTATTGTAAGAACAAGGCATGCAGGAAGCATACTCTGCATAAGGTTACACAATACAAGAAGGGGAAAGATAGTCTTTCCGTTCAAGGGAAGCGTCGTTACGACAGGAAACAGTCAGGTTATGGTGGACAGACGAAACCTGTTTTCCACAAGAAGGTATCCCCATATGTTGTTGTGTGCTGGTTCTTGCATTTGGTATCCCCATATGATTGCTCGAAACTTCTGGGCATTGTGTAGCGGCTCTTGTTGCCAAGGCTTTCTTTTCTAATTGATGGTTCTTGCATTTGGGATACATGGTTTAGCAGGCACAAATGAAACATTCTTGATGGATTGGTTGTGTTGTGAACTTTAAGTTGTCATTCACTTGTAAGATAATAATTTGTCGGTCATGTAAATGTCCTGTATTTCTGTATTAGATGTACGTGACTAATGTTAATCTTTGAATTGCAGGCAAAAACGACAAAGAAAATTGTGTTGAAGCTGCAATGCCAGAGTTGCAAGCATTACTCACAGCACCCCATAAAGGTTTGTTTTGATGTTCCAAGTTTCATCAGTTTCAAGGTCTGCATCTGATTTCTGAAGAAACCATTTGAATGTTTTCTTTTCAGAGATGCAAACATTTTGAGATTGGTGGAGACAAAAAGGGCAAGGGTACGTCCCTCTTCTGATCTGCTGCATTTCACCTTAGAAACTTGTAATGTTCTAGAAACGAGCAGCCAGAGTAGCTCTGAATGCTGTTGGATTTCTGTCATCCGAGGAAGGATGGATGCTGCTGTTTAACATTTGCACGATCCATTTATTTCTTTGACTTCTCTCCTTAAGATGTTGCAGTATCTTTGTGTAACTACGTTTTTGTCAGGAGGCTGGCCATCCTCCGACTGAATCAAATATAGCATTAGTTTACAGAAAACTGAAAGCTTTCATTCGTCAACTAATTGCGCCCCTTCGAAGGCAATCAATCCATCACACTGTTGACAGAATCGCCACGAGCACTAGGAAAGCAACCGCTACATGGCTAACGCTACGGGATCTCGTCGGGGAGCGCGCATTCTTCTACGTCGAAGTATAGCCTCGTGGGGAAACCCTCCCCCGTCACGATGTTGATCCCTGGCGTTCCCTTCTTCGTGAAGGAGATCACCGACTGCTGCTTGCCCGGCACTCTTGGATCCACGGTGGGGTTCTTGCCGTCCGTCCCTGCTGTCAGATAATTCAGACCCTCCGGTCCCCGAAGGAAGACCGTCTTGTTGAGCCTCCCAGGACCTTCCAGCTTTGTGCCGTTGAAGGAGTACGCCTTCTGGAAGCCGAGATAAGCTTTGTCCATTTCCACCGTCACGAACCAATCCTTGAAGGTGTAGCCCTTCCGGTTGAACAGGGTGATCCTCGCCGTCCATCCTTTCCTGTAGTTGGAGACGATGTGCCCGTTGATGCTGACGCCGCAGTTGTCGCCGCAAGGCAGTGGGTTCGGGACGTGGTGGTGCTTCAGCTTGGCCCAAGCTTTGGCCTTCGCCGTTCGGTTGTCGAAGGGGATGCGAAGCGCCTCCGGGAGGAGAAGCAGCGCGAGCGCGTCGGGATCGCATGCGACGCCGTCGTCGCAGCCGCACGCGCAGGTGTTGCAGGGGACGACGGAGGCGTTGTAGAAGGAGTAGGTGACGCAGCATCGGGTAGCCTTGCTCTCGGGCCGCTTGCCAACTAGCGACCGCTTCCGTCTCCGACATGAGATCGCTGGAATCTGGGAACTCCATGGGGCTGACTCTGATGGGAGGGCCGCAGATGTAATGCGGGTTGAGCATGCCATTGATCTTCCAACTCTGGGGAGGGTAGAAGACGGTGCGGCTGAGGTCCGGCGGGAGCTTGTACACTTGGAGCTGGAAGATGGCCTTGGATTGGCTGGAGTTCATGGTGGAGGGGAGAAGGGTGCCGTTCCTGCAGCTGTAGGAATAGGTTCTTGGCCGTCTTTTTGGCCTTGAACTTGGGGTTCTTTACGCAGCAGACGTACATTTGACTCCCTGAACAAAGAGAGTTATGGATGGACAGCACGAGAAGCTACGACAGATTTCGACGTTGTTCATCGCAGATCGACGTAGTATTCTTACCTTTTCGAGTGGGTGCAGGGCATTTGAACCCATCATTCTGCGGCTTTATCGTCCTGGGCATGGGGGTCCCCGGTGGCTTCACGCCAAACTGTGTGCCCGTCATCTTGATCTCCATGCGGATCTGCGACAAGCCCCCCGCGGTGTCGATGGCGTTCATGAGGTCGGTCTGGGGGAATCCGGCCAGGGTGGTGCCGTTGCCGACGTGGGCCGGGAAATCGGTGCCGTCGGTGATCACCGCCCCGGACGTGGACACCAATATCTCGTTGTGCTGAAACCCGATGAACATCTTCCAGGCCTGGAGATCCGGGGGGGAGGGGGTTGTTTCTCGGGGACAGTGGATTCCGAGGCATGAGCTGCGGGGAAGATGAATTCATTTGTTCGGTATGGGCTTCAGAGTCCATGCCGTGGCCGGTCTCAAGTTGCAGTAGCGTCTTCAAGTTTGAGCTGAGAAACCTTCTCCTGTGATTTCATTCACGGAGGGTGCAAGTCCGTGATATTTAATGTAATGCACCAGACATATGATACAAGAACGAAGGGCAATTTCAACTGACATTTTAGCTAAAAACTATTTAATATAAACTGACGAGTGACGATTACCTGCCATGGATTGAATGAAAATATTATAAATCTTAAATCCAACATTTGTTCGGTTCGTCAGCAAAAATATGATGACAGTCAAAACAAGTTCGATGCTGTATGCTTGCACAAATAACGTACTCTGTCACATTTCAACACTAATTCTATGATAATGACCCCAACAATAGGCGATCAAGTTCCTCTTATTACAATGTAGGAACTGTCGGATTGTGAGGCGCCATATTTCTGTCGACTAATTTTCTGCAAAACATCAGAAACAAATGTCAGAGGCTTATATGTGTTTAACAGAAACAAAGTATGATTGTGAAAGAACAAAGTTGATGCAATCAAGCTAGAGTTAAAAGAGTGGTCAAAACTGGTGTATGGTTCAGACAACTGAAGTAATTTTTGAAGGCCAGGGTCTTGTTAACGTGTTATCTTTGCTTTATGTAGCGACATCAGATATATCTTTTACTATATTTAAGTTCTGGAAGAAAGAATGGGAAAAACAATCGAGCCCTGACGTAGGAGGAAGCAATTCCATTATGACATCATGCCATGTGAACTTAACATCAGATATAGTATATACATAGGTATCAACTGATACAGAAATCATGCCAGCAATTATCACCATCACCTAGATGTATAACAAGAGAGGCTGCCAAAAAATCAGCTTCCAGTTAAAGCAAGAGAAAGTTGATAAAAATGAGGAAGAGTGCAATGATAAAAGGCATTAAAAAAAAAAAGGAATGGGATGCCTTGTGATGTGGTCAATATAATAGATGATGGTCTTTGACCTTAAATATGGCAGACAGATGGTAATTTAATACACCATAGCGGTTGGAAGTAGTATGTGCAAGATCAAGGTTCCGTATAGTGCATGATGTGTGTGCATATACAGTCCTTGCGCTGAACCCTAAAAAAAAAATCCAGATTTTTCAAGATATGGAAACTCTATTGAATTGGAAATGAATTAAATCAGGAAAGGTTTGAATAAAATCTAAAAAGAAAACTTGAGGGAAGACTTTTAGATTGGTTTCTTGGGCCATCACAAATATAGATAACCCAATGAAAGACATCTCATGTTATGGTCACCGTATGATAAGTAAAAGAGGATAAATGAAAGAGGTGGGGGGTGGGGGTGGGGAAAAGGGAATGTTGGCAAAGGAGTGAGGAGAAAAGATGGACAAGGTGGATTAGATACTACAGAACAATAAGTGGACTGGAGAAAAAGAGGTGATATGCGGAATTCTAAACTATCATCAATACAGAAATCTAATACAATCTCAAACTAAATGGTCCACCTCTTAAAATAACCTAGAACACCCAATCTATATAACTGCATGAATGGCTCTCAATCTGAATGTGGTAAACCAAATTTAGACTACATATTGCCTACGCAATAAGGCCTACTGACTGGATATGCAAGCAACACCACAAACATGACCAAGCATCATTTGTTAGTAAATTGGTGCCCGTTTATCACTGCAATACTGCATCACAATCAAATGAATCCAGTCATCTTAGAATTGATAAAGATGAAATGACTAGACTAGAGGGAGGAGTTGGAGGATTGATAAGTAGAAATGGTGAATGCTAAAAAGAAGAGAAGGAAGAAGACAAAACTGTTGAACGTGACTGGAGACTTTAGGGGTTTGACTTAGGTTCTATTTTCTAGTTTATAATTCATGTTATCAGATTAGAAAAATTGGATATTATACTCACATACTTTTCTGTATGACACGATTATGCAGATATATTAGTTTGCAATGGACTAAATCAATGTTCAATATCAAACAATATTATCAATCAAGTTACTGGGTTAGTTCATGTACATATATACATATATACATACATACATATATACATATGGAGACATAAAATTCTTAAATAAAATATCTTGTCCACACCAGATTTGTATTGGAACCAGATCATATAGGCTCAAGATCCCAATCCTGTCAGTTCAGTTTAGTGTATCGACCATATGCAATTAACAAAAGAAAAAAAAAAAAAGATGCTACCAATTATCTTATTAGATCCAAGCATCACATCTCTCACGTGTGTTTCTGTATGTTAAAGTTTTGTCAACCCTCACAAACCTCTGGATAACACTTCCTTAATTCTAAATGTTTCTAGTGTATATGATGACAAATATGTCATTGTGAAAATAACTATTACATGCACCCTGAAACCATTTGGTTCTTAAATGTTTACATTCTATGCATTCTTTAATATTTTTGGTCCACAATTCAAATAACTTATTTATGACTTCCCTTCATATCCTAACCTACTACAGCACGAGTTATATGTACCATATTTTGATAATTAAATCTTTCTTTCAGAATCTAGGCTGTCAAAATACTGCTTAGCATTCTTAATGTAATGATGTTGTGATGGTTGAGATCCCTAGTATGGTAACTTTTTCTTCATTAGGTACAACATCAGATCATATAAGTCACACATAAACAATAATAACTCGAATGCACTTTTATCAAGATCAAGCTTCTTTTTCCTTATTTTCCTAAATGTAACTTTTTCTTTGTTAGGTACAACATCAGATCATATATGTTACCCATAAACAATAATAACTCAAAAACAATTTTATCAAGATCAAGCTTCTTTTTCCTTATTTACCAGAATATATCCATCTGGCGCACTCTAACATTTCTGGATAAAGTTGATGCGATAAGAATCATACAAAAAAAAGCGCAATGTTCTGTCAAATGCAAGGTATAGGAGGGTCAGATGGTAAGATTTTTAGATGACTTGAACCTTGGCACCTGGTTACAGTAGAGCATATAACCACGAAAACAAGGCTCACCCTCATAGAAAGGGTGTAAAGATTTACTAAAAATCATGAAGCAAACTAATAAGTCAAGATACCAAAATAATTTATGTTTCTAATCATCGAACATTAACTGTTATGTTAACCAATTTGACAAGACACTCCCTTTACAACATAGCAGTAATGAATGACAATTTCTTATTATTCTTACTCTTCCTCTAACCAATTGCTTGATCCAAAACTTGGGGACAAGCAAATATTTCAATGCGACTTCTGAACATTCAGAATTCAAAAGTTGAGATGACCTGCAGCCAGAAGAACAAATATGCTTCAAGGCATCATGAGATGAAAGATACCATTTGTTGAAGCAAAAAATCCTTAGATCTTACGTAAAAACTCAACATTAACAACCTTATCTTACCAAGCATGCTCCCTAACTGTAGCACCAATGAGAGCTTGCAGCCACCTTATTTATGTGCCCAACTATATCAACTCTTTCTAACCTTTCTTGTGACAGCTGTTTAAACCTTAAAAGGCAGACAATGCTAGGGAATTTTCTTCAATTGTATTGCATTTGCCTCAACTTAAAGTTCCTTCAGTTGTACTACATTTGCCTAACATAAAAGTCATGAAACAGTAGCCAAATACTTCCAGGCACAAACTGATCTTCGAGTTGCTTTGAGCTGATCAATCAGCCAAAGATGGAACAAAAAGATTAAACCATAAATATTATATGAAGAGTAGAAGGCATGAGAAATAATTTTGCAGAATAACATAAGAACCATATTCAAGATTCAAAAATCCAGCAGAGAAACAGAAACAGAGACGTAAATAACAACAATTAGAACGAAAATAAGATACCTCACAGGACAAAACAGAGTAAATTGTCTCAAGAAAGATGAAAGTGGACCACTCACTTGATCTCCGATCATCTCCAACTATTTGGCCAAAAGGCGTGGATGCTGTAGCCAGTCTTCCAGTTATCCAAATAGATCACCTTGCTCACAGCCCAGTACGCCACCAGCATGCCAACGAGCATGAACCCCCTCTGTGCGGATACGCTCTTCCATCCGGCCAGCGCGTGTGTTGCAAAAGCTAGCACCAGCCCTACAACCATGTATAAGAACCCGACCGCAAAGCCTTCGGCGCCAAGCTGCATCCCAGATCCCTGGAAGAAGAAGATAAGCCGGTCGGGGTTGCTGCGGTCCGGCAAGAACATGGGCATGTTGCGAATGATGTTGTGCATCGTGCCGGAGACGCCGAAGAAGTAGACGAAGAGGGCAAGGGCCATCCACAGGCGGCGGTCGTGGATGAGGGTGTCGCCAGCGAGGACGCGGCGGATAAGGAAGGGAGCAGATATGAGGAGGGCGGCGAGGAGGAAGAGAGCCTGGCGGGGGGAGATGGGGGGCGGGCGGAGGATGGGTCCGCCGAGGGGGATCTTGGCTTTCGCCTCGACGAAGTCGGCCATGGACTCTGCGCCGCGGGAGAAGTCGGACTGGTCCATGGGGATGGAATCATCGCGGAGGGAGCGGGCAGAGGCGGGGACGAGGCGGGCGTGGGGGAGGCTGGAGACTCCGAAGAGGGCGAAGGAGTGCTGCGACTCCCCAAACTCGACGTCGCAGAAGAAGAGGCGGTGGGTACTGGAGGAGGAGGAAGAGGCGTCGTCTTTGCGGTGATGGGCGGCGAAGGAGGTGGAGAGGAGGGCGAACTCGGAGTGGAGGTGGGGGAGGTGGAGTTCGGGCTTAGAGCGGAGCTGGGCGGCATCGAAGAAGATGAGAAGGGAGTAAGGGCGGGGGGCGGCGGCGGAGGTTAGGAAGCGCGAAACCAAGCGGTCGTCGAGGTGGATCACGCCGGAGGGCGATTGCGATCGGAGGGTCTCCAACTCCGCAACCAGATCCTCGCCCGACGGGGAAGAGGCGGCGCCGCCCAGCATCACCAGCAGGAGGATGAGGAGGGAGGTGGCCATCGGCATCTGGGAAGCCGCCATTCCGTCTGACTTAGGGCTCCGCGTCGACGGAATCGCAGGTCTTCCTTCTCCCGACCTTTACTTTGAACCCATCCACGGTTTCCTCAATCGAACCAATCGAGCTTATGCCGGTTCGGTTCGCTTTATCGCGGGAACGGTCGATCCGGCTTGGTTCGGGTGGCGCCCGCCGTGGTCAATTGGTAGACCCATAAGTGGGCCGGTTGAGGCCGAACGTGGACATTCACGGGCCAAGACCGGCCCATGGACCCATCAAAGTTTGAAACAGTATTGAGCAATCAAATCCTTAGTACCATCGAATTATTCTCTGGTTGCTTAATTTTATATCGTGCATGAAACTAGCGCGAGTCACGATAGAAGTAAATGGGACAACTACGGATGATCCATAGGGGTGAGGCATGACCGAAGAGACGCGACAACCCACCCCATAATGTGAGACTCGAAACCTCGTCGGCAGTCGATGAAGTTGGAATCCCGTGACGAAAACAGGCGCCAACGAACCCATTGATTCCGATTTCCGCCGCCTCAGCCGCTGAATCAGCACACTTAGTATTGGACTTTAGACAGCTGTTCTCCACACTTGGACTCGCTCTAAGAGCGTGTAATTTGTGCGGCCGTCAACAAACGGCCGCACCGACCTCGATCCACCGCTCAACAGCGGACTGCCACCGGCATGCGACAGGGTGCACGTGTCGCCTTGTGAGGCGAATCATCTCAGGCGCACTTAATCCACGTCCATTCAAATCAACCCTTGCGGGGCCCACCGATCATCCCCTACCGACCGAGGCCCGGAGCCTTCAAAAGAGCGCCATCGTCGTCACCGAGAAGAGGAAAACCCACGGCGAAATATGTTGCAATCGAGTCTTCCTCCCGTTCCCTTGTTCCTGCCGCGTCACTCCTCCTCCTCCTCCTCCTCCCCCGCCACATGGAGTCCCCGGCATAACTCCAAGAGGAGATCCCCCCGTTCCTGCCTCGTTCAAGAGGAGCCGGACCGGGCAGTTGAACCAGAGAGGGAGCCACCGCCTCGGCGAGTGAGCACCCAGCTAAATCGGTGGTCGCGGGCCCGGTCCATCCGCTCGGGCCGGCGGATCGACTGGCCGGCCTTGCGGAAGAAGACCGCGCCCCCACCCTCGCCGGCGCCGCCGCCCTCGTCTCCTCCCTCCGAGGCGGGCGTCCGGCCAGCCGTGGCGGGGGAGGGAACAGAGGGCGATGGCGAGGACGACGAGAGCGAACTGATGGAGGGGAAGGCTATCTACATGGTGTCGGATGGCACGGGGTGGACGGCGGAGCATTCCGTCAACGCGGCCCTGGGCCAATTCGAGCACTGCCTGGTCGACCGCGTCTGCCCCGTCAATACGCACCTCTTTTCTGGGGTATGCTCGTCTTTTCGTCCTCCCTATGCATTCATATTAACTTAGACGAGAGGATATGTTATTCGAGTTTCATATATTATAGTATGAATTCTTTAGGGCAACGAGAATTTTACCCTTCGATGTTGCATTGCATTGATTTGAAAGAGGCTGCTTTCTGAAATTTGCAAAGCTGAGACCTGAGTTTGAGAGGCCAGGATGTGTTGGTGTAAGTTTATCGGGCTGACTGTTCTCTTTGTGATAAGATGGTCTCTTAGTATGGCGAGGAGGAGTTTTCATGAGATGGCGGTGCTAACAATGGAAGACTGAGCGCAAGTTTTGATCTTTGTGATGGACATTTCAAACTTTCCACAAGGCATGAGTCATTTGTTATTGATGGTGTTTGCTCAATTGGTTTTCCTTGTATAGACAATTGGCATGTGGACTGGTTGGATTCATGCTTACAATTTCCTGAGAGAAGCTCGTTGGGAATTCACTGGAATATTTGGAATGGATGTTTGAGATGTTGTCTTGCCTGGTCATTGAGAACCATAGATGGCCTAGACTTTCGGTTAGGGAGGATGATTGGATGCTGTATGAGCTAGAGTTTAAAACCTTGTTAGTGTCGAGTTTAGGTCTATAATTATGTTTGTTCTTTTACAAATGTTGGAGAGGGGTTAAAAAGATTATATGATGCTCTGAAGCTAAATTGAGTTTATCACAATGTAGAAATCAGTGACTGGTTGGGGAGATTTGTGAACTTGGACTTAACAATGTTACCTGCTTCAAATGTCATGGAGTACAGACTTCATCTACAGCCCTGTGGCTTTATTGGCTGGGCTGGTATGTGGTATTGGAACATGGCGTATTTGGAACCCATGCCTTATCCTACGTGGGGTTACTACATGTACGAAGGATAACTGTGTTCAGTTATTGCTGGATACCTTCTTTTACTTGCTCTTACTCAAATTTCCATTTGGAACCAAACTTCTTAGGAGGATAGATGGGATGATTCAGGTGAGTTTCAATGTGGATCTATCTTCCTATTCCCTTATGGTGTCAAGGTGGTCTGGGGTCCACCATGGATCCTCTCTTCTTGAGAATCTTACTCCTTTATAATCTAGATTCTCTAATCAGAAAATTAAATGAATAATTCATGTCCGAGAATTCTCACTATCAAGACCCCATATTTTTTGTTACACAACAACATGTCATCCCAACTATTTGGGGTCAGCAACATCGATGTTCTTCCGTCGCCGATTTCGGTGTAAGGCAGCAGCACATACACTTGATTGTAGCTGCAGGAAGCAACATGCTTTTGTAGATTAGTTTCTGTATTGTTAAAGTTGTGATATGCCTTCAGCATCTCGAGACTGTGAAAGTTCTGCATCGTTATGAGTCCGCTTCATTTTAATCATGTTGTTCATGTAGTTTGGTTAAGGCAGTTTCTTTAGTGTTTATGCTGTATTCTTTTGTTGTCCTATATTTTTGAGTTTCCGTAGAATATGTTGACAGTATGTTTCCATCTGCATTTGGTAGAGAGAAGTTTGAAGTCAACAGAAACATGGTGTAGGCTGCCTGACATGTAAAATTGCTTAGAGGTTAATTTACCAGCTTTAATTATTTACATTTAGAGTACAAAAGGATAATAATGAACTTGGAACGGTGACGTATACATTCGATTTCACTATTTGAATGTTCCAGTTTTTACTGATTGTATATCAGATTTGATGGAAAGTTGAATCATATGAAGAATTTGGAGACTTCATAGTAGATATGATGCAGATGGTGCGGTACTAGTTTTAATGATGGATTTGCAACCTACTACAGATCTTTCTAGGTATTTTTTCATGTCCATTGGGACAAGGAAATAATGGTTTGCACCATAAGTTTGACTGGTTTTTAACCTAAAATGAAGCTTTAAAAAACCAAGCATCAGCAGGAGCTAGTATCCTAGATATAAGTCTGAGCTTCTTTCTTAGCATAACGAATTATTACCCATTTGATATGTATGCTTGATCATAGACAGTTTGCTAAATGTCCTCATTGCCACTAATCTTCTTCAGGTTGAAGATATGGATAGACTGATGGAGATTATAAAGCAAGCTGCCAAAGAAGGTGCTTTGCTCCTTTATACCCTTGCTGATCCTGACATGGCAGAATGTGCAAAGGATGCCTGCAAAGTCTGGGGTGTCCCATCGGCCGATATACTTCGACCCATTACTGAGGCCATTGCTACCCATCTTGATGTTGCTCCTTCTGGGTTACCTCGAGGTGCTGCAGGCAGAAGTGCTCCACTTAGTGCAGAATACTTCAAACGTATTGAGGCTATAGATTTCACTATCAAACAAGATGATGGAGCTAAGCCGCAAAACCTTGATCGTGCCCATATTGTCCTTGTCGGTGTTTCGCGCACTGGGAAGACACCCTTGTCCATATATCTAGCTCAAAAGGGATATAAGGTGGCAAATGTGCCGATAGTTATGGGTGTGGACTTGCCGAAGACCCTCTTTGAAATAAATCAAGAGAAGATCTTTGGATTAACAATCAATCCAGTTATTCTGCAGACCATTAGAAAGGCAAGGGCCAAAAGTCTTGGTTTTGGCAGTGAAACGAGAAGCAATTATTCGGAGATGGACCATGTGAGGGCGGAGTTGGAGTATGCCAATAAAATCTTCACACAGAACCCGACTTGGCCGGTGATCGGTAAGCGCTTATTATTCACCGTCACTGACTAGGTCACATTGTTGATCTTGATGATTACATTGCTTTGCCTTTTAATTACAGAGGTCACTGGGAAAGCAATCGAAGAAACTGCAGCTGTTGTAGTCAGAATGTACCATGACAGAAGACAAAAATGTTTGATGCCGCGCATTTCCAAACGGTACTAGAATGAGTTTGTAATTATCTGTATATATTCTGACAAATAGCAAAAAGTAATCCAGGGTTTTTGTATATATATATATACACACACACTATACTATACTATACTTGAAAATCATTTATGCTTTGTTGATCTCCGTTGATTCTAGTGCTGAAATGGAGATCTGTTACTTGCCACCATTACTTGAGTTACTACATTTTCCTTTTGATGGTTTTATAATGATCGGATTACATATAGGCAATGGGAGTAATTATAACATTTTTGTATTGATAACTAGTCAATATGCAGGTTTGTTGTGTTCTCGGGAAACATGAGATGAAGTGGACCATTCGAATTTGGACATGAATAGATAATTCATATGACGAGGTTGAATCGGTGATTGTAACACCGATTTTTCTAGGAATTTTTTTCTTTGTTTATTGTCCTCTTTTTTTTTTCCATCGCATTCAGACGGAAAGTCTTTGATTAATTCATCCCTTGTTCTCCATCTTGGTACTTTTTTTTATTTTATTTTGCCATTCTTGTACCAGTTTGTATGTTTTGTACCAGCAGAAATTATAGAGGACAGGAATCTTCCATCCATCTGTTAGTCTGTCTGAGGACATTTTGCTTCTTTTGCTCGAGTCTGTTTTCTTCTTCCCAATGCACCTCCACTGTGAGGATGCTAACCTTAGGGAACAAATTTATATTCTGGTCTGGTAACAAATTTGCTTGAAGCTTTGCAAGCATTCTAAAGTATATAGGAAATTTACAAGAGAATTCATCTTTGTAGTCTACTGTTTGTGATTGGCAATTGTATACAATGTTATAGTTTGTGTGTGTGTATGTTAAACTAATGTGAAGTTTTGACACTGTGCCTTGTGATCTAAAGGCAAAGCTTGGAAATTGATTTAGTGGAAGGGAAGCATCAAGTTATTATATATGCATCAAACCCATCGACAGAGATAAAAGTTCGTTTCTGTGCACTACTACAGGCTAAGATTAGTATATAGCTGTCTCGGTGCATCATTGTCTTACCATCCAAGTATTCTCTTTGTGTGCTCTTTTTCTTATTCGTTCCATCATTCAACATATTGGAATACAAAAGGATTCGATCATGACTGGAATCAAACATTTGTCTCTCTTCTAACAGTCAGTGGGGTTTGAAGCGTGCGCCAAAATGATGCATCATCTGGAATCGGCATCGCCGGTGGTCGTCATGCTGCCCATGGAGAGCGTGAAATAGAGCAGTATCAGTGTTCCCATGCACGACCTGCACGTTTAAGACCAGCTTCTGAGTCATCAATTTCATCTCCCTGTTTCTACACTACCAATCATCAAATAAAATCAGGGAAAGAAAAAAGAAACCATCATTGAGGTGTAACACTCGATCCGAAATCAAATAAAACCCCCTCCCCTCTCGTTTCTTCCAGATATCCGATTCTTCCACAAGCAGGACCGGAAACACGAAGAACACGAGAGAATTCTCCATGCTATCAACATCACCACCAACAACAACAACAATTACCACAGGAGGAGGTAATCTTGTCGCATACTATAACACATGCTGAAAGATATCAAATCGGTCCAAGTCAAAAAGACGAACATGAAAAGACGTGGCGGCGTTTCATTCAAAAGACGCCGTTGCGTGTTGAGCGAATCGAACGGCTTCGATCGATCGCCCATGTGCCTGGCGCACCCTAGTGTCACCGTCCGCCATCGCGTGATCGGGGTGGACCCCACCTGATGGTCCCGTGGGACCGCCCGTCCCACTATTTCAGGGCTACCACTAATCATAGTTAATTTAAATATACGTATATAACGTTTCCCGATAAAATGAATTATAACGGCACACAAAACAAAACATCGTTGGCCATCCCGTAACCGTAATAACGATATCCCAAAATAACACGAGTAAATAAATTAATAGAAAAAGAAAATTAAAAGACGCTTACAAGGAGGCGAAGACGAATAGGACTCTTCTGGGGTCGCGCCAGAGCGACGAACGCCGGCAGCCGGCCGCTCGCCTGCACCTGCCTCTGGCGGCTTCCCCTTCGACGGCCACGTGTGCTGACGCAGGCGGCTTATCCCTTCCGCTGGGCCCACCTGCGTGCGCGTATCGTTATTATTGTTTAGTGGCAAGTTTAGGGTCGATGAGAAGGAGTATGGCGACTCACCTATGGCGGAGACGGCTCCACCTCCGCCGCCGCCACCGCTTCGCTGCGATCCGTTTCTTGAGAGGCTCTTCATCACAAGCTTCTGGTTTATCATAGGAAGCCAACTTTCGATAGTTTGAATCAGCACCGTGAAAGATCGAGAACGAGGAAAGAGGGTTACCGGGACTCGTGGGCTCGCAGTAGGATCCCACTGATCGGTTGCAGCGACGAGTTCTGCGATGTCGAGAGCCACGAAGCTGTCATCGGACTTCACTACGATCTTCCTCTTGTTGTCATCATCGTCATCGGCCATCGCCGGAACTTGCACCTTCTGCTCCTCTTTCGATGGGGAATCTCTAGGAACTGCTCGTGATGGATCAAAATCCTGAAACCGCACGAAGAAGGAACATGTAAAATAATTGGTAGCAGATCCGGATGAAACTAATCGATTGTTAATCAGAGGACTCACTCACCGGTTGCTGCGTGCTTGCGCTCTCCATGAACTCGTATTTTAATGGAAGGAATGGAATTAAGGCTTCTTTGGCAGCACAGAATTTTGAGAAGAGGACAAGACAGAAAAGAACGAGGAACCCTTTTGCCTTGTCTGAGAAGAAGAAGAAGAAGAAGAAGAAGAAGAAGAAGAAGAAGAAGAAGAAGAAGAAGAAAGAGGAGGAGGAGGAGAATCCTAAGACCGTAAAAGAAACGGGGCCTGCATCAAGCATCAAAATATAGAGGTAGGGAAGGAGGGCAAAACGGGAAGGTGATGATGATGAGTTGGAGAGAGCGAGACTGACCGTTTCTTCACGCTCTTTCTTGCAGCTTGAGCTCTGTTCATCGTTGATCCTAACACGCTCTTATCCACAATGGTCGACTCAACATGACGGTGAGATTCTTAATCGAGCGACTCTACCGATGACTTTGCTTCACTAAATTTATTATGGAGTGGAATTAATCCCAAGTGCATTTTTCGCATGGCTATTAATAAAGTGAGACTACAACACAATGTTCTTCTCTTAATCAATGGGGTTTACCAGTTGTACAGTGAAGCCTACGTGCGTTGACTTGCTGGATGACAACCTGTGGCAGAAGATTCTCCTCGATGGGTTGTAAGTGGATAATGAGAAAGGCAATCGGCGGTCCGTAGAACATGTGATGTATTCCCATCCGTATGATTTCTTTTTCTTTCGTTTGTTGCTTTGTGAA
The DNA here is from genome assembly GCF_036884655.1 of Musa acuminata AAA Group. NCBI lineage: Eukaryota > Viridiplantae > Streptophyta > Magnoliopsida > Zingiberales > Musaceae > Musa > Musa acuminata. Next base: position 2,441,003 of record NC_088332.1, read on the forward strand.
CAGCAGAAGGAAAAGAAGAAAAAGTCAAAGCCAAACCAAGCGGGTTGAAGGTGTAGAGGAGGACGACGGATCCATGCGAGAGGGGAAACAAGAACGGCGCAGATCATGACGTCCGATCTCAGCCTAGAAAACACTTTTCGAGCGGATAAATTATATATGTGCGATCATTTTTCGGGCATTAACGCGGCCTTTGACGAGGTTCATCTTGACTGGTAGATTTCTCGAGAGGTGATTAGATTAGAGAGTGGTAGACTATTCTTAAACTAGCCGGCCATGTGGAAGATCAATGGAAGTCAACTTTGATATCCCCCGTCGATCGATGCGTAGCTTCTTTTGGTTGACCAACTCATTCTTTTCGTCCGTCTCGATCGGAATCCTCGCCCCATTAAGTCGATTCCGACTCCTCATTCATAGCGAAGGGATTTAATCCATCGATCGGCCCATACTAATTGCTAGTGTGGAATCCTCTTCCATCAATGACTTCGATCTCTCTCCGATCAATTGTTTCGCGGAAAAGGCAAAAAAAATCCCCAAAGGATATTGTATTGAGTGGAGATCCGAGTATATAACTTGAGGAATGGCCATCAAAGCATTAAGAAGGTCAACTCCTGGCTTGAGGAGCAATCAAGTGGTCAAATACATCTCTTTAGATTTATGCAATTGTAGATCTCCATGCGAGATTTCATTCTTGAGACATTCATTATATTCAAACTCAAAACAGTTGATTAACCTGGATGAACAATTGTTTCATCTGTATCCACCGAGATGAGAGGTATCAATCAAGATTGGAAGTAACGTAGATGGATCCATTATTCTTTTGAGTCGACAACTGCATCCAGTTCCACATCAAAATCAAGCAACTGAGCAGAAGTCATAGATCTATCAAGTGGTCACAGCTTATAGATTTTTTTTTTTCTAACTACTCTGTGAATCAAATCTAAACTAAGAATCGGTCTTCAGAACTGTTTGTGTGGTGACTGAGTATCCAACTAGTGGAAGCAAATTTGCAAGTTCTCATAGTAGCCAAAGATTTATTATCTAATCTTCTGAAAGAAAATATAATTTTATACTCCCAACATTCTGGTTGATAGGGATAATACCAAGCACTATTATCTCCCTCCGCCGTGTAGGTTAAAAGACAACATCTAAATCCAAAGGCACGAGAACCAAGAGTCACACTGCCTGCTCTAGGTTTTGAAAATGGCCCACGTAACCAACCCCGACTTATACATCAATAGAAGTCATATCTTTGCACTAATAATAGACAGCATGGTCTGTCTTCACCCGCCTTCCCTTCTCGACAAACGATAGAGGGACCATGCCTTGACCTGAAGAAGCAAGGAAGTCTGACCGGAGGCGTTATTCTGATAGTCCTTGGACGTTGCCCCTGAGAACACATGCCGTCAAGCTACCTACATAAAATGTTTTCGCCATGAGTAAGGGAAGTCTTGAAAGAGGTTTGTCCGTTCTACCCAACGCCTCGGTATAAAAGTCATGCCCCAAACTAAGTCAGGGTAAGCAAGCAAAAGAGACTCTTTACTCCTTTAATTCATTGTTAGTTCACTTTGACTATCTGATTTTTTAAAATTATTAATCACTTAATTTTTTTTTAAAAAAATCGAATTCTTGTTTTCACAAAGAAGATAATGTTTGCATGCATGCAGCATTGGGCTCATGGCCGAGCAAGCAATCGTGCTCGCAAACTCCATTCCATTCCACACCACCAAATGAAAGCTTCACAGAAGACATCCATATTTATTTATTTTCATTTTGCATGGGAACAAAAGATCAAAGAGCAATCAGGACGTGATTGATCCTATACTTGGTTGATGATGTTGCCGAACAAGTGATTTATTGCGAAGGTAGCTCGCTACTTCGCCACCGGAACGACAGTCAAATATGGCGAACAACCCAATCTCATTGGCATTCACCTGCTTGAGCTCGGCCTTGCTTCCCTTCAACCAAGCGCAAACCGTACGTGAGCTTCTTCCGCTTCTCCTACCTGATAATTGCACCACTATGATCAGTATTTCTACAGGCAGGCTTGTACGTGAGCGAAGTTGATGGTTAATTTTCCTGAGTGCCACAGATGATTTACTAATTACAAGGAAAGATTGATAACACACAATTATAAGTTGAAAGGTTGATAGGCCATCACTACTGAGAAACTACTACAGACCATAGAATAGATTACTCCAAAACTTAATCCCAAGCAAAGCTGCACGGATCTAAAGCAAAAAAGCTTGAAAGATGTCCCTATGACTGAATGGATCTGCAATTTAGCTGATGTCTATCTATCTTCCTTGAGAGCAAAGGGCCATTTTGGCCTGTACCCACCGACCATTTCAGCTCTGATCCATACATAGCTTACCACCGACTCCGATTGGGTCCAAATCCATTACGTAACGAATAATCATAATAATAGACAATAAACACAAAAAAAATGGAACGGGCATTTGATGGAATTTAGGATCTAAAGCGACCAAGAATCAATAAGTTACATATGGCATCGATACAGAAAACTTGGAGTCTCGGCCTGTTAAAACGCCGACGCTTCCCAGTTTGATCATCGACTTGGAGAACTGAGCAAGAAAGAGCTTTGGATCATCAACATAGGATGCAGCCAATCGACTAGTGAAGTCGGTGAAAGCCAAGTTCTGGTCTAGGCATAGCACCGCCCTGTAATCGAGAAAGCCTCGGTAGAAAGAGGTGTTCAAAGTGAAAGGCGAGGAGGAGGCAGCTGCTGCTTGTTTCTTGAAGACTTTGGGAAATACTACAACACTCAAATAATAGATGATAAATTGACAAGTATAGCTAAGCCAGGCTTCATGTGGGCATCATTCGGCTCAAATCATGCAAAAAACGAAAGCTAAGATTCACTTCAACAGATCCCATTGTCATGTACTGAGAGTGAGTCCGGGATCTTCAGGTTCTTCATATTATCTACCGGCTCAAGTTGGCCTTCCAACTTGAAGTCATCGCTACCATTTACAAACTTGAGCTGACCTCTTAGATTTTGGCTGTTTGTAGTGTTATGTACAAAGCCCTTGTTGGCATTAGCAAAGGATCGACTCCAATCATTACCACTGATGTCATTTGGAAGCTCAGCTATTGTGGCATTATCAGATATGCAGTCCAGAGAGCTGCTGCTGCTTCTATGTGAAAGCCTTCCACTTTCTAACAGTCCTGATTTCTGGCGCTATAATTAGGAGTGACAACAGGTGCGGTTGTCCTGAAACAAGAAAGAGAATATATATATATATATATATATATATATATAGAAGAAAATATAATTAGGAGTGATTACTTATAAGGGCAAAGCAAAAGATACTCGAGCATTTCAAACTGCAACATGGATGATTTTGGCAAAGTTATCAGAATCAGACCAGACCTTGGTTGCTGGAACATGGATGTTTGGAGATAGTCAAAAACTGGAATCAGATCTTTCGATCTAGTCTCAATTGTACAGCTTGTGATCTTTTCTATCTCAATTTCCCCATGGATATTATTACTGTTATGTTCTTTAATATTCTCAGCAATCATCACTTGAAAGCAAACCTGCAAGTTCAAATTCATGCAAGCATAAAAACGCAATGATCAAACAGAAGAAAAAGAACCCATCAGGCAAACAATCAAACTCCAACAAAAGACATGAAAATACCTCAGACTTTGCCCATAGTGGGGTACAAGCTTCATGAACATGCAACTCTACCTCCGATAAGTATGCGTGATGAGTTTCTTCACCACTAAGCTTCCCTTTCATGTCCACAACACTACCAGCAGGATAGATGCTAGTCCCCTTTCTAAGCCCTTTCTGCAAAATTTTAGCACTCTGGTCATTTCCATGATCACCGTATATGTCCACATTGTCACTCCTGTCTCTTCTGTTTCTCTTATGACAGACATCCCATTTCTGAAGCGCCTCAACATCTAACCTTGCATCAGCTTCTTGTATTGACTGATGAGAAGCATTACTTGAGCCAGATACACCACTGATGCCATAATTTTCACCTATCCATTGCAGCAACACATATTGTATAATACAGCCAGAAGGCGCAAATACAAGCAAATAATATTTTGTCCTGACTGAGCTGATATCAATCTGAAGACCAGAACCCTTGCAGTTATGGAATGACGAAGCAATAGCACCATAAAGAGGACTGACCTTGCCCGTCGCAGCCGCTGCAGCACCTCTGACGGCACCTTTTAAACCATTACTCCCATTCCTTATTCTGCTTACGGCTGATAACGTGAGTGGAGTACCAGACACAAAAAGCATCTGGTGGCTATGCTTCGAAGATGATGAACTATAAGGTAGATGTCCTGATTCACAGCAACTGTTTGCAAATATACCCTCACTTAAATGAGGTTTCATAGTTGCTCCAAATGCCGGGAGTGCAAATAAATGACTGGTTCCTCTTGAAGAGCTTATCATTATCCATTTGCTGTCATCACTAAAACTGATGTCCTGTATAATCTGATAGGAGGGCACAAAGGAAATTATCAAATTATATGTCAACAGGTCAAAATTAAGAGAAACATAAGAATTTGCAAGAATGATTACCGCATTCATTATGCCATGCTGCAACCTGTAAAGAAGAATGCAAGTTCCTTTTATATCAGACTCTGGAGCCTCCATGCGGAGAGGGTGCAATACCAAAAATGATGATGTTGTGACCATGAATAGAAGCTGTCACTAATAACATTCCACTAGGGTCGAAGTACATTGCAGATATGACTGATTTAGAAATAAATGTCTCGAATTATGACCTATCAATTCAAAGAGAAACAATTCAACTTTTGGATAGATAATTTTTAAACTAATAGCTACCTATTAAGAGGAAAACATATCCCATATTAATCTTTTACCAAGCTTAAGAAGGTAGACCATAGAACAAATACGAATTATAACATTCACAAAAGTACAGAATTCTATTAATCTTTTACCACGCTTAAGAAGGTAGACCATAGAACAAAGACGAATTATAATATTCGCAAAAGTACAGAATTCTATTAATCTTTTACCAAGCTTAAGAAGGTAGACCATAGAACAAAGCCGAATTATAATATTCGCAAAAGTACAGAATTCCAAACCCAGAGTACAGCATCATACCATGCCAGCATTTTCTGTATCAGATTGTTGTCCATTCATAGTACCATTGAGTTTCAAACTGGAATTCCCTTGCTTTCCAGAACCATTATTGTCCACAAGAAAATCTGAGTAATACTTGGAGAGCTTCTTATATCCCATGTCTCCAAGTGTCACTAGGCCAGCGGCAAGCTGCTTACTTGATTGATTCCTTTGCAAAGTTTGCTACCAAACTACCATTTGAATGTGGCACGGACACACCTTGTACCAATTGTTGGGGGATCACACGGCCGGTGCTTGAAAATGCTACTGGGTTACCACTGTATGCCAGCCACCTTGTACCAATTGCCAGTGGTCCATAACCTATGCCACCAGAACCAGGGCAAGCTGGAACTACGGGGTAAGTAAGAACCGTATATTCTCTCTCCAAAGTTGCAGCATCTAAACAATGTATCTGCATCATGAGTCATATTAATGCTATATCTGTGCAGCTAAAACTTGTTGAGGATTAAAAAAAAAAAAGTAATACCTACCTGGGTAGCTTGACAAACCACAATAACTCGAGAACTGCATCTGACAGAGAAAACAGCTGTCCTGAACTTCAAGACATGTACATAATCATGGGTCCTTAGAGAATAAAACCCGAAGATAAGTAGATAACAGATTATCATTACCCAGATCATGATGACCATTGGACTTATTACAAGGAGTGTCACTGCACCCTTCTGTTCTACATCGGCGTGAGAATAAAACCCGCTGTTAAGTAGATAACAGATTATCACTACCCAGATCATGATGACCATTGGACTTATTACAAGGAGTGTCACTGCACCCTTCTGTTCTACATCGGCGTCATTTGTCACTGGACTCATTTGGTGATTCGCCTGTTTTAGGTATGTAATTATCTTTTATCACTCTGTCCACACTTTGCACGAGAATGGCACATAGTGGGGATCCGATGAGGGCTAGCACAGCCTGTGGAAACAAGGGCGAGCACAACAAGTAAAGGGGAGGAGAAGTTAGGGCAATGCGGCTAGCAATCGTCGCAAGAATGACGAGAGCAAGACATACAGAGACGAGCGAGAACGACGAGAGCAAGACATGCAGAGACAAATCTTGGGCAATGGGGTCCATGAAGACAAGGATATGTCCGATAAGAGCTAACAAGGTTCGGATATAGGAGTGACGAAGGGAGGTAATGCGATGCAGTACATATGCGACAAATCCAATAAAGATAGAGGTAAAATATTTTTTTCACATAAGAAGAAACATCATAAGTGCTCTATAAATTTCACGAGAACTTTTAAAGGTTATAAGTGCTCTATTTTTTTTTTTAATTATAAGCAACCGCGGGGGGGGGGGGGACCCGTGACATGTGAAGACGCTAGCGAAGCTGACGTGACCCGCGAAAACGACGAGAATAATAACTATGTGAAGATGCGGACAAAAGCTAACGTGACCCGTGATAACGACAATAATTCAACCTTGGGTGCAAGTTAGAAAAGGCAATAATAATTCACCCGTGAATGTTTTGGAATCATTCTCAAAACGTTCCATACTATTAATTATTATTTATATTATATTTTATACCTATTATATAATATAAATTATTATTAAATATTATTTATTATATATTATTAATCTTAATTAATTTAAATAAATAATTTTCGACTCTATAAATATATCAGACAATTGGTTTGAAATATTAACAAATTTGAGCTAGAGCTAAAGCTATAGTCATGGAACTTCTCTTCTTCCCGTTGCTTACGACCATGATTATTATAGGAATATTATTCCTATTCGTCGAAGGTGTAAAAAATCTAATACGTTGTCAAGGGATCCAACCCGCTATCCATCTTTTTTTAATGACACTACTCCGTGAGTAGTGTTATTAGTTTATCGTACTAGTTTATCCTTGTTTGTATTCGTGTTTTAAGTTATGTGTCTGTATTCCTGTTTGTAATTTGTACCATAGTTTTGTTGTACTTTATTTTGTCTCGTCTTTGTGTTTAGTTTTTTTTTTTTTTTTTTCGTCTGATCTTTTTTTATCTTATGTATTGTGTTTTATTTTGTCTAGTCTGTATGTTTGTATTTAAGTTTAAATGAATGCAAGTATGAGATTTTTTATAAATTTAGTTTTTATTCTAAAATGAAAACTGTTCTAATAGAAAAAAAAAATCATCGTCATCATCATCATAAAATGTGACAAGAACATAATTTAAATAATATATTAATATAATATTTATCTAAAAAAATTAATAAGAAAAAGCTTACTAATTATTTTTCCAAAGCCGGTCTTGGCGACGCCGAGGATGTCACGGCCACAGAGAGTGTGTGCAGGGGAGGCGCACTGGATGTCGCTTATATCGACATACTTGGGCGCAAGGCCGTCCTTGGTTCTCTATGAGATGGAGAGCTGCCGGAAGAACCGGACTCCGGCATAGGGAGAGAAGCCGCCATCATCCTTGGTGCGGCCGTCGGGGGCGTCGAGCGGCGACGGGGGACGACGAGTGGGTTGGTTCCGGGGTTGAATGTCCCCGCCTCGATCCACGAGTCCAGGAGCTCGATCTCCTGCGCCTACGAGAGCCGCCGCTGCTTGCGTGTGCCGGAGCTCTTCACCCTGGGGCTGCGCATTGTCGATTTGATGGGAGTAGAGTCGCTAGGGTTTCCATAGAGCCAGAGAGAGAGCGAGAGAGAGAGAGAGAGGGCATTGTTTCCTGCGGCTAGTACCAGGACGAGGGCCCGTTTGCGAATAGTTTTATGGGAAGCACCTTTTTTTTTTTCTATTTTCAGTTAAAATAGTTTTTTATTTTAAAATAAAAATTAAAACTATAAAAAGTCTCGTACTTCTATTCATTTAAACTTAAATACAAACACACAGACTAAACAAAATAAAACACAATATATAAGATAAAAAAAGTTAAAAAAAAAACTAAATACAAGATAAAATAAAATACAATATAACTATAGTACAAATTACAAACAAAAATACAGGCACATAGCTTAAAACACGAATAGAGACAATGATAAACTAGTACGATAAACTAATAACACTACTCACAAAGTAGTGTCATTAAAAAAAGATGATAACAGGTTGGATCCCTTTGATAGTATATTGAATTTTTTACACTTTCAACGAATATGAATAATATTTCTATAATAATCACGATCGTAAGCAATAGGAAGAAGAGAAGATCCATGACTCTAGCTCCAGCTCTAACTCAAACGTATTAATATTTCAAACCAACAGTATGATGTATTTATAGAGTCAAAAATTATTTATTTAAATTAATTAAGATTAATATTATATAATAAATAATATTTAAAAAATATTTATATTATATAATAAAATATAAAATAATAATTAATGGCATGGAATGTTTTGGGAATGATTCTAAAACATTCCTGGGTGAATTATTATTGCCTTTTCTAATTTGCACCCAAGGTTAAATTATTGTTCGAGTCACATTAGCTTTCTCGCATCTTCACATAATTATTATTCTTGTCGTCAGGTGTGTATAATCAAATCCCGTGCTAAAGAGCCGATAAATATATAAGTGCTTTATAATATTTTTTTTATTATAAATATTTTTCAGGAATTTACCTATTTTTAAATCTTGCTACACTGCAACTAAAATCAGTATTTAGGCACTACAAAACTTCTTTTACGTAAGGTGTTCACCCAAGTTTCAATTTGATTCCAACAAGTTTCATTCTGACATTTATATTTCTTGGGGAGAAAAAGCAATCCATAAAGATATAAAATTGGCATGCAACTATAACATGGTGTTAAAGTGTATCATGCTTCATATACAATTTTCAGCTTGAAGCCTAGGCCTGTCATGCTTGGCTCAACATTGAGACTAAATGTATCGTGAAATAAATGTACCGCCCGGTACGAACGATACGGCTCGATACGACAGACCTTGGTGTGAACAACGTTGAAGATAACTGGTCAGTTAATTAATCATATCCATTTTTTCTCAGGATATATATATGTGATAATATCACACCGGCACCGAGAGTCCAATAATAAAAAATATAAAAATAATAGAATATGTTCCACGAGGATAAAACATTTTATCTGGACCTATAACATGACTTCTACAAGGAAAAAAAATTCTTTCGGTGGGGCATGTCCAAGGACTTCCTTTTGACAATAATTCCGGATGATATATATTTTTTACTGAATATAAAGAACCACCATGCAACAGTAAAGCCAATCACTAATGACAATAGGGTACCTAAAATCTACATGCAAAGAAACATGGTGAAGGTAATTTAGTAATATAATTAAATTCAAATTTTGAGATATGCATGTAAGTATATATTGCAATTCTCAAATCTATTCTAACACTAGATGAGAATATAGCATAATGTTCCATAAATACCTGCACCAAGAAAATTATTTTTGGAGGAATCTTCATATAATGCGATGTCTTCAGCATACTAGTAAAGTGCAAAAAACCATATGTTGTGAATGCTATATTTGCAATAGGTCTACCGGGATACAAGTATCCAATTATGATCTCCAAGAAAAGCTTTACTGAAAACCCCTGCAACACAATAATTAGTATATTAAAAAGCTGAGTTAAAAGGGAAAATGTTTAGGATATTAGCATTGATGACTCAATATTCATATCTTTCATCTTACCGAATTAGCAGTGGCTGCAAGTACACCGTCTGGAAACAAAAATATAAACACCAAGGCACAAGCCAATAGAACTCCCCAGTAACGAAGTTGAAGTTGCTCACTAAATATTTCACATACGAGGATCACAAAACCCATCATCGAGAATAGTGTAGAGTAGAACCACCAGGGAATAGACTCATAATTTTGCTTCATCAATCTCGTGTGGATATCTTGCCTTTGACTCTGATGTGACTTGGCAAACTGATTGCCATATTGATCTGCTTATGCTGAAAGAGTGAGAAATCACTTTTAACATGTAAATGGGAAATTTTGATTCAAAAAGATTATAACATATAATTGTTATAATTAGGTAAGATATATTATGAATATGATTAAATTCTGAATATGGTTATTGGTTAATAAAAAAGAAATTCTAGGATTCTTTTAGGGATATTCTTGATGGGAGTAACTCTCTTAATAATTTATCATAGACTCTCAACTCTCGTTTATAAATAAACAGAACAGGACTTCTAGGACCTAAAATTTCTCCCTCCGACATAAAAAATATCCGATGAAAAAATAGGAAAGCGTTTGGCATCGTAGCCATTGTTCCAATAAGTCAATGGTACGAGAACATCAAGAATAAAAATGAGTCGAGCCATCGTGTTGACCATCACAAATGTAGGAGTTGCCAGAGGATTGCCTAGGTAGCCTGATATGGTCATCCAATCCAATGCTAAAGAGCCGATGCCTAATCTATAGAATCCAGAACCAATTTGCTGCGCAGTTATCGAGTCTTTCCATATCCAACAAACGAAAGAAAGAGCAGTGATTGAAGGAAAAAAGTAACCAGGAATGATACTGTAGGTAAAACTTACAACGAAGACTATGATGATGAACTGATATCGTAACAATTTTCCCTTAGCTCTTTCCTCCGGCTCATGTAATACTCTGCAAGCGCGAAACAACAAAGACACACGTTAAACAAACAAAAGTGAACTCTTTCCTTCTTTGCATTGTTTAGAAGAGACGACCAAAAGAAAAAGGGGCACGCAGCCTGTAGAAGGAGACGACTACTGGAGTCGAAGGCCACCACATATAGGGCGAGTCCACTAGCAACTTCATGAATATGCCAGCAAACCTATATCCGAGAAACTACACACCATAAGGCACCGTCAACCGAACTTACTCGATCGGAGAATCATCCCGAATCGAACCTGAAAGACGAGAGGGAGGGAGGAAGAAGAAAAAAATTACATGGTGCATCGGGCGGTAGCTAAAACGAAAAATGTCACGGCACATCACCTTCTTCCTCCGCCATTTGGTTATGCGTCCTGTAAGAGAATAATCAGTATATTGAGCAGATATATAGTGGAAAGAAACGAGATGTGGGAAGGAAGGGATTAGGATTGGGTTGGAAGAAGATATTGTTTTGATGCGAGCTAAACCCACCGCAAAAGCCACAGATTAGGATATAGTGTTCGATTTTGCTCCAAAAGTCCACAGAATCCTCAGTAAACCCACCGTAAAAGACCACAGGAAAACCAAACACATCAAGATCTAAACTTTCGCAAGTTTACGAGTTCCGGAAGTCCGCAAAAGACTGAAAGATCGAAGCTTTTTGGTTCCGTTCAAGAATTAAAACAAGGTGATACAACAATGCCGCATCAAAGAAGAAAAAAACTGCATCGCATCAAGGAATAGGGAGGGAGATTTACCAGAAATATTCGACAAGGAAACAGAAACGAGAGAGGGGAGGGGGAAGGGAGGAGGAGACACTAAGACTTCCTTGCTGCAGACAGATCGGGGTCCAAAGAACGGGAGGGCTCTTTATCTTTCTTTATTTAACGATGGATTGGAGGCGCTCACGAATAGCACTACTGCGTGAGTAGTGTTATTCGAATAACACTACTAAAGTAGTGACAGTTTCAGAGATCTTAGATCATTAAGACAGTTAGTAGGTTGGATCTTTCTTATCTTCCGTGAATAAGAGTAATTAGTATTCTTAAGTTGATCATCACAGCAAAATAATAATAATAATAATAATAATAATAATATATTATATATTATATATTTATAGGTATAAATACAATATAAGTGATGCTAATGGTATAGAACATTTTTGAAATAGTTCCAAATTGCATTCACGGGTGAAAATTTCCTTTATTGGCAACTGCAAAAGCCTCTGTATATAGTATCCAAGTTTGGATTATTGTCGTTATAAAACAAACACGGGTCACGTCAGCGCGCGTCTTCACGTGGCGCCACAGGGTCACGGCAACGAGTGTGTGTTGAGACTACGCAGCTGCCACCACCCACCGCTGGTATCTCCTCCATGTTCTATCTATCTGGTAAGAAGACCAGCATGCGTGCATTCTGGATTGCGTCCAACACATGCCCCCAACAAAGACTTCGTTGAGTCATTTCAGCATCATCCATAGCTTACGACGGACTCCGATTGCGTCCAAATCCCTTACGTAACGAACAATCATAATAATAGACGATAAAAACAAAAAATGAACGGGCATTTGATGGAATTTAGGATCTAAAGCGACCAAGTAGCAAAGAGCTTTTAGCACCCATATGATCCAAGGAGGTACAGCATCAGCCCAAGTGACTCGAGAATCAATAAGGCTTGTTGTTACATATGGCATCGATACAGAAAACTTGGACTCGTCTCATGTTCCATCGTTTATGCTTCGACAATTTGATCTGATCTCCCCGTCTCGTCCTGTTAAAACGCCAACGCTTCCCAGTTTGATCATCGACTTGGAGAACTGAGCGAGAAAGAGCTTTGGATCATCAACATAGGATGCAGCCAATCTACTAGTGAAGTCGGTGAAAGCCAAGTTCTGGTCGAGGCGCAGCACCGCCCGGTAATCGAGCAAGCCTCGGTAGAAAGAGGTGTTCAAAGTGAAAGGCGAGGACGAGGCAGCTGCTGCTTGGTTCATGAAGACTTTGGGATCTTTGCTCACGTTCTTGATCTCCACCACCTCAAAGGGGCATTTGTGTCGGAGCGTATCGAGCAGGCCAGGATCTATGTGCGGGTCAGCTAAACCGCTACCACGGAAGTTGTAAAGCCTGTCGATGAAGAATCCACAGTGGCACAATCCAATGCTATGAGCCCCTACAACGATCGAGCAACCTTACCGTGAGAGACTCCAAATATTTCGACGTTGTGATGCATTCCATGTATCATCTCAAAATTAACATCTCATCTACTTTTGACTTGAGATCTTCTGATCAAATGATTTGTTCTAACATGACTTTTCCATCGTCCACGAACTCTTCAAAGGTCAACAGATAAATGGATAACATCTACCAGGTCATAATAATTGATTAGAACTCACCCAATCTCAGTCTAGCCTGATGGCCGAGCCCTCGTTTAGCTTAGCTACTGGGGACTTCCTAAATCGACTCGGGTTAATCCGAACATGAGCACCCTTCTTTCATCCTTCCAAGGTCAACTTGTCGTTCCATGGGAGACTTCGACGGTGCATTGTTTCCGTTCTCCGATGAGGGCGCAGACTCGTACGCCATTAATGCCATGCACATGACATGTGATGATGCACTCAAGCGCCTACCGAGAGTATCTAGACGTACTATATTCTTTGTTGGACTTCTACTCTAAATCTTAGTGGAACAGCTTAGACAGTCGAAGTAAGATAGCCATGAAAACAAATCTCTCTCAGGTGAGCTAAAAAGTGTCGCACGAAATGAGGGTAAAACTTACCTAGTAGTGTTGTGAGATCTACCAAATCAAGGTTGATCGTTTGGAAGGCAGATAGGGCAGCCTGGACGGAGAAGGACGGGCCAGGAAAATGAGCATCTTCCATCAAAGAAACAGTCCCATCTCTTCGCCCGGTCGGAAGAGGGTACGCCTCTCCCCCTGACAGTGCGACCCCATCTCTTGCGGCCAGCGCTAATATATCAGCACAGGACACGACCCCGCTGCATTCCTTCTCCACTTCAGCCTTGATGTCGTCGATCACGTCGAACGCCCTCAGTGTCAGGTTGGGAGGAGCCTCCTTCTCCGCTATATTGTAATCGGTGCTGTCGACGAGCACCGAAGCATCACATCCCTGTAGCGAAGCAGATCTCACAACTCCTCGAAGAGAATAAACTACTGGATGGGTAAGAAATGTAGAACATACTTTGATGAAACAATCATGGAAATGCAGGCGGATAAGGCCGGCAGGGACTGATGGGTCCTTCTGGCAATGCTTTTGCACCACCTCTTTCACGATGAGCTCCGCCCTGGGGCATGAGTCCCTGTAGAAGTTCAGTTCTAGAGAGAAGGATGTGGTGAGAAAATGAGCTGCGAACAAGAGGAGGAGGGACGAAGAGAGTGCTGCCATCGCAGAGAAGAGCCTGTGCTCTCACAGCAGCGTCGTAGCAGATGAGGGCAACTTATGGGAGCTGCGTGCCATCACCACCAACGCTACAAATTTACGAGAGCCGTGCGATTCTTGTTTGTGTGTTCAACGAGATCTTGGGATGTCACATGAAGTCAACATCTAATTAATTAATCAATGCAGCACCAAATTTTAATCGACTGATTCCTCGTTTCCAGATCAAATTATGTCCTGTTTGGTTAAAAATAGCTGTAGATGTAAATACTTTAACCTCTCATCTCCAGTTTATTAGATCTCACTACTTCTCTTCGCTTGGGTTTCCGAGAAGGTCAAAGTCGCGTGGAATAGATCGTAAGCAACCGTGGATAGATTTATTGTCGACACGGCTCTTAAGCTCCGTAATAAGAGACGCTTTGAGTTTGACCTTTCTGAACTCGTTTAGCTTTCGGAGACTCGACTCCGCAGCTTCCGAGAAATGGGAAAAGCCAATGAAAGCCCATAGAGCTTCGTCCGAATGCCGTGTCTCACACAACTGAATCCAGACTCGAATCTTGAAGCGGTGGTGGCTCCTCCATGCATGAACCTGTTTACGAAATCTATCGTATCTATCTATCCCTTATTACCTGCTCGGATTGGCCAATCCAACACAACACAGCACACATGAAACAAGGATTGTATCCATGCAATTCACTCAGACATCCAATCGAGATCATAGCGAAACAATCATCTTCAAATCAAAACAAAAGGCAAGGAAAGCATCACACGATCAATCCAACATAACACGCACATCAATATCTGCATTCTTATATACCCGACACTAAACGATAGATAGACATATTTACAAGTTAGTGATGCTTATTGGCAATATAATGTGAAGATTCGTTATGTACAAATATTCCCAAGAATGAAATTCCCAACTTCCTTACATCATAACCTTTCATTTCAGAGTTGAATTCCTTTCTGCTTTGCATTTCCACAAGACGTATACATGTCTACAAACACAAGATTATATCTCCACCGACAATTAAAAAATAGTTGCTACACACCTGAGATCGCACCGGTTCTTAAAAGTTTCCCCAACTCAACTGTAAAAGACATGTCAAAACCGGGAGTTAGAGACAGTGTCCAAATCGCAAGCAAACAAATGGCTCCTTGAGAGAGTATAATCTTACAATTAGCACCATGATATATCATGGAAGAAAATGAAACATCCAAAGGGCAACATACATGAAAAATATATATATAAAAAGCACACTACAATAACCAAAATAATAAGGCGTGAAAGGTTTACAAATCAACAGCTTGGTGGCAAGGAAATTCGTAGAGTCCTAACCATAATGCAACAAAGAAAATGTGAATAATTATCTCCCAATGCTAGAATTTAAAAATGAAAACATATAAGTGAAAGGAACTAACTCTACTTTTAGACTATTAGTGGTTCACATATAGTTCCTAAAGCCAACCAGATAATGAAAGCTCATTCACTATGGACTCTAGTAATATCAAACAGTAAAGAGGATAATGATTAGCCATTATCAGAACAAGGTATGTAATACAGTTCACGAATGAATAGTAAGACGATTACCATACTGACAGCAATTCTAAGACACAACATGTTAAAATACTAAATAGACAAACTGAAAATAAATGATGTTTCAATTTATGCAGGACCGTACAATGATATGCCACTGACCAAGGTTTCAAATACTAGTCAGTACAGAGCATACCAACTGGTATATACCAGTCCAACAACGGAATAGTATCACACCATACCGGTCAGTATTTGAAACTGGACTGCATGAGTTATACTGCCTGGCAGGCACACATTGTACCAGTCCGTTAGATTACCGAAATCAGTATCAGATAGACACCTAATATCTTGACACCCACTCTTTTGTTTTACATGAAGGGTAAAAAATGTCGGACATTGAAAGAAAATACTACAACACTCAAATAAGAGATGATAAATTGACAAATATAGCTAAGCCAGACTTCATGTGGGCATCATTCGGCTCAAATCATGCAAAAATGATAGCTAAGATTCACCTCAACAGATCCCATTGTCATATCCAGAGAGTGGGTCCTGGATCTTCAGGTTCTTCATATTATCTACCGGCTCAAGTTGGCCTTCCAACTTCAAGTCATCGCTACCATTTACAAACTTGAGCTGACCTCTTATATTTTGGCTATTTGTAGTGTTATGTACAAAGCCCTTGTTGGCATTTGCAAAGGATCGGCTCCAATCATTACCACTGATGTCATTTGGAAGCTCAGCCATTGTGGCATTATCAGATATGCAGTCCAGAGAGCTGCTGCTGCTTCTATGTGAAAGCCTTCCACTTTCTAGCAGTCCTGATTTCTGGCACGGTATTGACCCCAATTTGTTGACAACAGTTGCGGTTGTCCTGAAACAAGAAAGAGAATATATATATATATAGAAGAAAATTTAATTAGGACTGGTTACTTATAAGGGCAAAGCAAAAATACTCGAGCATTTCAAACTGCAACATGGATGATTTTGGCAAAGTTATCAGAATCAGACCAGACCTTGGTTGCTGGAACATGGGAGTTTGGAGATAGTCAAAAACTGGAATCAGATCTTTCGATCTAGTCTCGATTGTACAGCTTGTGATCTTTTCTATCTCAATTTCCCCATGGATATTACTACTGTTATGTTCTTTAATATTCTCATCAATCATCACTTGAAAGCAAACCTGCAAGTTAAAATTCATGCAGGCACAAAAACGCATGATCAAATAGAAGAAAAATAACCCATCAGGCAAACAATCAAACTCCAACATAAGACATGAAATACCTCAGACTTTGCCCATAGTGGGGTACAAGCTTCATGAACATGCAACTCTACCTCCGATAAGTATGCATGATGAGTTTCTTCACCACTAAGCTTCCCTTTCATGTCCACAACACTACCAGCAGGATAGATGCTAGTCCCCTTTCTAAGCCCTTTCTGGAAAATTTTAGCACTCTGGTCATTTCCATGATCACCGTATATGTCCACATTGTCACTCCTGTCTCTTCTATTTCTCTTATGACAGACATCCCATTTCTGAAGCGCCTCAACATCTAACCTTCCATCAGCTTCTTGTATTGACTGATAAGAAGAATTACTTGAGCCAGATACACTGATGCCATAATTTTCACCTATCCATTGCCGCAACACATATTGTATAATACAGCCAGAAGGTGCAAATACAAGCAAATAATATTGTGTCCTGACTGAGCTGATATCAATCTGAAGACCAGAACCCTTGCAGTTATGGAATGCCGAAGCAATAGCACCATAAAGAGGACTGACCTTGCCTGTCGCAGCTGCTGCAGCACCACTGACGGCACCTTTTAAACCATTACTCCCATTCCATATTCTGCTTACGGCTGATAACGTGAGTGGAGTACCAGATGCAAAAAGGCTCTGGTGGCTATGCTTCGAAGATGATGAACTATAAGGTAGATGTCCTGATTCATAGCAACTGTTTGCAAATTTACCCTCATTTAAATGAGGTTTCATAGTTGCTCCAAATGCAGGGAGTGCAAATAAATGACTGGTTCCTCTTGAAGAGCTGATCATTATCCGTTTGCTGTCATCACTAAAACTGATGTCCTGTATAATCTGATCGAGGGCACAAAGGAAATTATCAAATTATATGTCAACAGATCAAGATTAAGAGAAACATAAGAATTTGCAAGAATGATTACCGCATTCGTTATGCCACGCTGCAACCTGTAAAGATGAATGCATGTTCCTTTTATATCAGACTCTGTGGAGCCTCCACGCGGAGAGGGTACAATACCAAAAATGTTGATGTTGTGACCATGAATAGAAGCTGTCACTAATAACATTCCACTAGGGTCGAAGCACAATGCAGAAATAGGACTTGAATGTGCCCTGAACTGGGCTATGACTGATTTAGAAATAATGTCTCGAATTATGACCTATCAATTCAAAGAGAAACAATTCAACTTTTGGATAGATAATTTTTAAACTAATAGCTACCTATTAAGAGGAAAACATATCCCATATTAATCTTTTACCAAGCTTAAAAAGGTAGACCATAGAGCAAAGACGAATTATAATATTTGCAAAAGTACATAATTCTGAACCCAGAGTACAGCATCATACCATGCCAGCATTTTCTGTATCAGATTGTTGTCCATTCATAGTACCATTGAGTTTCAAGCTGGAATTCCCTTGCTTTCCAGAACCATTATTGTCCACAAGAAAATCTGAGTAATACTTGGAGAGCTTCTTATATCCCATGTCTCCAAGTGTCACTAGGCCAGCGGCAAGCTGCTTACTTGATTCCTTTGCAAAGTTTGCTACCAAACTACCATTCGAATGTGGCACGGACACACCTGTAGCAGGATACATGTGTTGGGGGCTCACACGGCCAGTGCTTGAAAATGCTACTGGGTTACCACTATATGCCAGCCACCTTGTACCAATTGCCAGTGGTCCATAACCTATGCCACCAGAACCAGGGCAAGCCGGAAGTATGGGGTAAGTAAGAACCGTATATTCTCTCTCCAAAGTTGCAGCATCTAAACAATGTATCTGCATCATGAGTCGTATTAAGGCTATATCTGTGCAGCTAAAACTTGTTGAGCATTAAAAAAAAAGTAATACCTACCTGGGTAGCTTGACAAACCACAATAACTCGAGAACTGCATCTGACAGAGAAAACAGCTGCCCTGAACTTCAAGACATGTACATAATCATGGGTCCTTAGAGAATAAAACCGAAGATAAGTAGATAATAGATTATCACTACCCAGATCATGATGACCATTGGACTTATTACAAGGAGAACCACACCCATCAGGGTCATTGCCATCCAAAGTAACTGAACTATCTTCAACAACAATCAACAATGGGCGAACATCTGCAAACTTATCTTCACGGTATTTTGATGGAATTAATTTCTTTTGCATTTGAAGAAAGGAAACAGGTCCATCATGTCTTGATACCAGCTGTCTAACATCATCTGCCAGCTCAACATCCCAAACCTGGAAGCCAGATCTGTAACCCAACAAAAGAACTTGCCGAAGATGACCACCTTCACATTCCAATTTATCAAATCCAGCCCAGTACACCTTTTCACCAACATCAATTATTAACCAGTACCGAATATGCATTTAACATGTTACACAAACAAAGGAAAGGAGCACAAACATGAATAATTAGTGCTTAAGTGTATGCACATTTTAACTCCATATTGATGTTAGGCAATGTCACCACATATTACCCAGAAAAGGGGATGATAACGTCAACTTCTGAAAATAAACATACATTGGATGCAACCTTTCTTTTTAGATATCAGTTTTTACAATATGAAAATTAGTAGAATGTACGTCACTCTTACCACTTCCTAATTCTCAAATTGCTCAAATTCAATAGGAAGCAATGCCAGTCCTAACTAAGAAAGCCTTAAAAGAGCATCAAGTATCTGTTCACCTTTTTTTGTTAAATGGAACTAAGCAAGACTTCTGATAAATCGATGAATTAGATGATATAGTCTTATGGTAGCACATTAATGTCTCAATGTATTAGATGTCCATGGTAGTTTCATGCAAGGGCTGTTGTACCGCCTAATATAGTACGATACGGACGGTACATACTAATCCAACAAACTGCCGAGACACGGACCGCCGCCCCGTATCGGGCGGTATTCAAAAGGGAGGTTTGTATTGGGCAATACAAGCTTTGTACTGGGCGAAACGATTGAAATTTAACTGTTACCAAGTTATACCGATCAGCAATGATTGAATTTCAATCAATATTGATCAATGGCTATGATTCATCTTGATCCAATGATCAATTTGACTCTTAGACCACTTTGAAACCTAATTTAAACCCTCTCCCTCCCCTCTTTCACTCTCACAACTTCTAAACTCTCCTTCTCACGCATTCTCACTCTCTGAGGTTGATCGTTGATCATTCTTTTTCAAGGTTGAACGTTCTTATGATATGGAGCAGCAGGTCAGTGGCGATAACATAAGTTTTGGTATTCTCCAACCTCCCCACACATACATGTCACAACCATACTTACCTCAGGAGGCTCCTCGGATAAGTATTTTTTAGGATAATCAAGAGATAACCGTCACCACGTTGATGCACCAATGACATATAGTTTATCAGCACACTATGTCATTGGAGCAATTTCAAGATTGAATCCGACATATATACCATATCGATATATAAATTCATTGGATCGAGGACCTCAATCCATTGGCTGTAGAGGCCCACCGTTCATTTCGATGGTAAAAGCAGGTATATTCAATTTGTTGTAGCTATCTACTTGGTCTATTCAAATCTTTTTAACACATAATCTAACATTTCAACTCGTATCTTTGTAGATGATTCAATATCAATGGAAGAACCATTCGAAACATGTCATAAAGCTACTCTTCAAAGTCCAAAAAAAGAGAAATCTGCTATCCCTTCCTTATTTGAACATTTTCTTATTGAAATTGAACTAAATTTGCATTTAAGTTATAATTAAAATGCTATAATTTAGTTTTTTATTTTTCAGATATTTTCTGAGAATTTTCGACCATTTTTTGGTTCTATTGGTACGTACCGGCATATCAACATACGGTATGTTGGTACGAACCGGTATGTACCAATCTGAGCCTAGACCAGCACCACCAGTCAGCACAAGACTGCAAACTTTGGTTTCATGAACATGTTTAAATGTGTTATGAATCATCTGTGCTAGCATTGTCAACAGTTGCATCGCCAACTAATTACTGGTGCTTTGGTCATGCAACGTAGAGCATAATACTTAAAAAGTAACGTCAAGTTTTCCATAACTGAGGGACAACTATGTCGGTCTTCACAATACTTGTGAATTTTAATATTTCATAAAACTAAAGAAAAGGAGAAGGCCATAGCAGACGATTCAAAGTAAAATTTACCTTAAACTACAAAATAGTTATTTTTAGTACTATTAGTAGATCATATCTTTATTAACTCAATATTTTCTTGATTTACAATCAACAGATTGTTTCTTCTAGTTCTTGTGTGGGTTTATGGTCGGGAAGTATGTAAATAAATGATATCCTTTAGTACTAATTGTGGATCACAAAACAGTAGTTATCAGTTCCATCTACTTCAAAAGAAATTAAGTTTCAAAAAAGAAATTAAGTTTCGAAAAGAAAAAAGTATACTTCTGCATGAGCCAAATTCATCCTACATCCAGGTTTTTCAATATAGAGGAACACCAAGAAAAATCAGAATAACTCATCTAGTGCCAAATAGCATTAATAAGTTGTTACCACCTTTATAAAGACTAAAAAACACAAGTAATATACTTCAATTTGAGATATATATGGTTGCATTAACTAGGTCGACTGGCATTACCAAGTGCGCATGATTGATTTAAATCCTGCCAAAGCAATCAAGGAATATATTGTTCTTAACATATTACTGGCTATCTCCAATAGCAAGTAAAGTTTTTCTTAGTTAAAACAAATTTGTATTTTTAGATTTGAAAAAAATTTCTCAGATCATGTTGCATGCATAATCTATTAATAGCTATTGCATTCAGATGGACTTTTACACTGTATACCCATTCTGCATGAAGATATACTTTTCCATAAAACTAAAGCCAATTAGCATCACCATGATTATACATAATGGCAACCACACAGCACGAATCAATTCAAGTACTACAAGAATCCAAATCAGAAAGGTAAAAATGGATAGTATGTGCTATGTGGAATTTATGTTGTGTGATTCTAAATAGATACTGTCGTTGGTCAAAAGCTAATCACTACTCACGAAGTAACACGTCAACAACTATTCATTCAGTATCTGCAAGCTTGACAACCCAGATAATAAAAATACTACACGACTTGGTTCCGCATGTCATCATCTCTTTTTGGGTTGATTAATAAAGCAATCTCTAAAAGAAACCAGAAATTCATGACATCAACCAAGAAAATTCTCTCTATGCTTCAATATAAAGGGCGCATAGAGACGGTGACAAGAGAAAACCTAACTTCTGGCAAAATCCAGCTAAAATACCAGTAAATGAAAAAGGGTATTTGATTACAAAAGAAGAAACCTTTTATACCACTCAAGTAAAACAAGCATGAACTTCTCTTTCAATAATGCCATATTAATTCCTTCTGAAAAGAAACATAGAAAGGTAATTGTGCGATCAAATTACTCCTTTTTCCTGGCATAAAGTAAAATCCAAGGATCAACTAATTTTTGAGCTGAACTAAAGCAAAATAGAAGTTCATATAAAATCCCAAAGTAGGACCGGACCAGAAGGCTGCAAGCGGTACCTGATCGCGGCCTGCATCATCATGGCGATTGGAGATCGAAGACACTATGGACGCCCCCGCGGAACGCACGTTAGATGCGACGTTGGACGCACCCGACGACACGATCCTCATGTAATTCGACAGCGACCGGACCGAGAAGAAGCCGTTGCCGCCGCTCCGGCCGTTCCTCGGCGCACCGTCGTCCTGATGCTTCTGCGCATCGTTCTTCATCCCCCAACCCCCAAATTCCACCGGAAACGAACCCCGACGGAGCGAAACAACAAAGAAACGGAATCACGACTCGGGCTCGTCAAAGAAAAGTTATATCTTGCGTATCATGACCCGAGGGCTGTTTCTTTGGACTTTTCTTGGGCAACAAGAAACAGCCCAAACCCTTCTTCTAGCTGCGTAGCCTCTCCATCTCCCCCAGAGGGAAAAACAATAAACTAGAGAGAGCTCAACGCAAGATCCAATCTTTCTTCCCAAAACCGATCCTTCGATGAAGAAAACCTCGTACCTGCTCGATTCTACGCCTTCTTGATGGAAATCTAATTCAACTGCTCGGAGAAATTAGGGCTTTCGGGATCAATTTGGAGCTTTTCCGCGAGCTTATCTATTTATCCCCTTTTCGGGGGAACGATGACACGGAGAAGAAATGCGGGTGATCAGATAAAGAGTCCCGTTTACGTCTATCTCGTCTCCTCTCTCTCTTTCTCTCTCTCCTTCTTTTATTATTATTATTATTATTATCTATTTCGAGGAATTATTAATTATTATATACTACTATAAATATTAACCTTTCGACAGGTTTAATTTAATATAGGAAAACAAATATATCTAAATTCGATGAATTAAAGCAACGGAGTTTCCATGAGAGACACGTCTTTGTTTCGCCGGTTTTCCCCTCCACGCGGCGAAGACGAATCGAAGCTCGACAGGCAATAGGAGTGAGGGGTCCATGTACTGTGTCTCGGTTGATCTACCTAATCACCTACCAAGGTTTTACTAATTTTAAATACAATAAATGGTGATTCATATCTTCATTAATGATCCAAAAAATATTAAGATATTAAGTATACAAAAGATATCTCCTTAATTAATCAGCCCCTTCATGTAGTGGTGCGATTCCTCCTCGTCTTAGTATGTCGTCTGAACCATTCAAATCATTTTAATTTTGATTGGTTTCCCAAATCAAAATAGGATGTTGATGGTCAACCTCACCACAAGTGGCCACCTCTATTCAGTTTCCATTTGGTTGGAGCATCTATTTTAGTAAAAGTATAAGGTGCACTCTCTTGTCAAAAACCCTTTTATGTTATTGGTAACCCCTTACTATTAGTAAATTTTTTTAAAAATAATAATTTTTACTTTATTAATTATAATTTCTAGATTATAATTTTTACTTTATTATTTTCTAAAATTATTTAACATTTCGATACTCTCTCGATGTCATAGTCTCGATTTAAGGTAAAGACAATATTCTATCATCGTCTTTATCTTCCCGATCCATTCCTTTCCTTTTATTATTGTCCTCATCTACTCCCGACTCAATTATAAGCCGAAGAAAAAATGTCTCTGCTATTTCTCTCATAATCGAGATCCAAAAGATGTAAAATATAAAAACAAGCAAAAATTGAAAAGATGATCGAGTATTTATGTACAAATAGGATATTTTAGAAGTATTAAAATTTATAAAAATGGGTTGTAAATAACAAAAAAGAGTTGTGAATAGAAATCTACCTATTTTAATATTAAAAATAGATATATATATATATATATATATAACTTAAAATAAAAAAAAATTAATTTTGAAGGATAAGTGTATTTCTTGAATAATAACAAAAATAATTTTAGATAAATATTTCTTGGATGATAAAATAAAAGCAAAGACATCCTAAGCTATCGAATGTATTGCATAAATTTCTATTAGATTACACAACAATAATATGGAAAGAGAATCCTAAGCACATATGTCTTTTGTGTTTCAAAGCAACAACAGAAATTTAAACATGCTAAAGGGAAGAAAAAAGAATATGAATTTGGAGGAGGAGAATCCTACTTGATTAATAGAGAATAATAATACTACTGAGGAGTATCTCCCA
Organism: Musa acuminata AAA Group; assembly: GCF_036884655.1. Classification (NCBI taxonomy): domain Eukaryota; kingdom Viridiplantae; phylum Streptophyta; class Magnoliopsida; order Zingiberales; family Musaceae; genus Musa; species Musa acuminata. Next base: position 2,465,470 of record NC_088332.1, read on the forward strand.
TTTCTATCGTAAGACACAAACTATGGATTATGAATCACACGAGAAGTGTCTCTGCAAATAAACACGATCATGCCTCAATCATGTGAACTATCTATCTATCAGTAATGGTCTGATTGCGCCGACCAGGAAAAAGGAGGCATCCAAAGGACTCTTTGATATAAATGCTGACAAGGTGAAGCTGCAGGATCTTATGCCTTTACACCTTCAGTTCATCGTTCATCTTCATTCAACCTGAATGCAGTAGTCGAAGATCAAAAATCAAAACACTGCAGCCTCCTCGTTGGGCAGTCGCTGTCTTCTCTAAAGGATCTTATCCAAGGTTCCTTGACTTCCCTCCTTCTTCATTTGAAGGCAAAGGAACCCAAGAATGACACATTATCAATACACAGACAGCAGCTTCTCATCTATTCTTAATATATCATCATATATACACTTGCATGCTTCAAAACCAAGACATGAGATCCGAGGGAAAGGAGTGAGAACAAATGAGTGTTTGGTTCATCAGAAAAATACCCAGTTTCAAATATGAAATTGCCCCCCACCAAACTGGTCTTTTAGGCTACTGAGCCACCGTCCCTTTCTCGAACGACTTCTCTCCGCCCGTTCTTCGTTTGCACCCTTCAAAGGAGGAAACATTAGTCCAAATGCTAAGCAATGGTTGGTGGTGGATAGCAACCTCGACAACCAGAACTGGTCGCCTATTAGTCACCAAGAACCTCTCCTCTCTCTTCCACCTCGTGGCCTTCCCGTGTCGATACAACTCCTGGTTCTCCCGAAAGGAACAAACGGAGCATTATTTGGCTATCGCTAATTGATTTCGTTTTGTCGTGAGGTCTTTGAAGTCACCATGCAACTCTACATATCGCCGAGCATGAGGCAGGTCACGGTGTTCCCGGGGAAGGGGGTGAGGGAATTCATCAAAGTGAAGGTTACGTCGAGAAGGCTTTCTTGTAAGATGGTCATCTACTCCCTTCTCTTCCTGACATTCTTGCTCAGATTCATATTTGTGTTGACGGCAATGGATACGATCGAGGGAGAGACGCGATGCTCTTCTTTAGGTATCGCCATTCTTACCCCTCCACCCTTTTTCCTTTTCTTCTTCGCCTTGCATATATCATCAAGTTTCAGAATGAGATCGAGAGGATCGAACTTCTCTTTCCGATCCTGCCATTATCATGCTATACGAGCGACCGTTTATGCATTCTCTCTGACTTTTAGTTCATCAGACTCGATACAAAACCAAAAATCCAAAGTACTTCGATTTGATCGATCAAGCATATCATAGCTGAACCCATGGCATTGGGCATGCACCGGCTACACATTAATCAAGTTAGATTTAGTTGAATGAAGAAAGAGGCTTGGATACACTAACAAGTTGTTACTAAGAACACGATGAGTATGTTTGAAGTTATAATATTCAACATATATTTCCGAAGAGATAGAAGGGTATGCTAAGTTCAGGCAGCAAAAGATATAACATCTTCATGTCCAACTCCTAAGCAAAAGCAACTCTCAGAATAGTTGGCAGGCTGCAGATAGGGACTGGTGATACACACCACCGACTGATCGAAGAACATGATTTACTGTAGCAGGTTGCTGGCCTGTCACAAGCTGAATCTGGTGACATCCAATCTAAAAGACCTTCAACCAAAAACAAAGAAAAAGAAAAAGTTCTAATTCTTAAAAGGTGACGCTCGAAGAAAAAGATGTGTCTACCATCATTTCTCTTGTTGGGCATGGTGGGGTGAGGAGATTGTGACAGCTGAAAATTCCACTTCACTCTCCTCGGAAGCTATTGCAATCTGCAGTGGTAGATGTCCTAAAATGGATGAGTTTGCTTGATTACTTGCCCAATTCTATCTGTTGATACGACATGTTTTACCTTTTACTTCGGTCATGATATCCGAATTAGAATACCTTCTCAATGTACTCTGCTTGTTGGCCATATCTCAGGGTGCATAGGTAAGAGATTAGATCCAAGGATGTGGAGGAGGCTGGACTCGGTGGTACGTTTCAATCGCTCTGCACTTGGTCTCATCTTCAAGCATCTGAAGCGGAGGGGAAAAATCATACTCATACTCATAATCATAATCATAATAGTAGAATAAGATGATTCCAACTATGTTCTCTTGCAGAGGGTTCCGGAGGAGATATATCAAGTGTTAGAAGAAGCCGAGATCCAGGAGGCGATGCCTCGGGCGGATGTCCCTCAGACACTAGAGGCGTTCGTCGCAGAAATGAAGAGTAACAGATCGGATGCCAAAACATTTGCCCTGCGGCTCAAGGCGATGGTGAGTACGAGCAAAGCACTGGTTGTTGAGGACGGGAAACTGGGAGCGTTGACTGTTGACTTTCAGGTCTCGCTGATGGAGCAGAAGACGAGGGTGGCGAAGATACAAGAGTACCTGTACCGCCACGTGGCGTCCAGCAGCATCCCCAAGCCGCTGCACTGCCTGGCGCTGCGGCTGGCGCAGGAGCACTCCACCAACGCAGGGGCCCGCCTCCAGCTGCCGGCTCCGGAGCGGGTCCCGGCCCTGGTGGACCCCGGGCTGTACCACTTCGTGCTCGCCTCGGACAACGTGCTAGCCGCCGCGGTGGTGGCCGCCTCCCTCGTGGCCAACGCCTTCCGGCCGGCCGCGGTGGTGCTGCACGTGATCACGGACCGCAAGACGTACGCGCCCATGCAGGCCTGGTTCTCGCTGCACCCGCTGGCCCCGGCGGTCGTCGAGGTTAAGGCGCTCCACCACTTCGACTGGTTCACCAGGGGCAGGGTCCCGGTGATGGAGGCCATGGAGAGGGACCGGGCTGCGCGGTCGCAGTTCCGGGGAGGGTCGTCGGCGATCGTCGCAAATGTTAGTGAGAAACCAATCGTCGTGGCGGCCAAGCTGCAGGCTTTGAGCCCCAAGTATCACTCTGTCATGAACCATATCAGGATCCATTTGCCCGAGGTCAGCTTATCTATCCGATTCATCACGTCAGAACTCTTTGACATACATATCTAAGAGGTCTTTAGTTCCTTGCGCTGCAGTTGTTTCCTAGCCTTAACAAGATTGTATTTCTCGACGACGACGTCGTCGTCCAAGCTGATCTTTCACCTCTGTGGGACATCGATCTGCAAGGCAACGTAAATGGTGCAGTCGAGACATGCAGAGGCGCGGATAAGTTTGTGATGTCAAAGAGACTCAAGAACTATTTGAACTTCTCCCACCCATTTATATCTGAGAACTTCGACCCTCGTGAGTGTGCTTGGGCGTATGGCATGAATGTTTTTGATCTCGATGCGTGGAGGAAGACCAACATCAGTGTTACTTACTATCACTGGCTACAAAAGGTACATCTGAAGCTTTTATAAATGTTACTCCTTCAACTTCTGTCCTGCTCACAGCTTTGATTGTCCTTTTTTCTTTGCCATTCACTGTTCTTAGAACTTAGAATCAGACTTGAGTCTATGGCAACTGGGCACACTGCCTCCAGGATTAATAGCCTTCCATGGTCACGTTCACGTCATTGATCCATACTGGCACATGCTGGGTCTTGGCTACCAAGAAAACACTACCGTAGCAGATGCAGAGAAAGCAGCGGTGATCCATTTCAATGGCAGGGCTAAGCCATGGTTGGACATAGCGTTTCCGGAGATAAGGCCTCTATGGACCAAGTACCTGGATTTCTCAGACAAGTTCATCAGAGCTTGTAACATAAGAGCTTAACAGGATGGACATGGGGAAATGATCACTCCAAAGAATCGACCGTGATGGTTGCTGTGCTCTTATGCTTTCATGGGTTGATCTGATGTCAGAAGCTAAAGACCTATAATAGTCTTCCTTTTTACCTTTGTCTAGGAAAGATTTTGTTGATTTGTTGTTGCATTTTGGATCATAAATAAATGATGCAATTCTTATGAGTTCGTGTACAACAACAATTTACCAAATGGAATGAAATGCCACGTTCTTACGATACCAATTATAATTATACGTATCAGAAATAAATATTATCTCGGATAAAATTATAAATATGATATTTAATATAATGCTCATGTATGTTAGTGTTTTTTGGTTTGTTAATACTTTACACGACATGTAGAAGGACGGTCGAAGACTTAACAACCCTAATTTAGTTGGGTTTCAAAGATTTCGTATGAACACTTGTGAAAGATTTTGATATGTAGTAAATCATTTTGGATCCTTTGTTATGAAGTGTTTCCTGAAATAATTACATGTGTATCTCGAGTGGAGCGTTTTGTCTAACCCATTTTCTCTTTTATGGATCCTAAGAGACCATACGAGGTTTCGGGGAGGTTGATCTTTGCGGACGAACATGTAAAGGTGTCGTACGACTTAAGCAAAATCAACTAAGTCTGTGACATTCCGATACAAGAAATTTCCCCAAATTATTCTCATTTTCTTAGGAGAGATAAAAAAAAAGGAAAACTATCCGAATATTATCCAATCGTATCTCACTGTCCAAACCAGTCGCACAAGTATTATGAATTCAATTGATACAAAGGCTAAAAGCCTACGGAAAAGGACATCCATCTATACAGAGGAAGAACATCTAAGAACTAATGTAACACCATATTCAAGTATTTCGTAGTACATTCATAACATTCATTTTTCTAGAAATAATTATGTAATACATCAGAATTTTCATGAACAAGAATCTCAAATCGGACACAAGTTTTATAGGAGTGCTGAATGAGAGCGGTAAACTTATAGAAACTCAAAAATATGCAGATGTCCCTGTTGTTGAGGCAAATAATCAAACAACTTACGGGCCAAATATTGCAGGAGGAGTACACTCAACTTTCACGGACTTGAGACGAAGCAACACTTACTTGTTCGCCTTCCTTCCAGTCACATTGGAGACCAGATCACTGATAAACTTCACGGACTTGGTGACCGGCGAATTCGCGGCCATCAGATTGTACAAGACGTTCTCGACCTCCGCGATGGACGGCCTCCTCTTGAACGTGGTGACCATCTTCAGCTCCTCCTTGTTACCTTCTTCCTCCACCATGACCACCCACCCTTCCCCACTCACCACTCCATCCCTCACGCATTTCAACACCACACCGCTCCTCTTGCTGAGGACGCCTCGGACCTCCAACCCCATGAAGGAGTAGACCACCTCGAAGGAGCTCACAAAGCTCTCGGCGGCCCTGCCCAAGTCCTTCTCCTCCTCGAACCCCCACTGGGGGTTGAAGAGGACCACCGGCTTGGGGTAAAGGCAGTCGGTGACCGCTTTCATTTCCTCCAACTGGGACACCTCGGGCGCCAAAAAGACCGCCAAGTCCGTGGAACTCAGCGACTCGGACGTCACCGAGGCACAGTCCGAGTTGACGATCGAGTCGACCGAGTCGAACGCCTGCCGCGCCGAATCTGCCACCGCGGGAGAAGGCCACAAGATCAACAGCCTCGGTTTCCCGCCCTTTTTCCGGATGGACAGGTCAGAGAAGACGTCGAGGGCGAGCTGGGTGAGGGAGCCCGGTGAGTCGTCGACGACCGGTATCTCGACGCGGTACCGGGGATGTCTCAGCTTCTTGAGCTTCCTGGTGGGGAGGGGAGGCGAGTTGTTGAGGGGTTTCTGCAGGGTGGTGGAGAGGCAGAGCTTGGCCTGGGAGATGGCTTCTTCTCTAGAGGAGGGCGGTTTGTAGGGAGTGGGGGAGGAGAGGTCCCGAGTGGAGGAAGCGGTGATGCGTCCTAGTGAAGAGCTGACGAGTGAGGCAGAAAGGTGCAGTCTTTTGGGGAAGGGGGGGGACGCGTGTTGGAGGTGGACATTAGGATGATGATGGAGCGGAGGTGAGGCTCCGAGGCAGGTCTGGGAAGGAAGAAGCTTGAGGAGATTGGAGGCCATTAATTACGGTAGCAGAGAAGCAATCGCCATACACCGCTCCTTGGAGCCTGAAACGGATAAGCCTGTAGGTTAGGCTCCACGACCAAAAAGGCAATGCCCGTGGTCAGCATCATGTGAATTAATACGTTGACATTTCACTGGAGTGGATAATAAAGACTCGACGGCAAATTCCTTTTAAAAAAAAACACTACTATTTATTTTTTTTCCTTATAAAAAAATTATTTAAAAAATAAATAAAATTATCTTTAATCTTTCTCCTGTCATCTCCATCCATCACCTACCAATTTGTATCATCGTACTCTTATCTCGTCCATTGTTTATTATTATACTTTCGTCTATTAAGACAGGTTAAAATCTCATCGTGAGATCCTCACTTTTTATTTTTATCATAATTTGTATTGTTACTATCGTTTTAATCCTCACCTCTATCTTGAGCATCTCCCACTATGCCAATTTCGAGACAGACATTTTCAACATTCTGAATTTCAAAGCCCTCACCCCTCGTCTAAAAAAAACACTCAATGAATCAATAATAGTTTGAGAAGGAGGTACAAAATAATACCTAATGCGATCGGACCATCTCTTTCCCCTCTAAAAAGGTTGATGTTAGGGATGACGGGACGAAGACGAGGCTTTAATAATATTTTAATAATAATTGATGAAGGTAAGGATAAGGATGTAACCAACAAATGAGTGCAAGGGCAATGTTGATTGGTACGGAGATAACTAACGATGGCGAGGGTTGATGGGGTAAAGACATAGACAAACAAGGTAGAAACTAGAAGTAATATCATCTTTTAAAAATTAAATAATACTCGAAAAGATGTAAAAATGATTTTTTAAGAATTTATTTATTTCAAATTTATCCTGAGTTCCATGTTAGGAAAATAGGAGATTCGACTAGTAATCATAGAAAAACTATGTTGGGGGCATATCTGATAAAACTTGTCTTATATTTAAATTAATAAGAATTCAAAGAACTCAATAATATATATATATATATATATATATATATATATATATATATATATATATATATATATATATATATATATATATATATATATATATATATCTTCGGAGGTTGAACTTAGGTTTATTTTACAATGGACTTAGTTAATAGTCAAAATTAAAGTGTCAAGTTAATTTATGAGACATTTATATGAAATCTTTGGTGAAAATGTGTGTCAAATTTATAAATATTATAGTTATAACACTATAATTATAATTTATGTTAACATATAGAAGTCATAAATATAGCTATGAAACATCATTGAATTTGATCATCAAGTACCTCGTTGAATCTAATAACGAAGGATACATAATGAAATTTATGCATAAAATATTTTCGATAGCAATATAGTCGAATTCAATCATAAAACATCATTTGATTAAATTAATATGGTCATCAAGTGAATCCGCTCGTTTCCCGTGACATGAGACTTAGATGTACTAAACAATCAAAATTATTTGATATAATATATAACCCATCGATTAATGGAAACGGAATATTATAATAAAATCATGTTTGGATCAGCGGAAATAGAGAGTGAGAGAGAGAGCCAAAGCACTTTTGTCTTCTTGGCGCGGCGTAACACAGCACGAAAGGATGACCTTATCCGCCCTCGTAGCTCATCATCTCTTACCACTAATCATCTCTCGTGTTCGGAAAAGAGTCAGCAGTGGCATCCGACCACCAATAAGAAGGCATTCCACCCGCATCAAGTGGCTACGCCGAGCCACACGATCTGCGTCAACTTGGATATGATTACTTCACCAGAAACAGGTAAAAGGTCGGGTGGGTCCACTCGGATGCGACTCATCCCTAAATTTCCACTTTATGTGTTGGCTTTCTCTTATGACGAAGGTCGACGCCGTCTCGTGGTGACATGTGATTCCCACCCGTTAACGGAAGCCTCCAGGACGGTGGGCCCGAAAGCTCCTGTAAAGAGAGAGGTCTATTATTTATTAGTTCTGACATTTTGACGAACGACTTAAATGCCGGATAAGAGGAGCTAAACAGTTCACGAGATGATGCATGTCTGAAAAGAAAGGCCACACCTCAGTCCCGAGTCAGAGCCAACGGCAGGATGACGATAAAAATCTTCTGAGGCCATGAAGACGTGGTGCTCCATGTTTCTTCTCCGGTCGGTGCTGCCTCTTCCAATGGCCATCATCCTCGTGACATTTGCAGGAGGCACCAATTCCACGTCGCAGCATCACGGCGTAGAGCTCCTCCTGAAGCAATTAGCTAGCTGGAGGCAGCACCAAAAGGAATCCATGCAAGGGGAGGCAACAACCCCGGGCTACCGGACTCTCGTGTCATGTCTTCTCTGCTTCATTGCCGCCTCGGTTTCAAGCGCAGGAGGGGTCGGCGGTGGCTCCTTGTTCCTCCCCATCCTCAACCTGGTGGCTGGATTAGACCTGAAGGCAGCCACCACGTACTCAGCCTTCATGGTCACGGGGGGTTCGATAGCCAACGTTCTGTGCAACCTCTTCTTCACCAGCGTCGGCACTGAAGCAACCGACCCACCGATCAATTATGAGATCGCTCTGCTCTCGCAGCCAAGCATGCTGCTAGGGGTCAGCCTGGGGGTCATCTGTAACATCATGTTCCCGGAGTGGCTCATCACCGTCCTGTTTGCCGTCTTCCTTGCGTGCTCTACTTTCAGGACATGCAAGGCTGGGGTTCGATGCTGGCACGCTGAGACCGAGGAGACGGAAACGACCGATGGACACGGACGGGAGAGGAGTGTGAATGGCGCGGAAGAGGCTCTTCTCGGTGGTGCACAGAGTGGCAGGAGGATAAGGTTCCCTTGGAAGGACGTGGTGGTCTTGGTGATGATATGGGTCTGTTTCTTCCTTCTGCATGTCCTCGCAGGAGACAAACATGGGAAGGTGAGATTCTCCGGCTGTATTCCATCTTGCATGTCGTATGTCTTGCTTGACACTCGCAACATTTTGTCTGAACCGTCCACTAGTTGGATCACTCTCCTGTGGTCCGAGTGAGTTCTTCCCTCTCTTTCACGACAAGTAAAAGCTAATCTCACGTCGACGGGGCGTAGTCAGTCGAACATCGACAGCATGAAGCGCGGTCTGCTCTGTTTTGTTGGCTAATCGTTCTGCTGTTTAACTCAATATCGGCATTTCATTGATAGAGAAAATAAGCTCCGAAATGGTGTTTGATTGCTGCTTTTCTGAACTGCAAGTGCTCTTCAGGGTGCAATCAACTTGAAACCATGCGGAGTTGCATATTGGTTCATCACATTTTCTCAGGTCCCTTTGGCCATTGCTTTCACGGCATACGTGCTGTACGAGAAGAAGGATTCTCATCATCGGCAAGTAGACACCCAGGTCAGTCAACGTGCTTTCTTATTCTTTTGCTTCGATAGCCATCGATCACATCAGGAGATCACAGCAAACTCGCACAGGACAAAGCGCAAATAAGGATCCAGGGGTTGCCGGCGTTTGCATTTCCACTGGCGGCACTCTCGACAGGGGTTCTGAGTGGCCTATTTGGGATTGGTGGAGGACTCCTCCTAAACCCTGTGCTTCTGCAGATCGGGATACCTCCCCAGGTGAATTTTGAGGACACACATGGATTTATGTTCATCAGCTATGTAGACTTTGTCCGCTGATAACTCTTCTGCTTGCCCCTGATTTGTAGACTGCAGCAGCAACAAGCAGTTTCATGGTGATGTTCTCAGCTTCCATGACCACGGTCAAGTACATAATCCTGGGAATGATACAAGTCGATCGAGCTTCGGTCTATGCAGTGCTGTGCTTTGCAGCCTCGGCTATTGGATCGATGGCCATGAAAGGAATCGTACTGAAGTCGGGCAGAGTTTCTCCTATTGTGTTCACAGTCACCGCAGTGATGGCCGTAAGCACGACCACCATAATTTGCTATGGTGCGATTGATGTTTGGAGAGAGTGCACAGGTGGAAAGTATATGGGCTTCAAATCATCTTGTGAGAAATAAAATTTAATGTTAGGATTGAGATCAAGTATAGTTATTGATCGATAATATTAATCAGAGTTCAATTCAAATCTCGATATATCTTAATCAATGAATTAAGACCATAAAGTCTAACACATCTTGCTGGCAATGACAGGAGAAATATTGTTTTTTAACACCTAATGTTCATATTGATCTGTTCCTACCATCCCAATTATTTTATGTGATTATTTTTTACGCTGACTCGTGATTGACTGTCCGAAGAACTTTTTTGTGTTTAGTGCTGCTAGCTGTCGGTGAATGGGATTAGGTGATCAAGAAAAAGAAGAAGAGTACTCGTGATCGAGGAAGAGACTGTGATGAAGAACAGTACTCGATTGCTGCGTACCCAATCCCCTTCCAAGCCTTACAGTTCTTCCACGCCAACAGCTAATACCATTTAAGAAGCTGGGTTGGTACAAAAGAGCAGCAACACAGAACTATATCACATGAGGCACCCACTTGGGTTTAATGCAGGTCTAGCTGTTGGAGAATCGTTCTTATCTACTTCACATGGCATCCAACGATTCGATCTTGTTTCAGCCTACCCAAACAATTCTGCAAGTTTATGCCACATGAACTCGACTCCAAGAAGAAGAATCCCATGATCGTAGTAGCTATGCAAAGACTTTCTAGTGATTGATACATAGCTACTCCCATGGCTGCGTGCCTTCTACCAACTTCCAAGTATCTGTCATCCGGCATTTATCTTAGCAGCCCATCGCCTCCCTACTTATACCCCACCGCCTGCAAGACTACTTCGAAGGAAAGAAACCATCTCTTGAAAGATGGCGGCGACTTGGGGAGGATTCATCAACGTCGTGGCCTTGGCGGTGCTGGTTCAAGTTGCGGCCGCTGCAACTTACACTGTTGGAGGCTCGGAGGGAGGGTGGGATCTAAGCACAGATCTGCAGACGTGGGCGTCGGCTCAGACGTTTGTGCTTGGTGACAGCCTGAGTAAGTTTGCGATGTTATCAGCGCAACTCAGTTTCTGTTTGGCCGTAGGAATCTCTTCTATATAATGTTTATCCTTGTTGGTACCTCATGGAGCTCTGTAGCAGCGCTCATTCCGGTTAAATGTTGTTTGCAGGCTTCGCATACGCTCCATCCCATGATGTGGTGGAGGTAACAAAAGCAGAATACGATGCATGCACCGCAAGCAGGCCGATCCAATCTTACACAGGCGGGAGCACCGTCATCAAGTTATCGGCACCCGGGAAGCGACACTTCATCTGTGGGATCGCAGGGCACTGCACCGCAGGGATGAAGCTCGAAGTCGACGTTGTCTCCGCAGCGGCGGCGGCGGCGGCGACGCCACCGCCCGTCCCGACACCAACGAACCCTGAAGCTCCTGCTGCTTCTCATGGACCTCGTTCACCGGGGAGTTCGCCGCTCGGCAGCGCCACGAGCACGGGTTCATCATCGTCGGAGCCACCTGCTGTAGACCTGGTTCTCGCTCCAGTTTCGCCACCTCCATCGCAATCTGCAGCCGACGGAGTTGGCCATCCAAAGCTTGCGATTGGACTCACCATGGGAATGCTGATGACTGTCGTTCTGTGACGACGTGTTCTTTCTTTTGCGTTTCCGATGCGACCGAAACTGTTCCGATGTGTGTCGGACATCGTTGAATTCTTTGACGGTAGAGTAGTTCGGAGATGTCATTGTTCTTGCATTCAAGGAAAATAACTTCGACTTCAAGTAAATATCATATATGTAAAAATAGAAAGTATATACTTTTTGAATACGATAATCAATAAAATATCTTATAAACGAGAGAAAGCTCTACAACGTTACTGTATAATTTTTTTTTAAAATATAAACAATTAATGATATTATAAAATTTTATATATCATTATATAGAAGCTTGTCTACGATCATCAATGATATCTTAAATTTGTATGTCAAAATTTTTTTCTCTATAAATCATTTAGATTAATCAATATAAATTTGTTTCTATCTAAATTTTTATTTAAAAAAGTATTTTTATATCTATTTGATATAATCCAAAATTATAATGAGTCACTAATATCGTAAAAGATTCTTAACAAATCTATCAAAAAAATAAATAAAATATCTCATTATGATTAATATTTTATTTATGAGTAAAACTCTTAATCATAAATCTGATTTTATATCATTCGTCATTTAAGTCATGTTTAATCTTAATAACTCATACATTACATATTTTTTATAATTATTAGGTAATTTAATAAATTTCCCGACGTCAATGTTATAGTAAATTTTAAATGAACCATATTAATAAGAAAGAGAATTAAAAATAATTACACTTGAAAGAACATCTGCACTCTCTGCCCTAATCTTTAAACTGCTTAACTGCAGAACAATAGAAATCCAAAAAACATCAATTCTGATAGCTACAGCAAAAGCCATCCCAGTAGAATATATGCAGGCCATAGGTCAAAGGTTTGCAGCAACTCATGCTTGTTTCATAAAGAGAGAAGGCATCAAAATCAAAAGATGACAAACACATACATCACAGCATTTCCTGGGACTAAATAAATGCATTGCCATCTCGAGCCATCATGGAAACCAACCCATTCACAGATTACATTTGCTTCGCATCAGCCACCTCAGCTGCACGTAAATATCATGTTAAAAGACAGGGTGTAAGTCAATTGTTAAGGAAAAGCCATACATATCACGGAGTTCCCTAATCGGTTAATCTCAAGGTTACTGCGATCAACAATAATAAGCAGCACTGAGTGCAACGAGGAAAAGAAATGAAACTGCATAGACTGAATAACAAGAAGCATTTAAAACCACGTTTAATGAAGGCAACGGAAAACTGTGATACCCCATGAACCCTAAATCTTACTGCTCTGACAGAGAATTGATCGAGTACGAAAACCTCCATATCACTAATTAGCCTTCTCATGATTATGCTAATCTTATGTTAACCAGATTTACCTTCTTTATGAAAATTGCACCGAATGACGTCTCAGTAGAAGACCACACACAGAGTGACCATAAAACGACAAATTAAATCAATATCCTGTACTACATAACTCAACATAATTGCATTGGTGAAAAAAAAAAAAAAAACACTACACAGAGCTCCAATGAACTTTCTGAGATCCAACTGCATGGTCACCATCCTTCTGGTGACCCGTATCCGAAATGACATTGACACATGGTTAATGTAAATCCACCAATTCGAGCAATCTGCATTTAAAAAAAATATATATATTTCAATGAAAACAAATATTCTTCTAATCACAAGACGTGGATAAAGTTATTACGATAAACAGCAGCTCAAGATGATTTATACAATAAAAGAAGTCACCTTGGTGCTGATACAAACAGTAAAGACCATAACATGGAATAGATTCAAGTTCCTGCTTAATTTTTAATTTATTGTCTAACTATTCAAAACAGTTAAACAAAGGGCTGGCATTGCAGTTAAATGTTTAGATAACTCAAAAAGCAGGAAACCAAATACTGATAAAAAAAATGTGCTTGCTTATCCATACCATGAAATGCACCATCCGCAAAATTTGCCTGATTGGTTTTATCCTACCGAAGACTTTCAGCAACCATGCTCTCAACTGGATTTTGTAGTTGATCGCATGGGGCGGGAATCATAGCAGGCATCTCGAGGGATCTTGATTGTAAAACTTGGTTTAACTGATTGCTAAGCACCTCTGAGTGGCTTTCAAGGAATGCATATGAATCTATAGTTTTAGCTGCAAGTGCTGCTGCAATACTGAAAATGCGGCATAGAGAGCTATAACGTTTTGCCAGTGATGATTGAGGAAAGCAATCAAATGAGAATATAGAGTCTTCACTTAAACCTCTGGTCTTTGCATCCTTCCTCCACCGCTTCAATATGTACTGCGGCGGAAGTTCTTTGATATTTTGAGTATCTAGCACTTTTAATACATGACAGCATTGAATCCCAAGAAACTCAAATTTCTTGCAACTGCAAGTCACAGAACCATCAAAAGAATCAGATTTCACCAAATGATCCATAGCTTTCTCCTCGATCATAACCTTGTATTCAGATATTGTCCCTACTTCATTGCAACCATACAAAATACAATCCATGTACAGTTCAAATTCCCTTTCAAACATTTTATATGCAGCTGGAGTGTAAACATTTGCAGCTTGCCTCAGCATGCGCATAGGTGGTGGCTTTTGGTTACTCTGGTTAGCATTAATATCAGCTTGTAGTTCAGCACATCGTTTCTCGGATAGTATTCTTTCATAATGCTCAAAAAAGCCCAGTAGTTCAGTTTTGTTGCATAAATATTTCTTTAGCTCAGTATTCATGCTCTCCTTCTGTTGAGCACTCTTCATATCCGCATAAAATGTTTCTCGTCCATATACCAACGCCCATTTCTCTCTTTCCTCAAACAGAGTAGCCATCCATTTATTGTCTATAAGATCATACTTACCACACATTGCTTCCCATTCTTTCAAAAACTCCTCCTCATCTTCACAATCAAAGAGGCATCTCCTGAAGTCATATCCTAAAGTTCTCGATCCATGAAATACTTGACTTAGTTGTACAATAGCATTTTGGTAAATATGCCAAACACAGTAGCGATGGTTTGTAGCTGGCAAAACTGCAGCTATCGCCTCACTTAACACAGCACAACGGTCCGTTAAGATTGTCTTAGGCTGTTTTCCACTCATTGCTGTCTTGAAACTCTCCAACAACCACTTCAAAGATTCCACGCTTTCATCATAAAGCAAAGCAGCACCAAAAATAACGGTCTGTTTATGATGATTAGTACCGGTAAATAATGCAAACGGCCGATCATAATCAAGCACCTTGTAGGTCGTGTCAAAGCATACAACATCACCAAAGTAACAGAAGTCCATTACAGACTTTGCATCTGCCCAAAAGACATTGGTTAAATTGTCATCCTTATCAACTTGTATTGCATAGTAGAATGATGAGCTATCTTCTTGCATCCTTTGCAGATACTCCAATGTAGCACCAGCATCACCCATTTGAATAGCCTTCATTCGCTTAGATCTTAGATAGTTTTTATAACCTGGAGGAACCAAGGTACTACATTGTGGACTATTGATGTGCTTCTGGGCATCATCATCTGCAGATTCATTGACTGTGTTCAAAACATGATCTGCACCATTTTCTGCAGTCTCAGACGTCAAGATCTCAGCGGATGATGGAGCTTCTAGCTGATGGTTATGAAAAGTAACAAATTCAGTTACGCGATATTTGCCAGTTGATGATATTCTAATGACCATACAGGCAGGACAACCAGTTCTAAATTCTTTTCGTGGTTTCTTTACTCTCTTTTCTCCTTTTTTCTGCTCACGGAATCCTTCTCTTGAGCAAACAAACATCCTTCTAGTGACTACATTTTCGGCACTAATTGTTGCACTTGTTTTTCGAACACGGAATCCCATCCTTCCAGCATATGCACTGTAGAATTCATAGGCCTCATCTTCACTTTCAAACTCCGGTAGCCTCACTGTATCATCCACCAAATCCGCTCTTGCAACTCGAGCATTGCGCCTCAGCTTCTTCGCCCTCAATTTATCATAGGTAGCTACCATTGCAAGTTGATGGTTGTGGTTTGGTACAAATTCTGTCACGCGATATTTGCCATTAGGTGTAAGCCTAATGGTCATGCATGCTGGGCAACCAATTCTTGTTACAGGTCGTGGACACTTGGCCTCTTTCTCTCCTTTTTTCTTCTCTCGAAAGCCTTCTCTCGAGCACACAAATGTCCTCTTAGTGATGATATTCTTTGTTGATACTGTTGACTTTGATCTTCGCACAATGAAACCTTCATTCTCAGCATATGTATTATAGAAGTCGTATGCATCAGTTTCACTGTCAAACAACATATCAACCCTTGGTAGCCATTTTGCATTACTAGCATCCCCCAGTATAGTAGTAACGCCAGCACTTGCCATGTCCGCCATCCTTTCCTATCCATCCACATAAATTCAAGCTGAAATATTTGGATGTAACAACAAAAAGTACAGTAACAGAAATGTTCTGACTAAACAGACATAAGATGCATTGCCAGGAATATTTACGTTTTACTTGCAACAAATAGCCATGCACAGTTAAAAAATTCTCTCACAAGATTATAGAACCCATCTAAGAATGTTGAGCAAAAAGTCACAGTAGGGATGCTCCTTTGCTACTTAGGTGACCTTAAATCATGCAAACATCTCTGCTCGTGGGGGGTAAGATCACATACATTGATGCCGCTCGGTACCTGCACCACTAGAAGCCTTATGTATTGGGTTGCATTTTTGTCTGGTACCTCCTTTATATTAAAGGTCACCAACATACTAGAGATTATGTCTATTTAATTCAAAATCAACACAAATGCAAATAAAAAACAATTTGATGAGAGGTACCAATTGCCTCCTCTTATTATAGGTTCAAAGATAAATGGCTTCATGATTTTGAAGTTCTGGATTTTCAATAAGACATATTTAAATAAGCTTCGATTTAATTGTCAAATAGAATACTATCCAAAACCTTGAATCCTGAGGTAGCTCTTGATCTAAGCAGCTTTTCTTCCTTTTTCTGTCATTGTCAAGACTTCATCCACTAATCCATGCCCAAGTCTGATCAAACATCAGTACCTTAACTCCTTGACTTGCAAAATTGGTAGGAATTTGCCCAAACATGTTACCAGATGTGCACTCAACTGTCCTTATATATTTCAAATTTTACTTAGAGAAGCACCTGAATCATTTGGCATATGTGAAACCATCTTTCCATGGTCCTGTAGGGAAACATAAATAGTCAAATAAGAAAAAAAAAAAGGAAGAACAAGTACCTTGTCAGGATCATTTTGCACAGATGAATGTTCCGATGTTGATGGAATAGATGGTTGTGCAGCCCATGGTACTGTTGGAGACAATATGACAAGAGGGCTTGGCCACATCTGAACTAATGATTGTAGTGTAGGTGGATGGCCACCAACATGTACAGGTACATGTGTGACAGGTTGCACAGGAGTAAAAACTACAGCAGGGGCAACAGAAGTTTTCTTATTCCTCTTCCTACTGCAACCACCAAATGCATACATCTTCTCTGTCTTACTTTGTTGCAAGGAATCCTTCCAACCGGACCAATAGTTCTGCACACATTTGTTCTCACTCATTATTGACTACACAGTAAATATCATCAAGAATTTTGAAGAATAATTTATGTATGATAATGTGAAGTCGAACAAGCTACAGATGTCAAAAGACAATATTTTAGTAACCTGAGCCATCTAGACCACATTTGAAATGACTATGGTTACTTTTCTCTAACAACATACCGAAGGTATTACGCATCCTTCAAAGAGATTGACATTTTCATAGTGCTACGAAAAACCAACTAAATCCAACCCTCAAAGGGAGTTCAGCTTGTCAATCGTAACTTGCATCTACTCATTACTTTAAGGCTCTTTTTATATTATGGTGCTAAAGAATAACATGATGCACAGATTATTTATCTCTTGGGTACATTATGAAGAAAGATCAGGAAATGTTTCCCTTGAACCTAACATGGTCAAGAATCAAGTGTGCCGTTACTTGCAGCTGCAAAGAGCTAAATATGGAAAAAGATGGGTAATATCATGTTTTAATTAATCTCTTTGCTCTTTTCATATTTTCTGTTTCATTTTTCTCTCCTTGTCTGATTGGTGTAGCCCTTAGTTAAAATACCCCTGTGTATTAATCTATTCTTCAGCCATCAAACAATGGAATTTATTAACAAGAATTATCGGAGTCAAAAAAGATGAATTTACTCTTCAAAATGGCTCTCGTGCCTTCATATAGTTGGACGTGAAGCCTCTATCAACTCATCATATACAAAAAATCCAACTGATCCCAGTTTGAGATGATGTTTGTTGGATCAGCCAATCCTGACCAAGAATGATCTGAATTGTCTGTTTCAACAAATCCAGAATGTTACAGGACATCAAATATTTCATAGGTGGAATGATTCAGTAAGGGTAGATGGAAATCCAAGAAAAGAATCAAGGTTTTAGATCCAATCAGATCAAAGGCGGAGAAATTTGATGGCTGGTTAATAGAAACTACTAATTTACCAATTTCATTTGAGAAATGACAGCCTGAAGATAACTTGAGTCATTATAGGACAAGATAGCAAGAAGATGTCCCTATACTGCAAAATATTAAAAGAGCAACAGATAAAAAGGCAAACTAAATCTAGTTGGATCACTGAAGAATAAATAGCAAAAAGAAAAAGAAGATTACATTAGACAAGGGGAACAAGAGAGAGAAAGAGAGGGACCTTGTTGTTGGCCAATAGATAAATTCATCATTCAACAATCTTCAACTACAAGCCCTATTACAAGCAACCTTTAGTGAAAGACATCGATCCTAATTAAACTAGGATTCCAGAACATCATATAATAATTTGACTACATATAGCATTAAATTAAAGAAGAATAATAAAAACAACCCAGACCCAAGATGACATGACCCTACACTCAAAGGTAACTTGTGCTATATTATGGAAAAGAAGAAGAAGAAGAAGAAGAAGAAGAAAGCGTAAGAAGAAGAAAGAATCAACAACAACAACAACAACAACAAAGCGTAAGAAGAAGAAAGAATACAAAGAAAAAACTAACATGTTTAAACAATAAACTAATATAGTTGTAGTGACCATAAAAAGACCATAGTGAAGCAATCCTTTACTCTTTAAACTTGTTCTTGATGGAATATTACCTCCATACATGTACCACATAGCCCAACAAAAAATAAAAGGAGTGACAAAAGATTATTAATGTTCTCTTCTGATAAATTGATGTGATGTGATATATTAATTTTCTAATGTTCACAACGAGAACTAAGCTACATCAAGCAATTATTTTTGGATACTAGATGAAAAAAAGTACATGTCCTTTTGCGATATTAGTTATGCCGTATGAAAACGCATCAATCAAACTTGACCAGTACCTTGGAGGACATACTTCAAACAGTGAATGGCCAATTGACTTCTATTAGGATAGACACCACATGCGAACAAGCTTAGCTACCCAAGTTTGCTGCGTAATTTAGTTGATCCGCTGCAACATTAATAGTTCTTTTTGTTCTTTTTGACTTAATTCCTTCTATATTCCCCTTCCCAGTCGATGAATCAAAAACCTCAAGCTTCATCTTCATGTATCCACAAGCTTATCTCCGGATTCCTCAAGCCCTAGCATACCGTTCGGGAACAAAACCCTCAAAACCCCAAGGAGAAAATTCTCAGATCTGAGCACTGAGACGTATTCGGACATATACTCGCATCGACAACAGCAAGAACGACCAAAAGATTCGGTTTCTCCAAGATAACCCAAAATTTCGAATGGATTTCCAACGAGAAAAAGAACCATAGCAGCAAGAAACAGGAGAAAGGGGAGAAAGAAAGAAAGAAAGAAACCGAGGTACTCATGGGGATTTTGAGATGGAAGGGTGTGGAGAGGTGCACCTTGGATCGACCCCCCGGAGGGGGAGGGGGAGGGGGAGGGGGAGGCGGCGGTGGGGGATCGGCGGAGGCCGAGCGAGGGGGTGCGGAGGGCGGGGAGCGAGCTCGTCTCTGCGGATGGGGGGGACAGATTTCCTGTCTGACACGGAGACAGGCTCCAGAATTTCCCACTCGTATTGCCGGTGCGGGACCCACCATGTGAATGGACGACGGGACGGCACCGCTTCCCTCCCCCGCTTTGGTCGTGTTGGTGGGCCCATAGTCACCGCTCACGGGACCGAAACAGGGAACGCTTCCTCCGCCTCTCACGGGGCCGGTGGGCCCCACAGCCAATATGCTGACGCCATCGTGTTCGATAGGTGACGTCACGTGAGGGAAAGCCCTGGGCCGATTCGAGCCGCCTCATTCCTTAAACGGGTCCGGCGGGGCCTGGGCTAAGACAGCACGGGTCCTACCCAATCCCGTGAACCCGTTCGTGTCAACGTCTTTCATTCAAAGCCCATAATGCCGCTACAGCGCCACATCGAAGTCCGTCGTCATCATGGATCCTGCACACAGCAGCACAGTAATCGTACGAACACGACACGGCAGCCTGCCATGAGTTTAAACAACAGCCTCGGCCCACGGCAACGGACATGCATCCCTTCCCCGCCGCACACGCTTGGGGGCCGCCATCCGGATGAGCACAGGGACGCACGTGTGGATCATAGAAAGCACAGCAGGTGGCGCCGGTCAACACGACAACGCCGCGCTGGCCGCCACGTGAACGGTTGGAAGTCGGCCGGCCCGCCGGTGGCGAAGCCACCACAGAAGCCGGAAGCTTGTTATCATTTCTCTAGTCCTCGGGTGTGGATGGAGGGTCCCCGCCGTGTCGCTAGCTTTTACCATCTCCTCTTCCTGCACGGTCCAGCCTTGTCTTCGAGCGTAGATCCGGTCGGAGTAATAAAGAAAGCAGTAGCAGTAGCAGCAGCAGCAGCAGTAGGCAACCCCTATCTATCTATAAGACATCTAAAAGACTTTAAACAAGTGGGTTCGACTCGATCGGCTCACTGCTATCCGTCGCTATTCCAAAGGATATTATTCCTTTTGCTTTATGTTTGTCACTGGCAGAAACAAGACGTGGTTGCTTTCTCAATAGTTTACTTTATTATTCTTTGCTTTTTTAATTACTTCCCAAAGAAAAATATCCAAAGAAGATCGGCGTAATAACGAAAGATGGACGATCGGCATTTAGGATCCGTGGGTTGCTTTCTGGGGGCATACCTGTGCGGAAGAGAGAGCGAGGCCCAAAGAACATGCAAGGGGCTTGTTTTGGGTTCACTGTTGTTATATTTCCAATGCCAACGCCACTATACTACATACATACGTACGTACATACATGATCTTTAGTTTTGTTGGTCTGGATAAGCTTTCCGGTGGTGGGTGTCAGGACTCGGTTGAAACCCACCGTCTTGGCAGGAGAATGTGAGGAATTGATGCTCCCCCACAGCTTTGTCATCTATGTCGTTCACTGCAGACATCTCTCCAGTTGGGGCAGTTCCTGTCAGGAATCTGTTTCCGTCCATTCATAAAGTTGGATTCGGATTAGGTACGCCTAAGACGTTCACAGATCGCGCCTTCCTTCGTTGAATTTATAGGAGACTTGTTTTCCAGGTTATGTTGCATTCGCTTGAATGAGCTGCTGCATTCATCAGGGAAGCGGATGATGCAGTAGAGCGGTAGCGCATGTGTGAGGTCTGGAAACATTTGACAGGCAAAGACAAAGAGTTAGAAAGTTGGGTGGAAGCTATCGCCGGATGAGATGCGTCTGCCCAGAATTAATTTCCTACTCGACATAGTCCGGCACATCGTCGGTTCCACCACGGAACTCATGTCAAGCTGGAAGAAGAGTGCGGACATGAAACAAGTGAAGAAAGTGATCCATCCACCAACTAGAGATCACGAAAACCATGTGTGCATTTTCTTGTCTGACGCATAATTTTAGGCCATGAGCAACCTCACTTTTTCTCTTGCCGGCCGAGAAATTAGTAGGCTTGGAGCAGGAACTCCACTGACAACGTTGTTCCGATGACATCCCATGAGAGCCTGATGGCCGGCTTTCCTGGCGTGAAATGGAAGTTTGAGACCTGATGAGAACATCATAGCACCAGAACCGAACCACAGAAAAGACGTTCCTTAACAGGCGATGTTTGTACAGAGTTGGGATGAACACAGAGATAGCTTGATCCATGACATCGAACACAGAAGAAGAAACAGCATGGGAAAAGATGGCGGAGGAATCAAAAGGGAAGAAGTAGAACGCATAGATCTCTAAATTAAGCGGTGGTCATTCTCATCAAAGGCTAACATGCATGTGTCCGACTTTTGCTCTCCGATAAAAGCGAGATGACGACGCATCAGATGCCACCGGCGTCCTTGTCCCATTGCTTGTTGCCCGGCGCCCATTTGGGGCACTTGGGGCTGAAGAACGTGGACTGCACCCGGCCGTCGAGCAGCTCGACGACGGGCCCATGCCGCACGCACCGTGGCGCCTTGTACTGGTTGATGGAGGCCCCCTGGCTGAGTGCGTAGTCCATCATCTTATCGAACGTCCCTTCCTCCACCACCCTGATCTCCAGCGGCCCGATCGACTTGTCGCACACCCGTCCTTGTCGGTACACGCTGTTCAGTGACTCCTCCACTGCTAAGCAGCAGTCCTCGAACACCGACGCCGGCACCGTCGTATCTCCAGCTCGCAACTCCCAGTAGAGCACGTAGTGGCCTGGGATGCTGACGGTGTCTGCGCAGCTCGTGTACTCCACCAGCGACGCACCGAACGGCTTGAGATGGTTGACTGAGTTGCTCACCGCTGCTTGGAGCTCGACCTCGTCGGTCTTGTCAGAATCGATGCTCAACACCACACTTTTCCGCCGGATAAAGTTGAACTGCGGTGTCTTGTTTTTGAATCCCGCCACCCTCAACACGTCACCGACTCTATATCGATACAACCCTGCCATACACGAAGCTCCCGTTTTGATTACCTCCACTTCTGCTGTGTGTACAGTATAAAGATATATGAATGTATGTTTATGTGCGTGCATATCACTTGCCAGCGTAGGTTGTGACCACGAGCTCGTACTCCTGGCCGAGCTTCACGTCCACGAGGTCCACCAATTCCCGGTGATCGAACTCCGTGCGGCCATTGCCGCTGCAGTGAATGGGCAGGAACTCGAAGTAGGCAAAGGTAGGGATAAATGTGTAGGAGACTTCGCTTGGCTTGCACATGGGATTGAGGTTGAGGCCAAAGTAGCACTCCGACGACCCGTACATCGTGCAGGTCAATGGCAGGCCACCGCTATAGAAGTCAAGCGTAGGGATGTACTGGGCCATGGCGCCGGTGACAATCACGTCGACGTACTTTGTGTTGGGCCACAGGCGGGGTATGATGCCCTGCAATGAACCCCTGCCGAATTCCGCCTCGATTAGGCGAGCGAGTTCCGGATCCGGGCGCAGAACGCGCACCACCGCCTCCCTTACCGCCCGGTCGGTGATCTCGGCATCGAGCTCGCCGGACCGGATGTCGCGGCACAGTCGCGGCCAGTACTTCTCCAGGAAGCGGATGGCGCGGATAAAGCCCGAGGCGAAGACGGCACCGACGCGGACCACCTCGGCCCGATGAATTAGGCCGCAGAGTAGCTGAGCGTACATGCTTTGATAGGAGTCCAGGCAGAGGATGGCTTCGTTGGGGCTGGTAAGAACGTTGTAGAGGTCAAAAGGCTGGCTGAGGAAGTGGCGACTCTTGTAGTAGCTGGTGAGAACAGGACGGGCTATTAGGCCACCAGGAGTGCGCGCCTCGGACTTCACGAACAGGAGGTACATTCCCTTGCCCTCGTCGAGGCCCGGCACGAATTGGCTCATCACCGGCATTAGCAGGCTATACAGCACCGAGCGGCGGTCCAGCTCGTCCTCGATCATCGGCATGAGTTTTCGCTCGCCACCCGATGTCCCCGAGCTGATGGAAAGACGCAGAGGGCATGTAGCAAACTTAGTCGTGCATCATTTGTCGAGGGATACATATGAGAACGAGCAGCGAACCTCGTGAGGAATTCGGAGATGGGGCGGCCGGAGAGGATGGGAGAGGTGTCTCCATGGGCGATGCTGAGGATATCGGGCCGGATGTCTTCGTAGGTGACGACCGGGATGAGGCGCTTAAAGGCGTCGGGATCTGGAGCGGTGCGGCTGGGCAGGCCGTGCCGGTGCAAGTACTCGGCAGGGGCGTTCTGCGCCAGGATCTCGGCAAGCACGCGGCGCTGTACTTTGTCCGCGTTGGCGGTCACATCTTCGATGAATTCGAGGGCCTTGCGGTGCTCATCTGGAACGGAAGCCGGCGAGAGTATGGGCTTTGGTGCCTCTGGCATGGTGGCGGCAGGGCTGAAGCAAGAGCTTCGTTTTAGGCCGTCGAAAGGTGGAGGGCAGCGGTGGCGGTATTTAGGAGAAAACAGTAGAAGAAAGCTTGGGTGGAGGGGGAGAGAAAAAGGATTGGGTTTTGATGTGTGCGTGAAGAATGGGGAGAGGGTGAGAAGTATTTATAGAGAGAAGATGATGGGGAGGGGTGGAAGGAGTGGGGATAGTTGCATCCATCTCACTCATGTTTCAAACCCAAACAGTTGAAAGTGGGAACGAACGCCTTTTTCTTGGCGTGATCAGATGAGGTGGTGGTCTTTCATCCTTGGTCGCCGTAAATTACCGATACCGAGGTCTCCCTGTGCGTCTCGCACACACAGTCATCGACATGTATGTGCTGTGTGTGTGTGAGCTTCATGTATCCTCAACGTCTGTGCCACACGTCATACGTTCGGAGTGACCCACAATTATCATTCGCTACAGGACTTGCTTTGCTTTAATGATCGATTATTTTCCGCCTCCCACAAATTTCGTCTCCACTTAAGACATCGATATAAGACGATTGCTTCGATAACCACTGGTATTAATACTATTAATCACGATATTTCGACCGGTAAACCAGGCGGGAGGTACGCCGGTTACATGCGTGCTTGTAGCGCGGAGGTGCTGCAAAAAGAACCGGCAACTGTGGCAAGTCCCGGTAAAAATAAATAATCCCGCAACGAATACCACCCGCCTACGGCTCCGTGACGGGTTTCGTGGTGCTGTTCCCGAGTACGCAAACACTCGGAGCTTCGGGCATGACACACACCCACACCCACAGGCTCGTCAACGTCGAACAGTGCAAGAGATGGAACGTCGATTACTTTCGATTCGCTTCACCTTTTCGGTAGAACCGTCCGTTTGGTGTTAAAACAGATGAAATCGGGCGCGATGGTTGAATGGCATGTCTCCGGTGAATTATGGGTAGAGGATGGCAACTCGGTGAGAATGGACGTGGATGGCCAGCCGCAAGCATGGCAGGAAGCGCATGCACGTTTTACTTGACTCGTTTTGGTAGAACATCAACGACGTGCCATAGCTGCACTTTGTGTGCACGCAGATCCATGCAAATTAGGCAGCGTATTGAACATCAAAATACGAGATTCGTTTCTTCTACACAACAAGCAACCCTTCACATGCCCTCTCTCTCTCTCTCGTTGAAATTAATCATGATGATTATAAGAGGGGTAAAGCTTAGATCAGTGATCGTAAAGAAGAAACCAAAAGAAGCAGGAAATAATTCATTGCGTCTGTAGCTTCCGCGAGAAAGCAAAGCTTTTCATGGCGACATAAAGCAACAGCAGTTCCGTCAAAGCAACGCAGCGGTGTGCACCCATATTAGTGTAGGCACTTCATGTGCCGCTGACCCACGAGGAGAGCAGTGTGGTTGCCCATTTGCATTTCGTTGGGGGTGTGTGAGGTCGATATCGATGCGTCTTTTTATATCTCCTTGTAGGAACCAAAACTAGAAACGAAATAATATTAACAGAAGAATTGATTCGTTCGTTGATCGCAACAAAAATAAATCCACAGTGGCTTCAATTATATGTGGCCAATGGGGATGAGATGGTAGGAGTAGTGAATGATTGGAGTGTGAAATCGGGAGCAAGTTAACGAGGGGAGGGGAGGGGAGGGGGCCAAATTAACACGGTGGTCCTGAGTCCTGACCGAGACTATTACATGCACAAGGGGTTAAAGCCGATGGGATCCGAGGGGAGTCAGTCAGTCTTTGGAGCTCACAACAATTGGAGTCCTCATTTGTTACCACTAGCGTGGCAAAAAGGTTGATAGGAATGGGTGTCTGCCCCTTTTGTGTACCTTATGATGGATGTGGCCGAGCGGTCCACTCTCCACCCATTCCCTCTTTTGCCCTTTCCATCGATCGCTTCATGCTCATCTGATTTAATTTGTCCCCGTCAACTACGAGACTAAATCCTATTTGGTGAGCTTCCGATGTGAGCTTTCGGTGCTGATGGTGTGGTGCGTGATGAATTCATGATCGATCGACTGCAACTCCGAGCATGGATGGATGCCGAGGAAAAGTTGATGTCGGACCCGATCATTTCACATTTGGACTTTTGAGTAGGCAACATGACGGGCATGTCATCCACCACTCGATGCGGTAGCAGAAACTTTTTCTCCCTCCCCCCCCCCCCCTCCCTCCCCTCTTGTAAAGACAAAATAGCACCAAGTTTCTGCTGGAGACATGATCCTCATCCAAGAAAGCTTTCCGTGTGATGTCCCAGACCGAGAAAGTGGAAGCTTTTGATGCACACCGAGCTTGGAAAGGAGACGACTGGCTAGAGTTGTCGATCTACGGAGCTATCAATCAAAAGCTGCTTGCCCACTGCCAACAATGAATGGAATCGGATATAGGACATGTACGTAGCAGCAACGTGACGACGAAGCTCGCCAGTGCCAGTGCCCACACCACCATGCACGGCAAAAAAACGCATCCGAAAAGAAAGCAGGATTGATATGGATCAGCCCACTCATGAGTCAGCATCTCCCAGTTGATATGATTCCTGAGCTAGATTTCCTTCCTGGTTGCTCTATGCGTCTTTCCTACGATGACCTTCCTTCGTCTTTCTCGTGGTTGGGCAAGCCATGCATGCACGATCGCTGGTGATGTCAAAAGTCGCAGCTGGATAATGCAGCAGCTTGGTTGTCCTCTGCTCGTACGTGATGGCTTTCCTCACGCTGCTCCACCTTGGCCGATGCTCGTGTGAGTGCTAAGCTAAGCGCTCATTGATTGCGGCCACCGTCAGCCAATTATCTAGCAAGTAAATGAGTAGAGTTCGTACAAGAAAGATTAGCTCGCCCTCGTTCCTGTCCTCCTTATCCCAGCAGAATAATGCATACACCGATCCAAGGGTCACACGGATCTAGATTTAGGATGTAATTAACTGCGGTTCTTAGCTTTAAAGCAGGGAAAAGTAGGTTTAGTGCTTGCCGCTGGCTCTCCCCCTCTCCTTCGTGGAATGCGTAGGAGAGTGTGCGGCGGGCGAATGATGGGAGAACAAGTCACACAGACAAGAAGGGGTTGACCGTTGATCAGGTGGAGCGTGGAGAGTTGAACTCGCTTTATCAACTGGATCCGGGGAGGAGAGGTGAAAGAGGAACCGTGCGCCAGGAGGAGGCCTCCTCAAAACCCTGGTCCTGTCCCTTGTCTCCCATCATATCCCATCTCTCGTAGCTGTACACGAAGCATTAGGCGGTCAGCCCCACACCGCCTCCCCTTTAGCCTTGACCACTACCGACTGCCGTTTTCCACCTTTCATGTGGGTTTGCACACATCTCGACGAAGACGCAGCTCTCATTATTCCTGCAGTCCTGTGCATGGGATCTTAACTCTTAGGATCGGAAGGAGCCAATATAAAATTACTAATTTGATCTATTATTATTCGAAGACGCAAGCCGGAAATCTTAAGATAACACGATTAGGGTTTTGATTGGAAGCTTCAATACCAGCGAACGAGACTCCAGATCTTCATTGCTATGTTGTTCTTCGTCGTGTATAAGAAAGAAAGCTTACAGGTCCGGTCGAGTGGAGATCATTGATTGAGTTCCTTGGAGCAGGGATCTCACAGCTGGCACTGATTACTCGGGAAATATCCTGTCCCCTATTCTTCCAATAGGAAGTACGTCCTGTCGATGTGGGAGTACTACTCGTGGAGGTGACCTCGCGATGCATAAAGAACGATCCATATGTTGCTGTCTAGTGTGTGCTGTTCCTGCCGTCTAATTCCTCATATCACCCTCCATTTCCTCGCGGAATTCGTGGTGAGTTCGTCACCGGAGATCCAACACCGGTCAAAGCTCAGCATACTGATTCGGCCAAGGCATCTCTTTCTTTTATTGTTAGCCAGCAGATTCCATGAACTCTGGCTTCGCAATGTGCACGATTTCCCCCAAGAAACAAGCTGTGGGATATGGTGTTGACCAAACGATCGGTTCTATTCCTCTCCAGCAACACACAGGCATCTATCCGCACGAAAACAGTTGTAAGTTTGGCCGGGCACTCGGGTATCAAGGAGCAACGTGTGGACTCAAAATCTGCAAACGCGTACGTGTAACGACATGTCGGGATTGTACTCGTCTTGCTCCTTTCAGCATGACTCTGCATGCTTCTCGAGCGTAGCCATCGCAGGCTCCACACTCACTTCGACGGTCTCTGTCGTCCCAGGCATTCACTTGGCAGGCCTAAAAGTTGAGACACAGATCCGATCTTTCCGAAGTGTGTCAGGGCTGCAGCACCTCCCTCCTCATCAGCATGTACATGGATGTGATGGTTGTAACTCGATCGACGCCAATTTGTTGTAGTGTTCTGGAGGTCCCTTTCCGTAGCTTTCTTTCATAAAGGCAGGCATCTGCGATCACGGCCTCTGAACGTGCCCTTTGTGATCTTCTCCACCTTCTTCTGTTAATTCTTATTCTTCCGTCGGCCAGCGATTTGATCCCAATGCTCCATAAAGGGTTTCATCACCTCTCTCTTTTCTTTTCCTCTCGATTGCGATCCAAGGTGCGGTGGTGGTGTCTTTTATCTACTCACTGTTTCGACACTACTGTCGGGCAAATTGTTTGACATAAGCACCACTACTAATTAGCACCTCTCGGTCGTCTCCTCACTGTGTAGAACCTGGCACTGTTTTCACGTATCGAGCTTTCTTGTTTCGTCTTCCGACAAGGGTGGGTATTGCAGAGGAGCAAAGTCATAAACAACATTGAGTTGCGGTAATTCGCAAGAGTAGATAGAAACAGAGCACAGTGGGTCCTCAACGCAACGCGGGATCCTCAAGAGGGACGAACCTGTGCTGATGGGCGCCGTACATGACACGATTTAATGGATGAGCCTTTTGGCATCGAAAAGCCCACAATTAATGTCCTAATGGTGTGGCACAGAGCAGAATCCTTTCAACTGCGGTTGACATCCAAACCACCGTTCGCTCGAGGCTTGGATATATGGAAACACATGGCGTGTGAGACATGAGACGACGCTTGCCACGGAGAACTGGAAGCACGAGTGCCGCCCCCCCCACCCAGCCTCTTAGTTATATCGTTGACCTGTGTTTTTCTTTCGTACTCCATGTTTGTTCTTTTGTTTGTCACTTCGTTTTGCTCGATGAGCAAGCAAAATGCTCATAGTAGGTAGACGTGACAGTTGCGATGGCTTCTAGCTCTTGCCATCATCACGATACACACCTAAATCTTCCCAAGGAGTCACTTAAACTCGGCCCTCGGAGACTCGAGGAGCATTATCGTGATCATGATATCACATCCAATCCACTCACTGTTGCCATCCAATGATACCCAGTTATCTATTACCTTTTGATTCTTGCCCGTCCATTCAAACATGTGGCCGGACAATTCATGGTACGATCAGGTTGCATAGTTTCTTCTGCAGTAGCAGAAGAGATGAAAACATGTCTTCCCCTCCGCCGTTGAAAAAGCAGATGTTTTGACTCTGTAGCCGTCCACATCAATCGTCAGATTAGCATCACCACAAAATTCAAACGCTGGTACCCACGAGGAATCAATCGCCACACTTGGCGAGGTGGGCATTGGAAGCCATCTTGGCGTCTTCAACGCATGGGGAGTTACCAGTTGCACCACACCGGGAGCATCGATTGTGCAGGGTGAAGGAGTCGGATAAGGTTGATCCGCAATTGACTGTAGGAGTAGTAGTGATGACAAGACTCGAAGGCGATGTCAACGAGCTACACGGAATCCATCCCTCCCCTCCCCCTCTCTTCAACCCTATACCCCAATCCCATGGCTAATACGTGGTATGCCGTAGTCAAAGCAGTACAGGAGGAGAGACCGAAGGAAGAGTTACCAAGTCAATCCAAAGGTGGGTTTGGCTGTCCCCAAGCAGAGCTCCTCTTCGGGTTTTGCGGGCGGGAGCACATCCGACAAAAGACATTAATGTGACCAGCACAGCACATGCATGCAAGACTTGGCGCAGCAGAGTTGTGTACATAGATCGACAGTGGTGTGAGCTTGCTTTAAGATCGACAGAGGTAGGAGGAGGAGGAGGAAAAGGAGTGGACCAAACGGGCTGGCGCCGTAGATTGTGCTTTTGGATCAATTTTGACTTGGGGGTGAGTGGAGAAAGGAGATGAGATCGTTCTGCTCATGCAACAAGATCTCATTCGCTGAGCTGTGTGTCATCTTTGCACTTTGGCTTCGTTCTCTTTTGTCCACGACTTGAGCCGACCCTCTTTTTGAGGAGAGGACTGTCTTCGACGACCCCCCCA
Organism: Musa acuminata AAA Group; assembly: GCF_036884655.1. NCBI lineage: Eukaryota > Viridiplantae > Streptophyta > Magnoliopsida > Zingiberales > Musaceae > Musa > Musa acuminata. The sequence continues at coordinate 2,495,444 of NC_088332.1, forward strand.
TGACTCGTCATTCGAGAGAGATCAATAGTGGCATCTCTGACCCTCACAAGGAAGTCAACGGAGAACTGTCGTCTGGAACTCAACCGCACTCACGCGCACAAGCAATTGCACTGTTTACGGCCATAGTTTCATCTCTTTCATCAGATGGATCACAAGATGATGAGAGAATCGACGTTTACGCTAGCCGCAACCTACCTATTAGTTCTACAAGATAGTTTTTGTGGGATGCTAATACATAGGTTAACAATCTTTGAAGCGAAATGCTCTACTGTTGACAGTAATTAGGCTATATTATATTATCACAGGAAAGAAAGAGATCAAAATTAAGGTACTTGGACATGCATCAATTGGGCCCGGGCCTCTTCGTGCATGTGTTGTAATGCCTTTTCAACGCACTCCATAGCATAGTTAATGGATCTGCAAGATGGCTGCTGCTAATGATCAAACAGTTGGCAACTTGGAATGCCGGGGATGCTTCGTACTTGAATGTGATAGATCTTATGATGAGGTTTCCGGTTTCTTGCGCTGAAGAATGGGCAGCAAGGATCGTTGGCCTTGGGATCTGCAAGGTGTGCTATGTGATTAACGGCTCTCGACCATGGCAAAGGCAGGAATTCTACCAACTTGTGCATGCACTCCAACTCCAAAGATCGAGTGAAAATGGTCAATGGATTCCTTGTTATTTCGTGGCCTCTTCTTCGGTACTTGAAATCCAAAGGATAAAGGATGGCTTCGGAGGTCAACACAGTTTTGATATTTCATGTTCGTAGGTCGAACATTACTTTTGTAGCCATAAGTAAGGGGTGGATTTTATAGATTCTGAGTAATATAGGAGAAATTACGAATGATATAATTAGTGAGAATTGATTCATAGTAATTATCTATGTAGTTATAATGTTATAGATAGTTATAGACATGTTTTAAGAAGTGACTCGTGATCTAGAAGTTACAGGATAGTTCCTATATCTAACTCAATCATATGTGATACGATAAAGTGAGATAATTACCGTTAGGTTTTATAAATAGTACCATAGTTCATGAAGCAAGTATAACTTATTTTTTTCTTTTGTTTAAATACTACATCGATTTTCTTGATGAAAATGATTCTTTTTAATTGCATCATAGCTTTCAGTTTTTATCGTTTCTTTGCTCTTCTATCTCCAACAATAATATCCGAAATATTATAAGAGAGGAGAGAGCTCTCTCTTCGTTCCGAGAGTGGATAGATAAACTATTCATTCGGTGGCATTAACTAATAACATTAGAAAGCACCGACGGCTATCGTATCATTTACTAATCGAACTTGAAATCATCAAATCTGTAATACCAATTGCAATTCAGAAAAAGAAAGAATCTTCGGTCAAAGCGATCAGCCAACAAAAACGACAACCTTCACCGAGGCTAAACAATGATTTAAATAGAAAGAAAGTCATTTCTGAAACTGTTCGATAAGCTCACCCAAAAAATATTGATGGAAGTCATCATGGATGCCGGTAGAAAAGCTCAGAAAGATCCAACCTTTCTTTATCTAAAGTTCCAAAAGAGACAATTAAAATGAAATAAAGAATTAGAAAGAGGAGAATCTTTAGGGAAGTTAAAAAGAGACACTAAAATGAAATAAATAGAGGAGAAGATTGAAAGAGTCGAATCAAGAGACGAAAACGAAAGAAAGAATAACGAAAAGGAGAGCAAAATAAGAGACGACAAGTCGAAGAAGAGATAATACTGCTTTTTTGACAATGGGGTGATCCATTTACACACGCAACAGTCCAACGAGGAAAGCTTATGTCGAAGTAACTCCGGACACGAATGCCATCCGCATCAGCTGCCAGTAATTTTTTTAGATGATTGATTTGTAAAGCAAGCCAAATCTCTGCATTCAATTGTTTAATATTATGCCAAAGATGTTGCAAATGCAATCCTTTACCTTTTCTTTTCTGAGGAATGCAATATTGTGTTATCCTAATTTTTTCTCAAAAAAAAAACAGATAATATTGTAATCATGAGTTCAAATGTTGTCACTCATCCTTTGGCATCCAACACAAGAGAAGACCCTATTTGAATATATATATATATATATGTGAAATATTTTAGTTGGTGCAGTCCTAAAATCTTTATATTTTTTCTATTGCTCATGAAAAATGATTAATTTCTGACTCGCCTTAAAAAAAAAAAAAAGATGAATTCAGCTTTTTAAGTGGACAGCGAAATTACTTTGATCTTTAAAATGCTAACGATAATGTTATTTGGAATGGCACAATCATTGATATAGAGAATATTCGTCTCTATTGCTCATGAAAAATGATTAATTTATGACTTACTTTGATTTTTAAAATGGTAACGATAATGTTATTTGGAATAGGACAATCACTGATATAGAGAATATTTATCCTATTGCTTATGAAAAATGATTAGTTTCTGACTTACTTTGATCTTTAAAATGCTAACGATAATATTATTTGGAATGACATAATCATTGATATAGTGAATATTTGTCCTGATTTGTAGAAGCTCAACATTTGATAGTCATGTCATTAACAAATATACTAGCAAAATTCGTACATAAAAAATTATTATTTGACTATCTAATAGTCATTCGAAATATTTTCTTAATCATAAGGATCAAAGGTGGGTTGATTATAAAAAATAAAAATGGACGTAGTTATCGAGATCAAACATTTTATCTCTTTTTTATCGGACAAAATTTCTATCATGCATCGATGATAATAATTATCGAGATCAAAGGTGGATTAATAATAATAATAATTATTATTATTATTATTATTGAGCCTAATTCAAAAACAACATTTCTATCATGCATCGATGGTAAAGGTATAAAATTCAACCTAAAAAAAAAAATATGTCATTTAGGGTGGAACCTCGTCCTATTCTCGTACAGTTCGTCGCGGCATGAGTTGTAAAGGAGGTTGTTTTATTTGATTTAATTCTATGCAAACAATGCAATGGTGGGGTACCCTTCAAAAATACACAAAGGTATTGTAATCTTTCGGAACTTTTTCAATCGAATAGCAAAGCAATGGTAGACCCACGGCGTATTCGAATGTCATTCATTTGTCCAAAGGAATCTCTAAACATAGATCTCAAATAAGTGTATCACTGTCGTGGAGAGCGATGGAGGAAATATGTTGGGACAGTAAACTTGTTGGTGATGTGACTAATATATGCATCTTTATTGTGAGGAGGACGAAGAAGAAGCAGTTGAATGAACAGGAGGTGACAGCGCTAGAATTTGTCCTAGAGAGAGAGAGAGTCATGGAGGCCACTCACTAGTGGTTAAGAGAATATTCATATATGATAAATTAATCTTAAAAGAGGAATAAAAAGTTTTACCTTGTGAAACATTACATACGATGAGTCACATTATATGTATAATTTGGCTCATAATCGAGACGCTTAATCTTTTGAATTTAAAAATGAATAAAATTTTAAGTCAAAATATTCAAAATAAAAGTATTGGTGAACCTTTACGTCGTGACTCATGGGTTAAAATGGCTCGGTCTGATCCCGAATGTGTAAGGTGTGGAGACTTGGGAAACGAAAGTGCATGTCGGGTCGGGTTGAGTTATGAGTCTTATTGCTCGCTTCTTCATGGCTAATGACTATGCACAGGTCGAGGTCAAGAAGAGAATTTCCTGACTCGACTCTTTCGAAATTTAAGTTAGAATCGAGTAGAATAATAAAGAGTTGAGTGTTTGAAAGTTACCCCTTGGTGCTGGCCAGGTGACGAGTTTTTATATATGCACACGGGAGTCGATCGTACCTAGCTTATTAATAAACGTCGACCCTTTAAGCAGTCAGCCCATATCCTTCATGCGGACGTTAGTCAATCTATACGGATCGATGCTGATGGTGTCGTCCTAAGCTTTCCGGGGCGGCTTCATACCCGATGGTACCGTTTCAAACTTTCCGGGATAGTTTCGTACCGCTTGCACGACCTTGTATAGCTCAAGAGGATGGTCATGTTGTCTGAATCTGAGGCATCGCACTGATGTGGTCAGTCACATCGATTTTGAAGCTCCACATTATCGTGTCGAGCAAGGGTATCACAAATCACGTATTGATGATTTTAAATCAAATCGATCTATGTTAACATATTTGGAGTCACACACTAATTCAACCAAAATATTTAAGTTATGGGTTTAATCTGAACTTTTTTTCGGCCCTCGGAAATATTAGATTATTCTATTAATCTATCTATTTTCATCTTGTACAGATAAATATTTTTGACATATTGGTTGCCTTACTCAGTTTTTTTTTTTTTTTTTTTTCCGTTATGGGTCGTTCTATCGTTCATTCAATCAAATGGTATTTTGATTTGCTCTCTTTTTTTTTTAAGATCAAATTTTGACAGTCTTGCTTTCATACCATCTAAAAAACTAAAACATTTAGATCAAAATATAGTATCTATAATTCGATTCTTTCAATCATTAAATACTCACAATCTATCTCTTTTCATTTTCCACAAACAAATATTTCCAACAATGAATGGAATGGAAAGCAAACCAAACATTAATGTGTATGCAATAAAATCAGATTAAAAGAATTATTTCGAACTTATCTTGAACTATGGTCACATTTCGGATCATTTGTGGCGATAATCCAACGTCTTCTCTCTCTCTCTCTCTCTCTCTCTCTCTCTAGTTTGACCACGCAACTCAAAGAAAGACATAAGAAACAATAGACCGATGAGCTTCTCGTGACAATCCAACAAACCGAAGCATGTTCGTGTGGTGAATCGGGCGAAGAGTCTCTTCTTGGGAGTCAAAGCAATGCCACTGTCTTCTCGCACGTTGTCCTCCTGCACCAGTAATGCCGCCTTCGATTTCCGGTCGCCTGCGCCAACGATCACCTCTCACATGTAAATTTGACTTGGACCCGTCATCGTATCGCACGTTATGCTTATGGCGGAGAGCGATATCACAACGCCACCTCTTCGATTGCTATTTTCTTCTTTCTTTTATGTTTTTTACGGTGAGATAAGGAATCGTATTCCGAAGCTAAGTTACATGTACCATCATATTCTTTAGTTGTTGGATGTATCTATCTTTCGATTGGAAATGCAAGTGGTGATGAGGTGACATTTGCATGTTGGAAATATATTTCTTATAAAAAACAAATGCAAACATCAAATAGTTAATCAATTACGTGGATATTCAAACATAGTATTACATGTCAACATCTGACTCTGAATCAATTTTAGGTCGTATTTATAATTTTTTCAAGGTTTCTTCCTATATATATATATATTTTTTTTTTTTCTGTAAAAAAATTATAAAATTAATGCATATTTATATTAATTTTAGGGAAAGGAAATATTCTATCTATATTATGAAATATTTTTTAGCATAAATTATTTAAAATTTATTAATATAAAATTTTGGTACTGTTTGTTATTATGGCTTCACTTTTCATATTAATTCTAACTTAAGAAATCAAATCGAGTATCTCATTAATTTTGATCTTTTTATAATTAAACTTTTTAATAGACGTGTAAATCATTTTATCAAGTTCTTCTGTGTGGTATCGAATTAAAACGTGCTGATAGAGATATTATTTTGAACCACTTAATCACAATGTACTCCTTAAATATAAATATATATATATATATATATATATATAACTCTAACCTCAAACATTGATTATTAAGGGCTTTGACTTAAATAATGAATATTTTTTTAATTAAAGAATGACAACAATATAATCTAATTTTCATTATATTCGTCTACCAGACCAACCAATGACCCAAGTATTCTTGTACCTAATCGTACATGGAATTTTTTTTAATGTTCATACAGTTCACCACCTAATTAAACAACTATCTTAATCTAACTTAAGCCAGTCGAAATAATTATTTATATAAAAAAAAGAATAAACAATCTAGAAGGCATCAATCAATTTGATCGATAAAAATATTGATAGTATAATCTAAGGTTATAGGTTGGAATCTCATCTTTATTATTTTTTTTATTTTTTAATAAAAAAATATATCATATTTATGAGTATTAATTAATGTGTAAGGTTAAACTTTCATTATACTATATTACGAGTTTAAATTGGTTTGAATGAAACATTGAACGTCGATTGATGCGCCGAAGGGACGAGTGAGACTTTATTGGCGGGTGAGTTGATGGTTAGAGGCCACATTCAGATGCGTCCAGAGGGAGCAAGTAATGATATTGCACTCCGATATCACGTGGATCAAATTAGTGCCCGTCGAATTCATTCCTTCCGTTTCTGTTGCGGTTGGTGTGTGTACGCAGCAGCAGCAGCAGCAGCAGCAGCAACAGCAGCAGCGAGAAGGTGCCATTTTTGTTGCCTGCCAGTCTTAAAGCTACCGCTAATGACGGTGCTTAGCTCCAAAGCAAGAATTATTCCCCCCCTCCCATCAGTTAATCGAGTGTTTGATTCCAAGAACATTCCACGTGGGCTGCATCTATTCCCTTCTTTTCTACCTGCCCAAACCCATCCTACCGTTAAAGCCACCGCCGACCCCCCAAACTATGTCTGCTTCGAATTGTTTTTTTTGGCCCGTCCGTCTCCTTCGCCCACGATGTTGACGGTGGAGCGATAGGGTACTCGAGGACATGTGGCGGTGGCCCCCGCAGCGGATGAGCGGCACGTGCAGCATCAGGTATCAATGATTGAGGTTTTGTTACTACGGTTTGAGGGGTAGAGAAAAGGGTAGAGCACATCTTCCCCGTGAAGCCCATCTCATCCCATCCCACACTTGGGTTTCTGAGGCCACCGAATCATGAGAGCTTCCATCCTTCTCTGCCTCCTCGCGGTCACTCTCTTCTCTTCTTCCATTGCCACCGGTGGTGACGTCTTGACTCCCCACAGACCCATCCTCGACGACGGCACGACCCTGATCTCGGCCGGCGGTGCCTTCGAGCTGGGCTTCTTCAGCCCCGTCGGCTCCGACAACCGCTACGTCGGCATATGGTTCCACAAGGTCTCACTGCAAACCGTCATATGGGTCGCCAACCGCCAGCGCCCGGTGGCCGGTCGAACCGGGAGCCTTTCCTTGGCCGCCAACGGAACACTCTTCGTTACCGACAACTCCACCGTCGTCTGGTCCTCCGGCTCGCCCGCCCTCGCCAACCCCGTGGCGCAGCTCCTCGACGACGGTAACCTCGTCGTTATGGAGTCCGGCAGCAGCAGCAAAGACCCCAACAGCTTTGCATGGCAGGGCTTCGACTTCCCCACCGACACGCTCCTCCCGATCATGAAACTGGGTTGGAATCTCACCAGCGGGCTCAACCGCAACCTCACCTCCTGGGCGAGCCTCAGCGATCCTGCAATCGGCAACTACACCATGGGCGTGGACGTGGACGGCGATCCGCAAGGATTCCTATGGTCCAGAGATAGCAAGCAGTGGCGGGCGGGGTCGTGGAACGGGATCCAGTTCAGCGGCATCCCGGATATGAAGACCTACAGCCAGTTCTCCTTCGAGTTCATCATCAGACCCGACGAGGTCTTCTACTCCTTCTTCGTGCACGACGACTCCATCATCTCAAGGTTGACGGTGTTGCCGTCGGGAATCCTGCAGCGGCTGGTTTGGATCGAACACAGCAAGCTATGGAGCGTGTTCTGGTTCGCGCCCAGGGACCAATGCGACTATGTTTCGCCGTGTGGTCCCAACGGCGTCTGCGATTCCAATAACTCGCCCATATGCGAGTGCCTCCATGGTTTCCGACCCAAGAACCCCACCAACTGGGATCTCAGGGACGGATCGGACGGCTGCGTGAGGGAGACAGCATTGGACTGCCGGAACGGGACCGATGGGTTCAACCAGCTGAGCAACGCCAAGCTCCCGGACACGTCGAGAGCAGTGGTCAACAGGAGCCTGAACCTGCAACAGTGCAGGGATGCGTGTTCGAGGAATTGCTCGTGCACAGGCTATGCCTCTGCCAGCTTCAACTCCAGCGGGATTTGGAATGGCTGCATCATGTGGACGACCCATCTCACCGATCTCAGGGTGTATGTCAGTGGCGGACAGGATCTCTATGTCAGGGTAGCAGCCGCCGATTTAGGTACGTCCCCTTCCGAGCTACATGCTTGAGAGTCGTGATGGGTCTCGCAAGATCTGTCATTCTGGTCCAAAAGGAAATCTTATTTTTGTCCGTCTTCCCACAGATCAATCGGACTCGGAAACAAAACATTCTCACCGGACTCGCGTGTTCGTGATCGTCGTCGCCGTCCTTGCTCCGGCGTTTCTACTCGCAGCTTGTGTGGCTTGCTGCGTTGGGAGGAAGAAGATGATAATGATGAGGGGAGGTACAGTATTTGCTTCTTCGTTTGTCGTGTTACTACTGATCGGGAACCGATCTTTTACGTGACGTATCTCGCAAACAGCTACGTCCGGTACCAAATCACTGTCGGGGCACCATATCGACGACGGAGCAGAAGGCAAGGACTTGGACCTACCACTGTTTGATTTGGGCACGATCGCGGATGCGACCGACAACTTCTCCATTCATAACAAGCTCGGCGAGGGTGGATATGGTCCGGTGTACAAGGTATGTATGACCTTTGGTTTCACCGTCAACCCGCCACCCGGTTGGTCCTAACACCGGATGTGGGTGATGGCATGCAGGGCAAACTGGAGGAGGAACAAGAAGTGGCCATAAAGAGGCTATCCAAGACGTCGATGCAAGGCCTGGACGAGTTCAAGAACGAGGTGACTGTGATCGCTAAGTTGCAACACCGAAACCTCGTTCGGCTTCTTGGCTGCTGCATTCAAGCAGGGGAAAGGGTGTTGATCTACGAGTACATGCCCAATGGAAGCTTGGACGCCTTCCTATTCGGTGGGTTTCGACATCTTTTCCATTCCAATCGATCAGACTTTGGATTCGGATGTTGTGACACCGCTATCTGATCTCGTGCTCAGATAAAGTTAAAGGTGAATTATTGAACTGGCGAAGCCGGTACACCATCATCGTGGGGATCGCCCGAGGCCTCCTCTACCTCCATGAAGATTCCAGACTAAGGATCATCCACAGGGATCTCAAGGCCAGCAACATTCTTCTCGACAAGGACATGAACCCTAAGATTTCGGACTTCGGCATGGCCAGAATATTTGGAGGGGATGAGACGGAAGTAAATACCATGAGAGTGGTGGGAACATAGTAAGCATCGGCTTTCATCCTCCGTCGTTTGTTTCGCGCGCATGATATCCATCGATTGAGAGTCTCTTCCTTCGAATGCAGTGGTTACATGTCGCCTGAATACGCCATGGACGGAATCTTCTCGGTGAAATCTGACGTGTTCAGCTTCGGCGTGCTGGTGCTTGAGATCGTAAGCGGCAAAAAGAACCGCGGCGTTTATTACTCCGGTCGCCACCTAAATCTTCTGGCATACGTAAGTAGAAGAAATTATAATCTTTACATACGATTGATTCCCTTTATGGTATGATGCCATCGATACTTGCGATTGATCTTAGACGTGGAGTCTCTGGAAAGAAGACAGAGTGCTGGAAATGGTGGACGAGTCGATCGGGGAGTCCTTCCCCACGGATGAAGTCTTGAGGTGCATAAAGATCGGGCTTTTATGTGTTCAAGAGATGCCAGAAGACAGACCGACGATGTCTTCGGTGGCGTTGATGTTGGGGAGCGACAGTGCTCTCCTACCGCAACCTGCTCACCCAGGTTTTGTGTCCGCCAGGTGCCCGATCGAAATGGATTCATCGATAAGTAAGCAGGAGTCGATGTCCATAAACAACGTATCGGTCACAATGTTCGAAGGTCGGTAGATCAACTAAAACGTACCTATAGTGTTAAGATTATATGGAGGTTGGTTTTTAATCGTAAGGTGTTGTAGAGTGAAGGTCGGTACGTATAAACATGTATCGGACACACGAACGTGAGAGGAGGAGCCACCAACATCGATCGATTCAGCCGGAGCTGAAGCGAGATAGATACGACGTGTACGTAGTTGACATGTCTTCGTTTGTAAGATTTATCTGGAACCGACACATAGTTATCGTGTTTGATTAAGATGAACAGAGCATAAATGTGTTGTGCTGCGCTGTGCTGTGCTGTACTTGTGGAAATTGATAATGTCGTGACGACCGAAAGCCATTGTCGGAGTCGATGGCACAGACACTCGAAAGAACAAAGCTTCGTCACGTCCGTGCAAGTGCCCAAGGAAAAGTTTCTGGCAACCAAAGTTGGGAGCTGCCAACAGGTCACATGCATTCTATGCTGCCACAAGCTCACTTATTTGGAATCTGTCTGTTAACCTTTTTGTAGCCGCTTGGTGTTTGTGTTTGTGTCGTCCGCAGCAGTCATCAGAATCTACATGGAAGGCTGCTATCGGACGGCTCGTTCGCATTGGTCGAAGCGGATAGGAAACTCGTGGCCGGTGGACCGCTGATGACACAGCGCACCCACCGATATGGTAACGTGTATGTAATGTATCAAAGCGAACCGATGGAGGTCGTCATCTCGTGGAAATTCCACAAGTGCAAGCCACGTGGATACATTTCGTGTTCCGTTGGCCCACAGGGGAAAGGGAAAGAAGGAAGCTTTCTTTGGACTCTTTCGATTGGGAATCGCAATGGATAAAAATGGCTGTAAATTTTAGAAAGGAGAATTCGGTGAGTTGGAAGCATCAGTTTGTTTGTTCTCGTACTACATAATTGGTTGTGAATGCTTGCTTTATGTGGAATCGTCTGCATGTTACTCATTGCCGGAGCTGCTCCGAGCGCCAGCCAGAGAGTGACCGCAGCCTCGGTGGGTTCCGTGAATTATTGGCGTTGCAGAGATCAGAATAGGCCACAAAGGTCAACACTCACCTTCCTCATCCTCTGATCACCGGTCCATGTTGCGTGCTGCCTAATACAGGGAAAATTCATCCTCGACACGTGATAATCATGTCAGAAAAATAAAATAAAAATATCAACGGCATTCAAATAAAAAATTGTTTTTGCTACATAATTTACTTTTTCTAATAAGAAGCAGCTCGACGAGACTGACTATAAAAGATGAGAGTAAGTATGGGTCACTAAGTTAGACTATTTTATTTTTATTTTTTTATTCTCTAATCTTACATCGGGAGTCAAATTTAGGAGTCCACTCGTAACATCGATCTACGTATAAAAGGAACACCTCGGGACGAGCACCATCTCGAGAGATTAGGATATTGGGTGAGACCAAACACTTTACATAAATCGAGTTGAATTATTAAGTAGTAAGTTAACCATCAACATCTCATTACATCACTATCTAAGTTGCTTATAATAGATAATCTCACCTCAGATGCAAGCCGAATAATGGTTTACATGTGAACTTGAATAGAAATCTATAGTACATATAATAGATAAAATCGACGCCCTATTTTAAGCTTGAAGAATAAGATTTCACAAGAGGTATCGATCGAAAAAAAATCAAGCATCTCACATTTCAAGGTATTTGTGTGCATGAATTATGCACATGTAACTAATCAATTAAGAATCTAGTTGGAGGATGAGCTCCAAACTCATTTTCATTTTTATGATGCTAAATTGAAGATCTATAAATTATTTAATCATAATAATTCAAAGATTGTTATAAATAGGGATGTGAAGTTTAATAAAAAAATGAAATTAGAATAAAATAAACTGAGTTCCGTGGCCTCGGGGCTGTCGCGACTCGGTTCAGGTGTCCGGATGTCGGGGATCTCGGGCTCCGTCCCTCGGGGTCTCCCGAAGGCCGAGCATGGTGGTTTGGGTCGGCAGGTCGGGTCGGCAGAAGGCTCCGCAGCGTCGGGAAGAGTGGTTCGGGTCGGGAGGTCGGGTCGGCGGGTTGGGTCGGGAGAAAGCTCCGCCGCAGCGTCGGGAAGAGGCGACACCGTCTCGGACCTGCACACAGGTCAGGCTGGGAGCTCGGCCCGACCCCTCCGACGATCAAATTAGCGATGTGGAGAGGGTTTTGGAGGAAGAGATGCCTCCCAGTGCGTTGTGCTTGTGTTCTCCCTTTGTTCGTTTAGAACTCTGGGGTATTTATATATGAGTTTTGATGTTACATAATGTGGCTGCTTGCAGGAGGCAGGCTGATAGCGTCTGACCTGGGGTTGGTGTGGCGTGAAGAACTAAGCCTGAGTTAGGTGTTAATGCCGACTTCCTCGGACAGTGTGTTGTCTAGGCATGGCTGACGTCATGGCGTGTTACATCGCCATTTTTACCCTTATCAACCACCATCATTACTAATATCTTTTTATTCTACATAATAATCATTTACAGAAGATAGCTCAAGTTTAAGAGATTTATATAAAATAACATATGAATTATGTAAAATAAGTCTCAGAGATTTATTTGCTTCAAAGATATTCTCCAAACACATCAATTGTAATGTGTGATAAAAATGAATTAAGTTTCAGGAGTATTAAGAGAATTAAATTAAATTTAAAAAGAAGATTAAAATATTTCTCATAATCATATGTGTAAAAACAATTATAATTTCTACAATTTAGTGAGAACGAAGAGATTACATCATGATAAAAATTATCTGGTTATGAAAATAATAAATTGCTAGTAAATTAGATATATTACATAGAAAAAAAAATATATATAAATATAGCCTTAATCATTGAGTTTTGTAACTCACCTATAACCCTATAAATAGATGAGTTTTATCATGAAAACAAAAACAAGAAAAAAAATATAAAGATTTATCTTATTTCATTCCTCATATTTGTTATGTATATATATATATATATATATATACATCTGTACACCATTAATCATCATGTGGCAACTTACAAACATCCAATCAAAACGGATCAACAAGACGATGTAGACACCGAGTAACCGAATGCCTCTAACAACCTAACTAACCGTACTCACCTTTCTTGAACGAGGTTCACTGTGGCGCTCTTCCAGACCACCTCTCTGGATTCTCCGCCGCCGGTTCCGCTCCTCCGGCGAGAGGTACCCCAATGGCTTGATTTACCGGAATCAGCACGCTGCGCGCCGGTGCCTCGTACGGCTCCGCCCCCACCCCCGCCGGATGCTCGTATCCACCACCCACGCTGGCCCCTGGTAACATTGGAGGGCCACCCATGTAAACCGGAGCGCCTTGGACCGGGGACGGCTGTCGAAACCACATCGGCACCTGTCTGCCAGCATGGGACCGAGCGGATGCATGTACTGGACCGGCATCAGGACCGGGACCGGCTGCGTCGTTATGCCCCTGCCGTGGAACGAAGCCGGCACGAAGAAGACCGGGACCGGCTCGGGAGTATAAGACCACATCGGGACAACATCAGGTGAGGCACCAGTTCTGCCTTGTGTTGCGCGATCGGTTCGATCGTGATGCTCTGGGCTTGCTCCACGTCCATCTTGGTTTTGACCGGTGGGAGATCGAGGACGGGGGGAACCGATGGCTGAGAGACCGGTTCGACCTTAGGTTCAATGGGCGGGGTGTCGCCCGAGTTGGCGTCGACGCCGAAGAGGTTATCGGGAACCTCGGAGACAGTGGAGGATGCCTCGGAACGGTCGCGCTCGAGGGACGGCGAGCCGGAGGCCGCGCCGTCTCCTCGGCATTTCAGGGCATCAACGAACCAATGGTCATGAATGAAGCCCGGGACGTCGACAACGGAGTCGAAGGCGGCGGTGGGAGGGGGAAAATGGAAGAGGCGGAGGCGGGGGGCCTGTACGCCGGCGAGAGCGAGGCGATCGTACTCGTCGAACATGTTCTCGATGTCCTCGTCGGAGGTGACGGAGACGAGTGCGTCGAGGTCCTCGTGAGGGAGCTGGTACTTGAGGCAGGGTGGCTGTTGGTGTAAACAACTTTAAGCTGTTGCCTCGGGGCCGACGTGATTTGGTTTGGGTCCGGATGGTGGGGGATACTTCCGGGACAACCCTTGAGATCGCTAAGATGGCCGACTGTGATGGTCCTGATAAGGGTAAAAATGACGATATGACGCGCCACGACGTCAGCCACGCCTGGACGACACTCTGCCTGGGGAAGAGGGCATTAACGCCGACTCAATGTGCGCCAACGTCACCCGCTCCAAGACAACGACTTCATCGTCTGACCCCGTGCGCTCGGTCGAGGCAGAGGAGGACGACGATCAAGGCTCGCCCATACCCTGCGGCAGTTCGATTCTCCATGCAACCCCAATGGCAATATCGCCATCAGAGGTACGGTCCTGCTCCTACAGGCAAGCACATAAGGTAACACTAAACTTACCTATAAATACCCCAGAGTTCTAAACGAAGGGAAGAGGGAGAAAAAAGGAGACAGACACAACACACACAGAGGCACTTCCTCATCCAAAACCCCCTCTACATCACTGACTTGATCGTCGGAGGGGTCGGGCCGAGCTCCCGGCCCGACCTGTGTGCAGGTGCGAGAACGGGGTCGCCTCTTCCCGGCGCTGCAGCGAAGCTCCCCCCCCCCCCTGACGTGACGTCCCGACCGGACCACCGTGATCGACCGTCGGGAGACCTCGAGGGACGCCGCGCGAGATCCCCGACATTCGGACCCCCGAACCGAGCCGCGTCGGCCCCGAGACCACGGCTAAAAAAGTTGTTTCCCACGACAGGTCCGATCAGGACGAGGTCGTTGTTTCCTCCGGGTGGGAACTCCTCGCCTGGGCGTTTTGTGGGAGGCCTCCGTCTTCGCACCTGCACACAGGTCGGGTTAAGAGAGCTCGACCCGATCCCTCCGACGATCAAGTTAGCGAATAGTCGCAGGGTTTTCTTTTTTCTTTCTTTCTGTTGTCTCCCTTCTTCCTCTCCCTCCATTCCTCCCGGAGCGCGAGGGTTTTTATAGTGAGGGTTACCGTTGTTTGATGTGCTGCTCGCAGGGAGTAGGATCGTACTTATGGTAGCGTCTGACATCGTCGTTGGCATGACGTGAGGGATCGAGCCTGGGCAGAATGTTAATGTGCCTCGATCGGCGTTCCGGTCCGTGTTGACCAGGTACTGTAATGTCAATAAAGGCACGAGACGTCATCCGGGACAGCTGACGTCACCCGAGTCTTATCGTTATTATTACCCTTATCAATGGCTAGCCGCCAGCGACAGCGGGATGAAGCTCGGAAATACGGGAGCGGAGAGCAGAGAGCAGAGGCGGAGCGGGGAACAAACACATTGGGTATGATCATAGATAGACAGCTGTGTGTGATTACTGAATGTTAGTACAGCCAAACTGAGAAGCGAATTTGGTAAAGACAGGCTGTGTGTTTCCAGATTGGCTTATGTTTTAAAAAACAAGAGTTTGTCTTTTTGCCGTATTTACAAATAGCATCTGAAAGAAGCAGCTCATAGCATCATCATGTACGTTCGTACGTACCAAATATAAGGGGTTCGAACGTGTCCTTGCGTGCACAGTGGATGCCAACCCAGCAGTGCCTCTGTGTCTATCTATGTAAGTTTCAGAGTTATTAGAGCGCCAACAATAGCTAGAATTAATGACATTTCAGCGAGGAGGAGGAGTGAGGGCGAGCAATAGGTGTTGCCAGAAGGTCCAATCGCCGATAACCGGTGACTCCTTTAATCATCAATGCCAACGCGGGAGTGAAGACAACTATTTGAGGAAAATACAGGATAGCATAGCGGGTATGCTTATGGTTGGACATCAAATGGTAATACCAAACACGAGTCATTGTGCTGTGATTATACTTACATTCGATAGTTTGAGATATGTATTTATGATTGAATAATTATTATTGATTTTATATAATTATCTTATAGATTAACTCCTCGTTTTATTTGAGTTATTACCCATGCCGACTATAAAAGTTTATTTATGTCAAAGATAATAAATAAATATTATTTTCTTATAGGCTTTATTGAGAAGGGACTTGGTGTCCCACATATAATTGGCTGGAGTTCATAATCGCTTGCTTCACTATATTACTTATAATAAAACCTTACATAAAAGATTGTTGGCTAGGAGCTCCCCTTCAGTTCAAGAGGCCATTTTGTGAGCTTGGTTTAGCGAAGCCAAACTTCACATATGATTTTATCTTGCTCAAAGGACAAAATTTATATATGAATGGTTAAATTAATTCTCTCGATTAGTCCAAAATTAGGCCTCCTTTTCCTCCTAAGTTATGGAGGGGTGACCGATACGTCGACTTTCTTCTTATCAAGAATACTATAGAGTCTTCCTACGAGATTTATGTTTGCAACTTGTAATGGACAAAGTTAGATATTGAAGAAAAAAATAAAATAAAAAAATAAAAGAGCCCTAATAATTAACCTCCAAGGTACAAAATTGAGTTTAGCTTCTACGAGGTATTGCTTGCTTATCTTGATGGTGACATTGGATTCAAGATCCTATAAATATATATTTTTTCCTTTGAGAAGTTCAATATAATTTTTTATTTTTACTTCCATCTTCAATTTTTTCATCTTTTATTTTGTTTGATCTTGGGTTAATAGTATCTTATTACTTCTATTAATAAAAAAAAACACACTTGCATATGGTTTTTCTCTTTTTTTTCATATTAAGCAACCCAAGCAAGATCGAGAGGTCATCCCTTTCTTAAAAAGAGCTTGAAAAATTAATTTTATTTAATTCTTATTAGACCTTGTATCTATTTTTAGACTAAAAAAATATATATCTGATCATTAAATCATATATTTAAATAGACATACAAGAAAGTTGTTCAGAGAATAATTTTGAAACCATAACACTCTCCGACAAATGGTATAAGATAATATCATAAATTTGATCTAATTTAAGTGGATGAGATCTCTGGTGCTTGTAAGACCTTAACAAAGAAAGAAAGAAAGAGAAGAATCAAAGTTATGAGTTAGTATGTGTGCAAATAATTATTCGACATACCGAGATAATAGTAAATTATTGAGAACTTACCCCCAAAGGATAATATTTTCTGTATTATCACTCGATATCTTTTAAAGAAGAAGAGAAAGTAGGAGTAACAAAGATGGAAGAGAAAAAAGAGACCCATAAATTATTTAAATAAAAAAATTTATTAAAGAAATATATCCCAAAACGTGTCGGAAGAATGTGTGTCCTTCACACTTTAGGATAGTTTAAACACTAGTTTGTCTTACCTCCGAAACATACTCTTAGGACCTATGCACGAATCACAAATTACAAATGGCAAGTCTTAAATCGAATACCCATATACGGGAAGGGTATAAGTGGTGCAATTAAAGCTGTGCCATCCACTCGTTTCTGTCATTTTATTTGTTTCTCGGATTCCAAAAGATAAAAAAAACAAAGTAAATCAATTTAATCCCAATCAGTTCACAGCACTATTTTTTATGCCTACTTGATTTGGAAAAGTATTTTTCCATCTTTGCTTTGCTTTTCATCACATTTTTAGAAAATAGGCAGCCTTTCCCAAACTCCTCCCTTTCTCCGAAGAGAGGCCGTCGTCATTAAGTATTAGGCGTCGTCTCACTCGTGCCACGCTACGCCTCCGCCATCGGCCCTCCTGCAGCAGCAGCAGCAGCAGCAGCGGCGGCAGCGGCAGTAGCAGAATGCCCCGTGACCGTTGATCTCCGCATAGTAGAACATCCGACGCACGCACTCGCTTTCGGGTTTGCATTTCCTTCCCTCTCTTATCTCTTTTATCTTATGCTTATTTCGTCGTTAATCATAGTCTTCTTCTCCTTCGTCTTCTCCGTCGTGGAAGAGTAATGCTTGCAAACCGCGTCAAGACCCTTTCCCCGATGACGATTTCCAGATCAATATCACCTGTTTCGTTCCTTCCCCCGTCGTCGGGGATGGGTCTCCGAATTCAGGGTTCCCCTTCTTTCGAGGACCCAATTTCCCAAGAGGCGACATCAGCGCTCGACACCTGTTACGACCACACCCCTCTTTCCAGCCCCTTTCTCCTCCTCCGACTCCTTCAACTCCCATCTTCTTCCTCTTTCTGGGTTTTGCATCAGACCGTGCTACTGTGTTTCGGTTCGAGATTTGCTGCTTTTAATGTCATGATCCAACAAATATGCTAATCGCATTCACCATTTCGAATTATTTGCGTTGATTGTTAGTTTCCACATATAGGGAGATTATATTCATTCATGTACGAAGAAATAATTTGGTCCAAAGAACAAATTTGTTTTTTTTGGTCATCTCTGTCTTTCTCTTTTTTCTATCTTTATTCTCCACCAACCGTTCGGTGGACTCCGAAAGA
The DNA here is from genome assembly GCF_036884655.1 of Musa acuminata AAA Group. NCBI lineage: Eukaryota > Viridiplantae > Streptophyta > Magnoliopsida > Zingiberales > Musaceae > Musa > Musa acuminata. Next base: position 2,513,567 of record NC_088332.1, read on the forward strand.
ATAAACAATCATAGCATGCGGCGGATTAACGCACAAAGAAATGGACTAAAATGGACGCAGAATGTGGTTTAGTCTCCTCGAATCCAATGCCAAACATGACTTTCCACTCCTCCATACCTCTGGAAATCTAATTATCAATGCGAGTTCTTTGTTTTTGATCCATTGACTCTGTTGCAAAAGCTAACGTCGACTAACCAATGGGAACGCACCGGCGAGCCGTGGGAACACATCGAGTCAAAGCCGCCCCTATCGGCGGGACACCGTATCTGAAGCTTGTTGGACTTCTCATCAATCATTAAAGGACGCCGAAACTTTAGTATCGGCCGCATCAGTAGTATTAATGACTCTCGCAGCATCTTTGACTTTTTCTTGATCCCGTTTGGATCCGGAATCCTTCGAAGCCACTCGAGCCTCCGTTGAAGCTACCTCTGAATCTCACATCAGTTTGGAATCCTTGCTTGCAGAATCTTCCTCCCACCACATGCTCGCTCATAAGGTCCCGATCGCTTTTTCTTTCCACTGCACTACTTGTGGCTCCTCTGTTTCTTCTGTGAGCAAGCACCTCCCTCTCTTCCTCCCGAGCTTGGTGAGCGGTCCATCCTTTGAATTCTTTTGTCGCCGCAATGTTTGTTTTCGGATCTTCTCACTTCGGTCGATGATCATCTTCCTGTGCCTGTTGGAGCAATAGCAATTAAAATCACATATATGTGTTTTTCCCTGTACTTCCGTAGCTTAATCGATATGTGTCTTTGGAGATTTCCTTCAAGTGTTCCTATGCAATTTTTTCACTGGCAGGAGTCATTCGAGGGAAGCAGTCATGAGTTTTCGAACCGCAAACTGGCAAGCCATGGAAAAGCAGGTCCTTCGTTTTATGAGTTGATCATTTCGTTTAAGAAATAGCTAAACCTTCTTGAAATCATCAACAGGGGAAATTTACTGCGTTGTTTATAAGCTGGCTTCTAGGAAATGGATCCCTGTTCTCATGGAACAGCATGCTGACGATTGAGGATTACTATTCCAATCTCTTTCCGGTATGTGTTCTTTGCCTTGATTTAGCATCTTTTTTGGGCATTTTCTTCTGCAACATTCATACACAAATTAGTAGGAAGACACTGAAGAAAATCCTTACCAGAACAAATCAATCATTTTGATTCAAACATTATGCCTTTTTATTATGAACTCTAGAAACATGATTTTTCGAATACTAGTTTATATTTTAGTTCTCGTGATCATCTCAAGTGTTTCTAATGTTTCAGAAATACCACCCGACGAGAGTACTCACTCTCGTCTACCAACCTTTTGCCCTCGTAACCACTGCCGTACTAGCATATCATGAAGCGAAAACCAACACCAGGCTCCGCAACTTGGCTGGATATATACTGTTCTTCGTAAGCTCGCTGGCGCTGGTTGTGGTACGTATCAGCATCATCGTTTTGTTGTTTTGACATCATATTCCAAGCGCATAAAGTTCTGCATGTTACGATACAGCTTGATGTGGCAACGTCTGGCAAAGGTGGGATCGGCGCCTTTATCGGTGTGTGTATTGTGAGTGCAGCGTTTGGTACCGCCGATGGCCATGTTCAAGGAGGGATGGTTGGTGATTTGTCTTTGATGTGCCCAGAATTCATTCAAGTAAGCTGCCGATCTTATGGTTGTGCTATTTTCGACTTCCCCTTTCGTCATAGGCATGTAAACAGTATTGGCGACACTCATGAGAGGTTCTTTTCTTGCTGCATCGAAGTCTTTCATGGCTGGGCTTGCAGCATCCGGGACCCTGACCTCTGCACTGAGACTAATTACCAAAGCAGCATTCGATGGCTCCCGAGATGGTCTTCGCAAGGGAGCCAGTAAGTAAAATTACGTGACGTGATATCAAACCATTTTATGAAGGATTTAATCTAAATTCAAGCTATTTCTTCTCCCTGCAGCATTGTTCTTTGCAGTTTCCGCGTTCTTCGAGCTGCTTTGCGTCTTCCTTTATGCTTTCGTCTTCCCTAAACTACCAATCGTTAAGTACTATCGAGCGAAAGCAGCTTCTGAAGGATCACGGACTGTTGCTGCCGACCTTGCTGCTGCTGGCATCGAAGCACTCCCCGGCACCGGCGTAAGATTCTCCTCTGCAGCTCACATCTATGCTATCATCATCATCATCATCTACTTCTGTAAGAAGAAGAAGAAGAAGACAAGAAAAAAGCATCATTTGATGTCAATCGTTGAATTTGTTGCAGACAGAGGAGGATCCCAAACGTCTGGAGCGTCTAAGCAACAAACAGCTGTTGGCACAAAACATAGATTACGCAATTGACATCTACTTGATCTATGTCTTGACACTGTCAATCTTCCCTGGATTCTTATCCGAGGACACGGGCTCCCACAACCTGGGATCATGGTAATTGTTCTCGACATGAACCACATGAAATAGAAACAAGTCTTGGCTGGTGCGATCCATTAACTTCGTCCTCCATTCCTTTCAGGTACGCACTCGTTCTGATCGCCATGTACAACGTATGGGACCTCATCGGTAGATACGTACCTCTCATAAAGTGCCTCAAGCTGACATCGAGGAAAGGCCTCATGGCCGCAACGCTGGCGCGCTTCCTATTTATTCCGGCATTTTACTTCACATCCAAGTATGGAGCGGAAGGTTGGATGATCATGTTGACCTCCGTCTTAGGACTCACCAATGGCTATCTCACTGTTTGTGTTCTTACGGACGCACCGAACGGATACAAGGTAAGTAGGGCATCGTCTTAGCAACACATCTCTACATCGAGTCTAACTTCTGTGGCCTCTCTCTGTGATGCAGGGACCTGAGCAGAATGCCTTGGGGAATTTGCTGGTAGCATTTCTCATAGCAGGTCTATTCTCGGGTGTTGCGCTTGATTGGCTATGGCTGATCGGTAAAGGCTGGTGATCCTGCAGTGGGCTACCAGGCAATGTCCGATGCACTTGTGCAAATAAAGACACAGCTGATGGACTTTGGTGTATTTATTGGTACAACGATTGTGCTACTTGTCTTATGGTATTTATATCCGAGATCTTCTGTCATTGCAGCTCGATCAATAATTCGGGTTTAATTTGAGTTTGTGCAGCGCCATCATAAATTCTCATTGTTATTAGGACTGATTCTATGAAATTAGATATTGTTAAAAATAATTTAAATTGAATTTAGGATTTAAGGTTTCAGGTTTCAAAACTTAGATTTTTTGAGGATTTAAGATTTAGAGTTTAGGATTATTTTATTATTTATTTCTCTTCGAGTGGGTTTAATTTTAAATTAAAATTCTTTATCTTGAAAAATAATTTGAAAACATATAGAAATGAATATTATACCGAATGGATGTGAAATGTGAAGACTAAGAATGATCCATGGACACCTTTTCAAGTAAAGGTTCCTCTAAATTTAAGTCTAAAAAATATGGAGTCAAAAACGTTGATAACAAGACTAGCATATATAAAAGCTTTAAACAGTCGAAGGTATAGATGTAAGGTTTTAATTATTTGGATAAATATATGTTGGATTTAAATTTGGAGAAGTAAGTGTGTCATTTCAAACATGTGAAAGGGATAAATATGTAAAATTATTTCATAATAATCAGCGAAATTTTAAGTGACGCGAATTCAAATTTTCTCTTCTAAACTATTACTTGGGCATTTTAATTGGTCGCTTGTAGGTCCCACATGGGTATGGAATTGGGTTCACTGCCTCGTTCAGACAGAGCACTTGTCGACGCATCATTCGTCGAATCTACAAAATTCGGACGTCTCAACTGCGTTATACCCAACAATAACGAGACAGGTAGAAGTTTAGGTAAGTTAAAGTGAGTAGAACAAGAAGTGATATTACTCCATCAAGATGGCACTCCCTCGCGTCCTTACACGGCGACACCATTTCGAATTCGAAATAGAAAACTGGCGGCAAAAACAGAGGTAATATCACGTTGGTAAGCTTACCGCGGGTTAGTTTGGTTTCTTTTAGAACGCCAAGCCCGACGATCGCGCTCCGACAACCACCCTGCCTCGTCCTCCTTCCCATAAAAAGGGTACACCAGGGGAGCGAGGTCTTCGAGGCATCCGAAGGCGTCTTAGCACACGCCTGCTTTCCCCGTTCTTCTTGTGCCCATCTCTGTCTCCCTAGTCTGATCTCTGCCCGCCTTCTATAGTGTGTTTCGATCGTCGAAGATGAGAGAGTGCATCTCGATCCACATCGGGCAGGCCGGGATTCAGGTGGGGAACGCCTGTTGGGAGCTGTACTGCCTCGAGCATGGCATCCAGGTACGATTTCCTCGTCCGATCTCTCTTTTGTCACTTTCTTTCTGGGTATAATCGATGCCAGATGTTTAGATATGTCGTTGAGCGCATAGATTTGTGGATTTCAGGCGGTTTCTGGTCGTATCTGTAGCCTATTCTGTTAATGTGTGAATCTGGTGAAGAAATTTGGAACTCCTCTCAGGATCAAGCAGTCGAACTTCGCTTCAGCCGATTTGGCTTTGATTCGCTTGATCTTGTCTATCGAGCAGTATATCTATGTTTTCTAGTCGAGTTTTATGGTTCGATTTTGGCTTTTTTTTCTCGATTGATCTGATCGTTATGCCTTTCTTGATATTTTTGTTATTTTAGTCATAGTTTATCATTCGATCTGTTCTTATAGTTGACGGGTTCAAGTTTCAATCAATAAGCGCCAATGATTCGTTTCATTTTTCACCTTTAATTCCCTTCATTTTCCTATCTCGTACAAGTCATTTGGTTCTCTAAGCATTCAGAATCAGAGCTCTGGTTTAGGCTATCCAGTGGGTGTAGATCTACGTGTAACGTTGGCTTCTGCGGAGGGGCGTAGACGAGGGCGAGTCGGCGACGAGACGGGAGCACGAGGAGGCAGCGAGCGGGTTGTCACCATCGGCTGGGGCAACGGGGATCGTATAGAACGTAACTGGAAATAGGAACGGAAAAAGTGGTGGAGGGTGCGGAACTTCGTAGATATACCAAAACACCTCTGTAGGGAAATGGAAATCAAACAACACGAACAAGAGAAACCTGATCGCTTAGTCCAAGCAGTTCCCAAGGGGGAAACGGCCCGGTGTTGCCTACTAGTATTGACACTGCTCTCTCGTGCAGCCTGATGGCCAAATGCCCGGCGACAAAACCGTGGGAGGCGGTGATGATGCATTCAACACCTTTTTCAGCCAGACCGGCGCTGGGAAGCATGTCCCTCGTGCCGTCTTCGTCGATCTGGAACCCACCGTCATCGATGAAGTAAGAACTGGAACCTACCGCCAGCTCTTCCACCCGGAGCAGCTCATCAGTGGCAAGGAAGATGCTGCTAACAACTTCGCCCGAGGCCACTACACCAGTAGTCACCTCATCCTTGTCCTCCGTCTCCTCTGTTATATATATATGTCTTTGTGCAAAGCATGATGATGACATCGATGTTCCTGCAGTTGGCAAGGAAATTGTCGACCTCTGCCTTGATCGTATCAGGAAGCTCGCGGACAACTGCACTGGCCTTCAAGGATTCCTCGTTTTCAATGCTGTTGGTGGAGGCACAGGCTCTGGCCTTGGCTCCCTTCTCCTCGAGCGTCTCTCCGTGGACTACGGCAAGAAGTCGAAGCTGGGGTTCACCGTGTACCCGTCGCCTCAGGTCTCTACCTCCGTGGTCGAGCCCTACAATAGTGTCCTCTCCACCCACTCTCTTCTGGAGCACACTGATGTGGCTGTTCTTCTTGACAACGAGGCGATCTATGACATCTGCCGGAGATCTCTCGACATCGAGCGCCCCACCTACACCAATCTCAACCGCCTGGTTTCTCAGGTATCTTCCATCATCACCCCACTTCCTATGTTTCCAGCCAAGGCTTAAAAGTTTGACGTGCGTTGTTCGTGTGCAGGTGATTTCTTCGTTGACCGCATCGCTGAGGTTTGATGGTGCGCTGAACGTCGATGTCACCGAGTTCCAGACCAACCTGGTCCCTTACCCGAGGATTCATTTCATGCTTTCATCCTATGCTCCTGTCATCTCTGCGGAGAAGGCCTACCACGAGCAACTCTCCGTTGCTGAGATCACTAACAGCGCCTTTGAACCTTCATCCATGATGGCAAAGTGCGACCCGCGCCATGGAAAATACATGGCCTGCTGCCTCATGTACCGTGGAGATGTGGTGCCCAAGGACGTCAACGCTGCCGTTGCGACCATCAAGACCAAGCGGACCATCCAGTTCGTCGACTGGTGTCCGACTGGCTTCAAATGCGGCATCAACTACCAGCCGCCCAGCGTCGTGCCCGGCGGCGATCTGGCCAAGGTGCAGCGGGCGGTGTGCATGATATCCAACTCCACCAGCGTTGCCGAAGTATTCTCACGAATCGACCACAAGTTCGACCTCATGTACGCCAAGAGGGCCTTTGTGCACTGGTACGTTGGCGAGGGCATGGAGGAAGGAGAGTTCTCCGAGGCCCGTGAGGATCTTGCTGCACTCGAAAAGGACTATGAGGAGGTTGGCGCAGAGTCTGCCGAGGGCGAGGATGGTGATGAGGGGGACGAATATTAAGTGAATGTGTTTGCTTTTGGCCTTAGGATCCTCCTTGTTAGGTGTTCCCAAGGCTCTTTTGCCATTGTGATGTTGCAATCAGTAAGCACCGCACTTCAAATCGATGCTATTGTTAAATACATTGGTTGATATGTTTCATTTGGAATATATGTCGATCTTTTGTTGGTATCAGTATTTGTGATCTTTTCATTATATCATTTATTTGAATGTGGATTAGTTTTAGATGTCTCTACATTAGAAGAAACACTAGCGTTTGAAACTTTGTTTGTAGAAAATATCATTACAACCTATGTGCAGAGTTTGGTGTAGAGTTTGGCCATTACTTTTTTATATTTTAGTGTTCATAGATATGCTTCGATTTTAAGTTTGTTGATTAGGTCGAGTTCTAACTCAAAGTCCCTCTTCAAATGCTTCTTCATTGTAGTATTCAATCTAAGATATTAGGAAGCATATTTTGAACGACAATTAGAATCAATTTTTAGTGTTGTCTGGGAGGCCCATAGAATTATTGATAGTTTATCCACCCATGTGCCTTTTGCCCTCATGATCCTTTTTTTTAGTCCTTTAAAAATGGTTTGGTTGATAACTTAGATCATTAGTTTGAGGATGAACATTAACAAGATCCCATAGGATTGACAAAACTTTTTAAATCTTGCATTATTAAATTAGAGTCCCATTGTTAGTGATGTGGGCATTTGAGATTCTGAAACGAGTAATGATTTTTTTCATACAAATCTTTTGACATGCTTCTCGGTGATTAATACTAGCAACTTGATTTTTACTCACTTTGTGAAGTACTCTACTCCCATTACGAGGAATCTTCTTTAGTCGGAGGTAAGTGGGGAAGGGCCTAAGAGGTTTATGCCTTATTGGGCAAAGGGCCAAGCATAATCTATTGGGCTTAAAAGGATCGTTCTTATCCAAGCACAACTTTGGCACTAGTGGTATCTCCGAACCAAGGCAATTGCGTCCTTGTGCATCGTCGACCAATAGAATCCCAATCGAAGTACCTTGAATGTGAGGGTTCATCCACCTATGTGTTCTCCATAAATATCTTCATGTATCTCGACGAGTGCCCTTTGAACTTCTAATAGTGTGAGGCATCTAAGGAGGGGTTAGCTAAAAGACCTACGGTACAAGTGATTATTTATTATGCAATACAATGTTTGATAGTTCTTGACTCTCCAAGCTATTGTAGGGTTAATTGGGAGTGTCTCATATCTCTTATAACATAAGCTCTCATCGATCCAACTTTCTTCCTCTCGATCATAGCTATGTTATGCCCCTCGATGGTTTGGGTCAATAACATCTTGACTAACGACCAACATTTCTATTGATCTTGAGTGGAGGCTAACTTGACTAATGCATCGGCCTAAGTATTCTCTATGCGAGGTACCTGTAACACATTGAGTTGGGTGAAGCTTGAAGCTAACAGTTGTACCTTGGCAAGGTGTTTCATTATAATTTTGTCTTAGGATTCATAGCTTCTATTGACCTGGCTTACGATGAGTTGGGAGTCATTGAATATTATCAAATTTTATATTTGAAGCTCTCGGGCAAGTTGAAGCCTCGAGAGATGAGTTTTGTATTCGGCTTTGTTATTAGAGATTTTGAATTCAAACCGTAAGGCTTGCTCATATATCTACTTGTTCGGACCTTTTAGAATGAGTTATATGCTGCCCCTTCCTAAAGTGACAAATCTATCTATGAACAAGGTCTATGTTGAAGGGGTGTGCTTGTCATTTTAAACTTACATTGTGATATAAAATCTACCAACGCTTGAGCTTTGATGGCAACCTTAGGTATATACTAGATGGAAAACTCACCTAATTCTACTGACTACTTCAACATTCGTCTCGAGACATCAAATATTGAAAGAATCTAAGTGGCTGATCGATGATTACTTGTATAGGGTGCACTTGAAAATATAGACAAAGCTTTCTGGTTGCCAATATTAGCGCAAATGCTAGTCTTTCAACGAGGGAGGTATTGCTCCTCGACTCCGCCTAATATATGACTAATGGAGTAGATAGGTTTCTGAACTCCCAAATCATTTTGTACCATAGCTGAGTTGACAATATTAGCTCACTTGGGACAGAGGAAGAGAGCCGAGACAACTAGGCGAGGTGGTGCTTCAGTTTTTCAAATGCCTTCGAGCACTTCTCAGTCCAATTTTTTTTTTTTTTTCGTTTTTCCAGTGCCCAAAAAAAGGATAGGCACTTGTCGTCGACTAGGATAGAAACTAGCTAAGTTTCATTATTCGTCTTATCAGTTGTTGGATTTCTTTCATCAACCGAGATGGATGCATCTTGAATTTGACATGAATCTTTTCTAGATTTGTATATATTCCTCTTTAATGAACAATGAACTACAGAAATTTTCCCAAGTTGACTCTAAAGGCACATTTGGCTAGATTAAGGCATACGTTATATTTCTTTAAAACTTAATATGTCTCAGCCAAGTCTAACAAGAGTGAGTCAGCTATTTTACTTTTAACTATAATGTCATTCACATAAACTTCGAGATTCCTTCCAATTTAATGCTTGAACATCTTATTTATTATCTTATTTTTATAATTTTTTAATTTGAACGATATATTTATATAGTGATATATACCTCAGTCTATGATAAAAGTGTGTTCCTAATCCCAATGTGCCATACTTACTTATTTGGTTGTATCCTAAAAAGACATTCATGAAGGTGAGGAGTTCATGTCCTGAGATGATATTGACTAATTAATTGATTCGAGGAAGATGGTAACTTTCTTTCGGACATATTTTGTTAAGATCAATGTAATTAATACATATTTTCTAATTTTCATTAGGCTTTTTAACCAATACAATGTTAGTAAGCTATTGAGAGTATTGTACTTTGGTGATGAACCTTGCCGGCAATTGTTTATCTACTTTATCACTAATTTCTTGCTAGCATTCGAGGGTGAACTTGAGATGCTTTTACTTTATAGACTGAGCTTCAGGAAAATATTCCGATGGTGTTAAGCAATGTCGGGATCTATTCCTGATATATCTCTTGATGTCCATGCGAACACCTCGATATTTTCTCGGAGAAAGTTGACAAGCTATACCCACTTCTCTTTAGGTAATGTCGCCCTAACTTTGATAACCTAGTCAGGGCAAGCTTTGTTAAGAGATTCCTTAACCAATGGCTCCATTGGCTCTAGATACAGAAGAGATAACTCCTAATATGTTGAGTGTGGGTTAGCCTATGATTGTATCACCGAATGTGATAAGCAAGTTCATGGTCCGAAGAGGGGAGATTAAGTCACCCGTAAACCCTATCAACAAAGAAGCTATTGGAGTAAGATCCTTAGCTGAGAGTCCGAGCTTTTGAAATGCGTCAAAGTAGAGATTGCTAACTGAGTTTCTTGTGTCGATTATGACCTTTTTTACTCAAGCATTGATCATTTTTACAGAGACCACCAGGGTGTCATCATAGTTCATATCAAAGTACTTTGTCTCCTCATTTTAGAAAGTTATCTCCGCGTCATCTTTTGATTTTGGGCACTTCTCGATGGTGGCTCAAGTAAAAGCTTTCCGGCCCAAGATACTATCTCCTCCCTAAGCGAGTCCTTCGATGATGACATCGAGGTGCTATCTCCTCCGAGGTCGAGGTGAAGATTATCAAGGTCTTCGAATAAATTTCCCAATGTGCCATCGACGAATAAGCTTTTCGATTTGCTCTTTCATATCTGGATAGTCCTCTATATTATGTCTATAGTCGTAATTCTCGACATGTTAAGGTGGGTCAACTCAGGTCTCATATGGGGCAGCTTAAGTCGACGAAGTCTTCTCTGTTTTAATGACTTTGGGGTAAAGACCAATAGTGGTCACTTAAGTCGTAGCTTTTACGCGTCTCCTCGTGCCTCGTGCTTACTGGAGACCATCGCATCAACTATGATGAAATGGTTAGCCCTCTTTCTAACATCAAATTGTTAAATAAAAATGTCGTTGATGTCTTGTTTAGCCCAACTTAATCCAAACCCATGTGCATAAAAATCTGACATATCTATGACGTAAAAATATCATGCTTTTGAGATGACTTTGAAGTAACATCGAGATGACTCTGAAATGAATCCAAGATAGATCCAAGGTGAAAATATAATGCTTCTCGAGATATTATCTATATAAAGACTGAGACCAAAAGAATAAAAAAGGAAACATGAATCTAGCATGAGGGTCGCGTGTCAATAGTAGCATCATATAAAGATCATCGTCGTCTCCCGAAGGGAGAAGACGTTTGTCTAAATGGTAATCGTAATAAGTGTGAAAAAAAAAAAAGCTACCACTTTGGTTGCACAGCCATCCGTGTGCCACTCATACGCTTTCTCGATAGCATCACCTATACACGATCTTGGGCAACAAAAATGCTTTCTCGTGCAACTCTAGGCACCAAGTGAATTCCCATTTTAACCACGATTTCACATGTTTCACAAATTCTTTCGACTACCATCTGAATAGTATCAAGAAAAGTACTCAATGTTATCCCTAAAACGGAACAACGGAGAGGATGTTTCAATGAACAAACCATTCAGAAAGCATCTGCAAGATTTTTGAAATTTCAGAGATACTGCACGCGACTTGACTTTTATGTACAGACCACAAGCAAATCATATACTACCTGCCATTGGAGAGAGTGAGATCTTTGGCATACGAAGGCATATTGATTCTTCACCGTGAAAATTTTACAAGGAAACAATTCTTTTTGTCATTCCACATCAAAATCTTCAACGTCCAGCCAATCATTAGATAACTTAGTCTTTGGACCGATGGAGTTGTCACCTTCCATTGAACCCCCAGAACCTTTGTTCAGCTGAACCCAGCTTGCAGTATCTTTTGTTTGAGAATCAACTGACACAGTTTTCAAGCTGTTCGTTGGGGCTTCATCACCACCATCGTCATCATCCTCCAGATCACTGAAGGATACATCGTCTTCCTGCCCTAATGGAATAGTTAGACCCCCTCCTTTGCTTGTTTCACCAGTGTCATCCTCCAACCATTCATCACCGTCTTCTTCATACCTCTCCACCGGGTCTCTAGAAGTTTGGCTAGATATCTCCTTACTCTTACTTTGATTTGCCAACTCTTCTTCAATGACAGATTTGTCAACAATTTTCACCTCATCTGTTTGGACTGGATGCTTTTCAGTCTCAAAATCCACCACAAGACCTGAAGCTATAATTTGTACGGGATGCTTTTCAGTCGCGACATCTTCCATGGAATCAGATGCTATAGTTTGGACTGGATGCTTTCCAGTCTCAGTGTCTCTCATGAAATCAGAAGCTGGTTCTCCAAATGAGAGTGCTGCGGGTGATACAGCATTAACAGCGCTTGATGATCCCATGACATTCTCTTCAACAGGAACTGTTGCAAAATCATATTTACCATAGGATGCTTCTGTTTCTAACCTCTCAGATTCTGGTTTTGTCCATGCGTGCAAATCCTGCAAAAGAATGGATCTAGCTTCCACAATCTGCAAAATAAAAAGGATATGTCAACATGAAGAAACACATATAGATTTAAGGAAATCAAAACTAGAAATAATCATCCCTCTGAGAAGCCAATTCACACAAATGTGATAATAAACAAGCCAAGGATAACAAGTGCAGTGCAACACAAAGGAAAACATCCAGAGCACATTAGGAAAATTATATACATGAATTAAACTGCAGAAACACCATCAACTGAAGACAGTGATTGGAATTAATTTAGATGGTTTATATGCATCTACAACGAAGGAGATTCAGAACAACACAAGATATAAAAAGACCAGCAAGCTGAAAATCTTTCATGAATTGGTATGGAAAAAGATAGCCCTTAATAGATGCAGATTGAAGGTAGCATTCAAAACATAGCTATAAAAATTGGTTGATGCCAATAAGGGATCAACAATAGCCAAAACAAAATGATCCAAGATAAAATCAGAATTTCCGAAGTCCCAACTTTGATCAGCTACCATAATATGTAATATTATGCAAGACTATCCACATATTACATAATAACATATACAATCACATAATACAAACAAAATGCAACAAGTGTCTGTTAAGCTATATGTAACAGCTAATAGCCATATATATATATATATATATATATATATATATTATATCTTACCTTCTGATGAGAACATGAAATATAGCATGCATGAAAACGACATTTTACATAGTAATCACATTATCATAAATCCAAAATTCTCTAACCAGAAATTGAATATTTAACTTCAAACTTGAAATTTTATATAAGTAATCAATAATTATAAAACTTGAACTAAACAATTAAAAAAAATTGCCGAAGATACTCTGATCCATGGAGTCTGATCTAATCAATCCAATCCCATTTTTCACTTAAATGATTGATCATGTTCCTGATGTCAAATATTAAAATCTAGAATAAAACAAATCTACAACCAAGTTAATGCAAGACTTGATTGTAATGTTATAGTTATATAACTTCATTACATGAGGAATAAAAAATTATTACCAACAGATTTTGCAGTACAACACAAAATTAAGTTCATTTTGCAAGCAACAGAAAAGACCATTTCTAAAAATGGCTAGAAAATACAAAAATTTGGCTAGGGCAGCAAATTAGGAGGTTGACCCTAACAGAAATTAACTTCATTTAGCAAGCAAGAGAAATATTATTTCTTAGATTGTCTAAATAAGACAAATATGTTGCTAAACAACAATTAAGTTAGGTTGACCCAAACCCACCAGTGACCAACTCATGAAATACTTAGCCTAGGCTAGAGTATTGCAAGTTCATAAAGAAATAAAACTCAAGTGAACCTCAAGCTGGATCAAGACTGAGATTTAACACCCCAAAAACCCAAGCATGAGCTCATGTGACGAACACCCAACTTAACACTACTTTTCTAAACTTGACCTACTTAACTAAACCTTGTCTTGACTTAGTATGTCACAATTCATCTGAACATGTGTCATAGTACCAACAAGGTGTGAGGAGCAACAGAGGAGGAGAAGGAGAAGAGGAGCAGGAGGAGGGGAGGAGTATCACACGGTGAGCAATGGGCGACCCTGTTCCCCCAAACCATACAGTGCAAGCGAGTGGGAGAAGATGAGAGTCTCTGTTAAAGGGGAAAACAAACAACTGGGTGGGTTTACTATTTGATTTAAAGCATTATTGGATGATAACCCCCATACCAAATCTGAACTGCACATCCCAGTTCACACTTAAAACTGGTAAATACCATCCAGTGCATAATGATTCTGACAAAATCAGAGACCATGATGAGAGCAATATCCCATTGCTCAGCTAGAACCTGCAAATTTAGTGTCCTTAGATGCCATTTGAAAGATGCATGGGGGTGTTTTGGTGGGAACTGGCCTTTTCCATTAATAGATGACAAAAAGGAAAAGAAAAGAAAGGAAAGTGATTATAGTAATTTTTCTTACTCTTCATTATTTATGTACTATTGTTGACTGTTGATTTATTATTTTCTTCTTAAAAGTTTTTTTATTTGAGGTAAATAACAAACATGAGAAGATCAACAATGTTTTAAATTTTTTTTAAGAATCCTGAGAAGTGATTATAGTAAGTTTACTTCCAGTTGTGACAACTTCAACTATTCTACACTGGTTTTAATGTTTCACCTTCCATAATTGAGTTCTTCCATAATTTAGGATTTCATTTTTACCTCTCATCTTTTATCAAATAGGCTTCTTTTGATTTTTATTTTCTTTGATACTGTAGTTATTATTTACTAAGATAATCTAATTTGGTTTCTCCATTTGGATTATGTAATAACAGTGTTCTTTCAAATTGTAGTTGTTGTCAATTATGTTTTGGGGATCATCTACTGAGATAATGGTGAAAAGTTGACTAATTGCAAAATCTTGTATGCTATCCGTAAAGATTTATTCACTTTTGTGACGTAAATGTTATTGTCATCATACAATCATTCAAGTCCTTCATATTTTGTTAATCAAAAGTATAAGCCAGTGTAGATTACTTTATCTATGTTTGCAATTAAGGTGGCCATTGTTATCAAGCCAAAACTTGTGCTGACAGATCTTGTCAGGGGTTTAACAAAACGAAAAACCTAATTAGAGCATTCCAACCGAAGTGATGAAGGTGAGGTCATAGAGATATGGGGAAAACAATGATGAAATGAGAACAAATCACTATAGGCATGATGTTCAATCATTGTACTTTGTAATGTTAGGCATTACACAATATGTGTAGCGGTGTTATATTGCAGTTTGGATTCTTACCAGCTACTAGAGTGAGCTAGATACTGGGTCCATGGTAGGTGCTAATTAGCAGGTCCATATAAATTGGATAAAATGACATCTAAAATCAAGTCAAACACACTTTGCAAATTTCTGAGGAAAGACTTAAATAAGTAGGTCAAATTTTACAAGAGACTGGTGTCATACAAGCCATTATTGCCATATTATAAACGACAAATAATAGCCAAATATGCACATGTGAAGATTCTTATACAAAATATGCGCATGTGACATTTCTTATACAAAAGAACATTGAACGAACAACTGTATATTTGTCATAAGAATATCACAGCACTGACATAGTTAACTACATTCACATAGCCATGTCAGAATATACAGGAAAATGTCATGTTATGTACCATTCTTAATATCATGCAACACAATATTTTTGAATAACAAAACTCTACAGCATAAGATTGTAATAGCAAAAGATTATAAATTTGATGTATCCTTACGTCATTTGGGTATTCTACTCTCATCCATAAAGTGAGATCTAAAGCCAAAAGGAAAACAGAACAAACAAAAAGAATGAGTGTAGACTAGATTTACCTGAGATGTAGACAGGAATTCGGCGTCATGAACATTGAGTCTAGAATGCAAAAGCACAAAATAGATCTTCCAGAAACACCCTTCAGTCATTTGACTAGGGCAAAGCTCAGCTTTCATAGCTGCAAATTCGGGTGCAAGACGTTCAATAGCCAATGCATGTTCTAGCTGGGCATCTGACATTTCAAAATCTAGCAAATAAAAAATTCAATGACTATTAGAAAGCAAAGATGAATGGATCCAACCCACAACTTGACCACAAAAAAAAGAAAAAATTGCCAACGTTAATCACATGAGCAATATGCATGGTTAGGTATTGGATATTCCTTGAGGGATGGACAGCAGCGGTTGGTGGCAGCCGGATGCGCTACTAGCAACACAACTTCACCAATTTAGACCAAGGGGGAAGCCGTGATTGCAGCTCTGCAGGAAGCGCAACGGAGGGAACCAACTCAACTAAAAATTTGATCTAAATTGCAGGAAGCACAACGGAGGGGACCGAAGGAGAAGCAGGCATGCTACCAAGTAACATGGCCCATGCAAACTATAATTGATGATATAAAGCTGCTAGCTGCTAGTTTCAACTCAGTTGAATTTACCTATGATCTAGATAGCACCTTATCATTGTACATAAGCCGGCAAACCTTGGCCGCAATAGGGAGGAGGCTGTTTTGTGGGATGTTTCTGCCAGCAACAGTCCTCCAATTTTTGTATCATTTTGTCTGCAAACTGGTTGAGTAATCGAAGGGTTTTTTCTTTAAAAATAAATATATATGCATGCTTAGGAACATATGTAAATCCCTGTAATAGAACAATGTCTGAAAGTGACTACACTAGTAGTAATCCATATGTAAGCAAGCAAATGATGCTGGTATTATGTTAACACATACAGTGTATTTGAGGATAAGTACTCAAAAGACAGAACAGGAACAGTTCTTAATGATCAATGATGCAAGCTTATTTATCATTTCACATAAAAAGCTAAACACATTAGGTGTGGGATCAAAGTCTTCTGTCAACTCCTTCCTTACAATGTCTGAATAAAAAAGCAAACATAGTCATCATTTGAACATATGGACAGACAACAGAGAAACTTAGAAAGCATACCTAATATTACCTCCTGCACTGGCAAAGTTACAGAACTAAACCAAATCAAACATGCTTGATATTAGAATATGAACCCCAAAGTTACATCAATGAACCAATAAGACCATTATTAAATTACTAACAATAAATGATAAAGTGCTGACAGTCTTCAAGAGCTTGATGTGACAGATTGTGCATGACACTGCCTAACTTTCATTGTTATGCCAAAAAAAGCTAAATTCCTGTGGCAATTCATCATGAATATTCTTAGCAAACTATGTCTTATCTAATAAGTTCATGGTTATAATTAACAAGACGACCTAAGTGAAGCTGGGTTCTCAACTGAGAATGGCTGAAAGTCAACATGACTAAACTTTAATCATCCAACCAGGCTAAGTCAGCAATGAAAAATTATTCTACACGAAATGTGAGTAATTAACATCACAGCACCACATCTAGAGGCAATCAATGCAATCTCTTTGCCTATCTCTTTTCTTTTATATGCAAGGGTTCCACCATCCTAATCTTCTCATGGATCTAAGAAAACATACCTAAGGCAAAAAAATATACAGAAATTCCTGATGAATTGCACTCTACTAGCACCTCAATTTCTAGAAGAGTTGGATATATTCATCAAGACTTATTGTAAATGACACATTTTTTATGATGGCTTCTATTTGTACCTCTTCCAGCAAAATGTATTAGTCCCAAAATTCAAATTCTTTTGCCAACCACTTATGCAGAGTCATCATAACTTTAAGACTTGCAGAAAAATTATTGTACCAAATTACCATCGAAACACAACTTCACTAGACCCAATAGTAGAATGAAGAAATTGGAACTAGGAGGATGACAATTTTGACCTTTAATGACAGTTACACAAAATGAAGAGAGATTTAAAAAAGTCTTGGCAGTTCTCTGAGGCTACCTTATGATCAAGATTGGGCACCTGAGTGAAAAACTTAGTTCATATAGAATAATACCTAATGGACAAATCAATGTAGGCTATCTACAAAATTATCATTAATTTTAGCCAGAATTCCTAAATAAATCAGATAAAGAAAATTTCTAAGAAGAATGAGAAAAATTAAATCCTGATATAGGTTTCTAGGACACCAATACACTATTAAGATCAAACCTGTGAAGTTCTCATTAACTTAACTAAATATCTGGAAATAGGAAAATGCAATAAATTTGTTAGGCAGCACTGTATAATTTGGATCAAACTGTTGAATAATGTAATAAGAATCCGTAATGATACACACGAATGCCAAATCATCAGTTAAGCAATAAATTATCCAAATCCGATGCCCTGAATTACAACGAAATAAGGGCAGGCAAAAGCATACCATCAGAGTCTTCGTCACCAAGGGGCAAAGGGAAATCCAACCAAGTCTCCGGATGCATCGTGATGTTCCTCGCAAAAGCCAAAACCTCCTCATTAACACCAACCGCATCGATTCCAACCCCATCAACTTCCCCGTCCTCCTCGTCCGATCCAAACGGCAAAAGCGAAGACGCGATCTTAGAAATCTCCGCCACCGCCTTAGTGTGCGATAGCACGGACGATATCCCATTCTTGAACGTCCCACCGATCTCCGCAAAATCGCTGCGAATTCCGGCGATCCTCGGCGACTCCGCCGCCGTCACCGCAGGGACGGCGGCCTCGTCGGACATTGCGGAAACCGACCGATCGCTGCCGTCGGGCCCGACAGGGGCGGGGGCAAGGAAGGAGGCGACGCCCCAGAGCTGGCGGGTGAGGGTCTGGGTGAGGTCGGAGAGGTCATCTTTAACGCCCCGCGTCGGCGTAATCCCCACCTCCTCTATCTCGTCTATTTCACCTTCTTGCGATCTTGACCGGGATCCGATGTGCGATTTCTCATTACTCGTTTCTTCATCCGCCGATTCTTCGTCCTCTTCGTCGTCGCCCCTCAGGGAGTTCACCAGCGACCGAGCCCACCATGACATCCTTTTTCTCCGTTCCGGTCTCGCAACTCCGCGCTTAATTATTGGGTGGGCGAAGCAGATGGGGTTTTGCCATGGAGAAAGGCAATAGCTGCTACTGGCTAGCATAGAAGTTATTGTATGCGGGATTAGATCTGCCGTTTATCGAGTCCAATCAGGACAGTCTCCGTTCCATCGAACGGTCGATTTTTATTTTTGTTAAGGCATTTCAACCATGGCGTCATCGCGCATATATATATATATATATATATATATATATATATATATATATATATATATATATATATATATATATATATATATATATATATATATTTGTGTGTGTGTGTGCGCCTTCAAGATTAGTGATCTTCTATTAATACTTTAAATTTTAACATACGCATACTTTCCAAATCAAAATTTGACTCACACTTCACTATTAATCGATATTACTCTTCAAATAATTATATAATTTAAAAATATTTCATATTATTTTGCATAGTTATATATTTGAGTGATTTTCATGAAAATGTTCATCCTTTTTATATTTTTCTTGAAAAGTCTTCATGTTTATACGTTTTTTTTTTTTTCAAATGATGGTTCGATTTTTTAATCTTGTAAATATTTTTCACAATCATTTGTTATCGTTGGGAGAGGCCCCTCGTCACCATCCTTGTTGCCATCTCTATCGTTATGATACCATTGTGAAGCATTGACTACTTTGGTAAAGAGGTTGTTGCTAATGACAATGATGAGATAGCTAACGAGGACAAAGATGTGGTGATCGAGCTCCCTATAAGATTCAAGCATTAAAGGACAAGTAATCCAACCTCTAACGAGAATGATCGGACCTCCTCCATGATATCTCTAACACCTTGGGAGAAGCTTATTAGCACAACTTAGTTCTTAAGGTTGTAGTTGACTAGGCTAGTCGCCTTATGACAGGGTAGAGGTGAAAGATATTCATTGCAATGAGGCATTGTGGTGGTGATGAGGCGGAGGCAATGGGTTGTTAAGGAGAATCTTGTAGGTAAGGTGTTCGACATATAGACTTTTTTAAATTTGTTCACGATTTAAACAATATGTAAGGGGCTTACAAGATGCTTGCAACCTCATTTTGATTGACTTTTGTTATTTGTAACTCTATATGCCCTTCCACTCGGCACCGTCAAATCACTAAGACTGACTTTAGTTTCTGCTCAACTAGTGGGTCTTGCAGTCAAGCTCTATTTTACCTTTGCACTCAAGAGCCAATCACCATTCGGTTCAAGGAAACTTTTGCATACCTTCGTTACCATTTGGGAGGCCTATGCCATGTAGAAACTATCTACTTGAGACTGATTATCCCTTGGCCCATAAATCCTAACACAAGGTTAGAATTCTAGTTTTTCTAGAGTAGTGTCTTACTAATGGCTCAGGCCCCCCCGAAGGAGGCATTCTTTGCCTTCCACCTAAGTTACCTAGGAAAGGTCCAAAGCTAATCTCAGGAAATAATAAAATTTCATAAGGCTTTTCTATTCAGGTACGAGTCATATACATATTCACAAACGTGTCTATTTCACCAAACCTCGCTCTAAGAAAGTGCCCAAATTGTTATGCCTTTTGTGTGGGTCGGAATTTACCCGACAAAGAATTTCACTACCTTAGAACCATTATAGTTACAGTCACCATTCACCCAGGCTTCGGTCGTTAGCTCCCCTATCATCATGTCACCAACTTCCTTGACCTTTCGACTTACGATTTTGCAGAGACCTGTGTTTTTGGATGGATCTTTTGATTTTGTTTATGCTTTAAACAACATATAAGAGACTTACAGTAATATTGGAACCTCAATTTAGTCATCTTTTGTGATCATTTCAAACTTGTATATATAATGTATGTAATTATGGTACAAAGTTGAAGCTACTAAAAAATAGATCATCTAGATAGTCATTTTGGGTGTATTCTGGGTATGTAGAGTAGTGTAAAATGTCAGTTATATCAGAATCCTAGAGTTATTCATGGTAGAATAGACATTTGGGATAGTGTTTAGGGTTGATTCCTCTATCTAATTATTTAGGAATGTCATATGAACACTTGTAGAGACTTTTGATCACGACAGAACACATTGGATCCTTTGTTGCATAATCAAACTCGTAAAGTCTATTTTATTATTATTATTTATTAAGTATTTATTGAAATATTTATTTATACAATCCCGAGTATATATATATATATATAGACATATGATAGTATACGATCCTCTGGTAATAATTGGAGATTTAGTATGAATGATGCTAGGAATACAAACTTGAGACTAGTAGGTCAAATGAATAAAATATCAGCCACTATGCCCCCTCATTCTTGAAATTGGGAGCTACTTCTACATCGAAATACGGAACTATTGAAACTTAGATGGCATAGTTTATTACTTTACCACTCCTTCCAACCTTCCTAAGCATTTCTTTTCTTGCCTCGGTTTGCATGCATGGATTAAAAATTGGGCAGTTCACATGAGCCGAAAGCTCTCATCAAATCTAAGTTCCCAATCCATAAGCCTTACTTAATTTTTTTATACCAACTCTTGCGATCATGCATTGTTTCTTCTACGGTGATTCATGGGAGAATTAGACCGTCCAAGTGATTTGACAATAATAATGATACCTTGGACTCTAACTGATGAACTTGTGACGAGAAGACATCGATGATATAAACTTTCAGAGAAAATAAAATTATTATCCTAGAATAAACTGTGTTAAGCAATAATCCTTCCACTTGTTTTTTTTTTATCGATGTCATTATATCTTATTAAGTCATATTGTAGTTGTCCAACTAATGAATTGAGTTCGAAACTAACTATGGTTCACTTTTGAATTTAAGAGATTTTGACTAAAAAATTACAAAACGATGTTGGAGTCGTCGACAAGATCTCTTCGATGCTTAATTTAATAAAAAAATTCAGATAATTTGATTAAGTGCTAAGATATGAAAGAAGAAAATCCCTCGAATTTATAGTGTAATATGTAATTATTGGATTATGCATCGAGCCATTTGAACTATAATTATAGAATAATAATTTAGTTAACTTTCTCATGAGTCATGACGATTATATGTTAATCTTTTATATATATATATATATATATATGTATGATCGTTCTTTTTTTGACATGTAAGTGACGGATGACTCAACCTAATAATATCTATTTAAAAAAAAATATATATATATATATATATATCCCTCTAAAAATCTTAATTTTTATAATATCATTATAATTTAAATTTTAAACTATTAAATAAAAAAAATGATTTTAATTAATATTCTCAACGCACCTTCTTGCCCACCATCCTTCCAACTGGTACGGAAGGGAGCCATGGAATCACTTAATATCAGTTCACATCCAAAGCACAGATTTCCATGAACTCAGAAGAAAAGTCAATATGATAAAGAGGAGAAGGGAGAGGACGGTTGCAGATTTGACCTACCTATCTGGTGCGAAAATCTATGCGCAGGAAAAGAAAGGATGGATTGATTGTTTCTTGCTTTCAGTGAACTCCAAAAGGCAGACATGACCTGATTTCGACTTCCGACGCCTTTCCTCTCCCTCCCTCCAGCTTTAGCTCTTCTCAGTCACCCTTATCTTTCTTCCTTCAAGAAATCTGGGCGATACATTAAACTTACTGCATCGACTGCAGATACTTAGAATGCAAATCAAAGATAGCAGCAGTAACTTATTGACCTTCTCCTGTACACAAATGCTGCTGCTTACTCCCGCAGTCACGCGGAAGGAACAAACAAACCAAGAAACAACAAAACCAAAGTGATGGAGAAGAAAACCAAAGAGAGAGAGATCCCAAAGTAAATGTAGTGTACCCCCTTATGGTCAACAAAATAGGGGGGGTGGTTTCGAATTTATTTCAGCTACTCCTTATGACTGCCACTTCTGCACCGCAATCCTGCGTCATTCCTTTTGCTGATATGCTTTGTTTGCACCACTACTAGTAGCCATGAGCCTTGCATCTATCGTATTCCTTGTGTTCTCCAAAATGCTGAGCAAAGCAGATCAGCCTGTGACAGGATTCGAGTGCCATCTCAGGTCTAGCCAACCCAAGCAATCATGTTTATAAAGGGAGGCTAGCTAGGTGTTGATTAGGGTACATCCCTAGCCTTCTGCAGCTCCGTCTATGGATGAGGAAATCGAGTCGTGTACCTCCGAGGAGGAGGGAAAATGGAAATATGCCAACGTTCGTCCGTTTCTTCTTGTTTTGTTTGATTTTGTTTCAAGTCGAGGGACCGATTCCACTCCTCCCGTCGTCGCTCCTGGCTCTCTGGTGCTGCTGCTGCGGCGGCGGCGGCGGCTGCATCTGGTTGACCGCGAATGACCCATCGAAGGGCTGTGCCGGAACCAAGCCCAGCCCGGAAGAGGGAGCTACCGGCATGGCGGCCATGGTGCCATCACCGATCTGGTTGTAATCTCTGCCACCATCGGGAAACCCGGCGTTGAATCTCGCCAGTTCCTGCTGTTGGTCGTAGTTCCTCATCATCTCCTGCTCCCTGGCTGCAGCCACAGCCATGGCCATTTGTTGCGCCTCCGCTATCTGCTGCGGCGACTGCTGCTGCGGTTCACGCATCAAGATCTGCGGGTGGTGCGACGTGCTCGGTTGTGTTGGAGCGAGGCCGAGCCCCATTCCCATCCCCATTCCCGGCGCGCCGTAGGTCGCCGTGGAGGAGGGAGAGGGGCCTTGGAGGTGCTGCTGCTGCTGGTACTGGTGCGGGTGGTGGGGAGGGAGCAGGAAGGGGCCGAATGCAGCGGGGCCGATGTAGGCGGCGAGATCTTTCTTGGCGTTGTAAAGATCATGTTGGACCTGCTTGAGCTTGTGCTGCAGAAGAGAGATGTAGCCTACACAGCCATAGACCGGGTCACGCAGCCGCGCCTCCGCCTCATAGGCCAGCGAATTGGCCGCGTCCTCCCGCTGCGCGGGCGTCAGCTCACTGAGAAGCTTTGCGACGTTGCTCGCCCCAAACACCCGGTGCACGTACACGAACTTCGTCGGCTGGTCCGGCGGAAAGTACGGTGCAAACACGCATCCCGGCGTGCACTTCCGCCGCAAGAACTTGCACGCGGCGCACGGCGAGTTCGATGACATCCACTTCTCCTCTCCTCAATCTGCCGGTCACCGGAGAGCACCAAGACAACAACCGATTCACAAATCTCGAAGCCTAACAACCGGAATTAGGGTTACGGCAAAGAACTTGAGAAAGATCCGATAGAATACCCATCGGACTTCCAGCAAAGGAAGCACCCATTCAATTCGTCGTCTCCTCTTCAGGGCTTTGAGAGTGGAAGCGCGTCGCGAGCCTAAAGGTTCATCTCCTGTTCTTCTCGATCAGATCAAGCCGACAAGGAAGATAAATAGAACGAGAACCAAGACGAGATATTCCCGTACAAGGCTTCGAGATCTCACAGTCCTCTATCTCCCCTCTCACCCTTCCTTCGTTCTACGAAGTAGGAAGGAAGATGGCCGTCGGAGGAGATATCAGTAGATCTGACATGCCCATATTATGCTCTTCTGAAGAAGAAGAAGAAGAAGAAGAAGAAGAAGAAGAAGAAGAAGAAGAAGAAGAAAAGACCAAAAAGAAGAAAGACTGCGAGTTGAAGGCAAGAAAAAGAGAAATGGAAGCAAGGTGTGATGCCCGCTTTAGTAGGATGGATTTGCGCCTTCTCGAGAGGAGAGGAGGTTTCAGATCCCAACAGAAGCCTACAACAAGATGAGCTTTAAAATAAAAGAAGAAACGATAGTAATAATTAGTGAGAATGGGGCTCCATATCAGACTCATCCCACCTGCATCCAATCAATGGGTCAACAAGTCCTCACACTGCAGGTTCCATGTCATCATATCTTTCCAAAGATTACACTCATAGATCACATACAAAAATGGACCTTAAATGGTTCGATCCATCCATCCAATTTAGCTTCGATAATTATGCTCTGCATATTCGTTCCAAGGTCGTTGCTGCTCAAGCGAAATATAATACATACTATTATTCCCATTAATCAGAGTTCTTAAATGATGTTTCACTTCCCCTTATTGATAGATACATCGTACATTTCAACTTACCCATATACTAGATTTTGTTCTTGTAGGCCAAAAGTATATCTAGTTCGAGAGACATGATCTTTGTGTGTCCATATCAGGCTTTGTTGTTCCTCTTTCTGTTTGATGGATGATAAGTGCACTCGGTGTCTTCTGCAGAGTTCAAGGAAACCAAGGCATCGATATGGTTGCTTTCAACCTTGATATGGCGCCCATGCTGTGAATTGATGTGGTCTTGTTTCCATTTCCCCCATTTCGAGTGGTGCGAAACCTCCGTAGTACATACACATACTTGATGGGGAAGCTTTCGCGTCTGATTCAGTGGGCTGGTGGGTGAATGGAGCATAGGAATTCGTTGATATCGGAAACACAATCTTAGCATCTTACCACTATTTTCTTGGAAGCTAAAAAAATCCCTTTTATTTATTATGATTTTAAGCCATCGTTTTGCGAAAAGGAAAATAGTAAAAGAAGAGTTTTGATTTCAGTTGTTCCATACGGACGAGTCAGTGCGGCATGTGTTGCTGCAGCCTTCATTTATTGCTTGGGTTAATAATCCTCAGGAATTTTTGTTCCCGACTCATAATAAAACCTTCTACGATCATACAAATTGAGGCCTTTTAGCTTACGGGCTCAGTCATACATGTCAGATGGAAAACACCTGAGCAGGATCGGACCAGGTTTTTGACACATCATTCTGATGGTATTTGCGGTTTTTCTGGATACAGGTTTCTTCCATGAACCTCCACTTTAGGCTGTGATAGGGAGGGATTCGATGGAGTTGATTGTAAACACATTTTGATGAATTTAAGGTTACTGTGTTGGGGCATTGGCAGGTTGAGATCTCCAGTATTTTGTGCTCTTTTCCGGTAATCGTTTTTTTTTTCTGAAAATAAACCTCATCATTTCTTGATGACCAAGAAAGAGATGCGGCTACGAAGATGATACTGTTCCACCAAGCTATGGCGATGGGATCCGAATCATGGACGATGAGCAAGAAATTATGAGGGAAAAATAGGAAAGAAGAGATCTATGAATCACACAAGCATGAAGTTGGAAACGAAATCTCACTCGGGGGGCGCCGCCGGTGGAGTCCATAGTCGTTTGCAGTTCATGCATGCAACGGTTAGCAGATAGCACCGAAGAACAATACTCTTGAACTCACCAGCAGTCGCTGACCTTAGCACGGTTTCGCTCACACTGAAACTATAGTTTCCGATTGAGGAATGGAAGAGCGAAGGATAAGTTCAGAATCCTGCTCGAAGTATGTCTTCTGGAGCTCAATCATTTCCGTGCCCAGCATGAGCTATGCCCCGCTTTTACTATGTAACATCATGTCATCCTGCTTCAAACACATTAGTCCTTTCGGCTATTCTATCAACAAAACTCTCGAGAACTTTCTGTACATTATTTCCCGGTTTCACCTCTCCTGTCATGTTTTCTCAGACGCAATTATGGCTCTCCGATTTCCTATCTTCTTCCTCGCAGCTATCTCCAGTAGTCGAAGCCACAGGTAGCCGAAGAGGACTCTCTGGAGAACCAGACTGAGGAACGCTCTGCTGCAAGGAAG
This sequence comes from Musa acuminata AAA Group, assembly GCF_036884655.1. Lineage (NCBI taxonomy): Eukaryota > Viridiplantae > Streptophyta > Magnoliopsida > Zingiberales > Musaceae > Musa > Musa acuminata. The sequence goes on from NC_088332.1 coordinate 2,539,597, forward strand.
CACTATGCTGCTCTTCGTGAACCCATCCACCTCCTCCTATTGCAGCGGGTCGATTCTTAGCATTCGAAGAACTAGTCATCCGCAGTCGATATTTCTGAAACAGAAAATTGGGGTTTCGAGTGAGAAGATGAGAAATAGGAGAGCAAGGAAGGAAATGCTTGCCGTCGAACTCAGTACCCACCTGGAGATGGCTTTTCACTTCATCATTGGTGAGGCCATCCTCCTCCATCAGTCCTCTGATCTGCCTGGGAGTAGCCACTGCAGCACGAAGAAAGCGGAACGAAGGCCACATCAATCTATAGCGACATGTCAAGACTGTTCACTGCCCAAAAGCTACAAATGCTTTTCTGCTAAAGCTATCTAGTTGGACTGTAATGTTTGAGAGTAAAGGTAGGATTTTGATCTGACCATGAGCACCGCCCAGCAGCCGAAGAGCGACGAGGAATCGGCGATGCAGATCCGGTGACCAGCACCGCCTCACTTTTCTCGGCTGCTGCTGCTGGGTCTGCGAGCTTATGCGGTCGTTGGCCGTCGCCAGAGCTGGGGCTCTACCGATGCCCTCTGAGACTGGGTCACCGACGAGGCGGCCCTCAGCGACGGCAGCAGGAGTGAGATTTCCGTTGTCCATGGCAGACGCCTGAAGCAGCAGGTCTGGCAGAGTGATGGAAGGCTTCTCCTGCTTCTTTGTGCTGGCTGACAGGGCCGGCGGGGCTTTGAACGGCACAAATGCGCTGCCACCACTCAGACTCTTGGACTCCAAGTGCAAGCTCTCCTTCTTCCTTGGGCGACTGAGCTCCTCGCCTCTCTGCGATCGGAATGGTGATAATCCATTTCAGAGAAAAGATATCTCTTTTCACAGGAACTATCTGAAAAATCTCTCCTTTATACCTCTCCCAGGACTTCCTTCTCATTTTCATTCTCCTCGTAATTGCTTCTGTTGGAGTTATCGCTCCAGAGCTGGGCGGAACTCATCCAATTCCTCTTCTCCTTGCAGTCTGCTTCCGGATTTACCCCTCCCTTCTCTTCGAATTTGCTCTTTTTGGGCATGAATTCTCCTAAGACACGCGCACAACTCTCGCCCATCTTGCATTCCCCGAGCTCCTTCTTCAACCCATCGATCACTGCAACCAGCAATAAACCAGTCAAAAATCCAACTTTTCCGTGAAAAGCATCTCAAGAAACGGGAAACCGACCGACCATCGGTGAGCAGATGCATGGAGTGAGGAAGCTCCCGTTGGAAAGCTTCGATCTTCTTCTTCTCTTCCTCCAACCTCGTTACATACTCCTCCAGCTTCGCCTTCCTCCCATCCCCCTTCTCCATCGCCGGCGCCTCCTTCAGTGAACGGGTGACGCTTCTTGCGGCGAACAGCCTCAATTCCAAACTGGCATCTGCCGCCGCCGAGCCCATCTTCTCTCCGCCTTCCTCTGGCTCAGATCTCTCGCCCTCCTTGCGAGGACAACAACCAGAAGCAAATACAGCAGAGTGGGCTGTCCATTATATAGTGGAAGCACGGTGGAGCGGTCCGGTTGGAGTGAACCGGGCAGGCGCAAAATGGACCGGGAACTCGCGAGGACGAGCCGTCGCGTAACGCATCGCGGAAAAGGTTAGGCCCCAAAACGTTACGTAGGGTTCCTCCCCAACGACGTCTGATCCTCCACTAAGCCTGAAGGTGGGGACAGGAATCTCGATCGTAGGAAAGCCACCTGGGATGGGTAAGACAGTGGTATCGTTCCTAAGTGCATAAAATATTCTCCCATTCTATGTTTTGCTTCATGTTTTCTGTTTTTTTATTTTCCTGCTTTTAAAAACACATTCATCAATTTTGTTGTCTCAATCAACACCTGTAAAATGAGATCAGGAAGAGTCAACCTTGAGCAGGAAGCCAAGTCAAATTCGAGCTACTGTGAATGATGGGTGATTCAATTAGCAACTATAAATAGAATTTTGATTCAAAAACATTATTGTTTCTTGTTGATGGGTGATGATGGAATTGATTCTTCTCGATACAATGCATTGACCATTGATGAGACAAGCGTATCTCTAAAGATCATGGTGCTATCTATAGTGGTGATGGACAAGAACCAACTTTCTAGTTAACGCGAATGCCTTTATGGATTCCTTGTCGTCTATTTGACAGTGTAGATATGCTAGATTTCTTGTCATGCGACTTTTCTCAAATGTGAGATACTATGAGTAACTAGATGCATGGTTAAATAGAGGTAGTCTATCACATCACCAAATTGCACGCCAGTATTTTTGGAAGAAGGTTAAATAATTTGCATACGAGGTTGCCATCGATGCATGAGCGAGGATCAATTCACACAACTCTTATAAATATACTAGTATGCCATAAACATAATACATAGAGTCGCATTAATTATGATAAAATATTAATATTGTTAGTTAGCTTATCTCAGTTTTATCATATCATATATCTTAAAATCTTGAGGTTAAATTTCGTTTACATCACTTATTATTTGTCAATAATAATAATAATAATAATAATAATAATAATAATAATAATAATAATAATAATAATAATAATAATGTTGTTGATTTCATAAATATAATTTGAAACATTTCTTGAGAAATGTTGTCAATTGGATTTCTACAAAGATATGCTTAGCTCAAATCCCCTCTCCAACTTTTAGAGTGTGCAAAAACTATGTACAAAATAATAAGGGACGAGTTGTTCTTTTACAATATGAATAATTGAAGTTGGAGTTTTGAAACAGTTTACTTAATTTACAAAAACAAAACGACCTATAATAATGCTTTAAGGATTAATTTTGTTCAGCAAGTTTGATAGGATGATTAAATCCTTTTTTCTATCAGGGCAAATCTATCCTATAAGATCCTGTCATTATTTTTAATTATAATATATATATATATATATATATATACATAAATATAAATAGGATAACAAAAATAAATAACTTTAAGTTCGTAAATAAGAATATCAATTATAATATCCACAGAAGCATATATAACTATATATTTGATAGATTACTCAGAAATCCAATAATCATTATTTCAAACACTATAAGCTATAAATCTCAAGTAAATAGATTAGTAATAAATATAGTAAAACTTAAGTTCTTAATTAATATTAATTATTTTCTCTAACTATTAAGTATTTTATATTATAATACATAGTGCTATAATAGTATTTGTTATTCTTAGAGAAGAAATCTAATATGATATATCATAAAGTATCTTCATCAACATTGCAATTGAATTTGATTATACTATGATAAAATTTTATAAGCATAAAGCTTGATTAATGGCCTCAAAACATGTCACCAGCTTATATTGTTAATAATATAATATTATATATATTTTTTTTATTGTTTTTCCTATAAATTGTCACTCCAACTGATACGGATATAAATCATAAAATGAATTTTCTATTATCGAGATAATTTATAGAATCAAAAGTACCTTCATTTCAAATTTATCTAATTTCATATATATATATATATATATATATATATATATATATATATATATATATATATAAAAGCATATAATTTTTTGTCCCTTCTAAATTTTTTTTTAGTCATTTAGTATTTTTATTCCTATGTAACTTTAATATCTATCCGGTATTTTAACTATAAAATTGATATCTAATTTGGTATAGGCATAAGTGTATACTAGATTTCTATCTACACATACATAAAGAATATTTTTATTTATCTAATTTTTTTTAATTATTTTAAAAATAATTATTTTAATTAAGATTTTTTACTTTTATCATTTGTTAAACAAAATTTTATACTAAATCTCTCCAAAACTCGGTCAATATATACTCTTTGAGATAGTCCTAATAATCCTTAAGATCTATCCTTAAATATTTCAATATTAATAACATGAATCATTCACATCAACCATTTTAAAATTCTCAGTGAGAATTTTTTGGTTTAATATAATCAACTAAGATTACTACTGGCAAACAAAATATTATTCATATATAAGACCAATATAATAAACTTGCTCCTACTGATCTTCATATATAGATATTGATTAATAGTATTTTTCTTAAATTTGTAGAAAGTATTGATATAAAGAAACTATGCATATCAATCTTATTTAGTGTCATGAATGAATTTCCTAAATTTTTATACTAAATTATATATATATTTTATTTTCATTAGGTTAACCTATATAAATCTAAATTCTCATTAATAAAACTTATTTTTACATTGTAACTCAAGATTATAATGAGCACTAATATCATAATGATTATTAATAAGTTTATTTAAATTTTTTTAAAATATCTCATTATGGTTAATGTATTATTTATGAGTAAAATCTTTGATTATAAGTCTAACTTTTATATCATTCGTTATTGTCATTTGATTTCTGTTTATATAATAGAATCTTTTATAATTATTGGGTAATTCGACGAGTTCGTAAATACCATTCTCGTTCATTGAATTTAACTCTTCTTTTATTATATCATATTACTTTTTAAAATCGTTATTTTCAGTAACATGTATAAACAATGAGAGATCTTTTTAATTCCTATATCCTAATTTGATTCTTGTAGATATACTACATAATAATAAAAAATAAAATATCTTATTTTTATTTGAAATATTCTCGAAACTGTCGATTGTGATTATTTTACAAGTTCATCAGTAATGATATCAATTTTATATGAGAGTTTATTAATATTGTTTTGTTGTCACCTTTATCAAATCATTTAATGAGTTGAGAAATAATAATTTCTTGAATATAAAATAATAAAATAATATCAACTTATATTTGATTAATATTAAAATTAAATTTTAAGAATTTTTACTCCTACTGATTCACTATTATCTATGAATCTTGTATTACAAGATCTAACTATTTTTATATTATGATTAGAGCAATAAAATCTATACATCTTTGAATTTTTTTAGAAAACTAATAAAATATCTAAAATAGTTCTTAAATCTAATTTATTTTTATGTGATTTGAGGATCTTTATCTCTCTGTAAGGTGATCCTAAATATCTAAATGTCTATGAGGTTTTCATCAATCCATAAGGAAAAAAATTGATATAATTGACTTATTAGAACATTATTTAAAATATATATAACTGTTCTTAAAGCTTCTCCTCATATTGATTCGAATACAGAAGAATAACTTATCAAGCTTTTATAATAGTACAATTTTATCTTTTAATAATTTTATTCTACTATGACATATTTAGTATAATATACTAAGCACAAATACATTATTTTTCTAGAAATATAACAAAAAGAACTAAAATTATAATCGGATTCATTAACTAGTATAAAATTTATCATTTCTTTCATATTTGATAATTTTGACTTTTCTATATAATTATCTTTTGATTTTATTTATATATACCTAAAGGTGTTGATAGTACGAGACCATACGATTTAGATATATATATAAAATCATATCTCAATAAATTATATATAAAGGTGATAAAATATCTTTCTTCACTAAAATAAAAACATGAAGTGGCCCACAAATGTAAGCATGTATATAATCTTAAGAAGTTCATAAAATTATGTTTCATTTTAATGTTTGATTATAACGTTATTGTAAACTCAATACTCATATTAATTTTGTATAAACCATTATACAGAATTTAAAAGTTAACTTTATTAATTTATAAATTTATTGAGTTTACAACCACTAAAAGAAAAATAATATCTTAATAATTTCAGCTAATTATCTTAAATTTATAGAATTATAACAACATAACATATATTCTTAAGATCCATCAAATGAATTATTTGTAAGCATACACTACAAGTAGCAACTACTATCACATTAAGATTATTCCTTATAATAATGAACATTTCATTCTCTTTTAGTTTCCATGATAAGTTAAGTCTTTATTATTGGTAACGTTGAAGTATCATAATTAATTCTCCAAGTATTAAAAAAATATATTTATAATGTTAGATTGGAAATATACACTTATACCTTTCCCGATAAATTGATCTTTAAATATTTTGGTATGTCAATTATATACAGTAACGAAGTCTAAATATTATTAATAATATTTATATAAGTGATGAGTAAAGGGTTTATAAGTAACATAATACCTCCAAGATAATCTTCTAAGTAATCGATAAGGGTTTATAATAATTAATTAATTTTTTTTTATCAATAATCATAATCAAAATTCAATCATATATATAATATATTTTATCTAATTAAATAACTTAATCACAATAACTATGCACATCCAATCATCCCTCATCACCGACCTTTGTAAGGTTGGCTAATCAGAGAGAGAGAGAGAGAACACCCTACTACGTTGAGATCTGAGATTGTGGCAGTCGGTACAAGTACCAGATCACTATTGCAAGGTTGTCCAGAATGTTTATACAGAAGAAGAAATACAATTCCATGCATATCTTCTTGGAAATTTTTGGTGAGGAAAAAGTTCATGTGCGAGAGAGAGATAAATTTGGGTTACTGATTGCCCCCACATTATTGTGTAAAGAATCATATATGGTTTGATTCTTAATCTAAATAAGAATTTTTAGGCTACTACGATGTCCACACCAGAATTCCAGCATGATCAGGGATCAGGTCACTGTAACGAGACAAGGATTCGAAGAGACGGAGCAACATACTGGTTTGATGTCTGTGGTGGACCTTCTCGATGGCATTCTAGGATGATGACTGTGCATGACTTCGCAAGCTTGGATGGATTCTCTTTCGTTCTTGCAAGTTACTGTCCGCCATTGCCGCCAGCTCTTGGAAAAGCCACATGTAAAGCATTTATTTAATGAACGTTTACTATCACCATCAAGTATCTAATCATTTGGTGTTCTACACAAACGTAAAGAATTTGGGATAATGGAGATAAGAATTCCAGGTGGAGGTGGGGGCCAAAAGGTGGTAATATGCTTGCAGGATTTTGTTGAAAGGATGGAAGAAGACAACATAGCTTTTGTTCTGAAAGGTCTCCTTCCTTATGGTCATATAGGATTCCTTTGGCAACGAGATGGTCTGAAAGGTCTCCTTCCTTGCCTCCTCTGCTGTCTTTATGAACTTTGTACCGACTCATAATTCGCTACGCTGTCACTCATGACAGTCCGTCCATTCATAATTCAAAGTAAGAAGAGAAATTGTGAAATATGAATTACTTAATATGATTCGATTCGGGTGCATAGGACACCCAAAATCCTAATAATGACTCTCAGAACTCCACTCCAATCCAATTTGATTATGTATTTTTCTGAAATGTCTGAATAGACTAACATCCTTAGGTTGGAAGACGGCAAAGCGTACGCAAAAAGCTGCCTATCCATTGGGCGTCCTCCCTGGACGAACATTAATTGGGTGCCCTTCGACATAGGGAATAATCCTACGACAACATGGAATATGTATGTATCGATCATTTTCTTGGTGGGTTGGATGCTGTAGTGCGTATGGGCTGCTCCGTTCTCACTAACAGTGAGAAACGGATGGTGATCATAAACTTCCGGAATAGGAGGAGGAGGAGGATATCAAGAAATTAAAATTCATAAATAAATATAAAAGTTTGCTTGTAGATTCACAAATAAAAGATAAGGTCTAATGTTGATTGCAACACAATACTTTTTCTTACTTCAGCCACCTAAATTTACAGAATCGACTGCAGCCAAAACCTACAAGCATTCTTTGGATTTCTGGAAGCAGCTAAAAAAACCATATCTGAATCACTGAGTGCCAAACGAGGCAATGGCATCCATCTCCTCTTGCAAAAGAAGAGCATCGACGAACATGTCTAGGCTCTCTCCCCCCATGACATCCTCTATCGAGTGATGGGTGATCCCAACACGGTGATCGGTGACTCGACCCTGAGGAAAATTGTATGTCCGGATCCGCTCAGACCTGTCACCACTTCCAATCTGTTGAGAGGTGTTAGAATACTTGTTAGGGGTTAAAAGATACTGAAAGTGCAAATATGACCGGCCACCTGCTCTGCCCGAAGTTTTGATCTGCTCCTTTGAAGTCTAGACCTCTCCATTTCATACAGCCTTGCGCGCAATACTTTGAGCGCTTTAGCTTTGTTCTGTAAAAGAAAGATAAAAAACAAAAAAATTTAAGAGCTGAGCAGCGAATACTATGAACTCATTTACAACTCAGATGTGTCACATGATAACAGCAATAAGAATTCCATGAGACAGAAGATAATATTGATTAAATAATTCAAGACCATTTCACATGATCAAGCATAGTGTGCACAAACAATAACTTTCAAGATGAGATCCGCAACATCTGCTTCAATACCACCTGATGCAATCTTTTATGTTTTATCATAAGGTGATTATTGTAAGAGACGAATCCATACCATCTGATGCAATGTTTTATCTTCTACCAGAACCGTCATTCCTGTTGGCACATGGGTTATCCCTGTGACACCGATTTTGATGTATACAAATTTCTTGCAACTTAAGAATTGTTTTGCAAGAAATTTAAATTGCTGAAAAAACTGATTTTCTATTTGGGAGTTGTTTTCACATGGACAGTCTCAGATCCAAAAACATAAGTACATATATATGAAATCCCTGGTTGATTACTTATATAGAGTCATATTGAAAACTTTCTTTTCTCAAGTTGATGAGGAAATAACATGACATGTGCAACCATACCATGTGTTGTGATCTTTCATCTTGTATTGCAACAGTAATTCCCGTTGGAATATGCATAATCCTGACGGCACTGTTTGTGGTGTTTACAGATTGACCTCCAGAACCACCAGATCTATAAGTATCAATCTTCAAGTCTTCATTTCGAAGCTGGACATCGACCTGCAGACAAACCAAAGAAACAGATCATATGAATAAAACTTCCTGTTGAAATTAAATAAAAAATTATAAGAAAACAAAGCCTTATCACCAATTATTAGAACTTAGGAGCAGTTAACAGCCTGCCTAAGTTACCAGAGTTTATGAATGCTTCAAAAATTGAAGCCAGATAGAGCCACCACTTTGTTGAATTTGTAGCTAACTGATGTGGTTGTAACATAACAACACTGTTCCATCATGATATTGGCAGTACAACTATAAGAAGCTGCACTCAACAAGAATTATCAACAAACTTGATCAAAGAAGCAAAGCCATCAAATTGTACTCCTGATGGTGTGCTGCTGGCACAGATTACTGTGCCAAAACTCTTCAAATTGAGGGCTTATCTTTGAGGAGCAGATATTCCAGCAGATACCAGTGTAGATCATGCCTATTATATAGAGTGTGATGGCTCCTCACAGAACAATTATGTTTGTGCAGGAACAGGGTCTGTCATCAGAGAGACATCGGAGGGTGGTTGCTGCTGGCTGCTCTTGCACAGGTGACTAGCGTCAAGGTTGCCGAAAGCCTTGAAGGACCTAAAAGAGCTGCGAAGGATGGACCAAAGAAGCTGTGGGTTCATTCGGATGCTCAAGAAGTGGTAAATGGGCTAAATGGAACAAGTGGCATTCCTTGGAGCCGGAAAGACATGTGGAAACCATTGAATTTAAGGCATGACAGCTCAACTTTATTAAATTTTCTTGTACTAACCAGAATGCAACTATTTTGGCACATCTTTTTGGTAATTTTGGGAGAGTACAGAATGTTCCCACTCTCGGGGAGCTGATGACAGCTCATTTTTTGGTATCTGGAACTTCATCTTCTACCACCAACGGGTAAGCGATATAGATCATATTTTTCTTTGAAAAGAAAGTAGTGCCCTCAACTACAGATATGCTAAAATTAAGGTAGTTCAGATCCAACTAATCTACAACTTCCTTAGGAAAATCTCAGCAGGATTGCATGAAATGATAGCCACCTCATCAGCCTGAGGAAGTATAGCAATGGATACTGCACTCGTATGCACACGACCAGATTTCTCTGTCACTGGAACTCTCTGTTAAAACATCAGCAAAATATGACTTTTGGAAGCACTCAAATAAATTACTTTAAAATCTTTGCCAACAAAATATAATAGAGGCAACAACAATCTTCCTTAAACCTGAACTCTGTGAACCCCACTCTCAAATTTCAGTCTACCATATGCACCAGGTCCAGATATTGTTCCACTAGCTTCCTATATGACAGATTAAAAGCATTAGTGAAAGGAATCTTATTTCCCTTTCTCAGTTATTGAAGATCCAACCATAATCTTTTACTAGTTATAGAGCAAAGAAGAATTACCTTATATCCTTTTAAATCAGACTCCATAATGTCTATAACATCAAATTTCCAGCCCCTCTTTTGCGAGTATTTTTCATACCTGTCACACAGACCCCTTTTTTCACTAATGAACCGATCACAATTTAAGAGTCTGAACAATTAGGGAAAGAACACACATTTTGAATATGTCCATTGCAAACAATGAGGCTTCTTCACCACCAGTCCCTGCCACATAACATCATAACTATGAAACAAATTAACCAAGCGGAAAGGCATAAATGAACTTGGGAACGAGGGAACCCCAAGGTGCACAAACAAGTTCTACCAAAACAATATTAAAGCCATGTTACCTGCTCTCACCTCCAATATGCAATCTCTCTCATCAGCATCATCCTTTGGAAGCAATGATTTAAGAAGTAAATGTTGCAATCTTCTCTCCTCCACTAAAGCTTGAACTAATTCCTCATCAGCCATGTTCCACATGTCTTTGTCTTCAACACAGTCAGACATCACTGATTTAAGACCATCAATCTCCTGTTAACAAAATCATTATTCCCCCAACTAAATCTACAAATCAGAAGCTACAATTTATAAAATAAATAATCGCATCAGAAGCTACAAATCAGAAGCTACAATTTATAAAATAAAATAAATCTCCTGTTAGCATCAAAATGACAGATATTCAGAATGTCAGATAAACAAGCAAGAATCCTACAAGTCTTGAATTTATACATGTTGTAAGAATATATAAGTTACAGCACAAAACTACTAAAGCAAGACCACAAATATATGGGGAATCAAATATATAAGTTACAGCACAAAACTACTAAAGGCCTTCGTTGCTAATATCTAGTGATTAAAGGAGGAGCATATGTCATATTCTCTTATCAGTGTTAAGCATTGGTATATTGCTGACTGAAATGAAGAGATTTAAACTATAAAGGAAACTTAAGGACCATACTAGGAACATAAATTGTTTAAAACAAGATGCTAGTTGAAATTTAATACTAAGAGACAATGGAAATGCTTGACTTGAGAATTGCAGGTACTTGAGAATGGGCAAAAGTGGAGACCACATTTAAAATCAATAGACGGGGGCAACAAAGGATCCAAAAGAGCTTCTACAGACATCATTGGGACATTAAATTTGTTTTATTTGTCAGTAAGATCCATAAGTACAAAATGAAGCAGACAAAATAAGGTTACATGGTCATAATAGAGGTATGAAAATAACTTCTCAGAGATTGTTTCTCATATCGATGGTAGATGGAAAAATTTTAGAGATATAATGTTGTAGGACTAACAAGTGGCCTACCGCTACTTCATTTAAGGGTGAAAGAGAGAAAGACATACTAACTAAAACAATAGGCATGCAAATGGAAAGAAGGCAGGGTAACTACAAATTAGCCGGAAAGGACAACCAACAGACCTCCAAAAATGTTAGCCATAAACTGCTGCAACCTTAGGTAGTTTGTTAAAGGTGCAATGATAAGGCAACATGAAGCTGACTAATGTAGAGATGGTCATGGTACATATACATTTCTTTTTACGTAGCTGTTTGCCACTTGTGCACTACTGTCATGCAATACCTCCGTGTATATCATAAACAATCAGATTGCTGTCTCGGAAATGAAGCAAACTGGGGAAAATCAAGCATGAAACAAACTCATGCATGTTCAGATTCAGGTTATGAATTTTAATAACAAAAACGTTTATCACAAAAGGACATAGTTTTATTAAAACCTTCTCTTTGGTTCTTAGCTCCTTTATTAATTCCATCGAGCTTCCAAGTTTTCGAAGCTCTTTATTAGCTCTTGAATAATCAACTGCAGAGACCGTTGCCTGTCTTCACACATGAAAAACAACACAAACAGCAATTAGCTAAGTTTCTGGATGTCCAGATAGTATCATCATCATAAGAATTAAAGCATCATGTGAACCATGGGAGCACTGGAAATGTGCAAACAGCTTGTTAAGGATCATTTTCAAAAAGATAACCTGGAACTTCCAAAATGGAACAGCAATAGTAAGTGTTCGTTTATGCATTTTTAAAAACTCAGGGATTACTGAATACTCAGAACTGAAGAAAAGCCCATGAGACTGTTAAAAACTTGGAAAGAAACAATAGTAAGAATAATACACTCCTTAACATCAGTATAACAATTACATAAGGTGGAAACTCCATGGAAAAAGAATCATTGAAGTAGGAATATTGAACTTGACAATTCAGGAACATGTAATGTTAATTAGATTGAAACCACGTGACTCATCTGCAGCCAGGAACGCCTTTCCATAATGATGATAATGTGAGAACTTATTTCTTTACCTGGTTAATTTGCTCTTGAAGGTAGCAACTTCTCTGTTCAATTGCTATCATTCTCTGTTCCATAATCCTCAGGAGGTCAACTGGAAGCTCAGAATGTGATTCTATCAATTGAAAGGAGCATCATCATAAGATTCATCTAGATGGATTACACAAAAAAAGGTGAACTTATCTGGGCATATCATAAATTATAGCAATGGTTTTGAGTGTTTTCCAGATAATTTCATATCATAGGCCTAAGATTGGAGTGGGATCCAATGAATGAATCACATTATGGTACATCTTTATATAATAGGTTAAGCATACATTAATCAACAAAACTGTCTTTCTGCCATGAATATCCACGACAATTAGAACTAAACATGAATATACATGATTAACTTGGACATTAAATAAAGTAGACTATATAATAGGTTAAGCATAAATTAACCTATCTTTCTGCCATAATAGGTTAAGCATAATCAACAAAACTATCTTTCTGCCATGAATATCCACAACAATTAGAACTAAACATGAATATACATGATTAACTTGGACATTAAATTAAGTAGGCCTCAATAACATGTTCTGTCATGTTCAGAGTATTTGAAATATCAAACCTATATAACAATAAGAAATACCAATAAATGATTAAATAAAGCCACAATCAGCAGCATTAGAGAATATAACTATCTAATCTTTTTAAACAATTTATGTGTGATGGACAGGACCATCTGAATAACCAGTATAAACAAGAAAGAGTCCTGCTTATTTCAGAGTAATCCTGCTTTCCCGTTATTTTTTGTGAAAATACCATAGCTTTAGATTACTAGTTATCACTACACTTGTCAACAACTTCGGTAAAAGAGGCATTGAGGTGTACAGCTTAGTAGTAAAGTTTTTATTACCATTTACCGAGAAACAACTAGACAGGTAGTTTACTCAACTAGTTTCTGTATTAAAAGATTTTCTCTAGATGAAGATATACAAGACCAGAAGCAGTGAAAAAATAACACGAAAACGATAAAAAGAGGACGAAAGCAGACTGTACCAGTGGAGTATGCTTGTTGGGCTGATAGAAATAACCCTCTGACTATAGAAGGTTGCAAAGGATGCAAGTGGCAAACCGGGATTGAAGAAGAGGAGATGAGAAAATCATATCTCTGGTAGTACCTTCGAACAAGGTTCCTTCCCCATTGGAAACCCAAGTTTCTCATCTCTGTTTCCCTTCAGTGAGCCTTCACCTTATCTGAACAGCAAAAAAGCAAAGCTACGAGGACTAAATCTAAGTTATGACCCTACCAAGGGTTAGTTTTATGGGCTATTAGTCCAATTAACATGGTCAATTAGTCCGACCACAAAATGATAAGCAACAATTCTGAAACAGCGAAAGAAAAACCATTTGTCATGTTCCAAACAACATACTTCCATGCATTCTGTCACAGATAAAACAGGTTGAATGCATGTTGGATGGTTCGCTTTAAATAATGTGTTAGTTAAAGCCCAAAGCAACAATACATTGACACATCTTATGCATGTCAAATTGCAGTATTAGGATCACGTTCAAATCCTTCAAACACCAAGATTAAAGCGATGTGGAAATTGAAAAGATGAAGTTATTCAAAAGGATGAGTAGCTATTTTTACGATGCTTCCAGATCTTTTGTTAACATCTGGTACTTTATAAACTCTAGAAGATGGACAATGCTCATCAAACCAAACCACTAAGATGAGAACAGAAGGATATTATACATACTTCAAATAATGCCTATCTTCAAAGGATAGCTACTGAGTTGATCCATTCATATATTTCATCGCAAGAATTAGAGACTGGCCCAAAGTACGGCCCCGTAATATAATAAAAAGAAAACGGACCATCATTAAGATTCTCAAAATGAAACGTGGATCAGCAAAACGTTTCTCCTTTTGCTCACGGTACTTCCAAACAGAACAGAAGTCGAACACATAGTAGGCATCAACTACATCCTCCCTCTTTCGGCAGCAACCCAAACGGGACGCGAAGCAAAAGGAGCGGAAGAAGATGGAAGAGGAGGAGGACGAACAATTACCCTCTCTTGGCGGTCGCTTGCTTCGTTCGCGGAAGAGACGGAAACCTGTCGACGCCTCAACGGCGTTTGGGCGAAGCGGAGACGGGGAGTCGACACGGTATGAGATCGAGACAAAGCCGAACTCCGGGTTGGGTTATTAAAGTGTAGCTCACATCCGAACCGAAGCGAGACGGAGTCACCTTCCTCGTGAACCGGACCACTTTCGACCAAAACCCGGCTGAGTTCGTCGTCGATTTCGTAATCAAATGGTATATGGAGTAAACGACAACGAGAGAGTAAGTATACTTGTGCCAAGTTTGCAACTCTTGTCAAGTTCCATTCGTCATCTTGCTCGGATCGGGAAGACGATGGAAATGTGAATTGTGGGGTCTCATATATCCCAATGGCAACAGGAATCTCAGCGGCGGCTGCAGTGTCATGTTCCAGCCTGAACTCCTCCACGCCCAGTGTGACCCACATTCACGGCCTGAGCTCCTTTAAAGGGCTAAAAGGCAGCAACAGGGAGTCTGTCGTTCCTCGGCCTCCGCCATGCACCGCCCGATCCTTCGCCGCCGGGAGTGCTTTCCTTTGGGGAGTACATATAGAGGCATCAAGTTAAGAGTACAAGGAAACATGCATGACATGGCAGTATAGTTATCAGAGTCGGACCAGAGCGAAGCCGGATGTCACCAATTGATTTGCTGGATGGTGTCTACTCTTAGAGCAGAATAAAGTTAAAATGCATAATTTTATTTTAACCAAGATTACTTACTTGCTTTATCAAGAAGAAATCAGTTTCTTATAAAGAATTAGATTTCAAACCAAAATTTAAATAATGCGACATGGAAGCTTGTCTCGACTAGGTAGGTAGGTTACATTAAGTAGTAAGCAAGAATATTTACAAGAAACAAAGTTCAGTTACCAAAAGTTGGCCAAATTTTAGAGCTTCAATGCTTCGAATATTGAGGAGCTTTTCGAGCCATTTTAAGACAAACTTTCTTCCTTTCAACGACTCGAGAGTCTCTTGTCAAAAGACCTTCTTTCCTCTAAGAAGCCCTGTGGTTCTCCCTGACTTTAAGAAAAGCACGTGCAATACCAAGAGACAATGCAAAGCAAATACCATTTATACTATTTATTTGTATGCAATTTATTTGTCCTTACCTGTTTATGCATGCAAAAATCAAATATCATTTATGATATTTGAGCAGGACAATACAAAGCAAAAGCCAAAGCCACAAATATAAAGCAGAGCATAATGATTCCACATTACTACCACAACAATCGGCTAAAACATTTTAATTAAGACATAATAAAAAATCATGATTACAACATTAAAATTATCTTTTTATCTATCATTTTCGTATATAAAACCAACAATATTAGAATAAATAAAATTAAATATTTTAATTTTAATATATATCTTTTAAATTTAAAAACCAAAATACTTAAAAGATCAAAGGATAAAATTAATCCAAGTTAAAGTTGATAACCTTTTAAATACAGTTATATAAAACATATGACAGACATTTTGCATCGTTATAATGGTCTAATTAAGAATATTCTCAATTGGATTGAGAGAATAATGATTCCACATGGCTAGTGTTTTTGTCAAACCTTCCAAGTACCAAATTGAGAGAACACAATCCCTGTTGCAACACAAATGGACTGTGGTTAACAAGCTGCTTTATAACCCACAGGATTCTGGGCAAAAATAATCTAAGCACATCCAAAATCCATGGGGATGAAGGGATGAAAGAAAGCACAACGCAATCATACTGGATCAAAGATGCAGCACCCACATGTAACTCAATTTCTACAGTGAAGCTTCCTAATAGAGGATCCAACATGACACCTCAAACGATTAATCATGTCACACCAATATGCCACCTCGGCCGAATAAAAGGAGGTTAGCTTAAATTCTAAAACATTATTGGTAAGCACTACAATGCAATCTACCACTCACCAAATCCGCAAACTAGGAGAAAGCATGCAAGCAATGTTTCGACTCCACAGCGAACTACTGTATACTTAGCAGGGACATGATGAAATGATATGTAATCAAAAACTGACGTTTTCTCAGCTTTGTTCCTTATTATCCCCCTCAGCTGCTGCAGCCATTAATTCATCGAAGTTTTCAGTCTTTCCCAGCAATATCTCGATCTGAATACAAGGCTCAAATCAATGAATAGATAACCACATAAACAAGGCTCAAATCAATGAATAGATAACCACTTAACTGTTACCTTTGCTTTTTGGATGGGCCAGCCCCTGGATTCATCTTTCACATCAACTGTGGACGTTGTAATCTCTGCACAAAATTGTTCATCAAATAAATTAAGGCCCAATTTTTAACTTGAGAAGGGAAAAGAAAACAAACATTGTCTCATCTAAAAAGGGCAAAGCATAGAAGATCCTAGAATCTTACTCTTCTCAACAGCAAGACCATTGTTTTTCAGAATTTCCGCAATGGTGACAACAGTTGCAATTGCTGAAAAGTTCAACATATTAGAACAAATGATTGTGAATATGCTTAAACTACTATGAGTTTTAAATGTTAACTCGGAACAGCAAGTCTTCAGGAACATGTAAACAAAGCTTTTAAAAAGATGGGAAAACGTGCTCGAGCAATTATTTATAACATGATATACAATTTGAAAGCAGCAGAGAGTATAGACGCACCTACAGCCACCAAAGGAACCAGATTAAAGGCAAGCTGAGTGTTCAATGTCAAAGCATATAGAATTGTCAATTGTTGCAATGTTTCATTTTTTTACTTCTCATGCTGGTATTTGACCTAACCATAACGATGACAAGTTGACAACCTGTGCAGATTCGTTGTATGGTTCCATAAGTTCAAAAAATTTGTATGCTTCCCTAATCATTATCAATCAGTAGATGATTCAGAGCCTTCTTTCTAGGTATTTATGGTGGCAAAATAGGGTAGATGTTGTTGATCATCTAATTCCATTGCTTCCAATTCTCATGCAAGAAAGAATCCTTAAGGCTGCACTTCGTTCAAGTTCATCATTTCCAAGTAAAGGAATCAGTCTTTCTGGGTACACTATGGTGGCACTTTGTTGGATATTGAAAAGCAAAAAAAGGGGTAAACTTTGTTTGAGTTTCTCAAATTCCACTGCTTATGATTCTTATGTCAAAAAGGAACCTTCAGGCTGCATTTTCTTTGGGTTAAGGAGGATTCAGGTGGTAGTCATTAACTTAACCTATCAAACACTATAGAGTTAAGTTAAAATAACCCATCAAAAAGTATTTTAATTTGGAAAACATGGGATGAAACAACTCCATCTAAATGGTTAAAATAACCCCCCTCTCATTTTCTATACTAATCCAGATAACTCATCCCAAAGATCTAAAACGGAAAAGGTGAAGTTATGGGTTCGGAAATTTTAACAGGATAGTAATCCCAAACCAAACACAGCCTTAACTGCTTATCAAATTCCTTTGGCATCACCACATCAAGAATTCAACATTTATGCAATTCACCATTAAGGAGAATGAAAAGGAAAAATGAAAGGCAGCCCAAAATTATTATGTCTGCCATCTACAATCTCCTACTTGCTAGCTCTAGAATGTTCAAGCAAATAATTTACTCCAAAAAGTAATGAAGTCTATAACATAACTGAAACTCCCCCAGTGACTTGCACTGGGTTCCCGTTTAGGTTATGCCCTCTCCAAGCTTCACATAGGCATAACCTGGAAAGCCATCTGGAGAATGCTGTAAGGTCCCAACAATTTAGGATGAGCTACATGGATCTCTTCTCGCCAATGAGCTCAACCGAGGACATTCTCACTAGTCAAATTAAGAACCAACAGAACCCTTTACATTGTTTCTAACAAAGTTTTTCTAGGTTTCATCTACAACTCCCTCTGCAATTAATCCTAAATCATTCACCTCATTTAACTAGCATATGCCTTTTGTATCGTAATTGTTCATGAATGCAGATATTATCTACCCTATCCTTATCTAGTAAACTCATATTCATCTCAACATCATCACTTCATCTACTCAGTGTTATACAAGTTATTTGCCAACTGTTCAACATTTTAATCCATAAAGCATAGCTTATCATAGATTTACCTTGCAGATATCTTCTTTTACTCCAAAAGGCACATAACAATCACATGACACTTTCTCCTCTCTACTAAGACAACATATTTTGATTTTATGGATAACATCTTCACCAGTCTCCCTTCATTTTGAAGAGTAAATCCAATATACTAAAACCTACCAACTGATCATCATAACAACTAACTCTAGCCCTTTTCGTTGAAGTGTTCACAGTATCCTTATATGCAAGAGCATGAGTTACAAAAATATAACAGCTTGCAACAACATAAATTTGTTTTGTCTATGGGCATTTTATAACGTAAATAATTTAAAAAAATAGTAGTACACACAACCTCAAAAGTTTTAATCTATAAAGTTTACAAATGCCAGGATTAAATACAATAAAGACACAAAAAATAGCCATTCAACTACTTTCTCTTCTATCTTTTTCCGTCTCATCCATGTTTCCTTTTTGTTCACCTTCATCTTTGTTATTGCAAATTCGATTAGTCAACAACTGATTAGTTATGAGAATTTAGAAAGTAAACAAAAGTGTTGATAACACAATGATGCAATAAAGAAGTTATAAGAGGAAGTTTCTAAATAATTCATACATTTTGGACTCATGATCTACAGGAAAAAAAAATCCCAAAATGTGGAATTTATTGACCTAAGCAACCTCCTCCTTTAAGAGTGCAAATTTTTAGGGGAGGAGTACATGCTGAAGAGAAAGGTCAAGAGTAATGAAACATATTCCACACCCATTTTTGGTAAAGTTGGTATTGAAGAAAATCAAAGTCACGATGACTCGGTTTAACAGTATGATTGGTTGCTTGCAAACAACAATGTGAATTCTGAAGGATTTCACTATTCAGATATATGCACAACTGTGTAATTAATGTTAACGAACGTTTGTCAATGTTAGCTCTCAGAGAGGATTGATTGAGACAGCCATAAACAACAAGCATAAGTGATGATCAAGCGTAAAGGAGAATACGTTCACATGATAAAAGAAGTCAAGTACACAAAGCAAAGGAGAAACAGTACCCATTCCAAGAGCTGACAGTTCAACTTCATTGTGTTGCTGCATATACCTCTGCATTCCAAAGTTTTAATATAGCAGCATCGTCAATAAATTCAAAATTAAATAACAAAGATATATGAATAAAATTACAGGTAAAAAAGAAAGGACGCCTAGAACTCGGACTTGAAGCCGAAAGGAATCAACTGAAAGATGAAAGTCGCATTAAAAAAATTTATTCTGTCTCCGCCAGAAAGCCTATATACTAACAAACGCAAGGTAAAGGAAACCAAAATGAAAACCAAAAAGGGAGAAGGAAAACAGAAAAACGAGCTTCCGATTCAAATACAAGAAGCAAATCGTGGCTGTTCCACCGGATACCAAAGGGCTACAGTTCAAGAGGGTTCCGTACCTTGGCGAGGTTGACGTAGAAGAAGAGGGGCTTCTTGGTGTTCGACACCTGTATCCTGTTGTTCTTGTAGGAATCGGGGGCAGCGATGTGGAGGTTGTTCACACCCTCCGCGATCTCCTCCATCGCAAGAGAAAAAGAGCAGCCGAAACCCTAACCCTAGTCCTCGAAAGACCCTCTACCTTCGCGGCGCCGAACCAAAGACAAGAAGACACGGGCGGGCGGGGGGGTGTTCCGAAGCATTTATAAGAAGCGGGTTGCACCAAAGAACTCGACATGGGCCACGAAAAAATAATAAAAACTCAAATCACATACCTGCTCTGTGATTGGCAAAACCACGGAGTTTCCTTGGGGCCCGTTGTAAGTTGAATCCTTCTGTCTAATAAAGGACAAGGTAGAAAATGCTCGTAAGGTATGTGGGGTTATAATAAATTATGATCGAATCATTTTCTGTTAAAAATTAAAATTATTTCAACTTTTTTCGCATGCATTTCTTCAAACACAATAAATCTCTTTTATCATGTGTTTGTATTTATCAAGTCACTCAGAAGGGAAATACATAGAAATGCATAGTCATATTTTTCTTCTATTATATATATATATATATATATATATATATATATATATATATATATATAATCTTAACAAATTAATTGGTTCGATTTGATTTAAAAAAAATCAACTTAGGTGATTTATTTTTTGGATCGCTAAAATTTCATGAAACATTATTCAAAAAAATTTCCACTTGGAACGCCTAGTTTTCACTTTCCCAAACACAAAAAATCGCATATGAGAAGAACGATTGAAATCGAGAAACATCTATACGTCAAATATATTTACCACTTGTGGATGGGAGAGACGAGAAACCCCAATGTGGCGATTTTCTATAACGACAATAATAAATCGTAATATTCTGCAACGATTATGCCTCAGAAACTAATCCATAATTATTCAATTCTTATAAGTACTATGGTTTATCATACAAATTGATAGATAATAACGGTCAACAATATCCATGATATCTCTCGTTAAATCAGGAACACTTTACTGTTTGCTCTCGAATTAACTATCAGGTTAAAACACTGGGCACAGACGACGCTAACAAAGTAAGCTTCTTGACAACGTAAAAGAGGAGGTACAGAGTTATCCAGACAGAACATCACCACATAAATCAACAAATTTATATCAAAAGCGAAAGATATCAGTTATCTCGTAGGGGCTGCTTAACCTAAAAATCCCAACATGCTTGACGCATCAGAGCCAGTGGAATAAGGCACTTAGATAATGCAAACCAGTGGATAAACCATAGCATGTAAACGTACCCAGTGGAATAAGGCACTTCAGGTAACTGTTGATTTCTCGCTGGGACCATCCTTGGTGATGTGGAAGCCCTCAATCTTGTGAGAAACCTCGTTGACCCCAACTTTTGCTTTCCCGGTTGGCCCATTTGTGCCATAATTATCATCTGTTGCGGTTGGACCCATCTGCCAAATTCTGATGGTCCCATCCTCGGATCCAGAGGCATATGACTCACCACCCGGGGAGAAGCGCACACAGTGAACCGGTCCATGGTGACCTTTGTTACAAGCTGCATATGGAAAAAATAATCCCCATGATAACATATATATATGTGATCAAAACCATTAATGCAAGAGATAAATATTCAAACAAAGTGCATTCAATTGATGCCGATTAAATTAAGACCCAAAGCCTCACCGATTTCTATGCCAGTGTGGAAATCAAAGACGTGAACCCACATGTCCTCTCCTCCAGCAACGAATTTGTTCCCATCCTTGGGTTCCAGGGATGCTGATTCCACAGTGCATGGCATGTTGTAGCTCTTTACAAGTCCAAAACTGGAGAACAAGTATCAAGATATGGCTTCCATTATAAAATGATTTCTCAAGCATTGCAGGATATTTGAATGGATGAGCTAAGATAATTCCAAATGCATTGCAGACTAGCTTACTGATTTGCATCCCAGAATTTGACACTAGAGCCATCAGCAGTAGTAATGTAACGACCATCTTGACTAACTTCAGCACTGGTAACAGGTGACTTGGTTTCAAGTGTTTGCACAATTTTTCCACTTCTTACATCCCACAACCTGTGTGATAATTTTTGGCAGAAAAATGAAGAAAAAAAAAACTTAAAAAGAAACTTAATTAATCTTCATAGATGCAAAAATGTCAAATAATAGTGTAGAAGATCTTCATGAAACAAGCGAATTAGAACATGGAAACTTATATGTATTACACTCGAGGGTCCATCTTATACTAAAATAAAAAATAATATCTTTTACACAGTCTTCTAAATCCTAACAGTATGCTTTTATTTCATTAATATAATAAAGTTGTCATTTTTTTAGAACAACATGCATCCAGAAGCACACCTAAGCACAAGCTACAAGCAAAAAGGACGCAAGGAATAATCGGTCTACCACTTTATGTTGCAGTGTCATGCCTTAAATGAAGGATACGGTAGTCAAATAAAAAAGTACAAGGAATAAACAGAAACAAACCTCACACCTCCGATATCAGTGCAGGAACTTAAAATTGTCTGGTCGCTATGAAGCCAAGCGACAGTTCTAATCGAACCAGGTGACTTATCAATTTCTCGTGCAGGTGCATCTGGACGGTTCAAATCAAATGTTCGTAAAATTTTCTCAATCCCACCTGTCAGCAACAGGTGTGTATCCTGGAAAAAACATTGTTGCCTGTCTTAGACTATGCCAGAAGACTAAGATACAGAATCACGTGCATAGTCTACTAAAGAAACCACTAGCAAAACCTGACAAAACAAAGCACTATATACATACCAAGAACATAGACCGACAACCACCCAAAAGTGTGTGTGTGTGTGTGTAGAACTACTTAATTCAGTTCTTTTCCTGTTTTAAGGATTCAAGCATGCAAAGTTTATACATGAATGTTGTTGTATGTGGAAGCTAAAAAGGGCCAAAACTATGTAAATTTGACCCATCTGTAGCACTCATTATTATCAGATTTGTGTAATATTAGCTGTAATTGTGTCATATGGCAAACAAATGTCTTCTTGTTTAACATGATACTGAACCACATTAACAGTTATAACAGTTACAAATTTGCTGCATCTTACAACATAAATTCATACTTGCAAGACATACTTTTACACCTAGCACATAGAAAGAGAGGCTTTGTTACTCGAATGCTACAGACAGTCAAGAAATCACCACAAGACACTTGGCAGATTAGGTAAAGTAAAACAATGCATAATTAATGATAAATCAAGCCATATGTGCAAAGTAGATTAAAAAATTACTTAAGGACAAGAAGCAAGATACTCAATTACCTCAGAGAAAGCACATGCTCGGACTATGTGCTTATGCTCAAAGGAGTGCAATTCAGTCCCAATTATGGCATCCCATATTTTTCTGCAAAACGTGAAATATAATCACATATCATGACAATCTACTAAGTACAAAAGAAGATTATAAGAGCAAGGAAAGCTGCTAAACACTAGACCAAAGACATATTCTTAAATCTCAATGCCTATGTTCATATAAGTATTGCATGGAGAATCTGATGTAGCAACCCATTAAAAAAGCATCCTGTAGTTTGACCTGGAAAATGGCTGTACAATTAATATCATAGGTTTAAAAGTCATGGAAATATTCGGTCATGAAACTGTAATGACAAGGGAAAAAATTGGGATACTTCTTTTGAACAGCCTCCCAAGCTATTAACTAGAGGACCAAACTACCATGCAAATATACAAGAACAAAATATTATAGGACACAGTAGCTTCATTGTGCACAACGTAAAAAAGGCCAGCCTAAATTGTTACAACTTTCATACATTTTGAAAAATAAACTATGATAAACGGACAGATTCTAGAATAAGAAGATGGCATACGCTGAAAAATCAGCTGATCCACTAGCAGCACGTAAAGCATTGGTATCGAGGCAACAGCTCCAGACTGCGCCTTTGTGCCCTTCAAAAGTTCCAATCCAATCTCCAGTCTCACCATTTCTCAGCATTGGACTTGCATCTACATATTTAAAAGTTAATTAACAATCTAAAATATCTTGCTAAAAGTTTTAGAAAATTCAAAGAAAAAGAGATTAATATATAGTTTCCTCCAAACTTTATAAGTTGTTTAACCGCAGAGGGACAAAGACTTTATTCAATAACTCCTCTTTAATAGGATCAACACATGACAAATGCATTTCTAATCAAACCTATCCAGGGAAAAGAAAATTATAACCTGCCATTGTGTAAAGAGCAATAAGACATGAGTTAAATTGTAAATAGACCTAATTTAGAGGCTCATATGTAGTGAGAGTTTAATTTCAAATGTGAATGAATATATTTACGAGCTTTATGAATTCTCTTCAAGAACTAGAGTGGTTATGAATCCAAAGACATAATAACATCAAGGTACAAAACAAAATTTTGGATTGAAATTTGGGATCAAATGGTAGGAAAGAAGATTTGTTCCACAGAAGAAAATTAATAAGATTCGTTGCAGATTGCAGAAATATTAAAAACAAAAGGAGAATAAAAGGAAGGACAACGAGACTCCAATTATTAAATGTTAGAAGATGGAAATATAACTTGAAGCAGTTCCATATAAAGTCTTTACTAGAACCAACAAAAGATGGACCATTATCTTAAATACTTTAATAGCACAAAATCAAAGCACATTAAAATTATTTGTTCCAAGAGACATTGTGCATTGTAAGAACTCTTGTACTCAAAAGCAAGAAGTGAATATAATTAAAGAGAATCAATTATTCTCTTTTTTTTGTTGAAAGAGAATCAATGTTTTGAAAACAAATGTGACAATCAACCTTGAAATTATCATGTTCTCGAGACCATTCTAATTTGTGCCACACGTAAAATTAGGCTTATTTGTACTATTAGAGACCCTTCAATCTTGTTATGGATCAATCTTGAATCATTCAATAGCCCATTGCTTTTAACTCAGATTTAGCAATGATGTTATAAGTTATAAAAGAAGCCAACTATTATCTTTGTCAATTTAGCATGAAAAGTGATAGTCAATCTGGCATGAAAAATGTTAATGCAGTAAAATAATCAAATTATTCTTTTCATTATTTAAAATAATTGGGTGAGGCAGAATAAGATTGATTTTATGCTATTTGCTGGTATAATTCAGAACTAAACCCTACTCCCACTCTGCCATCTTCCCCATATACTTCTTGATCTTACTGTCTTATTCTTAACAGCAAGGTTAAACCTTTAGATCATACTTATATCATTAATTGTATAATCCAATCCGAACAATCATCTAACCCATTTAATACAGGATCTCAAAGCCTTATTGGGGCTTCTGAAAACAAAGATTACATCAAAACGGGCCACTCACATGAAACAATGAACATACAAGTATTCAACAATCTCGTTATGGCATCCTTTCTCTTCAGAGGATATTAGAAAAATCCAATCAGTGAAACAAACTTCTGCTACATTCACTTGAGGCCATGCTCAAATGGGTGCAAAGAAGGATAATATCACCAAAAATAAGAAGCTGAGCAACAGTTTATGCAAACATGTCAACTGTAAGGAGTATGTTCTTTTTTCAATGCTTTCTTCAGAAATGGCAGCACCATCTCCATCGTCATAGACATGAAATTCCATATTTCTGCTTCAAGGCAACTATGATTTCTCCTATCAGTTAATAAATTTATAACGGTAGATTTAGATCCCAAGCAAAGATGGAGAAATAGTAGAGCATTTTTCTGTTGTACGATGATTTGTCTCAGTGAGAAATTCTCCACCAATCACCGCTAGGCAGGATCTCCGAAACAACATATGACCAACATCAATTTACAGTTTACAGTCTTTTCTCACAATTAAGTTTTTCTCTTCTCGTTATAAAAGCAAAATAGCAGTTGAGTGCACACCAACAGATCGGGTAACACAAAAAAATAGAAGAAGAATAAGATCAGATTAGAGAAGAAGAATCACTCACCCTTGCTCGCGCTGATGAGGAAAAACCCGTCCGGCGTAACGGGGCTGTAGAACAAATCGACAACCGGCCGGGAGTGGCCGTGGCACACAAGAGGAACGGCCACCTTCTTCTTGTCCATCGATTCAACAACTCAAGGAGAGTCCACGCTCAAGAATCACAACCAACCACTAAACCCTAATCCTATCCCAACAAACCCTAATCGGAAATCCGACACAAAAAATGGAAAAAAGAAACGAAGATCGAAATCAACAACAATGCTCTCTATAAAGACCACCGAGAACAGTATTTATCTACATCATCATCGCCAATCTTAAACGGAGTGAGAGAAGAGAGGAGGAGCGACGGCGAATGGGGTGTTCTTATTTATGAGGGACGAGAGAAAGAACAGAATGAAACACCAGCCGTCCGATGGATGTTAACGGCTTTGATTACATTAAACGACCCACCGATCGCACCATGATCGCAATAATTATAACTTTACCTGCTATCATTGCCACATATGAAACGGGAAAATGCTACTTGAGATCGATCGAATCACCGAGATAAATTTCCGGGGTGACATGGTCTCTCTGATAATTGATGCGGAGGGCTGGGGCCCGAGAGACACACCACTCGGAAAATTTTCAAGGCTGGTTCCACCAGAACACAAAGAAGTCTTCTATAGAATTATACCTACATATAATATTTAAATCAATTTTCATTCATCATATTAAGTTACTTATAAGACACACTTGCATGCTTCGAACGTGCAATCTATCGAGTACGTTAATCACTATAATAACCTTGCAAAAACTAAATATAATACATTTATATTCATTAAACGGGTTTGAAATGGATAAAGAAATTAAACGCAATACATTTAATCATGCTTATATCGATTATTTGACTGCATTTTCGTAATTTTACTTTATTGGACATTTTGGATATTTCATTTGCAAATGAGAGAGAGTGGTCACTGACTTCGTACTATACACCCAATACCTATCTCGATTAGTCTCAGATTCAAAGGGAAAGGTTATAATGGTGTAATGAAACAGACAAACTTATCCTTAATACCTTGAACATTATATATAAATTACTGGATAAATGAATCTATTGGATACAATTAGCATCGGAGCAAATGTAATACTAGCACATGAGGAGATATGGAAAACGACATGGGTTTTGAGAAAATATGGATCGTAAAGAAACTATTATTTACAAAATTAAGCTTAATGACTTTATTGGACCGA
The DNA here is from genome assembly GCF_036884655.1 of Musa acuminata AAA Group. Classification (NCBI taxonomy): domain Eukaryota; kingdom Viridiplantae; phylum Streptophyta; class Magnoliopsida; order Zingiberales; family Musaceae; genus Musa; species Musa acuminata. The sequence continues at coordinate 2,566,784 of NC_088332.1, forward strand.
GTGGTTTGGTTACACTAATGTCAAAGGACAAAACTTAAAAGAAGAATAAGGGGCTCTTTTTGTAAAATAAGAATTTAAAGAGTCCTTTTTAGAAGAATTGTGAGCTAACAATTCAAAATAAAATAAACCCACCAAAACAGAATGTATGCATATTCATATGCAAAGAATTCTATTATATTAAAGAAGTATATTATCTTCCACCGTAACAGAGTGTATGCAACCTATTCATATGCAAAGAAGTCTATCTATCATCTCCCACCAAAACAGCATGTATGCAACCAATTTATATGCTAAACTACACATAAGACGCTCTTAACAATGCCATGCAAAAGGCCTTGACATCACAAATCTTGAGATGGCTTGTTGACACCCCCAAGGCTACTGGAATCTCTGATAGCAATACTATGAACTTTGCTTGCTGGAAGATGCAGTTTGTAATGTCAAATATTTGGCAGTCAATTTGGCAATTTCCTTCTTGTACCAACAATCGAAGGCCTTGCCCTTCAAGAGTTTCCTTGGCATGAGTGAGAGTAAACTTTCTTGCATTGTATTGTACACTTGATGACCATACATACCCTGTTTCCAACTCAAGTCCAAAAACTCATGTGCACTCTCACATAATCCTCAAAGAAGGAAAAAATCTCTTTCACCTCTCTATATCTACTAAAGAAAAGTCTAGATCTATCATACTACCATCAAAATGTTATTTGATGTTATGTTAATATAATGTATTTATAGAATAACCAATCCTTATTTCTTTTTCCAGTAGCAACCTCTACAAATTTGAATTTCTAATCATACAAGCAAACTTGTCTTTCAAATCTTTATACAAGTATACATATATTTAATTAATAATTTCCAGAAAAAAATTGTCAATCCTGACAAATAATGAATAGAAGCTGACCAAGTTAGGAACCAAACAAGGAATATGCAATAGCTGACGTTATCAAAGCAAACAGAAAATAATCGACTACCCTTCATATCCATGAATTGCGACGAAGAACATGAGTAGAAGCAAGAAAACACATACCATATGAATTTGACATGGATGGTGGACTTGAACTCATTGGATTTCAGCATTTGATGGGGTCATTGTCATGTCGTCCGTGGAGAGCACTGAGTTTAGCAGGCTCATCGACTTTGACTTGGAGTGCAACACATGCCCTTGATTTGGCTGAATGAATCGAGTCTTTTGACCAGTATGCATAGATGGTGATGCAACCATTTTAGAACGAAAATAAGATTTTGTCATTTCAGAAAATCTATGTATATTTTGGTAAAGATGAATAGTCCTATTGAAAGATTTAAGACTATTATCCTCTTTCTCCATCATTCCATAGTAATCTCTTTGCCAGTTGAGCCACTATCCATGTTGCTTCGCCTGTCATCACAAATAATCACAAATGAGTTGTTTGCAGGAATCGAGCTTGTGCCTCCGCCGTAGCAAGTGGCTGGGATGAACGAATGACAGAAGAAAATTGGCAAATTGTTGTAACAGAGATTATAATTAATGAGCAGACTCATGAATGTAAGGTGGCCCATACGAGACAAGCAAAGACGAGGAAGAAGGATAAGAAGAGGATGCAGCTTGGAGAGAGCTTTGAGGGCTAAAGAAAGCATGAAGGAATCAATTCAATTCCTGGAGAGCTTCATGTCATCACCAGCTTAACCACCAGCTACCAGAAAAATTCCTTGTTAACGAGAGATCAAGTCGGACTTTCTGGTTCGTAATAACATAATAAAATTTTACTATAAACAATAAATAAATCAAATAATAACATTTTATTTTTAGGTATTGGCCAATATAAACAAATTCAATAGCAATCAATATAACAGATAACAAGAAAATTCAAAGGCCATAAGTAAATGATTCTCACATTCGAAGAATGGGTGGAACACTTGATATAACATGGCTCTTGATATCTATAGTTCGTGAAGGCAATAAAATTGCATCTGTAGAGCAAGAATACTTCGCTTTCATCAGTTGCATCAAGAATTCTTTAGACATAGATAGGGTATTTGTTATGTTATTCCCCGATTTATCTCATAATGAATGTGAATGGAGGTCTCAGTTGATTTATAGGATACAGTGGATCTAAACAAGTATTGACTTGAACTTAAGCCTATTGGTTCGACAGCATGGAGCAACCGGTAGACATTTTAGGCTTCATATTACTTTGGTTTAGACCCACATCAACATAAAAGGATATTTAAGTTGGTTTATGGGATCAAAGTGTCTGTTATAATTAACTTGTGTCAGTGATTCAGACCTCCTAAGTTAATGGGTCAATTATTCTATCAAATTGGGTCATGACATATTGAGTATTATGATCGACTAAATCACACAAATAAAAAATCAGAATCAATATGTTATTATCGCATGGTCTATAGATGATTCTGATTAAGACCTTCCCACTCTCATATCATGCAGAAAAAAGTTGGAAATTATGCATCTTCTAGCAGAAACTGTGAGTATCAAAAACATCCCTTTCAGTTTTCTCAGGCTACATATCCACAAATTTAATATGATCCAGGAGATGATGGTACTTAAACACAAAGTCAAGCCCTAGTTGAAATAAAATCGAAGATAAGTGTAAGCATGTCTCTTATTTTGTGTTATTGTTGTGATGTAAGCCATGATACCATTATAAAATGCACTATAATTTATAATTCCCTTAAATAAAGATAACAGTTATTAAGTACTAACCATTACATTGGTTTGGTTCAGGATGGACTCTACTGTTCATAGACAATTGTAAATGCTTTAGATTTTAGTAATATATCTAGGACTGATACTAGAGGATGTGTCCTGCATTTAATAGATCACAAAAGAAAAGCTTCAAAGAGATGCACAAGCCTTTACATGAAAATAAGTCAACATCTGAGGGTTCCCGAGGTGATGATTTCTTTTTTATATTGGACGGGTTTGTCCCCAAGAATCTCAACGTGGACAAATGAAACAGCCAATATTACATAAGACAGTTGGGCAATTCATCTAGCTTAAGTTGAAGAAATATTAGATGAGACTGCCAACCCTTTTTGGATGCATATTGACCAAAATATTCATGTACCACCTGGTAGTAGGTAGGTGTGCCAAACATTTTTTTTGCCTGCATTATTTAATGATAACACAGTTTGTACATTGATGAATATGAAACCCAAAGCCTAAAAGAACTGTGGTGAAGGATAGAGACCTAATCATTAATAATTTGGCATCACAGGCTTGCTGGATGTTTAAAAGTGTTGATCTACAGATAATACCTACTCTGGAAGTGTCTCTTCTAATCTTATGACCTCTCCAGCGCAAACAATCTGTTTTAATCTGAAAACACATATAAGGCAGAATTCTTCTCCTTATCAGGGGGTCCCGAAACTGGTACAGGAGTGAACTGGATGGCTATATCTATGAGTTGGTTGCGTTAACTAGTTGGAGTAGAATACAAATAATAATGCCAACCCTGTTTAAAGTCCACACCATGCTTCTGTTTAAGGATATGTTATTATATTCTCAGCTTCTTTTACTTGAACAAGCTTTCTTGCTTGAGAAACGTATAGATGGCGCCTACTGTAGCCTGAAATGAAAAAGAATCAATCTCATTTGTGGCAGTAGGACCTAGATTGGGACATGGGAGAAGTTTGGACCTAAAAAAGACAGGGAGAAGAAAAATATGATGAAAGAAGCATAATTTACAATCTGATTAAGGACATGAAACCAATAAAAATATGTAGAGTGAAGCATAATTCATGACCTCTTTAAAGACGGTCACAAAGTGGCCTACTTATTTTAGTCCATGGTTTTCTTGTCATCTTGTGTGACAAGCTTTGCACTCTCAGAAACTTCAAAGATCGAACTGTCAAATGATATTACAAGACATTTTCATGCGTTTGAACAACCTGGTACGAAATGATACTACTATTTGACGAGGGAAGTCATTGCCAGCGAAGTCCCCAAACTATACTATTGTCAATCAACAACCTTGAAGAATGATTACTTCTCACGAAATCAACAACAAGCAGTGATGTAAGCCAATTAACAAGTGATATCAACCCTCTGCAAACCGCCTACGGGCGGTCCTGCGTCGTCTTAAAGTAGTAAAGGTCCCCGCGAAACTTTCGGGACGAGGGAAGGATGAAAGAGGTCAAGACCTAAGACCCGATACAGCAGGAGTATGAGAAAAACCACCGATTTGAATGGTTTGCCTTCTGACAGACCAACAAAGCTATTTTACGTAGTCACGATGCATCCAAAGCATTACCACCGCAAACAAGCAAACACAACCCGTAGCTAGCAAGACAGGAATCAGTAACTTACGTTAAATCTACTACCCAGAAAGAGCAAGGTTCCTCGGATGGAGATTTGCTTTGTCTTGATCATCTGCTGAGCTCAAGGTGGGGTTGGATGGCTCCCGACACCGAACCCGATCACTGTGGTTGTGCCCGATCCGACACAGCAGGAGGACAAGGCCCCATCCCCTCTCCTGGTTTCATTAGGACACCAGGTTGAAGGAAGAAGATCAGGAGTGCGCAGTGTGACCATCTCCCATCTCCCCATGGTGGGTCACGCAAAGCGATGGGAAGGAGCGACATACCGGAGACGGACATCAGCTGTTTGTTGAAATGCCCCAGTTTAAGTGGTGCCTTCCATCATCAACCTCTTGTTTCCCCTCCACACATTTGCCGGTACTTTTGGAGGGTGTTATCGGGTCGGATCCATCTACTCTGCGCATCCGAATCTAACAAGCTTGTTGATCCGTACCTAAAATTCCCGGCTAATAAAACCATATATATATATATATATATATATATATATATATATATATATATATATATATATATAAAGCTCATCATAGTGGTAAAAATATTAGATTTTTTTTATTTTTATATGATTTATTTTATTCAAATAAAATTACTGTTAATCATGGTGTTGTTAAAGTAGGTTTATTGGATGGAAATTAATGATAATGCCATGCATTTGATAAAAAATGATTAATGTTAAGAAGGATATATATTAAAATTTATTTCCAAAGACATATATATAATTAAAGATACATCCTAAATCAGATAAGTTTATTGCAACGTTACCTAAATTGTCCTTTATCTCTATTTTATTTATACGGTAGCTATCAAACACAAACCATATACTCCTATATTAATTGTTAGAAAAAATTATTGACATCTTAATCAATGGAATTCAAACCCGAATGTGTAGGATTGTTTGAAATATTTCTGATGTGACTTCGAGATGGCTCTAAGGTGATAGTATTATACTCCCAAGAGCCACATGCACGAAGACCAAGTCGACTGAGGTTTCCCAATTTGATCTCTTTGACGTTTAAATTAGTAATTTGAAGTCTCCGGCTGAGATCGAGAAAGGAGAGACCTTCCACTTAGTATATGTTTTTGTACCTTAATGAAAAAAAAGTTTGTGATGTCCTTCCATATTATAAAAGAAAAGAAGAGAGTTTATGATTGCCTTATCCGAGAAAGAAATTTAGGATTGTCTTTCTTATTATATATAGAGAGAGAAGAAAGTTTGTGATTATCTTCCTTGCCATAATGAATGAGAAGAAAATTTATGTTTCTCTACTTTGAATCTTTGTATAACTGAGGATGACATATGATAACTACGTGTTAATTATTAATAAATTCTTTATCATTTATCTCCCTTGAAAGCGTACTTCGGGACTCTTACAAGAGGGATTTGAAGCACGTCGTTTGATTTTTTCTATCATGTGAATGTTCGAGGATCTCGTTTTACGAGTTAGTTTTTTCGATTCATGTGTCTCAGGGTCATTGGGCTCATGCTTCTGTTATGATAGTTTTTCCTTAGTGACAATTGGGTTTCTTGACTTACACACCTCGGATACATTTGACTTGTACCTCTATCGTGGTAGATCGATTGGGTTTTTTGGTTCACACATCTTGGGAGCATTTGACTTTCCACCTCTATCGTAACAGATTTATTTCAGTGTTGATTGGATTTTTTTCGATTTATGCGTCTCAAACATATTTGGCCTTGTGTATCCATCATAACAGATTTATTTTAACATGGGTTGGGTCTCTTAACTTATGCATCTTAGGCACATTTGGCTTCACGCATATATCATAGCAGATCTCAGGTTATTTCGTTGTGATGAGTTTCAAATCTTTTTTCCACCATGGTAGATTTTATGTCCCTTCTCCATTGTAGCAGATCTCGGGTCTTCCCGCCATAGAGAGCTTCAAAACTTCTTTCGTTATGGTAGATTTCATGTCTCTTCTTCACTATAGCAAATTTTAGGTGTTCCCACTATGACAGACTTCAAATCTTCTTTCTACCATGGTGGATTTCATATCTCTTCTCCGTCATAACGAATCTTGGGTCTTCTTGTTATGGCGTGCATCAAATCTTCTTTCTTCCATGGTGAATTTCATATTCTTTATCCGTCTTAGTGGATCTCGAGTCTTCCCACCATGGTGGGCTTCAAAGCTTCTTTCCACCATGATAGATTTCATGTCCCTTCTCTATCATAATGAATCTCGAGTGATTCTGAAATATTAGCATCATGTCTCTTAGGAGTTTTTCGACCAGTGACGGTGTCAATGACGATTGAGGCATTGTCCATGATTGAGATAGTGGCACCGTCTGTTGGGCAAGGTTCAAAAACACATCGACAAGAACGAGCGAGTGAATCAAGTTCATCCCTAGGGGTGAGGGGCTTGAGTTGTTGAACAAACGCTAGTGTCTCATCGGCGTTTGTGCCAAGGTGGACGTATCCACATGTGGGAAGGATGACAATTGTCTCCATGAGTAAAAGTATTATGGGTTGGAGGTGGGTCTTTTCATTAGAATGTTTGTTGAGAGAGTTGGTATGTGAGTATTTCTGTAATATCATGCCCTCCTTCTAGTACCAAACTATTAAAGAAAAATGTTATTGATGTCTTGGTGACCCCAATGTGGTCTGAACCTATATGCATAGGATTGTCTAAAGTGTCTCCGAAATAGCTCCAAGGTGAATTTGAGGCAATTTTGAGGTGGCTTCGGGGTGGATCCGAGGTTGCTCCAGGGTGGCTTCGAGATGGCTTTGAGGTGGAAGTATTATGCTCTCAAGGTCCCATCTATACAAAGACTAAGGTTGATGGATATTTCTCGATCTGATCCCTTTGACGCTAAGTTAACAATATGAAATACCGAAATGTAAACTCAAGTAGCTAGAGAAAAGAGAGTCTTTTCAATTTTTCCTATTTTTGATATGTTTTAACACCTTGATTGTCTTTAAAAGAACGGAGCTTAGGATTGTCTTTCTTATCACGTATAACAAAACTTATATTTGACTGATTTAGATCACATGCGGTGATTATTACGTATCAAATGTGTAAATTCTCCATCATTTGCTAGCTTATTTATTCTCACTAACTGCCTTATTTACCATTAATTTTCTATATTATCTCTATTCTTTTTCAAAATAACATTATCTGATTTACTGTTTGCCTATGATTTCCTTTTAATCTTTTAATCTGTCAAACCCTCCTGTGGGCACCAATTTCTTAACATGGACAAAACAAGTGCATTCTCTCTCACTCACCTCTGGCTGCTCCCCGAGAACCACTGATGCTGAGGAAGTGGCAGCTAATGCATGTGGACTTCGTGCCGAACTCCAATTTCTAACGCCACCTTTCTGGGACTCACTGCAGGCAATCATAATAAGCTCTGTGGTCTTCTGCTGCTGCTGCTGCTGTTGCAGCATAAATGCCTTGTCTCCTCTTCTCCGTCTCCTCCACATTTATACGAAGAACAATAAGGTGGGCAAGCCGAGACAGCACAGCTCTGTGGACATTTTCGTCATTACACCAATGATTCCCCTCGTTGACCTTTAGAACCCAACGGCGTTGACATTCTAACTTGACGGCGTACCCAACGCCGCCGGTACCCCCTCTCTCTCTTTCTCTACGTGTGTGTATATAAACGCAGCTTTGTCTCTGTTGTTGTTGTTGTTGTTGTTGTTGTGGTGGTTGGTGGTGTCTGGGGAAGAGGAGGAGGAGGAGGACAAGAGGGCATGGAGTGGTGGTCATGGAAGTGGTGTTTGTCCCTGGGCGTCACAGGGGCATGCATGCTCGCGGCGCTGAAGGTGTTGCACTTGCTGTGGTGGCGGCCGAGGAAGCTGGAGGAGCACTTCGCAAGACAAGGGATACGAGGACCCCGGTACCGCTTCTTCACCGGCTGCGTCAAGGAGATGGTCGGCCTGATGCTGGAGGCCTCCTCCAAGCCGATGATGCCGCAGAACTCCCATAACATCCTCCCAAGAGTCCTCCCCTTCTACCACCATTGGAAGAAGATCTATGGTGCTCGCTTCATCCTCCTCCTCCTCCCTCCTCTATTCCTTTTGCTTTGGTTTCTCGGGGTTAGTTGTGGTTAGGAACTCTGATTTGAATTCTTGCACTTCTCCTCCTCGTTGGTCTTCTTCTCGGGGTTGCTTTATGGTTTGATTGTTTCATGGATTACGACTTCAATGTCTTTTGTTATATCCGATACTCTGTCATGGTTTTTGGAGCTATTTGCTGTGGGAGACCCTTTCAGCTATTGCACAGGAAATGCATAGTAGTTATTGTGGTCGTCCTCTCTGTCCCACTACTGTTGCCTTCGTTCTTATCTGTTTCCCCAGCAAGCGTTAACCTCAATGACTGTTCTTCTTGATTTGATCCTTTTCTTCATGCGACAGAGCACTGGCTGAATCGGACTCGTTTTTGCAGGCTCCACATTCCTGCTATGGTTCGGGCCGACGCCACGCCTCACCGTGGCCGATCCCGACCTCATCAGGGATGTCTTCTTGTCGCGATCGGACGCCTTCGAGCGGTATGAGGCCCACCCGCTGGTCCGGCGGCTTGAGGGCGAGGGGCTGGTGAGTCTCCGAGGGGAGAAGTGGGCTCGTCACAGGAAGGTCCTCACCCCAACCTTCCACATGGAGAATCTAAAGGTCAGCATATCGTCTCTTTCGTGTTCGACTGCAGGTGCCACCCTTTCCTGTCCACATGCATTGATGGTGTTTTCATGGGCTGGATCAGCTTCTGATACCGTTTGTCGGGAAGACGGTGCTGGGCATGGTGGAGAAGCTGCCGTCCTCCGGCGAGGAGGTGGAGATCGATGTGTCGGAGTGGTTTCAGACGGTGACCGAGGACGCCATCACGCGGACCACATTCGGCAGGAGCTACGACGACGGCATGGCCGTCTTCCAGTTGCAGACGCAACAGATGGCCTTCGCGGCCGAGGCCTTCAGCAAGGTCTTCATCCCCGGCTACAGGTATCGGTCACCGCTCGTTTGTCACCCCGTCGCCCATGGAGGTCTGATTCCTATCACTACCATTACACTTGCGGCAGGTTCATACCAACGAAGAAGAATAGCAACTCGTGGAAATTGGAGAAGGAGATCAAGAGGAGTCTGATCAGGCTAATAGGCCGGCGGAAGGAGCGACTCGAGCAGGAGGAGAAGGGGAAGCCCGATGGCGACGTGAAGGACCTGCTGGGCCTGATGATCGAGGCGAGCGGCTCGAAGCAGGGCACGGTCCCGGCGCCGGAGCGGCCTCCTCCGTCATCGATGTTCGCCGTGCGGGACATCGTAGAGGAGTGCAAGACCTTCTTCTTCGCAGGGAAGCAGACGACCACCAACCTGTTGACGTGGACGACGGTGCTCCTGGCCATGCACCCGGAGTGGCAGGAGCGCGCTCGGGCGGAGGTCCTCCGCGTGTGCGGCCCAATCGACCTCCCCTCTCGTCACCACCTCGCCAAGCTCAAGACGGTACTCCTCTCTCTCTCTCTCTCTCTCTTCGTCGATCCATATAGTTACGCGTTCTATGTAAACTTTGGGCAGTTGGGGATGATACTGAACGAGACGCTGCGGTTGTACCCCCCGGCGGTGGCTACGATCCGGCGGGCGGAGGCTGATGTGGAACTGGGTGGGTACCACATCCCGCAGGGGACGGAGCTGCTGATCCCCATCATGGGCGTCCACCACGACGCGGGGCTGTGGGGCATGGACGTGGCCGAGTTCAACCCGACCCGGTTCGCGGACGGCGCCAGCCGCGCCGCGCGCCACCCCACCGCCTTCATCCCCTTCGGCCTCGGCGCCCGGATGTGCATCGGCCAGAACCTGGCCGTCCTCGAGGCCAAGCTTACCGTCGCCATCCTCCTCCAGCGCCTCGCCTTCCGCCTCTCCCCTTCCTACGTCCACGCCCCCACCGTCCTCATGCTCCTCCACCCCCAATACGGTGCCCCCATCCTCTTCCGATCGCTTCCTCGGCCATCCCATCCCTCCTAACCTTCTCCTGACACAAATCTCTCCTCCTCCTTCCTTGTCCCTCGTATGTGTCCACCAAACACTCATCGTGGCCCTCCTCTGGCATTGGCGTATGCACTGCTATCGTGTTATATCCCTGTCATCAGCTTCTTCATCTCTCTGCTCTCCGCAGCCAACATTTCTCTTTCAGCCTTATAGCTATGGTCCGGATAGAATAGAACAGGATGCCCTCATATCAAATCGTGCATTTGACTCGACGATCATCGAAATGCAAGTATCTATTTTCTTGAGGTTGCATTCGGTCAGTTTCCCTTATACTCTGTCTGTCGATGATCTATGGGCAGATGGAACATCCATGAACATTCAGTATCAGATACCACCGACACCTTCAACAGCATGGCACTTCACTCTCATAGCAGAGCTGCTACTCTGCAGCTTAGCATACTGCTGCATGGGTTGTTTTTACACACCTCTCTGCTTAACATACTGCTGCATGTGTTGTTTTTACACACCACTCTCTCTCTCTCTCTCTCTCTCTCTTAATCTTGTGGATGCTGTGTTGGAATTGTGAACAAGGGAAACTCAATATTCTTGCACAGGGATGATGACAAAACTAGTTCCCCACCAGCATGTATGAAGGCAGCAACTCCAATCGATGAGAAAAAACCTAAACCTTTCGGGGTACTCAGAATTCAAAGTAACCTTGTGACCATGGAAGACTTATTTTCCTGCCTGGACTAGATCTCACCTCACTCTCCTACTTCAAACAAAGAACAAAAAGAATTCATACTACTCTCTCATCATCCCTGTGCATGTGACATAAATTATACTGAATGATTTAACTAAATTCCTTGTGCAAGAATAATATTCAAAGAACAAAAAGAATTCATAGCACTGTCTCATCATTCCTGTGCATGTGAAACATATTATACAAGTCGAAGCATATACATCATTTCCCCTCTTTCTTGTCTTGTCACAAAACGCCACCTAATCTTTCATGCGAAGACCGAGATGACTTCATTTTTCTTTTTCTATCAACTAAATTAAGCATCTATTGTCACTTGATACCGAGACATACAATATTAAACAAGCCTTGCAGCATCAGATACTACAAATATTGAGGTGGCATACCATCAGTTGGAAGCTACATTCAGAGTCCAGTATGTCAACTTGGAAATGTCAACAGGAGTGGGAGACAACTCCGGCGAGTTTATGTGACTTTTAGAGAGCCTGAAATGGCACCTCGTGTTTGTTCACCCTTTGCCTCCGGGAACCGGTAGCTTGACTGACCCAATTCACTTCATACAAGTTGTACCAAAAACCTGGAATGAACTAATTAGCCTGACTAATTTCACATGACCCGTTTATCTAAGTTTATACTATAGCTAAGATTATCTAAACATCTTTAATTAAATGTTTCATATTATTTACTTTAAAGGATATCTACATCAATTTTGAGTTAGGATTAACTTAACCAGCTTGTTTAGGAACCCCACATTTGAGATACAATACAATACAAACAAACTTCAGATTACCTTTGTACATTGGAGTTCCAAAATATGGTTGTGGCATGCATCCATTAGATACCTAAAGCATTTGCAATTTCTTACATTAATCAAATAGCAAAATTTTCTTTAAAAGATCAGCTGATCTGCACTTATTTGACGATAAACTAGCAGGAAATCAAATGCTCGAGTAACACAAGGTTTGGTGATCCTTCAATCTATATAATACTTAAGAAACTCATACAAAATTATTCTCAAATCTATATAATACTCCGATCAATCGGATCAGATAGCTAGAAACATTTTCTTTGAGATTGTATTGATATCTTGCCAATGCGGCGAAAAATTGTCATTTTGATAGAAAAACTCAGCATAAATATTAGTAAATTCTTTACCACTTGTGATCAAGAAAAAGGGTAACAAAACATCAACCTAGCGATTATAATGATGATAGTATAGTGCAAAGAATGGTGATGAAATATATTATTCACCAATCATGAAGAAAGCATGATGAAATAATACTTTTGACAGGGATAGGTGTGAGTTCACTTCCATTGTGATCAATTTTTCCATCGAGTTCCCAGCATATTGATCTCTCACTAACTTTTGTTCCTTGGATTTCATATGTTCTATTTCAACTATGTCAGGTCATCCAGCAAAAGGAGGTATATTTATTGATAGTCAGAGAGTAAGGTCATACATGACGATGTCAAAATGATCTGTCAAGAAAAGTTTATGCAGTAAATGTTTGATCAAGCTAATTCCTGCCTGCACTAGCTTTTGTTGCAACAAATGAAGCTGCAGCTTTCCAGCAAATTTATATGCTTCACTATCATCCAGCGTACAAGTCTTCTCCACAGACCAATGCCCAAATTTTACCAGATCATTAGGATTTATGATGTTGCCTAAACTCCCCATCAAATCTATACTTAGATTTTTTCCTTGCAATTTCACGAGATAGGTTAGAATTCTCATCATGATATAATGTTGTAAATGCCAAGCTGGTGTAATATTAGGACTACGAGAAAGAATAATTTTTAACAATAGTAAAAGAATATGATATGATAAAAAATTATGATGTAAAGTAGTATTTGTGAGTAAATTAAGTTATAGTAATACACTCATATAGAATTATCTTAATTTCATGCAGCAAAAAAATCTAAAGAAAACACAAATTGCATATGTAAGATAAGGGCAGTGCATTTAAGAAAAAAGAAACAATTACATATCTTCCGGTACTATTATTTTATTTTATTTTCTCTGAGATTATTATGGGTGGTACAAGTAGACCGAGACTTAAGACATGGCTTCCAAGAATTTATCTTACGTCATTGTGATACACTTCTAGAATGTGTTCCATCTTGTCAGGACTTCAACATAAAACCAGTAATGAAATCCATCCTACAAATCATCTAGCTTTTCTGGTTACAATCCTGACTGAGTCCTGTTTTAGCCCAAATTTATTATTTTAAGGGTTGATAGAATGAGGAGATGTAGCTTGAGAAGGAGTGGATGTAACTAGTAAAGCACAATTGATATTGATGTGCTCCAAGTGGCTCAACGAGTCATTCAATCGATCCAATTGAGTGCTGTTTTGAGCTCAGTTGAGTTTTAATTAAGTTAGTATAATTTTTTAAAAAACGGACTCAAATTAAAGTTCTAACTACAAGTCATCTAAGTTATTTGACACGTCAATTATTCAATTGAACCATTGACGAATTTCCGATGAACTCTCGATAATTTTTCAATAAGCTTTCAACGAACTTTCGACGGAACTCCCGATAAATTTTTACTGTATCGTTCGATCCTTTGGTGTATCACTTGATTCATCCGGCTCGATGCTCGATCATTGACTCCAACCCAACTTTGATTCTTTTTTAATCGTTTTGTATTTCTCATAATCATAGTTAATACTGCATTACTTATCTCAACATATGAATTAGATTATTAATTCATCAGTTAATATCATTATCAAAATTTAAGATTTAATAACTATATCTCAAATTGTTACTCTTGAGTTACACTCAAATTATGTTCAGATTATACTGAAGTTATACTTATTTACTTAATGTATTAAAAAATATATTTGCTTTTTTATAAAATTATTTTAGATTCGTCATAAAACTAAAAAACTCTAATTATCCTAAAAAAAATATTATTTTTATATAAAAATTATCCTAAATTATCTAAAAAATCATTACACTAGGGCTACATTTGAGTTATACTAACATATTAAGAAATATATTAGTTTTTATATAAAATCATTTTAAATTCTTCATAAACTAATTATAAAATTTTATATTTTATTTTTTTTATATTGACTATGTTAAACTTGATCGCCTAACCTATTTTAATTTTTTAAAAATAAGTTTAGGATAATTAATTATTAAAACTTTGAGAAAATTTTATTAGAAATACGATTTAAACAAAAATTATACAAAGTTTTTATTTTATCATAAAATTAAAATAAATTTAGATAAAATTAATAAATTTTTAATAAGTTTTGTAAATGAGTCTAACTCAATTGTAATCCAAGTGCAACATAAATATAATAAGATTTTTCTAGGTTAAACTATGATGAGGAGGAGGAGTGGGAGGAGGCAGAGGTGATAGAGGGGTAGGGAGACGAGGAGGCAAAGGTAGAGGAGGAAAAGGCCAAGAGAGAGGGGAAAAAAGTCAATGGAGTTTGAGTGGGAGAAGGAAAATGAAGTTAATGAGAAGGGTAAGAGGGTGAAGAGGAGGAAGTCTTTGAAGAGGGGGAGTAGGCAAAAATGTGGAAAGAGGAGGAGGTGGTGGAGGTAAAGTGGGAGAAAAAAGGGAAAGAGGAAGCCAAGAGGGAGAGGAGGAGGAGGAGGAGGTGGTCGTAATAGAGGTGAAGTCGGAGGAGGAAGCTAAGGGGAAGAGAGAGGAGGAGGAAGTTGATAGGGAGGGAAAGGAGGCGGGAGAGTGAGAGGAGAAGGAGCTAGTGGAGATGGAGCGAGAGAAGGGGGAGAGAGATGATTCATGTGTTGGTGGAAAGGAATTGACTTGAGTCGATTTGACCCAAGTCAAGGCAATTTGAATGGATTGAAACGACTAGTGGATTAATTGGATTTGAAATAATTCGATTCATTATCAAAATTTTAAATAAAAAGAATGCCTCATAATAAAAACTAAAGGGGTCTATTACTAAAGTGTATAGAGGAGAGAAGGTGAATCGTGAAACCGCCATTGTTATACATACAACAGGTACAGAGGAGAGAAGAAGGTGAAACGAGGGGTAGAGGAGATGCAGACTCCACCTTCCCCGCTTTGAACAGCCACTGGTATGGTTCCCCTCACTGCCGTCTGTGTTCGGTTTCGTTACCGCCCTCGACTAAAAAGATGCAACCCCCTTCGACTTCTCAAGAAAGAGCTCCTCTTCGATCCCTCTCCATTTCCTCCTCTTCCTGGAGATTTCTTCGTCGAGCGAACCGAGGGCTTCGAAAAGGGGAAAGAATAGACGACGGACCTTGGACCCAATACGCCGCCATTTCTCGCTATCCGGACTTGGTAAAATCGATTTCAGTTCTTAGGGTTGTATCTGTTACAGATTGACGGATCGCACTTTTAACTTAAGAGTAGAAGTTCTGTATGTTTTAGGGTTTTTCTTAATTATCTGAAAAGCGATTTGTTTTGACGAATTTCGTCAAAAGCGTTAGGTCTTTTAGTTAGTTCCTTCTTGGAAATTCGATTTTTCGCTGTAGATTCTCTACCAGATTAGATCAGTGCGGTGCCCTTTTGACTTTTTCTTGCTTCTCTTGTACTTTTTCGCTGTTCTGTAATGCAAAGTCGTGCCTTTTTGTGATGATTGGTATCATTACTTCCCTCAATTTATTTTCGTCGGTGTCTACTTTTTCCTGTGGATTAGAATAAGTCAAACGACTTTTTTGATAACTTTACCAATTCTGATTAGTGTCTACTGTGCAAACAATTTTTGGCCTGAACTCATTGTATGTAATGAAGATTGTTCGCCTCGAGGCTACTTAAATAATAAGTAGTTGCAAGTTTGAGCTCTTTAAGAATCCGCCTTCCTCCTTGAAATTCCAGAAATCTTCTCATCTCGTCAGACATATTTTGCAGTAGATTTTTTTTGAATCGATGAAAGCTAGGTTGACTGCAAAGGCAATCCAAGATCTAGTTTCTCAACTACCTTCAGTTTGACAGACCAAGTTACACTTTCTTTTGTCATTTCTTCTTATTTTGTTTAATGTTTTTGGATTTCAGCTAGGCATGCAACTATAGATAAAAAAATAACTGACACAAGACTGGAACGAAACTTCTCCTGGAACATCTTTAAGATGGTGTGAGTGCTTAGCTTAATGCTAATCTAGATTAAGTACATTAATTCTGTCTTTCCTTTTTACATTGATTCAGGATATTTACATCAAGAGTTGTGTTTATCCATTATAATGGATTTTGCTGTAATTAGATTCTTAGATGCTATTGCCGTTTGAATTTGTTGTGGTCGTTATACCAGGCCATCAGCCATTGCAGTGGCCGCTATGCTTTTAGCCTTAGCGACGCTTTAAGCCCCAACCCTTGTGATAGATGGGGAGGTTCATATAAATTGATAATCAGGATGATGGCATAAATTGGAGGTTTATGTTCCATACATCGTGCTCTTATGCTCAATGGGGAGGAAAATCTTCTAACTAGTGAATATGATGAATAAGAGCATTTTTATTTGACATATTTTGTTTCTTTTATGTTTGTGTCATGGATACACTTGCCATCATATTTGTTGATTATAAATAGGACTATAATGAAAGTGAGTCTTGATACAATTGCTCCTTTATGACCTAGGAGATTTGGGTTGAGTCATAAATTGTCTCTTTAAATATTAGACGTTGGATTGCGTAGTCCTGTGTCAGCGGGAGCCTTGTACACTGAATTGGCCCTTCTGTAGATGGTACTATGATATGTTGTGGATGATTTTGAGATTTTGCTATTTGATAATATTTGTGTTGTTGATGATCATGCAACATTTTGATATATTGATGTTGGATGGTATATGTATTTTAGATTAAATTGTGTCATAAATTGTATTGTTGATGTATTGGTTTTGATCCTTGCTACATGAAATTACTTGAATTCTTAACAGTATAAAATTGTGGTTTATATTAGCGATCCACTTTGTACTTATGGTGCCTTTTTCACCATGATAACCCTTTACCACTTTATGCCTTACCATAATGTTGCAAAGAGAAAAGGTTGAATTAGTTGCAAAATAGGTTTCCACCCTTGAGAGAAATCCATATAAAGCAGATTGTTGTCATCCCTGTTTTCCTGACTACAATTGTTCTTAAGTGATGATCCAAGCATTAACCTTCATTCCGAGTTGAATTAGTTGCAAAATAGGTTTCCACCCTTCACAGCTGATTTTCTAGTTGAAATAAGAAAAAGAATAGGAATAGAAGAAAAAGGAGGGAGAGGAAGAAAGTCAAGATTTAAATCTCAAAGTCTGTAGGTCTGGCAATGAGCTTAAAAGTGACACCTCACATGCCTCAAATGGACATGTGCACTGCAGGTTGCCTTTATATGGCATTATTTGAATGGTATTATTTGAATTATGAAAATCATGCTGGAGTTCATGAGGTAATTTTGATTAGCTCTTTGTTTGTTGTATTAAACTGCTAAAATTAGAGACTTGTGATGGCTTACTTGATGAGGATTATATTTTCATTTTTTCTTTCTCCTATATTAAGATGGCTCACCCTGCATGTTTTCAACTGCTGTGTTAGCTATGGTTCTTCCATGAGCACTGCACTGGGAGTAGCAATTTAGGAGAGTTTAAAGATGGACAACAACGGGGATGAACAGCAGAACCAGGACTATCTTTTTAAAATTGTTATGATTGGTGACTCTGCAGTTGGAAAATCAAATTTGCTTGCGAGGTTTGCGCGGAATGAATTTTATCCAAATTCCAAGTCAACTATAGGGGTTGAATTCCAAACACAGAAGATGCAAATTGATGGGAAGGAAATTAAAGCTCAGATTTGGGATACTGCTGGTCAGGAACGTTTCAGGGCCGTGACATCTGCATATTACCGTGGCGCCGTAGGAGCTCTTGTGGTGTATGATATCTGCAGACGTCAGACTTTTGACAGCATCGGTCGTTGGCTGAATGAGCTACATAGTAAGCACCAAAAAATTGTTGAATGGTAACAGTGTTGGCATTCGATTATTTTAGTCTAATTGTTGGAATTGCCAGAAATCATGTCAATCATGGGTCCATAACTACTTGGTATGCTGTTGATTAGATATAGTTGCAATTATCCTAGAACCAACATCTTGATCTATATGTTATCTATTGAAAGACTCTGAGCTAACGGATGCTTCGTTTGATGTATTTGATCGCTGAAACAGCACACTCTGATATGAATGTCGTGATCATTTTGGTCGGCAACAAGACGGATCTCAAGGATGCAAGGGAAGTTGGTACCGCGGAGGGCAAGGCTCTGGCTGAATCTCAAGGTCTCTTCTTCATCGAAACATCTGCACTGGATGACTCCAATGTTGCAGCAGCATTTCAGACCCTAGTGAAAGAGATCTACCACATCCTAAGCCGGAAAGTATTCCAATCTCAAGAACAGAAAAAAGAGCTGTCATCGCTAGGTAGTGGGAACCCTGTGGTCTTACAGGGGGATACAAATGATGGAGCCAGTACATTTAGTTGCTGCTCTTCTTGAAACCAGTTGTATTGCATTAGACAGACTTCTCAATCCAAATTCACTTGATTTCATTTTTTTCCTTCATTGTATAGGGGGTATAGGGGCAAATTTCCTAGTAATTGGTATACTTGTGGAATGGCTATTGCCCATTCGCTATGTTGATTTGTTATCGACATCCTTCTTAATTATGTAAATTGAGTTAAGGTAATGTGGATTGGGCATTTGCTGCTGCTCCAGTCGATGATCTGGACCTCGACAGCTGTATCTCTACAAATTTTCTTACACATGTTTCTCTTCACTTATTTTAATCTTTCATATATCATTTTCCTTAACAAATCAACTATCAATTATTAAATTGTAAATAAACCATACCTTTTGAAACTCAATTAAAATGTATCAAAATTTAATTTTTTAATGGTTGGATTGACAAAAAAAAAATGATCTACTTATATTTTTTATATAAGTATTGAAATGCAATATGAATTTCATATTTGAATCAAAATCCAATTATGTAGATACCCAAATTTGAATGTAGTTTAGGTATTTATTTTCTTACACGAATCTATCCCGAGCTTAAATTTAATTGTGATTAAATTTCATTTTAACAATAGGAATGGAAAGAAAATAATCAATTTAAAATGTATATACAAATAAAATAATTGGCAAGAACATAACTATAAATAATAAAAAAAGTCCCATGCCGTTTACGTCGTCGCCCGCGCCAGGGAATCTGCTTAGCCGATCTCCCGACGCGTACTAACACTACGGCCTGCGGATTCCCCTCTTTGGTCCAAACCCTAATTTCCTCCCCCACGAAAACCTAATTGTCGATCTCGAATCCTACGGAGAGGCAACGAAGAGGACGATGGACGGCTTCCTGATCCGCCTTGGGTTCTCGTTGTTGCTCTCGTTCTCGGTCGCCGCCAGAGCGCTGAAACGCAAGTCCGTCGACTCCTCTGCTGTCCTCGTCGGGATCCCTATCATGGTGATCCACATGCTGGCCGGCTATAGGTGTGGATCCTCGTTCGGTTTTTTGTATGTGGAACTCTGGTGATCCGCCGTTTACTTCATCGTCTTTTTTGGGATCTTCGAAGGTTCGCGGCTCTGCTTCTGGTGTTCTTCTCGACGTCCTCGAAGGTCACGAGGCTTGGAGAGGCGAAGAAGAGGGCAACCGATGCGGAATTCAAAGAGGGAGGGCAGCGAAACTGGTGAGTTTTCTGAGCTCTTAAGCCGGTGATGCGAGAAAGAATCTCCGGAAGCTACGCTAAGCCCAGATAATTTCCTTTTCTTTTATCGTTATGACGGAAAAAAAGTGATTATTGAGGATTACATCTATGGACCTTCGTTCCAAAGATTACATCTTCATCTTCGGAAATCTTTGAATCTTTTCTTAAGGTATCTCAAGATACAAGTATTATTAGTAGATGATTATGGAAATCAGGGTAATTTCAACTTTCGGGTATCATCGATTGTTATATTTGTGAAGCATATATAATGTGAGTTAAAAATCTAGCTGGATCCGTTTTACAATGATTTAACGAGATCCTGACATCTCTTATCAGTTAACACGGAAACCATCTGATCTATATTCGCTGGCTGATATGAGGAGAAGAATTCCAGTATAAGCTAATGATCTATTAGATAATCACAAGCACAAATCTACCTAGGAAATCTCGT
Source organism: Musa acuminata AAA Group (assembly GCF_036884655.1). Lineage (NCBI taxonomy): Eukaryota > Viridiplantae > Streptophyta > Magnoliopsida > Zingiberales > Musaceae > Musa > Musa acuminata. Next base: position 2,586,929 of record NC_088332.1, read on the forward strand.
CATTGGAATCATGGACTTATTCCTGATGTCCTTTTTTTCCTACATTTAACATTCGCCACATGTCCTACACTAGAAACTTAGCACAATGACCTCTAGCTTGGTGCTAGCTATCCGAAATTTGTATTTCCGTATTTTATTTCAGGTAGTGGCTATATGAGAACATTATGCTGTAATTGATTGAATAAATTTTGTCTTGTGAATTTCATCAAATTCACCAACTATTTCATATGCTATTTGAGTTGTTATCTGTTTCATCTCTGAATGAAGTTGGGTGGTTAATAAAAATGGAATGACTAATTAATAGAAAGTTTCAGGTCGTATCGATCATCGTAAAATAAGGGAAGCTCAAGTAAGGTGCTTTGGACATCCTAAAAAAAGGTCCTTTAGTGCATTAGATCGATGGTGAATTAAGGGACAGGAAGACTTAGTCAGAATCAATACGAAAGCCATGATGCTCTAATGAGATTTCCCTTTAACAAAGTATATTAAGAACAGAATAATTGTCACCAATCCCCAAATTCCAGCACTAGTTTGAAAAACATGACACACTTAGATACCTTAATCATTTAGTAGCTTTTCATGAGAGACCATAATGCACATACTTATTCTGCATGATAATCGTCTATGTACCCTTTGTTTTTCAAGTTTACTGACCTCAAGAAGTGGATAAACTAGATTTTTTTTCTCTTGTAAAACTTTAGAATTCAAATTTGAACTGACTCTTGCACTTACGATTTTAGTTAATTAAGTAATATTAAGTCTACAGAAGTCAGCAATTTCTATTTCGATATCACTGTTGGGCATATCTTGAATTATGGCACCATACTGCAATTGTGTGATATTTGCATCAATGATCCATTCAGCAAATTTCTCGCCATGCTTTTTAATGCAGGTTTGGCTAACTCTACTTTACAGGATACAAGTTCTGTCAAATAGTATAATAGCAACTATTTTGGTGGTGATATTTGCTAGAATAACTCAAGGCCATGATAGGTGCTTGGATTCTAAAGATTCAACTGTAATAACTGCACTTTTGGGAGGTATTGTTGGGCATTATGCCTGTTGTAATGGGGATACTTGGTCTTCTGAACTTGGAATGCTTAGCAGTGCACAACCTCGACTAATCACAACCTTCAAGGTATCAATATATATATTTTTATCATATTTTAATCACCACATCTTATGCAGTTATTTCCTAAAATTTATTTTATAATAAATATGAATGACTGACTGAAATAAAGAAGAGATTTTTCTAGCTTTTGCGGTTTTCACCTTAATTCAGCTTCTACTATGGCATGGTTAATATGTTGCTTTTCATCGTAAGATGTATGACTGGTCATGTCATGCTTGTTTCGTGTAAATGATTGAAGGTTTGTGAGTGCCTATTGATCAGACTTGAAATGTTTTGATCGTCTTTTAAATTTTCCTGAGCTAATCTTGATATCTGATGACTTTTAATCTTCATGTCAGGCATGTGGATATCTTTCTGGGACTTTTGAAACAGTTCTTGAGACCTAAAATATCTCCTAATGCACTATGCATCCATGTCACCTATGTTTGGAACCATCAAATTAGTTATGGTTTATAACCAAGTTAAACTATTCACGGTTATCCTTGAATCCAATTTGATGTTATTTGTCTTACAATTAAAACTTGGAGCATGACTTATGGGGATTTTTCTTTGTGCTACAAAATTATATGCACCTAGAAGAGATGATCTTGGGATGTTTATGACATAATTGTGAAAATTTTTATGGTATAAGCCACTATTTTTCACAATAGAACAATATGAAGTTCTTCTCTTTCCAGCTAAAGATTATTTGTTCCACTGGCCATCTGATGTTTACATTTGTGCACCTTATAAAAGCTGATGCTCTCGTCTAATTTTTAGTGTCTGATGGTTGATAGTCATTATTTATCACATCTTTCTCTTGTTAGAAAGTCCGAAAAGGTACGAATGGTGGTGTCACTGTACATGGACTTCTAGCAGCTGTGGCAGCTGGCTTTGTTATCGGGGTGGCTTTTGCCCTAGTTGGATTGGTTACAACTGAATGTTCTGCAGATATAGCCAAGAGGCAGCTGTTTGTTGTTCCCATTGCTACAGCTGCTGGGCTGTTCGGAAGCCTGATTGATTCATTTTTGGGTGCCACACTTCAATTCAGTGGGTATTGCACAGTCCGCAAGAAGGTAACATGAATGTTTTTTTAATCTGGATTCCTCGTCTCACTCAGATTCTATGTCAAAAACTCTCTCTCAATTTTTGTTTGTATCGAAGCTCTTGGAAATAATGTGTCAAAATCTATATTCACTGTGAACTCTGGTTTCCTTTTGAAGGTGGTGGGAAATGAAGGTCCGACTGTTGTTAAGATCTCTGGAGCAAGTATACTAGACAACAATGCTGTGAATGCAGTGTCAATACTGTTAACAACACTAATTACCTCTGTTACATGCATGTATATCTTCTAACCATATGTTCAATAATTCTTTCCTTCACTATTATATGTATTTTGCAGTCCGGTCCATCTTCCATGATAGAAACTTGTATCCTTATCCAGAAGCAAACTGAATTAGCTAGTTCTGTATGTTTTTTTTGCCCTAGCTCTTGTACTCAGTCTGGATTTTCCATAGTGAAAGATAATGTAATTCCCAACACAGCTTGTTGGTAGTGCTGTATTAAGTTCAGCTGAATTATCTTTTGTGAAAGAGGAGGAACCACCATGGAGCCTACTCAACTACTTCAGGAGTATTTTGTAACTTTCTTTATGTTTTGTGGGTTATAAATTTTATCATATTTTCAGAGAACGTAACGTGCTAACTTAGCACCTTTTGCTGTGTCTACTAAATCCACCTGTTTATGGAGGATTGGCTGTTCTTCTGTGCTGGCATCCTTTTTGTTCTCTGAGGAGAGCATGGATCAGCCTGTATTAGATCTTTGCAGTAATCTATTCTTCTTTTTGGAAAAAAATAATTCAGCTGAATTATTATACAATTGTAATCTGTGAGAGCTTCTTGTATGAAACCTGAAACACATACAAACAATCTCGAAAAGTATATTGTTCCTCATCCATATTTTTTTCTCCTTTTATGTACACAAAAATCTTGGTTATGCTTCCCTTTTAACTCGATTACTTCATGAGATTGACTGGGATAAAACATGGTTAGGTTTGGGAATGTTTATGCGCCAAACGAGTGAAAAATGGATGAATGAGATGATTCTTAACATCGTTGGGTTTTCATAAGATCACGTGTAACTCTTAATATGCAAATATAACGAGCGACGAAAGGATTATTCGACATCTACATTAGCGTTGACGCAGATGTAATGTAACAAAAGGGTTGCTTGATAATTATATCGACAACGATGTAAATGCAGAACGATTCTCAAATTCAAATCGTAGGTTTTTTCACAGTGACAGGCTTCTAACCTTTATGTTAGACCCACATGCCAGAATGAGGAGCTCGAACTGCAGAAAGCCACCAGACCACTTGAATAGTATATGTCTTTTGTCCAGATTTCAGAAGAAACAAATTATGAACAATGACAATTAATTACACAGCAGACACCGACATGACTCCAAAGTGAAAATCTTATTGGCAAGGGACAAATATGAGGGTGAATAAAATGGAACAAACAAATAACACGAGCAATTCTATACGATCTCCATCTCTTTTCTACAGAGATTGGTATTTGGCAGTAGGGCAAGAGATATAGAAAGAGGGCTTCAATTAGCTGACTCCATCCTGCCCCAGTGGATGATGGAAATCAGTAGTTAACCCATCCATTGATTGATCCATCATGCACTCCCAGCTCCAAGTGGCTTCATTTTTTAAAGCCCCTGCGCATGCTTGGGCTGCCAATCTGTTCGACACCTCACGATCTCGGCCCCGCATTCCATACGCAGAAGATGCTGGCACTCGATGCTGGCATCCGGTGAACCATCGGGACTCTTGTCTGAGACAGCACTGAGTGATTGCAGCATGCTGTCTCTCCCACATTCCCGCCTGTATTCCAAAGTCATGCCTGCAAGTTCATGGCTCTCTAGGATTGAGGTTGGTACACTCTGCATAATAAAGAGAAAAGATGGGTTATCATTTAGAACTACACAAATACTTGATCATGCTTCCAATGTATTTGTAGCAGGTCCACCGATCTAATACTGTTAGGTGCAAATGGATAATATTCAACATGATCCAACATATTCAACTGTTTCAATTTTAAAAGCCATAGCAATGCTGGTCAGGAATTTTTCAACATAATTAAACATTTTTAAGAGAATCCCTTCAAAGAATCAACCAAGTTCTTCTTAGTTTCTCAACTAAGAATCAACCTAGTTCGCCATAGCAATGAGCTATTTCTTACATGAGTCAGATACAACACTCACCCAAAAGTGCCCACTATATATGCTCATAAGTCAACTAAATTACCTCAAGGATCCAGCCAATATACTTGACATTGTTCACATGTTGATTGATATCCAAATCACCCCATCGAGGCTGCAATTAGTAGCAAAGCAAGATACTTGGAAACTACTCGTACGGCACAAACAGAAACAAGCTGATAAAGAAAATAAGAACCAAAGATACAGAATGCAGACTTACAGTCAGCCCCCTGCGAACATAATCTGCAGTATTATCTTCAAGCTTCGGAAGCTTTCTGCTATCCTCATTTATAACAGGATCACGGTCCACAAAATAGGATCCTATCTCTTCCCTAACTTCCTCTGGAAGTTTAGACAATCTCCCAGTCTGTTTGTTCATCATTACCCACACACTGCAGGCGAAGACCAAAACCAGGAAACGTCAAATAAGCTGAACAATATTTGCATACAGACACTACGAGATGCATACTTGTGAACTTTTGAACCACCGAACAACATCTTCAAAACAAATTCAATGAACGTTAAATACATATATATACACCTGGTTGCTCTGAGAACAGTTTGACCTGTTTGATAGTCATGAACATGCCAATCACGGCGCATCCCATGTTTCCCAGATGGAGCCACCCATGTATCTACTTCAACGACATCCTCCCTGAAATACAAAAAGTTAAAAACAATGCACAACTACAGTTCTCATACTATATAGTTTCTGTAGAAGAAATAAAAATAATTCAATTTGCTCAATCAAGCAATGGTGATCCACCCTGGAAGGAACAAAAAATGAGAATCAAAACCTAAACAACAGAAACAATATGTTTAAAGAAAGCAATAAAATATGGTACTAAAAGTTCAACTCAATCATCTTGGTCAGAAATATTAAGAAGCTATAAGTCCAACATATATGGCAAATGATCAAGGTTGTCCACTTGACCTGATCAAGTCAAACTTCTGTAGAGTTGTTCCTTGAAGGAAAATCTGTTACAGGCACATCATATAATCAACCAATGACACCAGAGTTTGAACAACATAACAAAACCTCAACAGAGGAGTTCAAAGATAGAAGGTTTTTCTAATAAGAAGTTAACATATATTTTTCCTCATTTATAAATTATAAACATGAAAAGAAAAATGAGTGAGCTAATCTAGCAGCTGATGCTGAAAATCCAGAGCAGTGATGACCAACAACATAGTGCAGGATTCGAAGGGTAGGGAAGGAAAGGTTGGCACATAGCACGTATAAGGTTATAAATGACTCATTATCAAGACCTTAACTGGTCCAATAACTCAATCAATTTATAGCTTTTAACACAATAATAATTTTCTAGTTTGCTACTGCAACTGCTTTCACACTATGAATAAGTGATCCAAGAAGAATGATGACAGCATATACCAGAACAAACTAGAGTTTGAAAACTGAAAAGATCATTCAGACCAAATTCTGCTTATGGTTTAGTGAAGAAAATCTACAGTAGCCAGAATCAGACAAGCAGCAAGCATACATGTTCAGATCTAAAGAAAATTTCTTGCATTCATGATCCTGCTTATAGTTCAAGCTAAAGGCAAAAAAGGCACTCAAGACCAATTATTTTTGTCATAAATCAAGGAGAAAAGCAAACGTACTGGCTTAGACAAAGAACATACCAGGAAGGATATTGTTCTACAAGGACCTGCATCTTGGTCACAACCCAAATCAAATTTCTCTTACTCATTTGAGGTGTCGAACCAAAGCCATCACCCAGGAGCCCAGCACTTCTTACATGGTTAAGGGCTGTTTCCTGCATAACATATTTTTATATATAATAAGAGCAAGCGTTAATATATGTGAAACCAAGCAGTAATCTACCACCAAACCTGTAGATGGTTCATCAAAGTCTCTATAGAAGCTGTTCCATCAGCCCCTATCTCATATGATCTGACGGAGAAGTTCTGCCTGAAAACTAATCCATCCTGCATTATTTTCCCAAGGTCGAATGCGTCACCAAGCATGTCAGGCCTCCTGGGCTTCCAGTCAATAAGGGTAAACTGCTTCTCTGCGGCCAAGAAAATGGTTGTTATGGCAGCAAAAAGAAAGCTCCAGTCCGGCAATTGATTGTAGAATGTCCTCGATGCTGAGGGAGCATCTTCCTCAATCTTTTGGGTATCGATTTTCAGGCCGATCTTAGTCCCGTTAACCTTTGGAAGAGCTTGGGCCTGTGTCTTGACCTCCATGGTGCCTGATGACGAAATAGGCTTGGCTACAATGCCACGGACGTCCAAGTTTTCAGGGCTGTCGGTGACGGCCTTCAATGATGCTTTTGCTGAGACCACAGAGGAGGAAGATGGGACAGGGAAGAAGGCCGAAACTGTCGTGGAAGCAAGCATGACGGAGAACAAAAGATTCCGATACTTTTGTCTGAATTAAGGATCACAAGAAGTCAAAAAAGACAATTTTGTGAGCACAGGAAGATCAAAGTTTGTTGGTAAAAGATTAGATATGAAGTACTGAATCTGCAGAAGTGATAAACACCAAGATCTCCTTTTTTTTCTCTTTATGTGAATCAAACAAGATATAATTTAACACCAAATATATTATAAATAATCCAACAGTGCAAGCTAATCAGATTAATGATAAAATACTAAGCAAATCACGAGACAAGATTTATGTGAAAAAATCCTTCAATATGAAGGGGAAAAACCACCAACAAACCAGATAAAACTTTCACTATAAAATAATGGGATTATAAAGTTCACGCTCCCTGGACTAATTAGAGAATATCAAATATTATATGAAATCCAGGCACTCATATGAATTTCAAAAAATTAGAGAGAAAAACTGAATAGCAGAAGAAATCTTTAAGATCTACATCGATCAATTCAGAAAGCATGATGTCTTGATCAATATACCAAAAATCATACCAATCAAAATCAATTTCACTCACCAATCATTGAATCTTTCTTCTTCCCAGATGAAAGCCTCTTTTCTTCCTGCTACGGCTACCTTTTAGATTTTTCTCATCTAACTGATTAGGTTTAGAGTTTTTAATTAACTCTCATGTGTCCCACCAAAGTCATGGGCGGGAGACCACCCAACAAAGTTTACAGATCTCATGCATCAACTCATGAACAACATCTTACCACCACTTCACCAAAGGCGACAAATGTTCCCGTAGAAATCAAGAGAAAAAAAAAGAGGAAACTGGACAATCTAACAGTACCGAGTGTCAAAAACATTTGACCAGCTTCCAAACTAAACCATTAATGTCCAGAAAAATCAAACCACGGACGAACTGAATAATTCCGACAATTTTTACCGAAAGGAATTCAGAAAAGACTAAATATTTCCACTAATCGACCCAAACATTTCAATACAAAAAAAAAAAAACCAAACGCAATCCGGCTGTCAAAAATCCATCTGTCACTCACTCAGCAAGAACATTAGCTCACATCGCATCATACCTAAATCGTAGTTCGCGAAATCCCCCTACAAATCAACAAAAAAGAAAAGAAACTTCATAAAGTAATGATGAAGTCGAAGCCAAAAACCCCAAGACACCGCTGCAAAATCCGACTACAATCGAACATACTGCAGAACCATTCCTCAAGAAAGCACATATGCAGGAAGAAAGCAACAGAATTGGAAAGACAGATCCGGTATCGATGACCTCAAATGTTCGCGAGGCAGAGGACGCAAGCGGCAAAGAGACTCCACCAGGTTCCTGCACCCGGCAACGAATCAGCACGCAAGATTCTCCGAGATTCCCTTCTCCTCCTCCTCCTCCTCCACAGTCTGAACTGCCTCCACCTTCCGTGACAGAAGAATCGAGATGGACGGAAACAGAAAGGACAAGCCTTTCCTTTCTTGTCGTCCTCCCAAATTCCAAAGCCAGAGGTTCTGTGGAGGGAGCCAAACCCACCACCTTATTTATACACGTACGCGGCCATACCCACCCGCATAATTACGTGTACAGAGTTTTCGCGACACTAAATTCTTCTATGCGACTTCATGTCTGCCGTCGATGTTATCCTTCAAACGATCCACGCCCCTCATTTGCGCCGTCGCCAGCCATCTTCACTGCTTTTAGCCAACAGTAGAAATCTATCAAACCGACACAGATCTCTCACAAGACATAGTTGAGATCGAAGACACTAGCAATCGGACAAGGTGTGAATTATCCTCCTGAGTATTCTGTGTTTGTTCTTTAGGATACTGATGAAGCCTAACGAGAGCATTCAATCCTCAAGATAGTTTTGCTGTTTCATGAACTTGCAGGGACACAAACTTCAGCTGGGGGATGACTGTCTCAAAGAAGATTTGGGGCAGGTTTTCTGTCTCTATACTTTACAAGGTAATGAAGTATACAGTGGTCTTCTAGATCCTTGAAAGATTCGGTGAGAATCCAGCTCATGATTTATCAAAGATTCTCTCATATAATTCATAGTTTATTAAGAATATGAATTATCTCCTCAACACCATTCCATCAGCTATTGGATAAAAAGTAATAAGATCATTTCATTAAATGTTTAATAAATTTGATCTTAGAAATAATGTACTTTTATTTATGAAAATTTAGATAAACCTTCCATATATATATATATATATATATATATATATATATAATGACATATAAGGTTAAGAAATATTCTTATAATGACATATATAACTTGTATGACCATTTTTCTCCTCGTGATTGAATTGAAGGCATTCTGAACTGCCAACCATAATCTTCACTTCATACGAAACCTCAATCGATGCAAATCATGTCCTCCGTAAGCTAAAAGCGAGATCTATCTACCCCATAATGTCTCCCTCTCCTCTTCCAGAGGCTAAGAGATTGACATATAACTACATCATGATGTCTGTGGAAAAGGGAGAAGCTTCGCTGGATGTTGTGAGTGTTGAATGAGGACGAAGTTTGCTGCATTCTCAGACTGACAATAGGTTTGAATTTGACTTTGTTTCGGATTGTGATGACTCCTTCTAGTGTTTGAGTTTAAATGAAATCAACAACAACATCATAACAATAGCAGCATTTCTTTTAGTTTTCTTTCAGAATAATAGATTAAGCATATGAGTTATATATTTTATTTCTAAAATACTCTATTATGAAAATTGGATGTATAAAGCTATGATAAAATGTTTTCTTGGATCTAATAAAAATTAAAAGATCAAGCTGTAAAAAGTGCTATATGAAGATTAAAAAAAGGATTTTTAAACAAAAAATATATATATAATTCATCCATCAAGCAATAGTAAATGAAAGTACCTTCTGAATTCTCCCCAAATGATATTTGACTATTCCATCACTTGAACATGAAAAACAGTATCTGCAATTCAAATTTTATCTGATGAAACCAAAACCAAGCTATAAAATGTAAAGCCTGGTAGCATTAATGTAAAGAAATGGCATTTTTTCTGACTTGAACTGAGATTAGTCTCACTAATTACATAAGGAAGATGATCTACAGCATGCAGAGAGAGAGAGAGAGAGAGAGAGAGAGAGAGAGAGAGAGAGAGAGAGGCGTAACAAAGGATTATGTCATACCTTATTAATTAAATGACATGTAGTTTGCAACCATTAATGAAAACTTATGGAAAACTTGTGGGCAACAGCAACATAAGAACACCACATGCCATTTAATTCATAAGATACAAATCATGTCAGTTTCGTTGGCTTCTACTCAAAGAGACTGTTCTTTACTTGCCCTTTTCTGTCGTTTTAATCATTGAACAAGACTAATTGAGCTCCTCGTATCATATCAATAATGACCAGTCGAGTTAGGAGAGAGTTGTTGACCTACAACGACAAGAACACTTCAAAAGATATTGTGATACGAGTGGACATGTATCCGATACACACAAATTCAAGACATACAACCAACATGGATTAAACCAAACTTGGAAGCTAAACCTTTCTTAATTATCATAGAAAAATAATAAAAATTAGAGGGCTCAGATAGTCCACTTCAAATCGTCCGTCCTAAATCCAATCAAAAGGGTACTATAAAGCAATTTAAATCGATCGAATAGACACGATAACTCGAAAATAAATTATTTCCTAGTCATTACCTTTTAATAATAGAATAATAACATGATCTTATATGATACTGAACCGACTCCGGTGCCTACCTTGCTACCCGGGTTGATCCCCAACCGGTTTAAGTGGGGCGGTTCGGTTTAGGAAGTGTCGGTACACCGGCCCATTACAGGCCGAAGTTTCGCGGCCCAGTTTGGGTAGTCACGTGCGTTGGCCAAGCTCAGCACGGGCCGGCGCGGGGCGCGCCTTCGTGTCCTTTAGCCCCTTCCATCGTCCGGTGGACCCACCCGCGTGTGGGCGGTCGCTGACGCCCCCATTGCCCTTCCTCCGATCCGCTCCTCTCCCTTCTCCTCCTCCTCCTCCTCCTCACGTCGACCTCCCTCTGTTCCTCCTTAGCTGCCGACGGAGGATGAGCTTCGACGGGTGAGAACGGAACGGCTTCTGAGTTCCGACCTCAAAGGCACCGTCTTTGATATTTACCATTATTCGATCGAAAATATATTAAAAAGGGCCGGCAGCTTTAGGCCGTGATCGAGTTACGGGCCGCAGTCAATTGATGGCGAAGGAATAGCGATTTTCCGGGTGAGTTCGGTCTCCGATCCCTCCCTCCCTCCCTCTCTCTGGTTCTGTTGTCTTTAATTGTAGAGGCACCCCTTGATTTCGAGGTGTGTGGTCGAATCTTGGTGGATTGTTGTTGAGCTCGCTTCCTCATGGTTTTGTTGATGATTCCTTCCTTGTTGCCGTTGGATGCTTCGGTTAGGGTTTTTGTGTGGTTGTTGGAAAAAGTCGATGACCTGGAAATTTCCCGTTGATTAGACCTGTGTTTCTGACGATGCACTGTAGCTGCAGGTTATTTCTTGTTCTTCTTCTTAATTTTCCTTTGTTTTATCTTTTTATCGTGTCATTTTGGTGCCTTGATGGAGTTGATGTTCTTAAAATTGTGGGAAAGACTACGGATTTTGGTGTCATATAGCACAATGAAACGGTTCAATCGAGATATTTTGGTTGGAAATGACATAAAGGGAATGATATTGAGGAAGGCCCGATCCGCCTACCTTAGTATGATCAAGTTGGTATTAATCCTCGAAGTGCATGCCATAGTTTCCAGTATTAGGTATTTAAAAGATTGATGAGCATTCGTGGATTACGATTGGGTTACCTGTATCCCAGAAGAAGGACGTGATGTATATTATCTGACTGTATTATATATTGGCCTTGCTCTTATGATCCCAAATTTCAGAGTTTAAAAAAAAATATTTTCTCCATGCATAGGAATTAATTATTTTAAGCCTTAGATTTCACTGTCTTTTGAGGTTGATTCAGCTACATTTCCATGATCTATGAACTACTTTATTTGTATGAACAACATGTGTCCCATTTTGCAGTTCTCATTTCAAACTTCAAAGGCTATTTACGATTGTTGAAAAGAAAATAGTTCCAAGATAAAGAAATATAATTCATCAAAGTATCAGATTCTCACTGATCTGAAGTCAAAGCTGGGAATTATCTGTTGCTGCCACAGATCTGTGCCTAGGACTCTGTGAAATATACTCCACCTGTCTTTCAAGAAGACGCATAGGAAAGTGGCTAAATGTTTTTTATTGCTACTTTCCTATGCTAGTTTCTTTTTCACTCGCTGCGGTGAATGTTGATGGCTGTTCCCTCTCTGGAACTACATAGTGAGGGTGAGACTGACAGGCATCCTTTGCTGATGGATCGGGCAACTACTTCTAATGGACATGAACACATAATTGATGTACCACGAGGCATTAATGGAGATGTGGATAATTTGTTTTCTGAATCACATAATCTGGATGGAAATTCAACCAACACAACTCATGTCTTGCAAGCATCTCCAGTATCACCAGATGCTGCTAATTCCAGAAATGCTTCCCTAATTAGGAGAGGTGATAATTATGGTCGACGTGGTAGAAGCCCATTAAATTCTGGTTTGTGGATCTCAGTTGAACTTGTTGTTAATGTGAGCCAAATTATAGCCGCTATCATCGTGCTCTCCTTGTCGAGATATGAACATCCACAAGCTCCATTATTTGAATGGATCATAGGTTATACAATAGGCTGTTTTGCTAATCTTCCCCATCTATATTGGCGCTACACTCATCGCAATGGCCAGGGATCTGCGCAAGAGTCCGATCGCTCAAATCAGAGAACCACTCACAACAATCCTCCTGAATCCAATGCTTATACAACTAGTTTTGTTACTCAAGCCTCAGGGCGAGAAAGTGACAATGCCGTTGCTCCCATAGCACAAGTCGGACAAGACATGGTAATTGCTAATACAAGGTACTGTTGCATGAAATACCTATATGGGCATTGTAAATGCTTGTTTACTTCTTTCAAATTCTTTGTTTTTTGTGCTCTGAGCTTACTTGTTTGACAAAATAATGTGCTATAGTTGCTTCATATCAAAGATAAGTTTGAGTATTGTCATACATGCATATTGCTGCCTCAATTTGTATTATGTGGTGTTAAAATTTTGGTGAAATTTAATATTAGCTCTTGAGATCTTTCTTTTTTCAAGTTTTGCTGCTATTGTTTAGATCTCAATGCCTGGAAATTTGATTGCTTCTCTTTGTATTGGATATGTGCATCAGAATTTTCACAAAAGATAATTGTTGGGTTTGCTCATTGTTTGTACCACAGATTGTCACTTGATAGAAGATTGAACTAATCTGTGTGTACCATTGTTAGTGATTTCTTTCCTGGATGATTTCTTTTTAGATGGAATTGATTAGTGAGGGAGGTTGACATATATTTAGTTCATGGAAAGTCCAAATGGAATGGTGACATATATTTAGCTTAAAGAAAGTGAAGTTTTTACAAACTTCATAATTATCAGCTAAAACTTATAAGGTAGAAGCTATAATAAAAAAAGAGTTATATGCAAGTCAAAGTTATCATGCTTTGCAAAAGACATTGACCAGAAATGGGAATAGAATACATTGAAGATCATTTGTTTCTCCAGAAAAAAATTGAGAATTGTTGAACGTGATTTCCCAGAAAAAAAGGTTCATAAATTAATTCATGTGAACTCCATGTTACATATCTTATTATCCAAGCCTTGCAGACCACTTTATTTGTCTTCTCACAGTTCCACCTCTTTTTATTGATTTGTATCTATGCTTTGCTGGTTTTATCTTTATGATGATGGATGGGATACAAACGAAAAAATAGGGGAGGGGGGAGGGTGGTTGGGGAGTGGGAAGCATTGAGAAATAATCTTATGTTGTAAAGATGGAGGAAATTCTTAGATATATGCTTTCTTTAATTTTGTGGTACCCTATAATGATTTTCGAAGATCTTTACCAGGAAATTAGTCTTTAGTAGGATTTAGTAGGTGTATCTATCATTCATTCCTTTTCCAACTCACTTTTCTAATTTCGAGGTTAAAGTGGACTTCTGCATTAGCATTTAGGACTCCTCCATTTGAATCTTCCCTGAGTCACTAGTTTACAAACTGAACTGCACTTTTAGCAATAGTGAGATAAGAAGGGTTTAGGCCTCATTCATCAGCAGGTTGCTCGACACAGGTCTGGCTTATTGAATAATTGTTTGGACTTACATTAGCTGGATTTAGTTATCTTGCCAATCGCCAACCTAGACTGTAGATGATGATGAATGTGTATGATTATGATCAAACCAGAAATTTTAGAGATAGCAATGTGTTATAAGCATGGTAGTGGTGCAGATTGTATCGAATGGATATAGGTTCAATGTTCAAGTTCTCGTGCATGTTCACTTAGACCTGTTCAGTTTTTATGGTGCTGATGATGGTATGGACAGTTGTAGTTTAATATTATTCTCAACCTCCTAAATTAGAGTGCAAACAGGAGCATTTGCAGTAACTAGCAACACAAAAGTGCCAAGAATGCCAACGCAGATTCCCTAGGTAGTCTAAAGACAAGATAGTATAATTTGTGTTCTTCTTTGTTTTTTCATCTACAAAAGTCAACATTATTGAAGTAAATGAAATGAACAAGCTTCTATAAGAAATTAAGTGGCTATATCTACTGCAGCAGCAACAACAATAAGCCGTAATGTCCGAGTTATTAGGGGTTGGCTACATGGAGCTTTTCCTACTATTAAGCTCATACAAGGTAATATCTCTAGTTAAATCAAGAACATTGATAAGAAATTAAGTTGCTAAGTGTAACACCCTACTCTTAGTCTCACCCCTACATGCATGATTAAAATAGGAAGTTATTTTTCTGATCTTTTATTGCTATTAATAGGAAGGTAGTGGAAAAGTAGGTAATCTTAAAAGTAAAACATACTAGTTTACTAAATCAAGTGACACGATTTCCCTTATATACAATGATTTTGACACATGTACATAATTATAATCTCTAACTAAATGAAAAACACACACATAACATGTCCAAAATTTATACACATAAAAATGCCCACAAATCATCGTCCATATTTGCACTGGCATGGGTTCGCACGTGTCATAAAAAACACGTGCACCCCCTCGTACTGTACGTCATTATGTATGTATCACACAATACATTTTCATCGCAATTCTTATATTTTTATGCTTATGTAATATGTACATTAATATTGAGCTCATCTCTAACTTACGATAATTATATCATTCAAGATATATTTTTCAAAATATATTATAAATACAATAATTTATATGACTAGTATTTTGCAGTGAATTAAACTTATACTTATCTGATTTAACTTAAAAATAAAGATGCCAGTGAAAGATCACGTTCCTTAATAATTAAGTGTGTTAGGTAGTAGTTCACTTATCAAATTGGAAGCATAGGGTCATGAGATGTCTTGATTAAGAACCTTATCTTTTGAATTATTAATTTATAATAATTAATAATAATTATTCATAGAAAATTTTGATAAAATCCCTTATTAAATAAACTATACTCAACCAAAAAATTCATTTAAATTCTATTATCAATTTTTCAACAATTCACTCTATAATCAAATAACTAGTTAGTATCAATCAAACCATCGTGTAATTCTGCGAAGAAATTTTACTTCATTATTCTAGCTGATCAAACGATCTTGAATTATCATGAAATTTTATAGATAACTAGAAGATATATAAAACTAAATACATACCAAATTTTAGCTTGGAACAAAATCATTTAGTGGTTAAACTATTCTTCCAAATCAACTGTCAACAACTATTCTGTTATATTGAAAGTGGGTTGGGGCTATCCGAACTTATAAATCTTATATCTTGGTGCACAGAGGTGGTATTCACTCAATTTCAAATCTCACATAACCTTAGGGGAACTTTTTAAAACATATCAAAAGAATAGAGCCTAATTATATTCCTAAGGGGGTTAATTCAACTCGAATAGAATCGTTTCTTAGAAAACAAAGGATTTTGAGTACTTCATATTAGGACACTCATAATGCCATGCATCAATCTCAGATTAAAGTCATACTTGATGCCTTAGAAACATAAGAGATTCATACAAAATATATCAAAAAATTAAAGATTAATTTGAATCTTATGTTGAGTTTTTCTTACCTCAATCTTCCTTAGAGCTTGGGTTTCTTGGTCTCCATGAAGATAATGAAAAGTTGAGAGAATGACTGAAGAATGAGAGAGGATCACGGGTTATCAGGTGGGTAAGGAAGATAAGGCCAAGATATGGTAGAGGTGCTTAAGAGGTTACCTTGAGGTCTAGGGTTCAATACTCTTAGACCTTATTTCAAGTTTTTTTTTTACTAATATAATTTTAATGTTTTAACAAAGTCTAATTTGGTTTGATAAAGATGACATTTTTGGTCTAAACTCATCTTTCAATCTCACTTATATATCTCAAAATTTTTAGTATAACACTCCTTTTTTATTTATATCTCCATTTAATTTTTCATTACTCCATCCATGCCTAGGTAGCATATTATCCTACATATACATGATGTTTGAAACTCAAACTTTTTTACTTTAATCATGGTCAGACTCATTTAAGCTTTGAGATTCACTTAAGGTCAATTAAAATTAAACTATCATTTTTAGTCGCTATATGCATGCTTATTATCATAATTTAACCTTATACTTAAGTTTGCTAGCACACTTTAGCTTGTTGCCCTGAAGGATCATGTCTTTTGCCGACAAAATATGCATAAGATAGACATTGATGCTTATGCATGCTCAACTAATATTTCGTAGAACATTATAAATAACATTTTTGTAAAGCATGTATTTCAACTTTAAAGGTCGAAAACATGAGCATATCTTTTATCATATTTATGAAGCATAGACATCACAAATTATATCACTTAGTAAGGGTAACATATATATATTATTTGTACTTCTATTGACATGCTAGTTGGAATTCAATGTGTGTGAGACTTGGGCATTACATGAAGTGTGTAAAAGTATATCATCTGTTATGCTTATAAGATATGATCTTTGTAGGTTTAAAACCTTACCGAGAAACATATAATAAGAAATTTCGAACTGGAAGATTCAGGTGAAGAAACAGGCAGAAGGAACTTGGGAGGGAGATCAACAAACTTAGATGGAAGCAGTGAATCAGTTTAGTAACTGTTTTTTGGGCTACAGACATTGAAATAACCAATTGCAAAATGAGATCCTTAAAGCACATGAACTGTCCGTACTATTATGCAGTTTCACTTGTATTAAGTACTGATTCCATGGTGACCTAATTAATCGAGACCGATGCATATTCAAGCTATTAGTGATGTCATGTTTTGTGAGTATATATTGTGGGCTTACTTTCTATATTGTAATCAACTGCAGCTTCATTTCTTTTTTCATTTTGTTGAGTTACTCTTCAAAATTTACTCTTTTTAATTCTGGTATTTCATTTGCTGTTTTTGCAGGATTAATGCACTTGTGGATCATTTCAAGATGGCTTTGGATTGCTTCTTTGCTGTCTGGTTTGTTGTTGGAAATGTGTGGATGTTTGGTGGGCATGCCTCTTCCGAGGATGCACCTAATATGTACAGGTTTGAATATGTTAATACTCACATCTCAATCATATACAGTTATCAATATTTGATTATGTATATTTTCTCAATTACAGGTTATGCATAGTGTTCCTTACTTTCAGCTGTATTGGATATGCCATGCCTTTCATTCTGTGTGCAATTATCTGCTGCTGCTTGCCATGCATAATTTCTGTCATGGGCTTTAGAGAGGATATGGGCCATGACAGAGGTGCTACATCTGAGTCAATAAATGCATTGCCAACGTACAAGTTCAAATCTAAGCGGCGGCGGGCTAGGGATGAGTCCGGAAGTAACTCAGAAGGTCAGGGTGATGGTGGGATATTGGCTCCTGGCACTGACAGAGAGCGATTTGTTTCTAACGAAGATGCTGTAAGTGTTTCTTGACATGTGTCCATATTCATCATTCAGTTGTATCTGCAAAAAATTATGGATCTGCTGTGAGCATGATCATTCGCCTAAATTTGTGGTAGCAATGATGATGATCATAGATGCCCATATTGTTGCCAAAATAATTTAGCATCAATGTTAATTGTCTGGTTTATTCAGTCTGCTCTGCCTTTTTTGTAGGTTTGCTGCATATGCCTGGCTAAATATGTTGACAATGATGAACTTCGTGAACTTCCATGCACCCACTTCTTCCACAAGGATTGTGTGGATAAATGGCTGAAGATAAACGCTCTCTGCCCTCTCTGCAAATCTGAGGCTGGGAGCACCACCACATCTTGAGGGTCAAAGAGTGAACATCATGTTGGAGGACAATAAAGGTGAGAAGTGGTATAGAAACATGGTAAAAAATGCAGTAATGCCATACTTATTGGCAGAGATTACCCATCGACAATCTGGATCGACAATCTAGACCTGGAAACTCTCCTGAGAAAGCCTGCATTTGTAAATGTACATATTGAAGAGTCTGTAGCCTGTAGCTGATCGATCCTGATTACACTAGAGTTGTTTTTTATTGGGTGCTTTGGGCGGTTCTCGCAGCTTCCAGATAAATGTCTATATTCTGTTTGCCTATACTACCAGATAAATTATGCTTCAACATCACATCCGGCAAAATTATAGTTGAATATTCTCAATGCTGGATTAATTGTGGATGAAACCATGTTCTATTGATATAAAGCTATGCATCACCAAGATGGAGAACCGGAAGATCTCAGAGATATATTGTTCACTATGTCATGTATGGATAGGTTAAAGAGCACTGCAATTTTATTATCAGCTAAGTGTAGGAGGAATGTGCTGTTCCACCTGTTGATGGATGTATCCACCGTGGACAAACATGTTTGATCATAAGCATTCTATTTTGACAATGAATTCTTGTGTTTGGCGTATCTAAGCTTTTATTCATTGACATTCTCTATTCAGTTGGTCTAAATGTATATGAATGTTGAGGACAATTCTAGTGTACCTGACAATAAATATATTCCTTCTTGGACAAATTGGAAGAGTTATAATTATCAAGCACGATTGTGTAGTATGGTAGTGTAGATGCTATATGTTTGAATTGTGGAGAATAATTGTTAAGCCAGTCTTCAACTTTTTGATGCCAATCTGTTGCATAATACTTTATAAGCAATTTATACGTTGGGAGTATTTGGTTGTATTCAATTGGAAACGTCAAATCCAATTCACTTGCAACCTAACATACAAG
The DNA here is from genome assembly GCF_036884655.1 of Musa acuminata AAA Group. Lineage (NCBI taxonomy): Eukaryota > Viridiplantae > Streptophyta > Magnoliopsida > Zingiberales > Musaceae > Musa > Musa acuminata. Next base: position 2,605,954 of record NC_088332.1, read on the forward strand.
TGCGTTAATTACGTATTATCTATTAACCTAACGTATAAGTAGATTAATTATATATTATCTATTTTCTCTCGTAATTAGACATTTTAATTTTTAGTATCGCGATCTTTATACTTTAAAAATTTACATTGAAGTCCTTATGATTATGAAAGTAAAACATCTAGTTCGATTTATCCTAAAGTCATTGGTTTTATTGATAGAAGTACAAAAATGATAGGCAAAAAGATAATTTTAATATTTTAATTATGTTTTCGATGATGACAGATGGTGGCACCACTATGGGCTACAAGTAGTTATTGTGGATGAGGAGGGAGGACGATAGCGAGAGATGAGACAAAGGGAGAAGAAGAAGATGATGACATAGAGCGGCGTTGCTCTGCATCTGCGTTGGCATCGATGCAGATGTTGAGTGGCCATTTTGTTGCTTTACATTTGTGTCGGTGCCGACATAATTGTCGAGTCAAACATGACCTTCCTTTGTTGGGCCTACAACGTGTCCATCCACAACGCCAACTTCCTTGTGGTTTATCACGTCTGTTAGGTCACTTATGCCACTTGCTACTCTCTCGACGTTAGTTGTTGCGTCTCCGGTGTAGGTCCACGATGGGTTTGCCCCCTCTACGCTTTCTGCGATCCTGATCTTGTTGCCTCCCCTTCGTACTTCGTGGCCTCCTCGACCTCTAGCTCTTGCCTCTCCATCTCTGAGTCCACGATGACACCTCGGGTGTAGAAGCCTGCAAATCCTCAACGGACGACCATGAAGTGACTACGTGGGGTGTTTGAGGAGAGGGTGGAGACTATCCTACTAGGCTAGAGCCAAAGGATAAGGTTGTGGAGTAGACGCAAAGCGGTCCTACCATTATGTGTGGCCCTCGCAATCGTGTTGTGGTTCATCATCAAGCTCTAGGAGCAAGATGTGGCAGTGGAAAGGGGCATTTGGGTAGTGCTTTGACGATTAGAGGTGTGCTCCGGAGTGCTTGCAAAGATAATCACCATCGACATGTCGCGGATCGCTCGAGTCACCAAGTGCGAAGCCTAAGTCGCCAACATAGTTATTGAGCAATGCCGACGTAGATGTAGAGCATCAGCATTTGAGTCGCCCTCTTTGTCTTCTCACTTCGCCTCAATTCTCATCGTCGCTCTCCCTCATCCACAACAGCCACCCATAGCCCCTGGTAGTGTCATCATTCGTCACAATAAAAAACATAATTGGAATGTTGACATTATCATTTTGTCTATCGTTTTCATGCTTCCGCCAGTAAAACTAACAGAGTTAGGATAAATGAAATTAGATATTTTACTTTCATAACTAAAGAGGTCTAACTAAGCGGGTAATATGTAATTAACCCATGCAAGTGTGACATGTCAATTGAGCATGTTGGAGTTGTACATGGGTTGCAAGCATGGTTCTTATTACCGAATTATACAAAACATACTAACACATGATATATAAAAAAGGATATATGGATATACTGTTTGTATCGATCTGATCAATAGATATCACCTATATCAAACGGTATATTGTGATACAAAAGAACATTGCAAGTACGCTCTGCAGGTAGAAGACGTGACAACAGGTGTTTGAATAGGACAAAAAGAGTCAAAAGGCAAATCCTATTTTGACTTGCAAGCTAGCGGCAAGTGTGACATGTCATATCTCAAATCGCAAATCTATTTGCAACATGAAATAGCTATCGTTTGCTATAAGTAAAACCACAAGACGCATCGATCAACCGCTCAATTCATGAGACCGAGGAAGTTGGTATCTTTTAATAGTACAACTAAGAAAAAAAATAGTGCTGATGTTCCAAATATCTGAAATAAAAATAATAATTTTTGAAGAGACTCAATTTATGTTTTTATTCTAACTTGATTCATCACCTTAGTTCTTTTATAATTAGAAGAGCTTTGGACAACCTACATCATCATTTAGATTCTACAGTAAGGTAAAGAGTCAAGAAATATTTAGAAGTTGCTTGAATAATGAACAGTAGACAATGGGAGGGCATGATAGTTGGTTTATGGTCGGCCATCTTTCTCATAGGCAAAAGCTTCCAAATTCAACATTTGTAAACGATAACAGACCACCATAAATGCCTGCAATACAGTCCTTAGTAGCCTGCCGCAATCATAGCGATGAATAAGATGACAAAAGAGGCATATACCTAGGCAGTATTCAGTTCATGTGTTCTTTATTAATGATGTTTTGTTGGATGATTGCCTTATGATGACTTCATATCTTGTAGGTCACTATACATCTAATTCATTTTCAGCAGGTAAAGGATCGAAAACTGACTCCACTTCAGCCATGTCGACATCCTCCAATCTCGATGGGTTCCACTTTGGATTCTGCAAAGAAACGCATGCATGAGACATAGGAAAGAAGGATTTTACATGTATATCATCTTAGCGTCTACATATCAGTATATTTCTCCATCTCTATGATAATTTATTTAAGTCAATAAATCCTATTTCTGAAGAGATGCAAAGCTTATATATGATATAGAAAACCATCTCAGCAATATAGTCTCATAATACTCATTCAACTTTTAGAAACCCACTATGAGAGATCATTATTTTTCTAGTTTTCATAGATTGATTACAGCAACCTAGTTCCTTCAATGTGTTGTTATATTTTAGATTGCTGAGCCGTCAATATATCTTGAAAGTTTGCACTAGTTCTGGAAACAATTTTGTTATGGAAGCATGATTCAGACTAGACAAGTTTTTCCTAAGAAATCAAGCTTAGAACTATTAGGTTACAAAATCCAGATTTTTCAGCCAGAAAGAGCTTACCACTTCATAAATGCCAAAATCACTTTCCTAGTCACAGAATCATGCTCCTAGTATTCTCTTAAACAAGCGGAAAAATATTTCTCAGATATCTAAAGTACCTGGTCCTTGTCCACTAACACTGCTCGGACACCTTCAGCAAAATCATCTCGAACTGAGGATCTCAAGGCGATCCGAAATTCAGCCTTCATAACTCCACTTAGCTGAAGTTGCAATATCAGTAATGACTAGACGACTTAATCATACGTTGATAAACCATCTAATAGAGCATGCTTGAAGGACTTACTTTTGATAAATGATGTTCATTGTTTTCATGTGCCAATGCAACTTTGGAGAAATGCTTCTGGGTAATGCAAAGAGAAAAAGGAGCACCTTTACCAAGTCCGGAAAGAGCATCACTAGCCCATTCTGCCACTGCAGCCAAATTGATCATTTAGATGAGTTCATCAACAAAGTAGTTAAAGTTCATTCCAGTTACATGATAATCTAACGGTCTGTATACTCAGAACAAAAACCTAACAGCAAATAGGATGTACCTATTTTCAAAAAATTCATAGAAAGCATAAGACAAATGGTTTCAATGATGCTCAAAACGTCAGTAACCAGTGAGCTTGATATATGAGGCAAGTCAGCATGGGTTGCAATGACACAAATCTTCATCTCACCAGACATTTAGAACTTGATATCTCCTTTAAGAGGCAGTCTATTTTTATGCATTATATAAAATTTTATGATTCACTTAAAAGCATCAGTGACCCCCTAAATGCAATCTACCATGCTCAAACAGTCAGAAAAACTTGAACATGAAACTAGGTAATGAAAGCAAATCTGGCAGATAAATTTGACCTTGCACAACATTCTGTCATGGTAATAGACAAAGGGACAAATTAGAATGGAGAAAAAAGAAATCCAAAAAATGACATTTGACCCAAGATTCATGGAAATCGAGTTAACACCAGCTTTAATTATTATCTTCATCCTCGTACAATGAGAACATACCTGTAGAGTCAGTACTCATTTGATGCCTTTTCAGCTCTTCTATTGTCTCAGCGACTGATCTATGTGCTCCAAAAGATGAAACAATCTGAGACAAGAATGTTTTCATTTGAGCCTCTAAAACAGGTTTCTCGTATTCAGCTAACAGTGCCTGGATGTCTTTGTCAGGCTCACTGGAGCTGTGAATAGAAAATATTGCAGGTCAAAAGAGTCCATTGTTTTTACTGAGAACATGTAACACCAAAATTTGACATGTCCATAGTTTTACAGGAAGGAACCTATAAAATGGATCCCCAATAAAAAATATTGACAACAGAACATGCAGATAATACACAATATCAGAAAATGCAAGAGCAACATGATGTCTGTGAGGATAGCTTTACAGCACAGAGAACATAATGCATAACCGATTTATTGATGAAAGAGAATACAGGTAGAACACCAATTTTAGAAAACACAATAGCAAACCAACGGCTGCAAGCACAATTTTCTAGGATGGACAAAATGAAATGCATCCCCAGTTAAAATATTGACATAAGGAGATGCATGTAGAACTAGGAAGGCAGCAAATTGGATTTTTTTTGGAAATTTGGGTTTATTCAACCCGTTTAAACCAAGCTTGGATATTCATAATCAGGTACATGATGGGTTTGAGTAGAAAAATAGATACCTGAGTTGGTTCCTTGGCCATATTTAGTTACTAGGTACCAGAAGGGTTCAGGTAGGATGAAATTCACTGGTAGCTTACTCATTGTTTCATGACAATGGCAGAGGATTGGGTTTTCCTGGATACCTTTGTCAATCCAAATTGCTTAAACTGGATCCAAGTACCCTTTAATCGTAGCAAAGTAGGCATCTGAGTTGGGTTTGGTACCTAATTAGTAGGGTCCAGGTTCAGATATGGTGAAATTTCCATATATCCTACCTATTCTTACTCCTAGATAAAACACCATAATTAGAAAAATAAAAAAGCAATCATAAAGAAACAATGAAGTGCTGTCGTTACACACAGTTTTGTTTAAATGGATAACGTTCTCAGAATCCACAAGATACTTCTATAACAAGCCAAGTCCAGAAATTATAAACTTAATGGACACACTGTTAAACAGTGATTTAAAAAGCGCTAGGCGCCAAGGTCCAAAAACACCCGAGGCGCTCGCCGGAGCGAAGTGAGACGCTAAAATATAAAAATATATAATATAATTAATAAATATAATTATTTAAAATTTTAAATAAAAATATGTTATTAAATTAATCTAATAAATACAAATACTATTACTAGTATACAGTTAACAGTATACTGTATACTGTTAATTGTATACTGTATACTGTTAACAGTATATTATCGAAAGAGGAGAAGAGTATAAGGGCAGAGTCGGAAGACCGAGGGTGTTGACTGAGAAGAGCAGGAGCAGCAGCTGTAAGCGATGACAGTGGCAGCAACAGCGACAGCGGGAGCAGCAAGCGACGACAGTGGCACCGACAGCAGCGAGCAACGGGAGCGGGAGCGGAAACGACGAGCGGAGACAGTGGCAACGGTAGCAACGAGCAACGGGAGTGGGAGAGGAAGCGACGAGCGAAGATAGTGGCAACGGTAGCAGCGGGAGCGGGAGCGACGACAGTGGGAGCGGCAGCGGTAGCAGCGAGAGCGGTGACAACAGTAGCGGCAGTAGCGTGAACGGCGAGCAGGGTTAGGGTTGGGGAAGTCACGCTGATATCGGTGCTTTAGTTGGTTCGATTGAACCAACTAAAGCACCGAAGACCGAACCAGACCTCAAACGCTGGTTCTATCTCCTAGTTTAACCTAGGCGCTCGCCCGAAGTGCCCGACGCCTAGGCTCAAGCGAGCGCCCAGGTGGTGCCTCTTAGAAGCGCGTCGCTTGGAAATGAAGCGAGGCACTCGGGCGCTTGCGCTCGGGAGAGCGCCCAGGTGGCGCCTAGGCAAGCGCCCGAGCGCCTTTTTAAATCACTATTGTTTACATGTTAGAAGGTTGGGAATATGCAAGAATCATGTTATTGTAGTCTCATGTTTCATTCTTGAGAATTCAAGGAACTCCACAGTTGTTCAATTTTAAGTATTTCTCCCATGTAGATAGTGTACTGCATTCCTCTCTTCTAGTTAAAAGATGCATAAAGATTAGGTCTAATGAGTTCAAATTTCCCAATTCAAACAACCCATAAATTCATTGGCACACTACTATTTTTATCCCATCTTAGCATGTGAATAAATGTGAGTTCACATTTTTTACTAAAATCATAGAACTAACAGACCAGATGGTCAAAATTCTCAAGCAGAGGGCCTAGTGACTAGAAACAAAATTCTTAGTTGTTTCTATGGAGAAGGCATAAAATATGATGTTAAGAAACAAAATGGCCTTTTTAAAAAGTTTTAGTCTAATGGAACTGGATTAGAAACACAGAGACTCAGGTTGAAGAATTTTAAAGAAACGTCCTATGAAGAGAGTATATCCAAATAATTCCAATCACAATGATTTCTAACTGTTTGGACTAAATAAAAGAAACAGCTCTCTAGATTTCTTTTGCTCCAAAAAACAATTTCAGTGAAGCATGACTCATGCTTATAACAGATAACAAGAGCCAAGCAGCCAACAAATATTTGCTTTAGACCAAAAATAATCTACAAATAGGTGTTTGAGCTAATCTAACACTATTTTCTGCGCTAGTTCATAGTGAAAAAATCCCTGATCAAGTAAAAGAAAAATTGAAAATATCAAGCAATTAAGTTAATTCTCTACATTCTTAGTTTCTGCAACTTCCATGAAATGATTAACAAATTAAACAAAGGGCCTAAACTCATTCAAGTTATTCAATGGTTGTTTTGGCAGTGTGCCATTGGTCCACACCCAAAAAGCAAAAAATCAATAAAATAAAATGAATATGATCGATTTGAACAATCATCACATACAAGTTGGCATTTAGCAGAGCTTCCTTGAGTGCAGCCAAGCTTCCAGATGGGACATGATGTGTTCCAAGACCGATATACAGCGCATCAGCAGGAGACGATATTCTTTTCCCAGTCAGTCCAAGATAAGCACCTGTAACCAAGGTAATGCATCTAATTTAGCAAAAGAAATCCACACCAGAAACATCCCAAGAATAGAAGAACACATGGAACAATTGCTTCTAAGGATCCTTCGTCAAGGTCTCATAATGCCTGAGGCACTAGGCACTCGCCAATACGCCCGTCTGATCGAAGTGAGGAGCTCTAGAATATTAAAAAATAAAAATATATAATACAATTGATAAATATGATTATATAAATAAAAATACGATATTAAATTAAATTTTTTGACGAATCTTCTACATTGCTTTATACACTTGTCCATTAATCCTAAAACCATAATAACAGTTCTAGATAAATAGAGACTAATAATATTTCTAAATAGCGATTAACAGTGCTAAATAATTATTATTAATTCTAAATAGGATTTAGTTCTAAATAGGTCAACGATTCTAAGGATTAATATCAGTTTTAGTTTACTATATGATAACAGTAGTTTTAATATCTTAAAGGATTAACAATCCATTATTAATAGTATTTAATCCACTGTTAATAGTAGTTATAACAATAGAGGGGGAAAAATGAGTCACTTGCAGTTGAACATTTGGAAGGAGAGGGCTGCAGTAATGAAAGAACCTTTGGATGGTGACAGCAGCGGCGAAGGAAGCTATGGACGACAACAACAGTGACGGAGAAAGCTATGGACGATGGTAGTGGTGACGGAGAAGCTGCGGATGGCAATTTTAGGGATGGAGGAAGCTTCCTATGTGTCTGTCAATGGGAGGAAGTTGTAGTCCTGTCCCTTGGCGGTAGGAGCTGCACACAGAAGCAACAATGACGAAGACAACAGCAGGACTAGGGCGACGAACTACCTAGTGTTTATGGGTCGAGGGTCGCACGTGGGGGTGGGGTGTTTACTATTATTATTTAGTATTCAATTGAACCAAAGTTGACCATCTGGTTCGATTGCTCGGCTTCAATCGGGCGCTCACCCAAGGCGCCCGGTGCTTAGGCTCAAGCGAGCACCCAAGTGATACTTCACTAAAGCGTGTCGCCCAACAACTCTGTGAGGCGCTCGGGGCTCGCCACGCCTGAGTGCCTAGGAGAGCACTCGGGTGCCTTTTTGAAACACTGGCCCCTTCAACTTCTATTGTGTCTTCCACTTCTAGATTAATGGTGACAACCACCACTATACTCAGAGTTTAAGACAGGCTCTCTCGACACGTATGCCACCAACAAATCCACCCTTGCTAGTGCTTCCACCCAATCTAAAATTGATGGACTAATGGTCTGGGTTAGTGTAAATGTAAACTATCACAAGATTTTAAAACAAAATAAAGTCCAAATTTGAGAAATCTTGCATGCACTGGAAACAAATTAACAACATGGAAATATTCAAATCTTGATTTAAGCACAAAGAAAAAATGATGCCTTTGGAAGTTCAGTTATATATATAGGGGCCTGAACCTCTTGGAAAGCTGCCATATTAAAGCAAAAAATTAGAAGTTAATTGCAAATGTTAATATAAACTACGTACCAATTGCACCTCCTCCTGGGGTTCTAGCAGCGATATAAGCAAATCCAACATCTGGAAACAAACCAATTCCATTTTCTGGCATGGCAAGGAGAGTTTTCTGGCATGCTCACAAATCAAGAGACAGAAAAAATAATAAATAACTTGCCATAGACAATGCCAGAAAGCACTATCATAGTGTGATAAAATTTAGCATTGGAAAATTTTAGTACCTCAGTGATTATGCGATATCTACCGTGGCCAGATAACCCAATACCAAACCCCATAGTCACACCATCCATTAAGGATATATAAGGCTTTCTATAGTCAGAAATTTTACATATAAGAGAATATTCTGCAGCAAAGACCTGCAAGGCAAATAAATCTTTTGACCGATCAAGTCAAACGAAATCAAATTTCAGACTCTACATGACAAAAAGTGTCTCCGATAAGATTGTCGAGTATATGAATTATAACGAATAATGAAATGTAAGTAAAACAACAGCCTTTAAAAGATCATGAAGATACTATAACACATGAAGATTATCCAGTAGAAAACAGGATGTACAATAAATAGGACCTATGACCTCAAAGAAGCAACCTATTTGACTGAATAAGAAAAAGGAGAGTGCAAGAGAAAGAACTTCAAATATGTTAGAATATTAAGATCAAAGAATTAACTCATAAGTAAAAAAGAAGCATTTAGAAATTTTGTCAGTATTCGTTAAAGTGATAGAGTTATTCTGCTTCTTGCTACCACTAGTAAACAATTCTCATACACCTAAAAATAGACAGGACATAATTTTTGCCATGTCAGCATGGATTCTTCTACAAAATTATACTGTAACAAAAGGAGATATTCATGTATGTCATTCCAAAAATGTACTGTTACATAATGTAGTTGTGAAGTACCCCAATTCAACTATACTTGCTGAACAACACAAATAGAGTGGCATACCCCCCAGGCCCAAAATGCTTATATTGAAGCTATCAATCATAAATTTTCCATTTCCCTATATGCTGATGTGGAAATATCAGGTTGTAATATTTACACTAGCTTTCAGCTGCCTAATATAGGTATCCTCTCTCCAGCTTTACACTTGCTGCAGTACATGAAAAAGGTTCCTTTTTCAACCTAGAAGATGCATTTATAACTACCTTCCTTCTGCCACTTATAAATGCAAACAAAAGAAATGAAAAACAATTCACAATATCATGCACCAAAAACCATGAAAAATATGCAATCCGTCTATCTGAGAGACTTTTAGATCAAGTGATGTATTTCTGCTAAAATAGGAAACACAAAGAAAGTTTGGACAAGCAGAGGATCTTAACTATTTGTTGAAGTAATAAACCTTATGCTTCTTGCTACCACTAATACAAAATTCTATACCTTGGTGGAAATTAACATATTTTGGCCATGTCACCATTTACTCTGGTAAAAGAATAATTGCGTAGAAGTTAACTTGTACAAATAACGTCACTATGAAGAAAGATCCATGTATCTGTAATTTCAAAATGTAATGTAATTTAATTTTCAAAATGCAACTTTGTAGCACCAGAACACCAGTAGAATAGCATGCCTTGTGCTCCCAAGTGCTCAATCTGTTGTTATATTAACCAAAAGTCTTGAGACATCTACACAAATTTGCCATCTCCTTCAAATGAGATAAATTTGCTTAACAATCTGGAAGATGCATTTAAGTCTACTTTCCTGATGCAAATGATAATTGCAAACAAAAGCAGTGATAAACAACAAAACATCATGCACCAAAAACAAATGCAAAACATGCAATCTATTTCTCTTTGAGAGACCTTTGTTACAAGTGATGTAGTTTTGTCCTTCTGAATTTCTGCTACAAGACCCTTGATATCCATTCCTGCGGTGGTCACGAAGTCAATGTCTATGTCAAATCCAATTCTCTCGAGTGTAAAAATAAAAAAATGAGGGAGTGAATAATGACGGTTTGGAGAAGTTGAGGTTCATAATTTACATTTAAAAATAAGCTGGTACAGATAAATTACCTGCTGAAAAGGCACGAGGTGAGCTGCTTTCTACTAAGATGCATTTTACACTGGGATCTGATTCCCACTCATCTAGAAAACCCTTAAATCTCAAGTCCATCTCTGCATCATTTTATATTAGTCAATCACCAAAACCATGCAAAACGTAAAGATCAGCAAGTGGAATAACCTAACTCATACAATTGTCTGCTGGAATATTCCATACACCCATCATAAGCAATAAGGAGCTAAGATTCAGATCATAGCAATCACTGTCCTATGACATGTCCTCTTACAAAGAGCGCTAGCAACCACAACACAGATATCTTGCAGCAATCCAGCTGTGAGCTCACTTGTTTAACAGCTCCACCAGCTACGAAAAAGATCATTGCCCATTTTTGAATCATGTAAATAATGTTTAGGAAGTTCCATTGGTTAGTGAAATTTTCCTCCTTATCAACTCAAGAATTTATGTACATAGAATCAATACAATGATGCATACGCTCATCGGAAAACGTGGTGGTTTTTTATTACCATCGATAAATTTTCAGCAGCTATAATCCGCAACGGCTTGCAAAAATTACCCTATCTAGCAAGCATCCAACTGTTGACTTTTCTTCTGAAATTAAAGTAGATGGTGTTACCAACTAATCGATCTAATAGTTCTTTTTTTGTTTCAAGGAAATTCGACATGCAATAAAACTGCGATCGTCATCAACTGGAGTGCTGAGCCCAGAAGAAAAAGAAGGGTGTACGAACCTAGATTCATGGCGTTGAGGGCTTTGGGGCGGTCGAGGGTGATGACGGCGACACCGTTAGGGAAGACCCGGCCCTTCACGAAATCCTCCGCGGTGCCGGCCATGGCAGCGAGAAACCGAACGATTGAAGCGATCGGAGAGGAAGGGATCAGGGCTTGGGGCAAGGGACTTGAGGACGGAGCAGGTAACGGGGAGAGATGGAGTCCTGCGGACGGAAGTGGAAGCGAGTGGCTCGCACTTGCTCCCACTTGGAAAGCGGCCGACGGGGGAAATTACACGTAATCCCTCATACTTAACCATATTAGGTTAATATCACGATTCTTTTATTTAAAAAAATTATATTAATTTTTTATAATTTTAAAAATAAAATAAATAATTCTATTTATACTTATTTATATCGACGAAAGATATAATACACAATATCATGATTTGGATTGACACTGATGATCTTCTGTTTCTAATTATTTTATCTATAAAAAGATAATTTTAACATCCCACGAAATAAAAAAAAATATTAAGATTATATTTTTACCAATCACTCTCGGGTTTCATGTTCTGTTTTTTTGTTAATGTAGTTGACAATGTTATGATAAATAAGATTATTTATTTTACTTTTAAAAATTTAGAGAGCTCGATATTAATTTTTTAAATATAGGGACCACGATATTAATAGAATCTAAGTGTAAGGGATAATATATAATTAGTCCAATATCTTATCAATCAGGTATAACTCTATCATTCTATTTGGGATCATTTTGGTATATTAAGATTTGGATGAAGCTTACGGCCCTTATTTACTATTCATAATTTTTTTACTATTAATAATTTAAAATAATGTTTTTATTTAAGAAAATATTAAAAATTTTAAAATAAAATTACAAATACTAAAAAAAGGATTATAATTATTTTTTTATTCAAAACAGGGTTTGGGTTTAATGAGACACCACATACTTTAACAAAGTAAAAATAATATAAATGGTATCCTTTTATTGATTATTGAATGAAAGTTGATGTGATCATTATGTTTTGTTAATCAAAACTAAATATGTGGAGTTAACTCAACTCCCACAATGATGTTGTGTCAATTAAACATATGTTACCTAAAGGAAATATTTTTCTTATTATGAGCATATTGAATTCACATAATTAGTCTGAAGTTCTTAAGTTGTTTTTGAATATTTTTTTGCTTATACACCGATATGATCATTGGACGAGAGATACAAGAAACAACTGTTCTCTACCTTAAAAAAAATTTATCGTTTGATCAAGTTTCGAATCATCAAATATATTTTTTTCTTCCGAATGTAATAACACTCGAAAAACAGAGTGTCGACTTAACTTCGCTTAGACATAATGAATACCACAGTTGATCTTATCAAAAGTAAAGGGTTTGAAACTTCTTGTTTTTTTTTTTTTTTTTTCTGGCTTCATGTAGTGTTTGATGTCTCAATTATTTTTAATTTATTTTTTCCTTTTTCTTACGAAGGATAATAATTTTAAAATTATTTTTGTTTTCTTTACATTTTTTTTTTGGTTGTTAATGTTGCAAATATCATCTTCATCCTATGCAATCATGCATGAACGAAGGTAAGAATATGTCTTGGTATAATGGTCTATATGTAGATCTTTATTTGAGGAAATTTTCTCTTTAATGCAATATACGATTTTGTTAATTAGATTGAGGTTAGACTCACACTCATTATGAAATCTAGTTTTAGACAACATAAGGCTTACAATATAAGTAGATATTCACATTAGTCACTCCCGGAGAAATTTCTTTCATTTTAAAAGCTTTGTCAATGTGCTTATAAACCTAGTTTTCTAATAAATATAATTCATTGCATAAATTAAGTTAAAAAAACTATTAGAGTTAATTTTGGATTGATCGAGATAAAAGCCAACTCGAATCCAGCCTAATTTCCTTTTGAGCTAGTCTTTAGGAGAACTTGTCAAACAGAACTCTTGATCCTATAAAACTAAGTCGAAGGGCGATCTCGACAACATCCTTTCGGTGCTTAAGTTGATATTAGTTTTGGGTAAACTAAACTAGTTGGATAAGTCAAATTAGTCTAACGGGCCTTTTTTTTTTTTCCGGTGTATCTGAGTGTACCTGGGTGACCCTTTTTATAGAGGAGCTTAGGGGCTATTATACCATATGCTCAAGGTAGTTGCACTAGTTGATTATAATTATTCATAATAGACATTATATCGTTTGTTGATTAGTCATAATGTTTATATAAATATGAACTTGGCACATGTCAATCGATGATGTATTCGTATGGAGCTAAGATTATTGTTGGATAGCGTATAATGTTAGTGATGATGTGTTTGTGATATGACACAAATGGTAACATATCAACTATATGTGATGCTAGCGTGTCAGCCATATCATATCCACTATAACATAAGCCCCCCACTTCCTGGGCTAGGGAGTATCGTGAATTTGGGTCAAGAATTATTGTTCACTTAAGGTTTGATGGTATAAGAGAATAGGGGATGTGACTCCGAATTTACCATGAAGTTGGCATTAGTCAATTTGCTCGACTTGGTCCTTCCGGTGAGTTTTCTACCAATCTAGTATATTAGTGATAGTGGTTGAAGTGAAAGAGCACAACCAGTTGTGACAGCACGATGAGGTGCATTAGGCAACCGATAATGGAATAGTTTCAATAATTAATGGAGTCCAACATGCAGGTCAAAGATTCAAGGCTTTCGACTCAATCCTTTCTTTCATCGGGCTCTTTATCGATCTAGTTTGCTAGTGATAGCAACGAAGTGGATGAGCATGATCTGTTGTGACATCGTGAAGTGCATTAAGCAAGTGGCAATGGCATAGTTCTGATGATTACTGGAATCTTATGTGAGGGTTAAAGATCCAAAGCTTCAATGAATGATGGTGTACTAGTTCAAGAAAACCAAAGGTGACAATGTGCAAAGAATTGAGAAGCTACGTTAAATAACATATTATGGGTTGAATGATCGGGCATGGAAGCATTTGAAGGGCCATAGGGTCAAGTGTGGTGGTGCACAGAGAGCCAAAAGGTTGGGTGCAATGGTGCGATAGAGTTAGGCAAATAAGTATGGGAGTGCATAAAAGGCCATAGGGCTGAGTACAGTAGCGCGATAAGGTCAGGTGACCAAGCACTGTGATACATAAAGAGATGGAAGTCTTAATGTCATGGAGTGATAGGGTCAAAAGAGCAGGCATAAGGGCATACGAAGGCCCATGAGGCTAAGTGCAATGGCATGATAGAGTCATATAACTAAGCACGATAGCACATAAAAAGCCAAAAGGTTAAGTGTGATGGTACGATAAGGTTATGTGAACAAGCATGAGGGTGCATGAAAGGTTATAGGGCTGAGTGCAATGGCATGTTAGGGCCAGGTGACTGAGCACAGTGACATACAGAGAGCCAGAAGGCTAGGTGTGATGGTATGATAGGGTCAAGGGAACATGTGCGATGGCACACAAAGGGCCACAAGGCTACGTGTAGTGGCATGATATGGTCAAATAACCAAGCGTAGTGGCATATAAAGGCCAAAAGGTTGAGAGCTATGGTTGCTAGTCATAGGTGCCCAGCAAGCTAATCACGTGAGTGATGGCACGTGTGACTTGATACAGAATCTTTTTGCTTATTATATTTTGGCGTATATCACTTTATAACTATTGCATAAATGCATATATATATTGTGATGTCTTTGGATTTGTGCAATGGGAATCGGATCATGATGAGATCACGATAATGAGATCGATTCACCTTTAAACACATATCCTAAATAATCCCGGTCATAGGTTACTCGAGAGGGACATCGTGATAACCGGATAGACTGGTGTGCTGTATACCCGTCCATATGATGGATGCAGCTAGTCTCATAGCTGCTCGTGTAGGGACACTAGAGATACAGTACAGGTGCTCATTGGAGAATGAGTTCACTGATTGATCCGCTTACGGAATACTGGATGGTTGATGATGCCTTATTGTCAGACAGCGATTCCGTAGTCCTAGTGGTGTATCTGGTCCTTAGACTTGAGACACCAAGGATGTCCTGTATGAGTGCTCCACTCTTTGATATCAGACTTATAGGTTTGGCTGTCCCAGATTTAGTACAGCTGGTCATTGGGAGTGGTAGTCGACCTTACAAGGGCTATTGAGTGCCGACAGAGGATCATCCACTCTCGGCGTCATGAGAGGAATATCTCATGTGTTCTTGCTCAGACAAATCCCTGGCCAGGGTCATTCGGGTTGAGAGAGAAAGAGTTCTCCGGGAGAATCCGATTAAAGCGAGACTTGAGTAGAAACCGTATGGGTCTGACAGCACCATGCTCGATATACGGTCTCTGGGATATTAGATGGATGAGGGACTATAGGTACATGGTAACTAAGGACAGATAGGTCCAATGGATTGGATTCCCCTATATCGTCTAGGGACTACGGCGTAGTGGCCTAGTACGTCCGTAGTCGATGAGTCGAGTGAATTATTACAGAGATAATAATTCACTGAGTTATAAGGAGTTCTGACAAGTATGACTCACGGCCAGCTCGATATTGGGCCTAGAGGGTCACACACATATGGTAGGCATTGCGATGAGTAGAGGTTCGGATATGAGATATCCGACGGAGCCCTTGTCTTATTGGATGCAGATCCAATACCCACTATGGAAGGACCCATTAGGGTTTGACACGGGATCTCTATAAATAGGAGGGATTCATAGCCTCATAGGCTAGAGTCTTTGCTTGCCCTTCCTATTCTCCTCTCCCTCTCCACCTCATAGTAGGCCTGGAGTTTTGAGGAGCGTCGTCGCAACCCTGCTGTGTGGATCACCGCTAGAGAGGAGGACGCTTGACCTCCTTCACCCTCTCCTAAAGATCTGCAAGGAAACAAGGATATACGATCTCCCTAAGTAACACAATCTCTATACGCAGTTTTGTGTTTTGCGGATTTTTTGCGCACCAATCTTCGCACGACGACGAACATCTTTTTGGGAATCGGGGATTTTTGTTTTCTTGTTCTTCCGCTGCGCATATGATGTCGCCCCCCATGATTTCCCAACAATGGTATGATAGGGTCAAGCGAATAGGCGCAGGGGAACACAAAGTAGCCACAAGGCCAAGTGTAACGGCGTGTTACTAGTGTCATTGTTATATGATAGCACGAGGGTCCAGCTAATGCATATATGGGGCACACTTCTCTATCGATGAGTAAGAAAATATGAGTAGATCTAGATATAACTGTAGCATCGTACCTACCTACAACAAAGAGGGGCCATGGTGAAATAACCTATTGATGTGCCACCTTATGTAAATCATGATAGATTTGGTCATGATCAAAATGATGATTTGTTTGACCATTAGAGCCCTACAATGGTATCACATATCCTAGGCCACGCTGATGGTGCCATATGTCCCACTTTACTCAAAGCATTCAAGAGTCAAAGGGACAATCGGGCGAGTGAAACATCATCTTGACCTCCTATAAATACCTATCAGTTGCTTCAAGGATTTCTCACTTGCACTTGCAGTTAAAGACCTTGCAAATGAACTCTTACGACATCCTAGCTTCCTTGGCTCAGTGGAAACCTTCGGCATAGCTCAAACCCTCATAATATGCTTGAGAGTTTATCCACCTATGCTTCCTTAGCTCTTGAAATTCTCCTTTTAAGGCCGTCTAATGTAGCTCGATTAGTTATATTGATCTGATCATTAGCTTGTGGATGGTCTACTAAGATGAACTTAGGCGAATTTTAAAGTAATCATATAATTCTTTGAACTTAGCATTGTTGAATTGCATTCTATTATCTATGATTAGTACTCATGACACTCTAAGCTATGAGATGATGTTCTTTTAACCCTTCAACTTGCTTTTATGTGATTGATGCTAACATCTCGATCTCGACCCATATAGTGAAGTAATCCACCCTGACCATCCGATATTTTCTTTATCCTATGGCCGATGGGAAAAGCCCGAGAATATCTAATCCCCTTTATGTAAAAGGCTAGGCCATATCAATAGGGGTTGACTCTACTACAAGTAGTCTCTGGACTCTGGCATTACATTAATATCTTTTGCAGCTTTGGATATACTCTTTGGCATTATGCTTGAGGGTCGACTAATAATAACATTATAATAGGATCTTGAACGCCAAAGTTCAGGCACCAATATGCTCCCCAGAGGCCCTATTATAGATTTTGGACAATACGTGAGCAACTTCATTGGGGTAGAGACAATACTACAAGGGATGTGATAACAATAATTTATAAAACACCCCATTTAGTATGCAATGCCATGCCTGTTGCCTATGTATTTTTCTTGTCTTAGTTGGCTCATCGGGAAGGACTCTAATTTTTAGATATCTCATAGGATTCCCCATCTAAGTAGCCTCCAAGTCAGTATTGGCATCTGATTCTTATGTTTGCTTCTTTGATACAAGACCTTCATGGTGATTCCTTTAGATGATGGAGGATGTTTTGCGAGGTGTGATTAGGAAAGAGTATTTGTTGTCATGTTATCTTTTTTTTAAATTTACTCAATGTTGAACATTAAGATATCGATCGTTATTAGTTTTGCCTCTACAATGTATAATATCATAGTGGAATCACGAGCCTCATATGTATCATTGATTTGGATAATAAATAGCTGAAGTCATTGTATACCTTTAAAGTCGGTATTCCCATGCCTTTAGTGAGCATTAGTCCTAACACAAGGGTTATATTTTCTGTCTGATTTTTGGTAACCTAAAAGTTCAAATAGAGCGCATGCTCATATACTTCCCCTTCTGAGCTTTTTAAGACAAGACCCACCCCTCCCCTGCACCTTAATGGTGGTCCTTACTATATAAGAGATGTTGAATTCACTAAGTTCAATTATCATTTAATGAGCCTTCCTATGATGTTGGGCTTACAAAGGATCTAATGCATTAGCTTATTTGTTATGACAATGATATGATGAGCCTAAAAGTAAGATCAAAGTTTTTTAGTTATTAGGTTCAACCCGTATATTAGATTTTCAAAATTAGGATATTGGGATTTCACGTCTTTTGAATATGTGATTAGTATAATACATAAGCCTTTAGATTCGTTGCTCTTCTTGAGTTAGAATCAAGGTTATGGCTACTAGGTTATGGATAGATATAAGTATAAATCCTCTTTTGAACTAGGGTTGAAAAATTGGGGAGGAATCACTAAATATCCTTTAAGTGTACTAATCTCCTTTTGATACTGCTATTGTGTGGAGAGTCGTCCCCCACCACCCCACCTGTTGACTTTCATCGTGCTCCTCCGTAGCCCTCAAGCGACAAAGGAAGGGGCATGAGAGTCACATTTGCTGACCTTGCTGATGCCTATTGAACCTATTGTCGCCTCTACGCATACAGGGGAGGGTCCAACGAGTATCAATAGGGTCCGTAGAGGTGACCCTCGTACCCCTTCTTTCCTCGCACGAGGCTCACAGGTGAGCACGACGAGAGTGACGCAAGAGCGAAGGCGACGATGATTTCAACGGAGGTCAGTGAGATCCAACAAGGCTAGAGGTAAAATGATTATTTATAAAAAAACATTGTGTGACAATTTTTTAAAGTTGGGCGTTCTAGATTTTTTTTTTTAATTAGCCAGGAATTCGCCCTCAATAATATTATCGTAATATTGCTTCGGATTTATTCGGGGTCGTTTTTCCGTGACTGAACTCTCCCGCTTCTTCGGGCGATGATGGGCCCCCCGCTCGCAATGCGACAGCGGAGCCTACCGGCCGCGACTCGTCGTCCACCGGAGAAGCCGGCGAATGTTTCCTGTCAATATAAATTGACTCTGCCTGGAGAAGAAGCACAACAGCAATCTCTCTCTCTCTCTCTCTCCAGAGCAGGCAAATCCCAGGTTTTTGAGTTATTCCATTTGTTTTTTGGCCGATCGCCGTATCCGAGCTTCTTCATTGTTGGCTCGTTTTCCCAATAGGAAGCCTAATCCGCGACGACCTTTACCCGTTATCGTCGTTGCTCAGATTCTTATATGGCTGTGGCTGTCACATTGGGTTGTTCGCCTCGTTTCTTAGTGGGTTAATCCTTTTTCTTCTTCTTGATGCAAGCGTGCTCGGTTATGGCCTGCAAATTTAAGCATGTCTTTTGGTTTCTCCTTTTATTCTAGACGTGAACCTTGAGCGGAATTGCTGACGGTAGGAGACGGTAGAGGGGAATTCCGGGATGGCGAATCTAGTGAAAGAGGAGAAGAAGAATGAGAAGATAATTCGAGGGCTTCTGAAGCTTCCTGCCAACCGGAGGTGTATCAATTGCAATAGTCTGGTAAGGTTGTTTACTTTTCCTGATCTGGACACACATAAAACATGTCGTGTAGTCAATTCTTGGATTTCAGGATCGAAATAATTTGACGCTGACCTAGATCTACAATATGGTTTGCCAATTTAGAGTGATTTGTCAAATGTGATATGGTATGAGCCCGATGGGATGAATTGGCTACATTTGTTGGCATATTTTTCTGAGCCAGATGAAATTGTTCAGTTCTAAATGACAATGGGTGTAGCTGTTGTTAATTATTTATCTGCTATTGTACGTCTTATTGGAAGTTCTTTTTTGAAAAGAGTTTCCCGCAATCCATATTCCCATTAGTTTCTACAAACTCTACTTTTCTTTAGACTGGATGAATCATAGTCAATTGACTTCTTATCTTACTTCTAGGAGAATAAATGAAAAGTCAAGAAAAGATTACAAGTTATACCTGCATATAATTTGAATTCATACCTTAGAATATTAGTGCTGGATTTATGCATAAGGAAATGCAAAGTATAAAGCATAGACTCAAAATATAACTAGTCGATAAAATGTAATATGTGAAACAATTGTTTCTCGAGATGAAAGTAAATCAAAGGTGTCCAAGACTTGGAAGAAAATTATAATAATATCATGTAAATATAGATTAAGATGTAGAATAGATGCATTCAAAAAAATTGATCTAAATCACCACATCGATGTTCCTTACCATTATGAGGTTGGACAGACAATCATTAAAAAAAACTACCATTTCTTCTTTTTTCTTAATTCAAGAATTGTATTTTATGTAGGATCTAGATTGATAAAAGAAGAATATGATCAGGAGATTATACATGAAATGAATGTGTACCTGAAATTGATGATCAAGAAATTTCAAGAAATAGAAGAAGTAAAACACAATTCAGAAGTTTGCATAATGATCAAGGAAGGAGATTTAAGGAGACAGTGTGAGATGTTGAACTAAAACAGAACATGTGGAAAATTGGGTGGACATTGGCTATTTTTCAATTAAAAGAAACATTTTCCGAAATAACATGGGTGCTGATTCAGACATACTCTATAATTTAGTGTAGGAAAGGTAATGATATCTATTTAGATATCTGATTGTACCATGAAAGATAGAATAGATGATGATTATAGCAAATATATTGAGAATAAATTGAAGAAAAATTGCCTATGATGTCTGGAAATGATCAAAGAAAATCTGCAAATGCATCAACAAGATGAGGCAAGTAAATCCAAATTTGAGGTTGAACAGAAGTAGGAAGACCGAAGATGCATAGCAACAACAAAAGGTAACACTTCGATTATCTGGTTTTATATCAATTAATAATAGCATGAAATGGTCCATTCAGCTGAACCTAAATAGTTAGGCAGGTGCAATGTCTCTTCTTCTAGTTGTCATCATCATGTTGCGATCACTGTTACTATCGTTTCCCAATAATTGTTTCATAAGGTGATGCCTGGTTGTCTGCAATATGTCCTATACTCAAATAGGAGATATTCAGATAGACAGATAAAACTATTTTTATGGACTATGTGAAAAAATAAAAACCTGACTGTAACTGCAGGCAGTTTGGATGGGTAAGATACTAAAATGTGAAAACGTAAAAATATTTCTACAGACTATGTCATTCAAGATATTGGACAACACAGATTTGATTTTTCGTGTTGATGTCATATGCAGAGAAATGTTGTTGATAGATCTTATGAAACCTTAGCTTTTAGTGTGACCATTCTACATTTTGTATGTGCTCACATCATAATTAGTGCGACCAGTATACCCAAGATGAGTAAACATTAGCTGTTACACTCATACTGCTCTATTATTCATCTAGAATGCTATATATCAGGCAGCTACTGCAGTCTGGTATACACGGAAAACTCATGGATCTAATTATCTTCGAGCGGTCAGGCAATCATTCCTTGGATCTTATTACCCAGAATTTGCTGCCACATTTTTGTTGCAAACCTTCTTTTAAATTGAGCAAGGGTGGACTGAAACATGTGTGCACTGTATCTTTCACTATTTTACTACAGCGCGCCCTTGAGTTTGCTATATATGCAGAGAGCATCAGTGTATATCAAAGGACATGCTGCAACTTAGTTTGAACTTAAGGTGTTCTAGAAATTGGTTTCTTGATACTGTTCTTGTTAAGTTGCTTGTTATTAACATTTGTGAAGCTAACATAGAAACCTTGACAGGGGCCACAATACGTGTGCACAAATTTCTGGACCTTTGTCTGTACAAACTGTAGCGGAATACAGTAAGTATTATGCTACGTCATCATGGTGTTGTTCCTTCATCTGCATGTTAGCTGTTCCTAATATTAGCTTTATCATGAATGTTTTTTGTTTATCAGTCGGGAATTTACCCACCGAATTAAGTCCATATCTATGGCTAAATTTTCTTCTCAAGAAGTGGCAGCCCTTCAAGAAGGGGGAAACGAGGTACTACCATCTACGTCTGTTTCACTTTTGGAATATGTATTAATTTAGGGCTACTATTTTCAAGGCTACTTGTGTGTGATTTCTGAACAGCGTGCCAGAGAACTTTACTTGAAGGACTGGGACCCACAACATCATTCATTTCCTCATAGCAGGTTACTGCTGGTTCTGTGTTTTGGTTCTTTAGTATTTTATCAGAAGGTAAAGTTGATTCCCTTGCTGTTATTTTGAGTTCCAGTAATATCGATAGACTCAGGGATTTCATTAAGAATGTTTACGTGTATCGGAGGTATACTAGGGAAAGTGTTGGAGACAGGCCTCAGAAAATGAAGGTGTGGTAACCAAGGAATTGTTGATTTGGATTATATGAAATTTGCTGGAAGTCCTTTCTCAGTTCTCTGTTTAGTATAATTGTTTTGTGTTTGTTCTCTTGCAGGATAAAAGGGATAACTATAATGAAAACCAGAAAGCAGAATCATATAAAAGTGGATTGAGAAGCCCACCATATGAAGATCGATATTGTCCTAGTGGTAGAAATAGTGATCGTATTTTCAGATATAACTATGGAGAAAGAAGTCCTGGATATGATCAAGGTAAATACAAGAGAAGTCCAGCTTATTTTGAGGTGGTAGATGACAGGCGTAGAGATAATAAAGTTGGAAATGTAAGACAAAACAGAAGACTTGAAGCCCCTAGGTTTCTGGATGCACCAAATCCAGAGGGGAAATCACCAGAGGAGAAATCACCAGATCATCAGAAAAATGTTAATAAGTCGAGTGACCCAGTGGTGAACCAAGCGAAGGATACCTCGGTTGATGATATACCACCACTTAAGATTGGTGAAACAGCTATATCTATGGTTACTGATGATTCTACACAAATGGTCCCTGATGATTCTACACAAATGGAGGTGGGTTTTTATACTGTTTTCTTTTGTTGATTGCTACTTGTGTCTATGGTTACTGCCAAATGGATTTTGTTTCATGCAATTCATGCTTAGTACCTATGATATACGTGTTGCAGGACCTTTTCTATTTGATAAGAAACAAAATACCAGAGGTTATCCTTTTTTCTTTGAACTTGCAAAACTGTCATTCTGATGCTGAATAGTTCCAATTTGTCTGTCAAAGCAGACAACATTTGTTGGCAGGGCAGCCCAACAGGGCCTCTACCGGTGCTGGGTCTGCAAGGATAAATGTAAGATTTTAAATACCAGTAAAATACTGGTTTTAGTAATATATCAAACCAGTGGTATACTGACCTGTACCTATTGGTGTCATTGTAAAACATTACAAAAATAAAAATTAATTGAATGGTATTGAGCTATATGTTTTGATGCTGATACATATTCAGAAAAGTAAATATTGATTAGTACATGTTGGTCTAATAGAGAGGTTATTGTGGTGTCTTAAACCCTGGTGAATCAGTATAAAGGAGCAACCAAAACATAACATCAAGCCTCACCCTCTGAACTGTCGAAAAGGAACATGACCATTTTTTGGATTTTTAATTTAGAGAAAGTACTCCTTGTGTTGATGATTGAGGTTGTTATATGGACATTGTTGGAATTCAATCTTAACAATATTCTAAAAAAAAAGCACCATAACTTGATATACATATACCATACAAATTAAGCAATAAGTCATAAGTTAATTATATGATGTAATTAAGGGAAAATACCAAAAATTGCATAGATAGGTTCATAGAGCTGTGTCGAATTGATGATACTCCTGTGCAGTTCATGCAGCTACACATATATGGAAAAGTACTACAAATCCAAAGGTAGGCTGATGGACTTCTTTTGGTACATGTTATGAAATGTAGTTCATGTGAAGGCCAATTATGTATAGCTTTTTCTTTGTTGCCTCAAATAAGGCCTAGGGAACATCACTAAACTCTATGGCTATTTAATTGCTAATTTTTCATCTAAGCACATACATAAATGAGCTCCTAAGAGCCTTAAAATGAGGGTGTGTTGCCACGTGTAAAATCTCGTTTGGTATATATCAACTATATATATTTATCTTAAGATGCTAATCATTAAGAATTAAGAAATCTATTTGTTTATTTATTATAGCCATAAATAGATTATGAGTTTGTTTTATCTGGAAACCTATATGTGAGTCATTCATCGTCATTGTTTGCAGAGTAATTTATCTTCAAGCAGCATATGCTCCGCTGATGCAAATTCAGTACAGTTGAAAGGATCGTACTTTGAAAGTCTGATGGATTTAATTGTGGATCCGAATCTTCCTGTTGCTACAACAGAAGAACAAGCAGTTCCTCAACAAACTACCTCTGATACTGATGATGGTGGAAATTCATCAGCTTCTGATATTTCAGGTCAGCAAAAAGTAAGTCAAGTAGCTCCAGATGCAAACCCATTAGTATCTGTTCTTGGTCAGTTATCAGTTTCAGAACCTGCAGCTAAAGAAAATGTATCAACTGTATCTGTTTCTGGTATTGATTCCTCTCCCAAAGCCAGTGGTGGAGAAAACCTGCCCACAATTCAGCAGGAACAACTGTCATTACTTAAATCCACTGGTAGTCCCAGTAATCAGCCATCCAATGTACCTGCTGTTGGAACTTCAAATGACCAGGTAAAGGACTTTGATTTTCATGTTCATCTCATAGGTTTTTATGATGTTTCATCTTGTGCATACTTCTTTTCAGACTTCGATGTCATCAGTGGCACCACACGAGCAAGGATCTTTCACTGCCGCATCTATCAACCCATCTGGCCATCTACCTCAGATAACCACTAAGTCATCTCAAGAAACAAATGCTGGAATTTCTTCACAACCAACTTCTGCAGGGAGTACACATGGTGGAAGGAAAGAACTACCAGCGGTATCTTATTAATATATTTTATTGCTGATTTTTTTTCAGTGTTGCCATATTTCCTCGTGAATATTAATGTCTGCAGGATCTTTTCACTTCTCTTTATCCAACTACACCTCTATCAGCTCCAGGTTGGCAAAGAGGGTCATATCCTGGCATAGGGTATAACATGCAATTTCCTACTAGAGTGGTATATACTTTTACTTTAACTCACATATTATCATATTCATCTGATTCATATTTTTCAATCTTTTGAGGCTAACTTTGAAATATTTTTTTCCTTTAGACTGCGGCTACATACACACAGACTTCAAAGTCTGTGAACCCATTTGATCTTACTAGTGATCCAGCTCCAACGGTATGATAGTTCTCTCTTGCTGTTGAACAATTATATGTGACCTACATATTCAGTATCTAGTTAAAAAAATTAATTTTTATCTGGCATGAGAAGCAATACCTCACTAGCTTGATGTTTGTCTATAAGTGGAATCATTTGAATTTTGAAGTTCCCTTACATTTGTTTTCTTGGAACATGAACACTTCTCACTTTTTGTTTCATATCAGGTTTTTCCCTTTATAGATATACCCTATAGAGTTCATAAGAACTAGTTGTACATTTTTTTTCTCGTTAAGGAAAATATTTATACAGTGATGTTAGTGTAAAAAATTCTAGAAGATCTATTTTTTGGAAGATCATATTTCAGCAGTCATTTGTAATGATTGAGCATCCAAAACCTGCAGTTGAAAAACACTAGTTCGTTGTGTTACTAATAGAAGCAGAAAGTTTGCTCAAGTAAATGTGATGTCTGTTTAATATCAGTCTCTCTTAAAAGAACTATTTCATAAGAAATTTTTAGTGGCTGATATATTGGGCAAATCAGTTGTGATGAAGATTGTCTCTTCTCTGTGCATCCTTTTTTTTTAGGAATTTTTCTTTTTTGGATGTTGTAGAATATCTATATAACTTATAAGTGTTGTTGGACAGATTTCTTGGGGCTTTCTGGATCCTTCTCTAATTATGCCTTCATGATCTTATGATGTAAATAGTCCTAAGATAATTTTGATAGATTTGGCAACCCAACAGAAGCAGATTTTCACAGATTTTTTTTCTCTTTTACTCTCTTTATTAGTACTTTTTTATTTGATAGATTACAACATTTAGTAGTTTAAGCACATCAATTATAAGATATTCAGAACTGAGCTAGAAGAATCTTAAATTATCAACAAAATTTGGTATCCATTTGCTTGTTGGATCCATATTTGAATATTGACGTAGATGGTTGCATATTTTGCTACATAGATCGGACAATATGATGTTGATTATCTTAGTTATGTTGCATTTATTTTAAATGCTTCCTATACAGTAGCTGTCATATGATTACGACTTTTCAGTGGTTTTCTTCTTGCATGAGACAGTTCCCATCAGTGACACCTCAGCAAGTGCCATTACCAAACATGACTTCCCCACTCGCTTTCATTCGAACTTCCAGTTTTGGAACCCCTTCCCCACGATGGAATCCCTCAGAACACTTGCCCTATGCAACAAGTGTCTCTCCAGGTAAAAATATGTGATGCCCCTTAGGTTTTATATCCATTGAAAAACTTGCAAACAGTTATGTTCTGGCGTCACTAATTAAAAATTCAAACTTCAGGTACCTTCATGATGCATCAGGTTCCAAACAACATGCCTCGTGAACTAGCCATGATGTCAGTGGGGTAAGTCTTCTAATGAGATATAATGGCTACTTTGCCGATTTTTTATTTTTTGGAAGCAATATATAGGAGCCTTTGATGGAAATCAATTGCTTTGTTTCCCTGATAATTATACAAAAACTCAGGTATTTGCCCTCTGAGTGGGTTAATATAGTTCTTAATATAACTTTTACACTTTTTCTCCCATTATTGCTTGCTGCCACTGGACTAAAATAAAAACTATATATAGTATTTAGTAAGAAGCTGCTCGTGTCATCAGATCTTCCCATTTTTCTTTGATGATGAGAAAAGAGCAAGAGAAAGAAATCTTCTGTTGGATGAATCTCATTTCCCTGCTCCAATTGCTTTTTCCACTAGAAACAATGGTTTTGATTAAAAGTAATATCTGATAGTGATCTCAGATACATGGTTCATACTTAATGAGCTGCAAAATTTTTTTCTAAGAAAGGAACTTATTATCATCATCAAAATTTAATATTCTTAAGCCAATAAGACCGTACATATTAAAACTAGTTATCATGTTTGAAAGCTTAATCAAGTTCCCTTAGGTGAAATACCATCGGAAACAAAAGAGCTTTTGTCACCTGCTACTCAATTAAGTTGTGTTTCTGTGTAATATTGCATATGCTATTATTTACAGAAAAGGACCGACTTTTACAGACATTAATGGACGCTTTATGCATATCATTGCAGTAATCAAGGCGGATTAGGTCCTGACAACAGAGGAACTGATTGTGGTACTTCAGGTATCCATCAACAGCCAGCTATCAGCTACGCCCAAGCAAGTACTCCGAATTCTATCAATCCTGTTGGGGGCAATCCATTTGGATGAACATGATAACGGTAGATATGGTCCGTTGACAAAATCATGCCCTTTGTTTGCTACTAAAACTAAAACATTACAGAAATCTAGCTCCAGCTTTGTTATGAAACTAGCAACCATGTGAAGAAGTTTGCAGTCTGTGGCTTCCATGGTAAGACCCCAAATACAAACATAAATACATACATGCATATATTTGTTTTCTGCAAAACTAGAATAAAGGGGGAAAGTGTGATTGGTTTCTGATTTTGGGGAAGGTGCATCAAGAAAATGAATCCAAGCATTCTGATACGTCTAATTATGGTTTATTGCTGCAAGATGGTTAATACATGTTTACCAGTTGTTGGCTAGTTTTCTTGACTGTTGGGTTCATGATGTTCTTGCCTCGTCTATCGTTTGACCACTACCACTGTAAGTTTCCTTGTTTTCTAGCTTTCTGCGGAATTTATACTTTCATTTTCTTTTTTCTATATTATTTGGGAAATGTCAACAAGGCTAAAAGCTATTACCATTTTGTTTTAAGAGTAATCATGGTTTTGCTCGATTTATCCAAGTCAACAAATGCATAATCTTCCATATTTTCCTTTTCCCCTTTTCTTCTTGATGGAATTAGTTAAATGGAACAAGGAAAGTGATCAGTGTTTACATGGCGGAAGTATTTTCTTCTTGAGCAATACATCAGTTCAAGTTTCACTTTGAAATCATCCGTAATGTTTGTTCTACCAACCCACAGAATTTTATGATACTGATATGAGCTGCTCATCCAGGCTAGTTGGATCAAAATTTTAATTCTTGGGTTGCACAATATCCAGATCTCCATGATGCTAACCTTTGTTTACAGCTTAAGTTTTGCAATGTGATTACTAGAAAAAGAAATAGTTCAAATATGAAATATATATATCTTAATCTTTTTAGTGTATACTGGTGATAAAGATGGTTTGAAATCAAAGTCGGATTATATATATTGGGTCTCCTCATAATTCTACAAACTTAGTTATAACGTAGTTATTTGTCCACATATGATTAGGTTATTGCACCAATTAAGATTTTGCATCTCCATGATAGAAATTTTGAACTGGATGACCAGTGACTACAAAAGCCTAAGCTTATGAAAAGACTCAATATATTTATGAATTCTAATATTTTTATCATGTGTGGGTTGACTTAGGTTTCATATGAAACCGAATCGTAGATGGTGCAAGCCAAGAAAATAGAGAATTGCACAAAATGAAGATAAATATAGAATTCAAATATATAATCTGATACGATGATAAAGATTTTGAATGGAATAATTGTCACTTCAACTTGTTCCAAATTTTGACAAAAAAAAAGGCAGCAAAATTCAATAGGAGAGAGCTCACCTGATCAACATTTTCGCCTCGACAGCAAACACCAGCTGCTACATCAACCCCAAATACGCATGAACCGGTCGATAGCCTCCTATAGAAAATACTCACTCTTTCTCTTCTTGTATGATTTGATTTAGAAGACGATTTCTGTAGAACTTGATCAACGGGAGCAAGCAACAACCATTTCTCCTCCATATTACTTCTCAAAGATCATGGCAATGATGAGCCAAGCTTAATGCCTGCTACCTACAATCACAACAAACACAATTTCTTACCTCAAACTTGTGGCGATAAAATAGGCTGGTGAACCAACTCCATGGACCGCATCAACCGCAGACTTCTTTCAAAGAATTCCTGATGTCCCCAACACCTTTATGCAAACTTGTTTCTCCACCAGCAGGTAATTTTTTGTAGTTGCAAGAAGTGAAGGAAACGAAAAAACCAAACAGATCCTCGCTGTTTGACATTGGCCTCCACCTCATCTGAATCAATGTCCAGTAAAATTTTGTTAGGAGGAACATAAGCGTGAAGAATGAAATAGGTAGGAATCAGGTACATGTGTTTTAACTGACCCAGCATCCAACAACATCCTGCTTGAATGATCATACGACACCGAACCATCAAAAGCTACCAAACGTTTAGGTCGCTAGCTTCTATCAACATCTTGCTTTTGCATTCTTAATATCGAAGAATACATCATCTGGTTCATGAACCAAGAGACTGAGACTGTGCTTATTGTACTGATGAATTGACAAGTCTAACTAGCCACAAAGTCAGATACAAGTCAAACAGATCTCAGAATCATTTTCTAATGATTACACCGAAATGTAAGCTTAGCTAGATGGACTGTTATAGTTGACAGACATGTGAATCAATGAACCTTCTTGATGGCAATATGGATGATGAAAAACCCCATACTATAAATCTCCAACTTAGCAATGGACATGGTACGCCAATGAATACCAGTTGCGCTCTAGCAAACTAGGATGCTCATCCTCTATAGGACCTGGCAATTCTGGAATTGAAGACCAATATATCTGCATGCAACAAGTGTGTTTAATGCACAAAAAGAACAGGGACCATTCCTCCGCTTGTTGGGATCCAAGCAACCCGACAACATATATTTCAACTGCCTACTAATAACAATTGAACTCTAGATCTCGTTGCCAATTTAAGGGGTGTACAATTTATAGAGCCAGAAAGTTAAAAAGGCGTAAACTAGATGCCTCCACTCCACTAAAACCATTTTGTTTTTGACTGTAGCACACTTCTTCAAAGATCAATAATTGCCAACTTAAGGAGGATCATTGAACCAAGACATTTTGTTAAGCTTAACAAGTATAACCCTATATTTAAGCATATTTTATGCTATAATAGGCAGCACAAAATACAGGAAAAAGATGATGAAAGCTAGTTTTAGGCTGAATCAAATACAAGTGTCAAGCACGAAAAAGAGAAAGAAACATGGAAATTTTCTGGTATGGTGATAACATTGGTGCTAAGCTAATTCAGTGAATCTCACTCATGAACAAGGGATAATGGAATTTTGGCGAAAAGTGAAAACGGGCTATAGTCACTCAACCATAGGCGTAATCCTTAAGACTCGTCTTAGTTAGGATTCACAAGTATAACCGTAAACGTAATAGTAAAACACGGTTAGGTTTCACGATGAATCAATTACTCCAATATCAAGGTAAGAAATGGAGGAAAAAAGGATGGAAATTGGTTGGTGCTAAAACTGAAGTAAAAAAAAGAAAGCTTTTTGTTTCATAGTCTACCAAATTGGGGCGTGAACGAATGGTTTCTTAAACTGCATTGAACGGGAACAAAGGCTCAGTACCCAAAATCATCACCTTTTGGCTCGAATGATCACGATGTACTTAAAAGTATCGTGTACTCCGTAAAAGAAGAACAACTGCCAGAAAAGATTACAAAAAATTAATTTCAATTTACAAGAAAAGAACTGGAACGAGAAAAAGGAAACCGAACAACACGAATCACGAACGGGAAACAACAAAGAGAAAACCACAAAAACACAAGAGTTAGGCGTTGCATCAAACAGTGGAGATCAAAAGAAAAAGATAAAAACAGCAACCTAAATACAAATTTATAATCCGCGGGAAAGGGCACCCGATCCGTACCTGTACACAATCCTCTGCGTGGTAAATTATTCGCCGACGAAGAACCCTAATCTCTAAAAGAGGGGCGGAACCTCGAACTCCTTCCGAAACGATAGATTGAGTCGTGTGTGTGTGTGCGCGTGACAGAAAGAGAGAGAGAGAGAGAGCGAGAGATTTGAGATTTCCGCCTTTCCGTTCCCTCCCAAATGCTGCGGTGTTCGGCATAGCGACTTCCACGTGAGTCGTATTACTAAAAGACTGTGCGACGAAAAGTGACTAATTACATATTATTCATAGTTAATCTATCTATTTAAAAAAAATTATATATAAAATTTTTATAATTATAAAAATAAAACATGTAAATTTATTTTTGATAATATCATCGATTTTATCAATAAAAATAAAAAAATAAAAAATAAAAAGATAATTTTAACATCATAGTTGATGGTAACAAACAGTGTTAATGGTGACGGACGACGATACTACTGGAGGCTACAAGTGATTATTGTGGATGAGAAGAACAACAATGAGATGTGAGGGTAGCTCTGTATTTACGTCGACGTCGATACACATACAGAACAGTCCTCATCTCTTGTCGTCGTTCTCCTCATCCACGATAACTACTCATGACCCCTAATGACGTCGTTATCCATCATCACTAACGTCACCCGCTACCACCAATTGAAATATTAGAACTATCCTTTTTATCTTTTGTTTTCGTGATTCCGTCGGTAAAATCAATGACGTCAAGATAAATCGATTTAGATATTTTTATTTTTATAATTATAGATATTTTAATATAAATTTTTAAGGTGTAAAGATCGAAATACTAACAATGTCTAATCAAGCACTTAACTCGAGTTCCAACCAAACAAAAAAAAACAAAACTAACTTTATATTTTTCTTGTGCATAATATCCTTTTTTTATTTATTTTTGTGAGAGCGCCCTTATTTTAAAAAATAAAATAAAAAATTATGTTTTTATTTTGTCCCATCAATCACGCTGATTGAACCCTCGCCATCTTTAAGGAGGGCACCCTCAATCTCATCACATTAAAGGAGCACGTTCCCATTCACTTCTATCCCTCACTACCGTTCCTTCAAGAGAGCAATATAGCTAAAAGAGAAAGGGTATTGAAAGGAAGGAGAGAGGGGAAGCCGATCGTGACTGTTATAAGGTCGATAAGGATGGCAGAGCGAAAGCAAAAGAAAGCAAAAAGGGGCACTCCAAAAAAAAAAAAACACATTGACTCAAAAATCATCCAACACTAGATAAAAATCAATGGTAATTATTTCACTCGCGATCTATTGGCACAAAAATCAATGACTAGCTTTTGAAAAGACATAATATTTATGACATACTAATTATAATTTGCTAGATTAGACAATTATTTACATGGGCAAGAATGAATGGAACCATAATTTTCATGATCTAAGTTCTCAAAAAATATTGTAACATGATTTTATCTGTCTCATGTGAAAGCTGATCAAATCCACAACAGCACTGGAAGTTGAAGCTCAGAAGATTCAGCATGTCATTGGGAGTTCTTAGTGGATAAATCTGTTGTTGACAAACTTGATCCTTCAAGTGTCATGCAACACAATCTTAAACAGTAAATATAATCAACTACAATGTCCAAAAACACAATTACACGAGTCTTTCTCTGCTCTTTTTCCTTTTCTCCTTTCATTTTCCAGAAGAAAGCAATGAATCTAGATGTTACCAACAATATGTGAGATAATATATCTTCTTTATATTTGTTATTTTCGGGGTGAATATTCAGATTCGAGTTCTTTCCCAAGCTGCTTGGCTTCTGTTTTTGCTGTCAGTATAACATCATCAATGAAGCTTCTCTGAGGAAATTCATCAGGCAGAAGGCTTCGATATATTTCAAACTGTTCGTCGGCTTCCTTCGTTTTGTCTAATAAACTGTAGATGACACCCTGCACGCATAATGCAAATATACGTCAGCATGAGACATTGCAGCCACGATGATGGTAAGCCAGTTTCTTGCAATGAGGTTAAGAAGTAAAACAGTCATTATTTATGATGGCAAAAGTTAAATGGAGCTAGGGCCCGGATCTCCCAAGCTGCAAAACTTAAAGAGAAAAATCATAAAAAGAGCAAAACCAAACAACAAGTTTTGGATATGTGATGCTAGCACATTGATAAACCTAAAGCACACCATGGTGAGATGCAGAAAGGCTGTAAGTTACACAACCACATGACATGAAGAACTTGAAGATGCCACTTGTGGCCACAAAGATGTAGATTTCATGGAAAAGTCAAAACCAGTAACCATGAAACATGCACATAAATTTGAGCAAGAATATCAAACATTAGTCTTCCGGATACGGTCGCCACAATTGGATGCAACTAATAGTTACAGACTACAACAGAAAGATATCCAATGAGAAACTATACCTGGCAGAGGTACGGTCGAAAGTCACGAGGATCCTCATTGACAAGATCTTGAAAATGCTGAGAAGCACCTTCTAGGTCACCCTGAATGACAAAATATAAGCCTTGACACTAAGG
The DNA here is from genome assembly GCF_036884655.1 of Musa acuminata AAA Group. NCBI lineage: Eukaryota > Viridiplantae > Streptophyta > Magnoliopsida > Zingiberales > Musaceae > Musa > Musa acuminata. The sequence continues at coordinate 2,639,141 of NC_088332.1, forward strand.
ATAAGCTACTGGTCGCTGACACATATATATATTTGCAAGATGACGACCACAAAATAAATTTCAGGGGGAATTGGTAAAAGTTAGTACCACTATGGCATGCATTTGTGCGATCAGGATCTTTATATTCCGCTCGTCAGTGACTCTGTTCTCACGACGTGCAAGATCTAAAGCTTTATGCAGCATCTCAAAAGCAGCTGCACTTTCACGACTCTTGTGCATGGCTAAGGCAAGACCCTAACATGGAAGAGCTGCACATTTTAGATCCTGAAGCATTTCTTTAAGAAACAAGAAAAGATTAAATGTGATATTTCTGTTGACTTTTCTTTGCGGCACTTTATTAGAAGGACAAAGCAATTTAATACAACACAAAACTAGTATAAAGAGGGCTTTTAGCACACAGAGTATAATCAGTAAATTTCATAATTTTATATGAATTCAAAAGTCAAAACTACTAAAAAGTTGGTTACCTCCCAGTTGAAGGTACATCTCAGCAATGTATTTTCATGAAAGCTCAAGAAAACAGACGGGATCTAATATGTTAAATCATTAAGTCTCATGAACCATAGAGCTATATAGGTTGCAACTCTATAAGAAAACATAAGGACACTGTGATCTCCTAGGCAACTGGAAACAAACATGACAACAATCTATGCACTCAAAGATATCTATATCGAAGGTTCTAAAAATAACTTGATCCAAATTAGATTGATCGAATACATATTGTGGACAAAGATCAATTGAACCCACTGTTGGAACCCTCATCTTTTCTAGATCTTCCAGTGTACGGTTCATGAGATCAGTAAGAGTCTGGTGCAATAAGCCTATCTCAAGTGAATCAACCCAGACAGACCAATCTATGACATCTAAGAATCAGGAGATGAAAGAAGATGAACAAAGAAAAAAAAAGAAGAAAGCTGAGGAAAAAGCTAAATTTGCTGATTGATTAAATGTTCAAACACATACAATGAAGAAAAACAAAACAATTTTTACACCCTAAGTTCAGTACATATGTCAATTTTTTTACTGGTTACGTTGACCATGCAGTGCATGCAGGCTTAGGTTTTATTTTCTCTTTACCTTGTATCTTTATCTTCAATCTAATTTGCTGTTTCACTGTGGTTTCTCGATATGATTCATGGATTAGATGTTGAACCATACCCCAACCTTGGCTGATCCTGTTGATCCAGATCCCCACTTCAGGAACTAGTGTCCATCCCTGGAAAGCTGCTGGCAGTCATATAACTAAGTCTACATGTAGAACCCCCACAAAGAATCACAATCTACAATCAGATTGAATTTCAAACAAAGACAATTTTATATTTCAATGCACAAGATATTCATGAACTCCTATTTGGACCCGATTTGCCAATCTCTTTGCATTTGATAGCTGATTCTTGCAGGTCAAACAACCAAAATTTCTTATTCAAGGAGGAAGCAAGTATTTATTTAAGTAACACATAAAAGAACAAAAAATTTTAAACTGAAACCAGGTCCACAAGGAAGGGGCATGCGAACGTGATATAGATGTGCATCCAGTTGTCCAATTTGATAAGACAAAAAATGGGGATTTGGGCAAACAAATATTACAAAGCAACATGATACGTATGTTGCAGCCTTACAAGAACTCAAATATGGAAATTTAAATTCATAAAACTTTAAAATCATAAAAAGATCTACTCTATGAATTTCTATTGTTGTTTGGCATAGTATAATCAATAGTTGGACAAATGCCCGATTTGCAAATTAGCAAATATGTATCCAACATCTCATGAGTTTGGATACGAGGAGTTCTTAAAAAAAACACCTTCTGCCAGATTACCAAATGGAACAAAAGCCTGTTGGGTGGTTTCAGAATCACTCTATGAAAAAGCATCTTATCCTACATCATGAATCTTACACGAGTATCTGTAACCTGCATACAAATACTAATACTCAGCAAGCAAATTACAAATAAAATTATTGCATGTCTTTGATCTCTTAAACCTAATATATCACCGAGGGGTCTCTTATAATCTGTTGATGGTTGCTAGTACACAGAATCACAAAGTATTACTTTTATGAAGAAAAGAAGGGAACTTACGGAGCATCACCCTTTGGAAATGCAATAACCAAATACAAAAATCGTTTGAATGAAACAGATGGATGAAAATTTTATTGCCTTGTACATGTCCTCAAAAGCTTACAACCTGAACCATACACCGAATTGAACAATTCGGATATAGAATAACAAACTCAAACCTACTATCGAAGGGTCAGGTTTGGATAACAACTAGATCAACCAAAAATCAACCTACTTCAAATTCAACACAAACTTCCTGAATTGTCATTGTATTCATAGCATTGGCAGCCTCTGAGAAATGAAATTTAATGTTATTAACCATTAATACCTTAGCCATAGGATACTTCTAAATGAACCTGAATTCAACCAACCTAATTTGAACCCCGCCACAACTTAGTATGAGTTTCCATCCTATTCATAGCATTGGCAACCTCTAAGAAGTGAAAAAGTTGATCGGGCTATTCATGATACTTAATGAGTTCAAAAAACTAGCTTACATGCAAAGCTCTAATCAAGAGAGGCCTCTCCTTCAATATATCCTTGAAAAGTCTCTTAGCCTTGTCCAGCTTTCCCATCAACTCATAGCACAGACCCTGCAACAGCCTCCATTCCACGTCATCCGGCTCCAACTCGATCAGCCGCTCCACGAGTCTCACCGCCTCCTCTCTCTTCCCCTTCTTCAACTTACCATACAAAACCACCTTCAGCGCTTCCACGTCCTTTGGGTTCTTCTGCAACACCCTGGCGTACATCTCTACCTCATCCTCTCCCGACGCATCGATCTTCTCCTCCAACGGCGCCGAAAAATTGCTCCTTTGGGCACCATCCAGCGCCAAAGCAGACCGCGTACCCAGTCTCCCGAAGAAGACAAGCGAGCCGATAAGCAAGACGGCGGCTCCGCCGGCGATCCTTCTCAAGAAGTTCGCATTTTGACGGCTGAGTGGGGGGATTTGGGGTGTCCGGGAGCACGAAATCTTGGGGAGATATGGGACGAGCCGATCTGAGGCTAGGGTTTTGGTGGAGAGAGGGAAGGGCTGAAGGAGGCGAGGAGGAGCTAAGGTGGAGGTTAGGGTTCTTGTCGAGTCGATCCGAAGTCCTAAATTGGAGGGTCTTTGGTGGAATTGAGGGGCGGAGAGTATGGCGGAATGGAAGCTCGCCATGGAAGAGTTCCTGCTCAAAAACCGCGGCTTAAACCCTCTTTGGCATCCGGCGAGAACGAAAAGCGCCCGTCCACAATATCGTGATTATTATATTGTGAACCATAATAATTTTTATTTTTATTTTTACTTCTCCTATCTACCAAGCCCTTTTATATCGTGATTAAGGTTGCCTAAATTTTCCATTATTATATTATATAATTATGTTTTAAAATATTTTTAATTAAACATATGGTTTCACCAATCGAAGTTTGAGGAAATCTATGACCGATCCGAGTTTGATACCGTGTATATGAAAATTTGTACACTAAATTTTAAATTGAGAGACCGATATAATTATTATCTTAAATTCGAGTCCGCACATCATGTAAAGAAAATTGATCGAATAATTCAAAACATATTGAATCTGACAATTCCAAACATTTTAGAGAGTGATTGCTTAATCAAATCGATACCACAACCACATGGTATTAAGCCTTAAAACTCCAATTCAGTTAAGACAATAACTTTCAGTTAAAGTTAGGAAGAAATTTTTCTCATATTGCTCATTAGCGGACAGGCATCAGTTTGCCAAAAGAAAGAAAACATTAGGTTTCAGTCAGAAGAGACGTTTAGCATCCAAAATCAATGGCAAGTAGAGAGTCAGACCATATAGGTAATGTGTATTCCCACAAAGGTTATGAATGCTCTTGAATCAAATAAACCAACCAATAGGACAAAAAGATGCATCATTTATGACTTATTATGTTAGAACTGACTAAGAGGTCTGTAAAAACCATCTAGAATTTGATCAGATAACAACACAACCATACTCAAGGGTAAAATAAGAAGCATAACTGAGGCAAGCACAAGAGTAAAGCATTCGAGCTAAATAGACCAAGTGTGAGGAGCCCTAATCAACCCAGACACCAAAATATTGTGTTCGATAAGACAGCCATCTAAACCAATCTTCCTGAAAATCTTCAGATGAATTTCAACATAGAGCAGACCTTTTGATTGATACTCCATTCTTGATAAAACTTCCAACTGCAACTGGTCCATACAGTGAGTTATTAAGCCTACACCGAAGCTCATGCCACATGCAGTTAGCGATGACGAAATGCTTCAAAGAAATGTTTATAAAATTTGCTAATTGAATGAAATTACCAGTAAGGAAATACATTTTAACACAAAATTGTACTAGCGTTGAAGAAAAGACAATTTTTCCAGATATATCTCTGCAATCTTTAAATTTTCAGCTGTGCTGGTATTAGCATAAAAGTTAGGGATGTGGTCAAGCTGCTTTATTTGTTGTACATTTCAGGCTTGAGCACACCAACATAAGGCAAGTTCCTGTAAAGCTCATCATAATCCATGCCATAACCCACAACAAAGCTATCTGGGCACTGCAACAAGGAAATTGAAAAGTAATGTCACAGTTCGTGTGATGACATCATGAATGCTTCCAAAGAAGCTTGAATCTTTGAAGTGATACAATTTGCAGGAAGCAATTATCTAACGAAATAGCACTAAACTATATGCATGTTAGTAGCATCAAAGTTCAACGAAAGACAGCACTTATAAAAAAAAATATAGTGCTAAAAGATGAATCATGATAACAAACTCAATAGCCATCTGATCATTACAAAGTAAACTAGTAAATGCTAATGCTGTGACATGACTGCATGATCACATGTTACCTATATACATAGACAGAAGTCGTCGTACAACAAAAATATTTATGAACAAAATTTTATTACTGATATTATATAAAGCAAGCCACTCACCTCAAACCCCCTATAGAATTTTCCCCCTCCAACAAGCTCGAAATGAACTTTCCTTCTTGCAGGTTTATCAAGAAAAGTACAAACCGACACAGAGATAGCACCTTTGGTTCTCAAATGTGGAATGAGACAGGAAACAGTATTTCCTGTGTCTACAATATCCTCAACCTACAAAATATTACATCTGATAAGGAAACCACCAAAGAACATGCAAGGTTTTTCCTGATAAAAAAAAAACAAAAAGAACATTTTAAGAGTACAACCACATAATTTTGGAAAGAAACTCTACTGGAACATTTTAGGAACAAAAACATTCAATACCTCTCATGGCTAAGTATATGGATGAGCAGACCACCTAATATTTCTTATATGAGATGTAGGATAGCTCAGTAAGAAAAGAGCTCATTAAGTAGACAGGGAACAAGATAAGCTAACAAACTCGCAGCAGTATGCGCTACATGCCAAGTATAACACCTTGCGTGTTGCATTCGTGCCCATAGCAAAAAGTTGTAGAATCTGTTGTGGGTCAAATTCAAACCTAAAAAAATATTGCACTAAAAGCTGGGTTTTGTTAGGAAGAAACAAAAGCTCCTTACTGTGCAAATTAAACAAAGTGTCTAGCTTATGTCATGAGAATTTTAGAAGTCACAATGTCCTTGTCCGGGAGAAATCTCGATCCTTGATTGTTACTACGACTGCACTAGGGTACTGAAATACAAAGAAGTGAACTTTTTAAACCAATCTCATCCCAATAATGAATTCCAATATGACCTATTCTAAGGCCTCCTATTTCACAATGGAGTTTGTAAGTAACCTAGGATGAAGCGATAGTGTGCGAGAAGCCTTCACCTTTTCATTTCAACTGGGCAGTGGTGCAAACAATATTAAAATAAAGTAGCTTTGCATTTAGAACAACTCTTGAAAGGCCAACATCAGCCAAAATCTAGTCTCGAAATTGAGGAGAAGCTTCATAAATTCCTGCGAAAAACATGTTATGTATGTCAATAAGTATATTATTTTGGCTCTTGAATTTCTTTACATAAGGAAACAAAGCTCCAATAGTCCCATTTATAATAGCTTCCTCAAAACAGGATTATGTGGGTATAGCACAAGTTTTATGTCCTTGCATCACAACCTATCACATACTATTCATGAAAACCAAGTAAACATGCTCCTGCAACATAAGGCTGTATTTAAATCATAAAAAGGAAAAAAAAAAGGTCAGGCTTTAATTTAAATGTCTAATATGAGTTATATAAAGTTTCAACATGTTTCTCCAGCTTATGCCCTTTCTACCATCAACTAAATGGAAACACAGCCCAGCCGCATCTTCTGACTTCTGAGTTCAGGCTTCACTCATCGATCGGTATATCAGTATAAAAGTTTGCTCGGCCTTCGATATCACAGTATAATAAACCAAAAGGACTGAATTCGGATAGCAGTTAAATTATCTGGAAAAGGGAGCAAAGATAAAATTCAATAACCAAAGGAAGCCATTTCAACTATTCCAGTTAACGAACTAAACTCGAAAGGAATATTTGTTTGCAACCAAAACGAAGCATGAACCTTAAATGTAGCACATCTGCGTCCAGACTCAGTTCAGTGAACAAACACCCACAAAAGGACCATAAAAACAAGAATAAAATCCTCAACCATGCAACGAAATTAAGAATGAAACCGATCGGTACCAACACGACATGCTTTCCTCTAATATCGATCTTGAGGTCGCTGGAGATCTTCGGGGCGCCGTTGGACTCCGTACCCGACCCGTACGACTCCACCCGGACAAAATCGACGGCCAACGGCAGGGTGATCCGCCTGACGAGGTCCGCAAGAAAGAGGAACGCACCGGTGGCAACGCCGACGAAGACAACGGGCGGCCCCGCCGCCCCGATGAGGTCGCCGGAGATCTCGGCGGCTAGCTCGGCGACGCGGCCCGCGATCTCCTGCTCCGTCCAAAGGATGCGCTCGATGTCGAACTCCGAACCCATCGGAGGCCGCAAGACTTCTAGGGTTAATCCTCGAGCTCGAATCCACAAACCCCTAACGCCGAACGAGACGTCGCAGGAGTATTTATGCGTGTCACGGTCATATGTGCATTTATATAGGGGGATTTAATGGGAAATTAAACTTAGTTACTTTTGATCATATAATATATTTAAAAAAATCCTTAATGTTGATAATTAATTATCATAAAATAGAATATACGATATTAATGATTCTATAAAAGTTTAAATTAGTTTAATAGAATTTGATTGGACTAAAAAAAGCTACATTTTATTACAGTATCGATTCAAAAAATCTTAATTTTAATAATTAATTATCATAAAATGTTATTTAAAAAGAACAAAAAACACTGATTATCTTACAATCATATCCTAATTATCTCAGGAAATTTTGGATTGATTTAATATAAATTATCAATTTACACTCATAATTGAACTAAGTTATATTTGATAAAAAAATTCTTTAAAAATCTCTCATTTTAATAATAAATTATCATAAAATATAAAAAAAAATAGAAAAAAAATATTATGTCAATGAACCATGTCCTAATATATTTATTAAATTTTAGGTTAATTTAGTGAAAGTTAACTAAATCACACTCAAAATTGAACTAAGTTATACTTCTATTAGTTCAGAAAACTTTAAATTTTAATAATTAATTATTATATATCTTTAAAAAGTAAATAAAATTGATACTAATCAACTTAAAATCAAAACTAAATCCAACTATACTCAATCATATAGTATAAACAAAAAACTCTAAATTTTATAAAATCTTTTAAAATAAAAAATAGTGTTAATCGTATTAGCATCAATGTTAGATAGTTTTGTCAAAGTTTTAATTTATTTGGTTGAAGTTGATCTAGTAACACTCGTAATTAAACTAGGTTATATTCGATCATAATTAAATTTCATAAAATCCTCCAAAAATATAAAACATAGTATTAATCATGTTAGCAAAATGACTAGATAGTTTTGTGAAAGTTTAATTTAATTTAGTCGAAGTTGATCAATTATACTTGAAATTAAACTAAATTATGGTTGATCATAAAATCTATCTAAAAGATCGAAGCTACATCAAAGAATCAAAATATATATATATTCTATTAAAGGCTAAGAAAGGTTTACAAAGTTCTACTTTCGAAGTTACTCGGAGAGACATCAAGAAGATAAATATTTGTTCGAAAAATTGACTCGTACGTAATTATGATTTAAGGGAAGACATTAGCACCAAGGACGAAACATCATTGAATCAAGCTAGAGTTGCACTTCTGGACTCCCATTAAAAACCAGCACAAACTAATCCAAATCAATATAAATTAACTTATTTTTCATCAAATTTTATTCCAAAATTTCAGACAAGAATATATAATGATTTATTGTGCTTAAAATCCATGAAATATGGCATTAGTTGCAAAAAAAAAAAAAATCAAATCAAATTTAGCACAATTTGAACTTTTATCATGTTGAAATTTGTGAAAAAAATCATATCGAGCTTCAAAAAATCACAAAACTATCAAATTTAGCAGATTTTTTTTGTTATTTTGATAAATTAGTTAAAAATGTTTCATTATTTGATGTGTCACTATAATGATAGTGGGTCTAATTAACATCAAACATTTATTGGACATATTATTATTATTTAATCTTTTTTACTATTATTTATCTTGGACCGATGTAAGTGTTGGATTGGATTAAATCAGTTGATTGAATGAGCTCGAAAAAGAAAGAAAATGAACGGAGTAAAATAATAATAAAATGATTTGATGACATTTTTGTTATATTGAAAAGTACATGTAAATAACCAAAATCGGTGATTCTCAATGGAAAAACAATTGTACAAGCCAAGAACTTTGTAGGCAATTTGCTCATAGATTTTTATATAGGCACATATATTTCTCTCACCTATTTTGGATCCATTGTATGTGTCACTAAATTAGCATCTATCTAATAAATGTCACTCAATCATTATTAATGTAAATATTTATGTCATGCTACGAATCTACAGAGGAACTGATGGGCATTGTTTGTGTGTGTATATATATATATATATATGAAGTGGGACGCACCACATCGAAATGGGGAACCCCCTGGAATCGTGTCTCCAGTCGTTCGCAAAGTGGTGTTACGGAAATTACGGTCAAAATAAATCCCCAATCTCCAAGCTATAAATTCTTCGCTCCTGATGCGCGATAGCTATTCGCCCGTTCTCCTCTCTTACCTTCCCTCTTCGCCCTTTTACGGGTAATCGAAAGGATTCTTCCTTTGTTGCCTTCTTGCTGAAATCGAGGGCGAAGAGGGGTTCGATTCGGCGGCAGGGCGACGCTGAATTAGCTACTGTTCGTGCGCCTGCGTCCCTGGTAGAATCTACCGTCGCGGCTGGGTTACAGGTAGAGCAAACATTTCTGATTCGTGTATTATGTTGATTTCCTGATCGTTTCGCTTGGTACTGCCCCCTTTACCCGCGCGATTTGGTGGTGAGATTGATATTGTGCGGAGCACATTAGTTCGTGTCTTTTGTTGGTGGAAAACCCTAGTTAGGCCATGTTTTTTTGGCTATTATGTAGGAAGATGATTCGGGATACTTGTATATGGATAAGTTTTGGCTGATCTTATGGCCGAGTTGCTCTGTTAATTTTCGGATCTTGTATATGTTCTTTGATTTATGTCGATGCATTAACTGCAAAGAGGGCTTTTGTGCCAATCGTGATTGTTTGTTCGGAGGGCACCGATTGACATCTTTTGTTGTGGAAATCTCTGGTTAGGCTGTTCCTTTTTTGCTATTATTGCGGGAAATTTTTTATGATTCCCGAAACTGGTAACTGGGTAGGCGTTGGATGATCTTATGGCCGTTAGAATATTCTTACTTTTTGGATATTGCATGTGCTATTTAATTTAGGTTGATGTATTAACCACAAAGAGGGCCGTCGTGCTGATTGTGATTGTGTGTTGGGGTTTCATAAAGATATTACGAAAAACTGAATTGAATCAAATCAATTCCTACCATTGTGGTTTTTTTTATATGAAATAAGATGCAGTTCTCATTCCAAGTTGTCACAAAAACAAATTTGTGTATCCGTAGCTTACCTGAATTTTGTTTGTCAGTAACAAGAACCATGATATCTTTCAAAACCTTTTTCTTGAGATGGGGCACCATGCCCCCCAATATGATCAAATGATCATTCTAGATTATGAGTGGGTTACAAGACATCTTGAGTCTATATCAGATCTGCAGCCATTACAGGGGTTGTCTACCATATCAATGAGGAAAAGTGCAGCTTGCGTGAGATAAATGATTGCTCTCCATACTTCCAGTTAGGGGAGAGAGTTGCTCTACCATCCAAAATAAGAATGGTGACCTTTTGTTTCTAAAAGACGTGGATCGAAGAGAGAGAGTTATGTGAACTTCGTGTTTCTTATACTAACTTTGTGTGGAGCATGACAATATCTTTTATCTAGGCAACAAGGATGTCCACTCCGGCAAGGAAGAGGCTGATGAGGGACTTTAAGCGTCTGCAGCAGGACCCTCCTGCAGGTATCAGTGGTGCTCCCCATGACAACAACATCATGCTTTGGAATGCTGTAATATTTGGGTATGTTTGGAGAATCTTTTGTCATGGTTTCTTGGTTAACGTTATGGGTGATTTTACTGATACCTTTTTGTTTTGAACTGCAGCCCAGATGACACACCTTGGGACGGAGGTAGGTATAATGCCACAGTATTTGCTTAAAGAGTTGGAACATCACACTGAGTTTCTATTGTTCTAGAAAATGTCACTTGTTCCTGATCACATCTTTTCTATCAGTCTTTAAGTTTGATGCCTAGCTGATACATTTTGTTGCATATCATGGGATAGATAAAATTGTTATCAATATATTTATTGTTCATTTATGTTCAGAAGTCTTCAAGCATGTTTAATTGTATCCATGCTGATTCTATACTATAACACAATAGGAAAACCAATAGATAACCCTTGTAGATAAAAGTTATAAAGGTGTCCTTTGAGATGAAACCATTCCAGTAATTTGAGTTAAGCATGTGTGATAATATCTACTAAATTGAGTAAGTTCAGTAATGAAATTGTTCCATTTTCCTGGGATGCTCATTTTCAGCTTGTATAATGGATTCTGGTCTTTATTATTCCTATAGTATGTAATTATGTATGCATATATAATAGGCCTATGGAGATTGTATTGTGAAATCCAAACCATATCTTGGGATTGGCCTTGATGCCTAGGCTATGGTTCTTAACTGAAATTGAAGGGACATTGTCTGAAATCTTGGTGACTACAATGCATCTAGATATCTGGGCATTTAGACTGATCTAGATGAAGAAATAGCCAAAATATGATTTTTTTTATATTTAATTCTGGAATTCTATGCAACATTTATTCATATTCTTCTGATATTCCAAATAACTAAATCTACTATCGGGGTGATATCCTTTTATTCCAAGATAAGGTGTTACAGAATCTGTTGTAGCTCAATTTTCATCAGCCCTTCCATCATGGACAATCACTACAATCTTATCTTCTTTTACAGAAGAAATTTGAATATTAATTAAGAAATCAGTGGAACTCGGAAGGCGTACGACATCCTCATAGATGACTCAAATTTTATATAATCTAAATTGAACTATATTTTCACGTTGACATTTGATTGTTTCTACTTTAATAATCAGCTTGATGTATGAGTTTCAGGAGGGGTTTAGATCCTCCATTGGTCAAGTCGTACTTATGTGCTAATCTATGTTGGCATATCCTGCTTCAACTCATATTATTTTCTTTATTTGGTGGCTTTATACCATATACCTGCTTCCATAAATTCATCAGTGATCAATAACTTGATATTGTTTCTGTATTGTCTGATCTTGAAATATTTGATCTAACCAGGGACGTTTAAGCTGACACTTCAATTTACAGAGGACTATCCAAATAAGCCACCAACTGTACGCTTTGTTTCTCGAATGTTTCATCCTAATAGTAAGTGGAATTGCTGATTCTGTTTTCATTTTCCAGGAACGTCTAGATGCATGCTTCTATTTTGGTCTTATGGCGGAATAAGCTGAATGCCAAGACAAAATGCACCATGATATTATCACTAGATACAGGAGTTAGTTATAGGAGTGGTTAACCTTCTGCTGCCTCGCTTATTAAATGATGGGATCTATTGTTGAACTCCAAGACAGATGTTATTGCTCTCAAAAATGTGTTGAACATTTTGTATTTATATTGTATGCTGCTCTAGATCCATGATATGATAAAGTTTTGCACAAGTTATCAGTTAATGCAACCCTCCTTTTTCCAGTCTTGAGATTGACTGTAAGACTAGTTCATCAATAAATACACATGAACAAATTATTCCGTGATTATGGGATTAAACTAGATATGTGGAGTATAGAACCCTTGCAAGAAAAGGATTTGAATTGGTGGTTCTGATGGTTAGGAGGAGATCTAATTTAGTTTGTTTATAATAGACTATGTAAGAGTGTGAAAAATGTATGGAAATTGATAACATTGGATATAAGCTTTGGTATACATGGAAATAAAGCGTAGGAAGAGATTGTCATTGCTGTAGGAGATTTTATGAAGTATATTGCTAAGCTAAAAAGAGTTGGTTATAAAATTTATTATTTAAGTTTGTCTCAGTAGCAGAGTTATAGAATGCTCTAAGTGCTTGTGCCCAACAAATAGTATGATTTGATCAAAACAGTTCTGTTGAAAAATTTAGATGCAAATGCTATTATATAAAGAATACTGGTAAGTGAAATATATATTCGTAGAGGGTGTATGAGTGGTAGCATAAGGAAATAATGTGAAGAATTTAAAGTGCACAGTCTAGGCTTAAAGAGAAAAGAACAAAGTGGAATCATAATTTGGAGTAGTCGCTAGTGTAAGGATGGCAAGATGTGTGTCTAGATGATTCTTATACGATATGGTTGTACTAAGGATCAAACCGTAATCTATTATCTTTTTACATTGATAATGGATGAATCTAGCGGACATATGTAGGATAAACTTCCATGGTATATGTTGTTATGATACTATTTTGATTGATGAACCATCAGATGGGATTAATTCTAAATTTGAGTTATGGAGATACTTGTTAGAAACTAAGGGTTTTGGACTAACGTGGACTGATCATGTGAAATACAATTTTATCAATGCTAAGAGAAAACTTAAGATATGTTGGACAAGTTCTTGTGGATAAAAGACAGTATATCTTGTATCTATTCAACAGAAATGAGTGATCAATGAAAATATTGTTTATGGAGTAAAAATGAGATTGTTAAATGTAGACAGGGCAGGTAAGAGTTTTATGTGATTGTTGTGTGCCCTTCATATTAAAAGAAAATTTTGAGACAAGGCCAACCATGCTTAACCATATAAAAAGCCAAGATAGTTGAGAGGAGGATGTTGAGGTGGATATGCAGGGTTATCAGACAAATAGAATAGATAATATTTTAATTTTTAAGAATTAGTATACCCTGATAGAGGGTTAAATATGGGAAAATGTTTTACGATCATATAAACACATAAACAGAAGACTTGTTGATGTCTTGTTTAGATGGACTAAGTTGATTATGATTAATGGTGTGAGTAATTAAAAAAAGATTTGATTACTCTTAGTCTGACTATAGATTTTAATGGTGCAAAAAGATTCATGTAGTTGAATTCCAGTAGTTTGGACATTATGACATGTTGTTATAGTTGTAGCTGAACAAATTCTTGAAGAAATGGATGCATGTTTGAACAAAGGGGAAGTTCATCCAAATTTAATTTTATATGCCTTCTTGATTGGTACTTTATTAGGATCTTAATAAGAGATGCCTATTTTTCTTGGTCTCAATGTTTCAATTCTTATCAAGTCAGCTATTGAACCAGTAAGACAACCTAGTGCATGAGGCTCTTGCCATTGCAGGATCTAGGGAGATTCAATATATGCAGTGGTTGAACTGAATAAAGTGATAAGTTTTCATGGTAACCTATATCCTCTAGAGTAGCAATGTTATGTCAGTGCCTCTTTGTCATCCCTTCTGTATGCATGAGAGTTGCTTTAATTTGATGTTATCATCGTGTCACTGAAGTTGTCCTTTCTTATGTCATCTTATGCCACAAAAGTTTACTGGTCATGATTGTTAGAATCATTGCTTAATATTGGTGTTTCTCATTCTTTGGGTCCGTTGTAATGCTTTTTGAACAAAATGTTCAGTTTATGCGGATGGAAGCATATGCTTGGATATTTTGCAGAACCAATGGAGCCCAATATATGATGTAGCTGCTGTTCTTACTTCCATCCAGGTAGTAGATCTTCCACTTTTTAATTGATGCTAAAATTTCTCCTTTGTTCTCCTTCGAGTTTTATTTAAAGTTTTTTACTTTGGTTTACATTCATCTTCTTTTTTTGTTTTTGCTCCTTGAAGTGCAATATATATTAGTGTTTAATGGCTTGATGGGAGGAGTGATGGTGATGGGCTAAGATTAGTCATGTATGGGAAAGGTCGTTAGGTGGTGGTTTCAGGCATAGAGTATGAAAATATCAGAGGTGATGAGAAAGTGAAAACAGAATTAGAGAAGAAAAAAGAGAAAAAGCAAGAAAAAGAGATGTGTTTCATGGTTTAGGCCTTGTGGTTTATATTACTCCTTTGTTGAACCTTATTTACAAAATATAAAGAGGTGCTGTTGGTACCTATCTTAGGCACGAGCATGATAGTGACCTTTGGTCTACTTATTGAACAGAAGAAGTCAGGTTGAGCTGGTTTTTGGTGCTTCCTTATGTGGAATGATAAAAACAAGCTGATGTTTTCAAATCTTATCTGTATTGCTGTTTTTATTTCATAATTATGTGCTCATGTGTTTTAAATCCTATCTTCTAAATGTTGTCATCGGATGCCGTCTAGGCCAACGGGATAGTCTGTTTAGGCACCTAACGTTTCAAGCGTCAGGTTAAACAACATAATGCATAGATATGGCATACGTAGCTACTTAAGCACCTACAGCTTGCCTTTTCTCTTAAATGGTTCTTTCTTGCAGATAATTGTTGTTAGAGTAATATGATGGAGTTGGAAAAAACAAAATCCAAGTAAATTTATCATTTTCAAGTAATGCAACAAGAGCAAGTAGTTTCTTTAACAAGTTACTGATCTTTTCCTTATGTATTATTTGCAGCAAATGATAGCAACATGAATCCATTAGTTTGTTAAATCCTTTTTGTTATATTTATTTTTTCGGGCATGATGCATGCCATTGTATCTTCAACTTTTTTTTATGTATTTTGATATTTTAATTTTATTTATATTTGTAATCTGAGTAGTGTCTTCCATCAAATTCATATATAGGGCACATTTGAAAATTGAAGTTAGAGTCTTATAATTAGAGGTCTTACATAAAACAGTGAATATAGGAATTTATCTGTCTATGATTACCGAAGTGCTTGATAACTTTGATCTCTAATGCTGCAACGGTGCTTTTTCTCCAACACAAGTTGAATTATTTAAGCTAATAAACTTTCGTTATCCAAAGGCCACCAAAATCTAAGGAAATGAATTCTTGTTGAGTCATTAGTTAGCATTTTTCATGAGGATTCTGAGCATTGAAGTTCATGAATACTCAATTTCGACTGGGATTAATTATTTGGAAGTTTTTACCAATATATGATTAGCTACCATATGAATATCAGTGCATAGTTTTGTTTTACATCCTTGCTTTTCTATTTCCTTACTAGAACAACCTTGAGTTTATTTGCAATGCACAATGATCTTTTTCCCTATGTTATGGGCACGGTGGTAGCATTCGTTGTACTTGTAGATTTCTCTAGAAAGCTAATGTTTACATTAAATTGTCTAGCTTTGTGGACAACAATAACAATTTTTATTATTTTGAGATACATATGGGGAGAGGCAGTAAACTTTGTAGGTCTTCACATTTATGTTGGTGGTTACTTAAGGACAAACATTGTACTTAGGTATATATGGGTCAACACTCTATGAGTCGAATCTTCATCACTCAGTATTGTCCGAGGCATACATCAGGATTATCATCTTTTGGTGGTGTAACCAATTTTCGGTCTTTTGTTGCAGTCTTTGCTCTGTGATCCAAATCCCAACTCGCCTGCAAACTCGGAGGCTGCACGCATGTTCAGTGAGAACAAGCGTGAATACAACAGAAAAGTGCGTGAGATTGTCGAACAAAGCTGGACTGCGGATTGATGACCAGATGGAACATCGCGCTCGCTTTATCCTGAAGCTGTTTGTTACTGTTGCTAGTGAAATGATTGCCTATTTGCTGTAAAAACTGCAATCCAACATAAGCTCTGTAATCCAATTTCCTTGCTTGCTGTCGTGAACTACGCCTATCTAGCTTGCTTGTTTGCTATAATAGACATATCGTCTTTGTTAGTTTGTTTGTTCTTTTTTCTCTATTTGAACAGAGCAAAGTTATTGTCCGGTATTAAGTGTTTGCTACTACCTGGTATCGAATCGTATCAGTTACCGTCTGCAAAGTCTAAAACAATTAGCCGATCCTGGATCCAATCCAAACCGAGGAAATAATCCTTGCTTACATCATGGTTGGTTATCGGGTACAGTTTGAATGATATCTCAAACCATGCTAATTCTACTGGCTGATGCACGTATTCTAATTTACCTCTACGAATAATGAAACCTTGGTGTCAGTTGATGATTGGATTGGCAGACTACTATTCAGTGGGTGATGATCGTAGATGTTTCTCTTCTTTCATTATCTGTTCTATTTCGGTCATTACGTGAGCAGATGCCTATTGTGTGCATGTATATAAATGCCTCATTAGGCTAGGTTTGATGTTATGATCAATCAGCAGATAAAAGTATTTATCGATTTTCTGGTGTCCAGCTTTTGAATCCGACTAACTGTTTCTGGTGTGGGAGGCTTCGGTACCCAAAAAAAGCCAATCCACTGTCGTCCCTATTGGTTGCCCTTGCACCATCGTTTCGACTTATATCTTGTAAAGGTAGATCTGGAGTCGATATTTTTTCCACCAAGGCACGATGGCAGTTTGCTCGTGCGTTTACTTGTTCAGTAACTTGTCAATACACGAGATTTTGAGGTGGCTAGCCTTTTATGAACGAGATTAATCTTTTATCCACCAATATTATTAACAAGACCTTGTTATATCATAATGTATCAGTCAATTCTTCACCCAAGAACTACACGAGTGGCGGCATATGGATGGATGAACCTTTCAGGTAGTGTCTAGTGCTGGTTTGTTGTATTAAAACTTTTGATCGTGATAAATCACCTTAAACCCTTTCTTTCACGATCATTCAAAGTTTATGAGATATATATTTATAATTTACATTACCTATAAGCACTTACTTAAATGACTCGTTTTCTTTTTATAGGGTTGTTGTTGAGGAACGGTACAAAATTTTGAGGAGACTAACCAATTTAACAAAAGTATTATACAATTTAACAAAACATATTAAATCCGTGACAATATGATATGGTGAGGAAATCACAAAATGTTGACTGTTACATGGTCATCCAAGCAAAAACAGCAACCACCATTCGCCTAACACATGGTTCTTCAATACTAGTCAAAAAAGGATATATTTATTATTTTCTTATGAAGAAACAAATGATTCATATCCTCTACAAGAATGATGGACTATACCGTCATGATAAGTAATGCAACACTTGCTAGTAGGACCAAATGGGCAGGCACCAAAGAGACAACTTTACAAGCAGAACTAATCTCACATACAATTACAATCTCAGAAGCAATTTTTTGTTTTTATTCCTTGTAGAGGATTATTGTCAATCCAAGTAGAAATCAAATGTTGGTATCAGCTTTGTTCAATTTTGTGCTACTAATTCTGGGTAACCCAGTGGCTGAGAGTCTGTGGAAACTGTAGTTCTCCGGCATCGACATAGGCTGCTGAGGATAGAGTGTAGGAGCTGGTGCAAGGCTTCGGTGAGCAGGCAGCAGCGGAAGCACATCGTACTTGTAACCTTCACTACTTGAACTGCTAGAAAGAGTTTACATTAGTACAATAATAAAAGAAATTAAATGCCAAAGCAAAAAAAAACAGCTATGAATATTTTAAGTAATCCAGGTGTCAGCTGGCCCCTCAAGAGATCAAGCTGTCTCAGAAGCAGGAAGTGTGTCACATACCATAACATAATAGTCACAGTAAAACATTTTAGAGTACCAGCTAACAAGTCATTGATCAACTAGATCATGTAATTGTATGAGTTCTTCAGAATGACCAAGATATAGATTGTACCATGAAGAGAAAGTAGATCTCTTAAAATTCTATAAAGAAGCACTTGGCTGTTCTATCAGGAACAACTTGGTAAAGACCAAACTAGTTTTTTCCCTGATGGGAACTAGGCTGCATGGCTTTGTAGAACATTAGCCATCCTCAGAATGTTGAATGTGCATGTTCAGAAATATTCATTTCATATGACGGCACTTCAACACTTGCAGTTGTACTTAGAACATAAATAGATTTATTCTTTAGTTTCTTCTCATGCCCAGATTCAGGAAATCGACAAGCTCAGACTTATAGGAAGTTTCAGCATGAATTTCAGATAGAACAACTGCAATTCCTCTAAAAATAGAAACAAAATTCTCATTGATAAATACACAAGTCAGCTAAGTCAGTTTTAACTAATGCTTTTGCAGCATGATATTCCAAATTTCATTGCATCATTAGAAAAAGGAACATATTTACTGCTGTTCCACAGGCTGACAAAGCAAGAGTTGGTGACTACTTACAGATCTGATCTGACAACACAAATTCATAGTGATAAAAAGGACAATTCAAATGAGTTGAATGAGGTTTAATGTGTTCAATAGATATGAATAAACAGAGCTGCATCTGGTAAAGCAAATCTAGATCAAACAATCATGATACATACAATTGTAATTAATTATGTAACTAAATCCACTGAATAAAAAAAAAATCAAATGTTTGAGATGGATCCAGAATCTGCTAAGGCCATGATAATTGGAGAACATAAATGATAACCGTAGACATAGTCAATAGATGTCTGCTATTACAGCATAATGGGGGAGATCCAATCATCTATCTGCATATATTAGACAAGTGGAAAATGAAAGTTAAGTTCCAGTACTTGTGGATTTATGATGTGACAATGTATAGATCTAGTTTGACTTTATTGCCATGTGGTTTGCTTTGCCATTTTGGTTTTCTCTTTAGATATTAGCGAGCAGTTCTTGCAAATTCAATCAGCTTCCAATGGTCCAATCATGAGTGACTAAGAGGATAAGGTCATAAAAATGGACAGTTGTTTGGTTTTTTTTCCCGTTTGAGGCTAGAATATTTAACATGGACAAAGGCAACTAAAAATCTCACAAATGAGAATCAAATGGTGTCTGATTGAGGACACCATGTCAAGAATCTATATCATGAAGTACTTGATGGGCAAGAATCTTTCAATATGATTCACATTATGATGGAGAAATGCTAAGTAATTAGTATGATTCAGATTATGATTGAGAATTACCAAGTAATTTTTCATATGCAGCCTCGTAGATAACAAGTTCTTCGGGATCTGATGCATCATTTTTTATTTTAAATTGTGTTTCTTGACATTGACTTATGATTTAAATGTGAGTTCTCAGAAATTTGCAGATGCTAATATTTCATATAAGAGGCTGTTGGCACACCTATAATCAGGATTCTTAAAATTCAGACCTGCCTCCGTCAGCTTTAAATTGTGTTTCTTGAAATTGACATGATTTAATTGTGAGTTCTCAGAAATTTGCAGATGCTAATATTCAGATAAGAGGCTGTTGGCACACCTATAATCAGGATTCTTCAAATTCAGACCAGCCTCCATCAGCTTTTTCCATCCATCCTCTCTAATCTGGAAATACAGTAGTACCACCCATACTTTCCACTTCCATTAATCAAAGATCTAATACTTCCTAACCAGCAAGCACATAATTTATTGATCTTATTGTTCATTGTTGTAAAATGTAGGAATAGGGCTTTTGGCAGTCCCTCGCTTACAATGCATTCCTGCATCAGGACCTGATCCTTCTTCCAGTGAGCAGCCTTCATGTCCATAAGAATTTAATTAATGTACAGCCAACATACAAGTTGCAGAAGTGAAGAAATCAGACCACATAATTAGTTTTACAGAAAAAGAACAGGTAATTATATCTCAAAGCATATTGCAGTAGCTAATACCATTATTTTAACATTTAAGGAGTAGTACAGAACAGAATTTAAAGGCCTTGAGGCTAAAACATAGGGAGATGCAGAAAGATAAAATTTCCAAATTAACCGAGAGACAGTTGAAACAAAGGCATGGACACAAAGACTTTTGCTTTTGCATACAAAAGATGCAATAGAGATGAGGAATGTGGATGGTCTTACAACAATTTAATATTCAGGGAGAATATACCTCAATCTTCTGTGATAATGATCATCATCACTTAAATTTTCTCCTGTATAATAAATGGGGTTTTGCAATGGGCTTATGGACCATGGACTAGGATCTGGTAGTTCATCAGAAATATATATTCTCCTGATCAACTAAAAAGACAAATAATGACACTTTATCAATAAAAGTATCACAGTATAATATAAAGAACAAAATTAATAGAGTGATACAGATTACAGACCAAACGAAAAAACTTTATCACAGCTTCCTTATCATATCTGGCTTCTTTGGCAGCCTGGAGATGATTAGTCAAGTTAGAAGCATACATCAAAATGCTGAAAAATTTCAACCAGATGCTTAATGTGCTAATCCAGTGTTGAAAAACAATAAGAAAAACTAAGCAATAAAAGACAGCAGTTAGTGACAAATTCCACAATGAATTTGAAAATGGATAATAACAGCAAAATGAACTTTGTTTTGCTTGAAGGTCCTTAATCATATCATTCACTTTCATTTTCATTGACATAAACCACAAAAAGAATGGCTTTGATTTGGATTTCCATGTGCATAAGCAACTTGTATTGCCAATGATAATCTCATGTCTTTCTTGTATATGTATCTCGTATGATCGTTTTTGTTTCACAATGATTGTGATTGACATGGTTTTACAATTACTGTCATGGCTTAGATAGCATACCAAGTATGTTGTGCTTAGATGTAGAAATTTGACATACCTAAAGCTTTCATATGGTGACTCAGAGTTCATGTAACATGTGCTGGCTTATGATTTAATTTGATTATTCCATTAATATTTGTGGTGTTCCATAATTTATGTTCACTTTTGGTTTATTTAGTGTCTATTTAGGTCAGTTTAAAGCTGGTTGTATTATTATATGATAACAATGGAAATTGATACGGAATTCAATAATATCTATGAATAGTGGCCAGCCTCTTCTATGACCAAGTTTGAGAGATTAATTGATCTTGCAACTTCTACCTTGTGCAATTCAATGAAAACAGATATTAGTCAGTTGGACTCTTATCTCAGCTCACTCTTTCTCTCTCTTTCAGTCCTCTAAGCTAGTAAAAATCTTGCCTTTACGACAATCAATTCTCATAATAACTTGCTGGTTTTTGAAACTATACTGAAAGCCACCACCTGATCGGAAATCATCACATCTAATAATCTGAATCCTCAAAACAGCATCAACACAAGGTTCCAAATTATAGTCTATGCGGCTGCATGTACAGGATTGTGATCAATATGTTTGTCAGAGGAGAGGTTTCTCTTGAAAAATTATGAAAATTCAAACAAATTTTCCAGAAGAACCTTAATTTGTTATAATAAACTAGCAAATGCGGACCACTAAGAGATTAATATATAACTAAACAGGCACAAATATCAAAAGAGAAGACTAAACAATTAAATTGCAATCTGTAAAGAGGAATCTCTTAAAATATTAGGAAAGGAATTGCTCCTCTTAGTTCCATGTCGCTTCACCATTATGCACCTGCCATACAGTCATAATCAAGGATTTGAATACTGATTTCACTTCTAATTGTCAATTACTCACTGGTCTGACCAAGGAGCAATATTGGACCTGCCAGTATCTAATTTATTATCAGTCTCTTGTGCCACAATAATAATAAATTATCCAAACTGATATAAATCAGATATGAATTAACAGCAAAAGAATTAAGTTTACCATGCCAATTAAACCCAACACCATCTCTAAATATGTGTATCATATTGTTTTATGATAATAATATTATATCCAATCTGAAATCAGATATGAATTAACAGAAATAGCCAAAAGAAATAGTGTGTTGTGCTTGTAATTTTTATTGAAGCTCTAGATGGTACCTATTATACATAGAAACACATGAAACATTTCATAAGGCTTTGAGAAATAACAATAAACTATTCTAGGTGGAATATTCCGATATAATATTCAAATTTTTCTTTGAAATCAAAAGCAAACAGTTCCATCAAAAAGTTCCATGTCTATGTCCATAGAGGAACAGTAGTTGAAACTAAGGAGAAAAATTAAATATCGATGCAGCAAAAGCCTAAATTGCTCATGAGTACTAAAGTAACTCAAAATTTGAAAATGCACTTCTTACTGCCAATAGGTCTGAATTGCCCGGAAAGCTATCTGTCAATGGAAGTTGTTCACTCGAGGGGAGGAGGCCTTGTTTCTCAACCCACTGGCGAGCAACATCGACGAGATTGCCACTGCTCATTACCCTTGTACCCACTTTGGCAACAATATCAGTTTTGTTACCAATAACTAAATAAGGAACAGGAAGGCCTCCAGGACCACCAGAACCCAGACGAGTTGAAAATGTACCATTTGCTGTGATCTCAGAAGCCCACTTGTGCAAGTTTGTTTTGGTTCTCCTCTGGGAGAGATCATGAACAAATATAACACCTATGAAGGAATTTCAAGTGAAAAAGTGACTACGATTTAATGCAGATACAGTTGTACATCAAATTAATTCAAACAATAAAAAGAAGAAGTATATTCTATGAACCAACCGGTTTCCCTTATCACTAGTGTATATTACATATGGAAGACTAATGACAAATTCTAGTTTGTAGGGTAGTAGTCTTAATTTAGTTTGTATGGTTGTGATTCACTGAAAAGCCCTTTCAACTCCAGGAAAAAAGTTCACCTGAACAAAAAAGGGTAGTCCGTATGCTAGTGATTCGTTTAAGATCCCTTTTAACTCCAGGAAATAATTTCTAAACAGAAATTTGTCATTAAAATTAAACAAGCTGCAGTAAGCCATAATTTTCAAATTTTATAGCACCAAGTAGGGTGATAGCTTTTCTGCAGGGATCTTAACAAGTTCAAGGGCCCATGAAAAAGCTGTCTTTCAGGAGATGAAACTGCCAGCTGCACAGCTTATATAGTTCAACATAATATAGACAAAAAGAAAGTTTTGACCGTCATATCCTCTATATTTACAATGAGAAAATTTGAAGAAGCTGGCTGACTAATGAAGAAACCCATCAATCAAATTAAGGTCCCAAAAATAGAATAGTATCAAGCTTGTTGACCATATATGCCTACTCGCAATTAGATTAAGTGCCTTGGTCAATGTTCCAACTCTTCAACTTATAAATTTTAACTTGTGTTAACAACAGAAGATTGTGCACTTTGGTGCCTAAAACCTGATTTAATGTCATTCAACTGATTGGTTCCTGAAAGTGACTTAATTTCATTCAACTCCTACTTAGCCTACCCCCATGGGAAACACTTCCAGCAATGTTGTTAATTAAACAAATTTTATTTAATTGAACAAATTTCTTATTCTTGAACTAACAGTTGCTGGTGCTTTCCTACTTAAATTATGCGAATAGAAACTTTGGAATTTATATATGACAATTCAACATTCAGTTATGAACTTACTAAAACAACAGCATGCAGAGTATTCCTATTCTTTTCATGCATGACTTTAGGGTCAAATATATAGGAGATACAGCAAAAAACCTCCATATATTCAAAGAAGATTGTTCCGTCACTCTAGGAACTAAATTGTGCCCAAAAACTCGAAGATGCCAAAGGGACATTTCATTATTTTATAGTCCCACTAAATTGTGGCCAAGAAACTCACACAATATAAGACAGTTTAGCAAGGCTCAACTATGTTCAATACCAATTTTAATTTGTTATTTGAACACTAGGCTTATTGTAACTAAGATAACCGTCATTCTTGTTCTTGTGTTTAAGGATAAATGAAAAACTATTCAAATTCTTAAAATATTTATATTATCACAAAGAAAGCAATTAAGGATATAATAAGCAGAATCAACTCGATAAAATTTAGACTCAAGAAAATCAGTAATAGCACCCAAAAGTAATAACTTGGTAGTACAATTTTCACCCTTGTTGCTTTTGACGATGCAAATAATGATGAGAATACGATGGTAATAATAACATACCAGAAACAATATCTAAGACAGATTTTCCTGAGCAACTAAGACGAATCCAGCACTGGGTAACTAGTTCAGATGGACAACTGTCACAATGTGAAAGAAAAGACTTACCATCAATTTGTGTATAGAAAAGAAATCGACAATCTTTATAACGTTCATGCCCTGAGACATCCCAAAGCTCGACAAAGAAGTCACTTTGTGCATCGCCCTTTATGCTATTAGAAGAGCTGCTAGCACTTCCATAAGAAATATGCTGGGTAAGATAAATTATGAGATTTGTCAGAAAATTGACACAGTAAACATACCTATGCTTGGAGAAAAAGAGAGAAATAATTTTTACCTTCACACCCACTGAACAGCCCACTGTTTGAGAAGGTCGAGCAATAGAAGTGCCTTTCAATATTAGGTGCACTAAAGATGTCTTTCCAACACCTAATACAAGATCAAATATTGAAATGGTTACACTACAACAACATTATCCACACAGAAGCACACACCACATGACTCCTGAACTATCTTCATGCGTACATAGTGCATGGATGTTCATGAATATATACACTTATCATCATTTTACTGTCGGTATGTTTGGAACTTGGAAGTACCAATCTTTATGAAAAATATGTCAAGGTCAAGGAAGGTGCACAAAATATCAATTAGAGTATTAGATAGCAGCTTGATCATTAAAAAATAAGGCATCTTGGGTTAGAAAGATAAAGCAAATAACTAGACTTAGAATATATGAACTATGAGATTTCCAAAATTCTTCGACAACAACAACAAGCCTTAAGATCTTGAATTTCTGGGGTCCACTACATGGATAATTTTCCGCAATTGAGCTATGTAGAAATAATAAATGTGTCAGTTATCTCATTAAACCGGATCAGGGCATGAGGAGTCCTTCGAATTTTAACTATCAGTTCCACAAGTAATGGATGGCTAATCAGGCGTCTGTAATCGTGCATATTTGCAGTTTCCTACACTTGTCGTTGCCAGAGTGCAATATGAAAGAACCGCAGAGTTCCACTTAATAATCATGCCGGAAAACATATACAAAAATCAACGAGGAAACTGACTAACCATCCAAAGATCAGCGCTTTTTTTACATCAATCAGATACCTGCATCGCCGACGACGAGAACACGGACCTGGCCACAAGGTGGACCGCCGTTCTGCTCCCCATCACTCGTGTCCCTCTCTCTTTCTCTCCAAAACATGACGGTTTCCCCCAAAATTCTGCGATCAGAATAAACGCCTCCTCGGCCCAAGAAACCCAGAATCGAGACCGAGCGCTCTCAGATCCGAGACGTAGCCGCCAACCAAATCGAGCATCACGCCAGTATCCACCGATAAAACTGACAGGAAACCTAAATCTCGATAGACAAACCCTCCTGATTGCGATTAAACAGAAACGGAGAGCCCCAAATGATTCGGAGCAGATTGCAACCTGAGATCCAAAAGGCGTAGGCGAGAAGTGCGTCCAAAAGCCTCAGAGAGAAGGAATTGAAAGCACTTCCACCGACAATATATATATATATATATATATATATATATATATATATATATATATTATTTATTTATATCAGTATAGATTGGGATTCACATACTCGATCAAATATCGATATTAAAATAAATAAGATTAAGATCCATTTTAGCTCCTATAATTTTGATCATTTACCTTAAGCTCTTATGGTCTATTGGTATCTAAAATAATTTTTATATTTTTTAAAAATGTAATATATAAGTTCATTCCGTGAAATATGAGTTAACAAATGTTAGAGTCTATGTTGATTCATAATAAATTATTAATACAATGACATGTATAATTTAAGGTTAATATTCATTTTAGCCTATGTGGTTTTGGTCATGGGCCTCTTAATCTCTTATAATTTACTCGTATCTAAAATAACTCATATATTTTTAAAAATATAATATATAAGTCCTCCCGTTAAGTCCGAGTTAATAAACATTACAATGTGCTTACACGATATACTGACTCACAATAAATCATTAATATAATGACATGTATAATTTAAGTTAAAAAAAAAAACTGGGACCTTCATCAATGGTAGGAGGAAGTGTTATCGTGGAAGTGACCACCAGCAGCACGTCGTACGCATGCAGTCTCTTCGACACTAATGGCGAGCTTAGGAACTTTTGATCTTACCTCAGATGTATATGCGTTGACCAATTCGAAGCTAAGCACGTAATGGTTTCTTAGTTCCTCTATTTCATCCTGGGCGTCTTCGTCCTCACCATCTCCCACTTTGCCCTCTCTTGCTCCCCCGCCCATCGTGCCTATGATACGGTAGTCTAGCTCTCCCTTGCCTCTACCTCCAACCTCTCCTACTTCTGCCTCTCTGCCTTTGTTTATCGCTACAATCTTCGTTGCTTCTTTTTCCTCGACAAGCTGGTCGAGGAGAGCGAGCGGGTGTAGGAGGCTTACATAGACCAACTCAACTGCTCATTTTTTACATACTCTTTATCTTTGTGATATCATGCTTCACAAGGGAGGTGGCTTACAAGGTACGATGATACTCGTTTGGATCAGAGCGAATGTCGTTCACAGTGGCATGTAATATCATGGTGGGCGATGTGATGGTGTGCGCTTTGAAGTTGGCAAGTGACTCACAATATTGTGACTCAGCATAGCATGTAAATAGATTCTAACGTTTGTTAATTCAGACCAAACGAGAGGGGATTATATGATATGTTTTTAAAATCATAAGGGTTATTTTAAATACAAGTAAATCATAAGAGCTTAAAAGGTCCATGAATAAAACCATAGGGGTTAAAATGAACCTTAACCAAAACAAACAATTTTGTATTAGTTTAATATAATTTAATTTGAATTTATAATTATTTTATTTATTAGTATATGTAATAATGTATTATTATGAGTTTGATATAGTTCTTTGTCATTATAAAAACACATAGAGATATTTTTATAGTCCGATATTATGACTTAATTTTATCATATATATATATATATATATATATATATATATATATATCTATGAAGTATTAATACTTTATAAATAGTAATTGTTTCAGCACTTTGCCATATATATATATATATATATATATATATATATATATACATGTATATATGGGACAAAACATCTTATGAATGACTTTAATTTAATGAAATGCCCAACTCAGCCGCGATCTTGCCATGAAGTCTTTATTAGATCACTTCGACACTGAGCTCATCACTACCATCGCCTCCTCCTCCTCCGTTGATACCATTAAAGCTTGCTCCCAGTTGATCGGTACCTGTACCTGTTAGCCCAAAACAAGAAGTGAAGGAAGTTGAAGGAGCTGAGAGCAGACATGAGCCAGTAGAACCGCTCGAGGTGGTAATGATTCAAGCTGCGTCCGGCCATCCACGCCTGGCGGTTTCCGCGGCCCGTCACGTCGTTCACGACGGCCACAAGCAGCGAGCTGAGGTAGTACCCCATGGCCAACGATGCCCAGGACAGCGACGTCGCCAGCGAACGCATCCCCGCCGGCGCCTCGCTGAAGAAGAACTCGAGGGTTCCGGCCAGCGTGAACAGGTCCGCGGAGCCCAAGAACAGGTACTGAAGCGCCAGCCAGAAGAACGAGATCGGAAGTGGTTCGGCGGAGTCGAGCAGGCTGGCGGCCCTCGCCACCCGCTTCCGCTTCGCTTCCACCGACGCCGCCACCGCCATTGCCACGATCGAGAGCGCTAGCCCGAAGCCTATTCTTTGCAGGTGACTGATGCCCGTCTCGCTCCCGGTCACCCTGCGTGCGAAGGGGACGATGGCGTGGTCGTAGAGCGGCGCGAGGAGCATGATGAAAACGACGGGGAAGACGGGGAGCGACGCCGGCGGGACGGTGAGCCCGCCGACTCGGGTGTCCATCGTTGCTGCTTGCTGGATCGAGAAGGTCGAGAGTTGGGCCAAACAGCAGCTTAGCATTACGGTAGAGAGGAAGATGGGCAGGACTTTGACGACGACCTTGACATCCTCCACCTCTTTCGCGGTGCACAGAAGCGCTCCGTGCATGGGCTTTCCTTCCACGGCTCTATTGAGGCACTTCAGCTCTGCATTTGGGCCTTCATCATCCCTCACTTCTTCCTTAGCGTCCACCTCGACAGTCTTCACAGGGCTCGGCGCCATGTCGATGACGGCATTTATCGGATTATGACGACATCTACGGTTCAAGATCGCAGCGACCAGGACCTGGTAGAACAGAGACGTGTCAGTAAAATCCCAACTCGTTGCAGCTTGTGCAAGTTTGAGTGACACCACCTTGCCTATGGTTGTGACAGGACTTCGAGTCGGTATCTTGTTTCTGTACGTGGCGGAGCCGGCGAGGAAGACGGGGACGGAGAGGAGTATGGTTAAGGTGGAGATGCCGAAGCCCCACTGCCATCCTTTGTTGTCCTCCACCCAGACGACGAGCGTCACCGCGACGAGGCCACCGCAGGAGAGGCAGAAGACGAAGTAGTTGAAGAAGGTGGAGCGGGCCTTGCGGCCGCGGGCGGTGTTCTCGTCGAACTGCTCCGCGCCATGGGCGGGAAGTGATCCCTTGACCCCGCCCACGCCCAAGGCGGTGAGATAGAGGCCGGCGAAGAGGATCGCCGCCTTGCCGCCGGAGACCTCTTGGCATGGAGCGTGGGAAGCGGCCGGGATTCTGCATGCAGGCGGCTTGAGCGTCGGAGACTTGGCTTGCACAGTGAGGATGACGAGTCCCTGTTACGTTGAAGCAAGGAACAATGGGATCAGTGGAGAACCTGAGCTTTCTTCCTTTGCCACTTGTCCTTCCTCCCCTCAAAAGCAAGATCGAGGAAGCAATTGCCATGATCGATAAAAACATCATCTCTGTGACTACGAGCTTGAATTATCGGTCACACTTGAGCAAATATTCTTGGATGCAGGATGCGTGCACTCAAAGGCTTGTGGTAGGCCAGAAACTAAGATTTACAGGGTGTCATATTCTAATTAGATAGAAGAAACCAGAGCATGGATTAGCAAAGATGGAGGAGCTGGATTTGATCTCAGATCAAATAGTTGAAGATGCATTCTGACATTATAAATATGTTCTTGAGGAAAGTTGCTGCTACAATGAACTCATGACAGTCAAAGAGGGGACTCAATCTGCTGTGCGAGAAAGGATTCAAAGGATTAAGCTGTTAAGATATTCCAATGATTCATGTCTGAACAATGTAAGACTGGTGAGAGCAAATGAAATAATGATATATGTTTCTCTGAGAGAAATATTATTCGAGGAAGATGAATGTAACATGAGCTCACCAGGAACTCCAGAAGAGCACTTAGCAGGTAGATGTGATATGTGGTGAAGACAGCATCAGATAGGAAGCCCCCCAGTAGGGCCAGGAGGAAGGCTGTCCCCATGAAGTTGGTGACAGTGGTGGCTGAGACAGATGGGGAGAGGTGCATGAACTCTGCCAAATAGGTGACCAAGTTGCTTGCATTAGCTAGAAATGCCATATTCTCCATTATCTCCACCACTGCACCAAGTTGCACCTCTCAATATCAAGCTTGTTCATGCACAAATACAAATATGCAAATGCTCATTTGTCATGTTGTGTTCCATCAAAACAGGAAACAAAGCAAAGGAAGACAGAGGAGAGTTGTATCTTGCAGTTTTGTGTCACAGAAACTGAGGAGAAGGAAGTGGACTTGTAGTTTCTAGTCTTACAGAACCTGAGGGTAGATTATGGAGTAATTGGTCAGTCATTATGGATTGGATTTCTATGATGCTTGTCATAGAAGAGCTACATCTGAATCAATTATGGGCAAAAGTTGCCTTACCTCTGGCTCTTAAAAAGTTATGCAGGACATCTCAGATACTGATTTAGGATCAGAGTGTCAAGCTTGAGATGCATGTGGAACTCAAGTAACAAAGTGAATGATGATTTGGGAGGCTTTTGTTGTGGAGCTACCTATACAGGAACAAAGGAAGCTAAGACCTTTGGCAACTCAAACAAGAAGTTGTTCCTAGGAGTGACTTGTTCCTATGAGTTGACTCTGTACTGAAAGTACACTAGCAACAAAACCTGAAGAATAAGAAAAATGAACTTTTTCCTATAACAAGGAGGAGAAGAAGAAGAAGAAGAAGAAGAAGAAGAAGAAAGAAGAAATTCTTAGGAGTGAGTTGACTCTACACTTAGCAAGAACAACTGAAGACTTAGAAAAAAGGACTTTTTACTATGTGGCAAGGTTACCCAGCACAAAAGAGGCTGCAACCATTCCTCCATGCTTGCTTCTCAAGGCAGGTCTGTTCCTCCAATCCACGTAACCAACCCATCTTTCAGATTCATGCCCTTCTTCCTGCTGTGAAGAAAGAAGAAAGCCAGGAATCGACTCACTGGAACAAAAGGATCCTGAGAATAAAGAGAGATAGTTAGAGCAGAGAGAAAGGTGACCAACCATTTTGGTTTCTGGTCTCTATCAGCAACTTGGTTGGACCTCTGACTGGAAGAAGAAGATGAAACAATGCAAGTGACTAAGGAGAGAGTTAGGATGGATCCTTATTTAAAGGCAGAGAGGCCCTACATAAGACAAATGTCTTGAGTTCCCAACCTTACCAGTGAAAGTGACTGGTCATCAAAGAATGAGTCCATGTCAACAGTGTACCTACCGGTTCTGCTTCCTTCCTATCCTTTGATCATCATCTCCGTAAGATGCAGGTTAGTGTCTTGTTCCTCCTGTTCCTATTTCTTTCATTTTGATACTCAAAATTTCACCTAGAATTAGGAAAAGGCTGATATGGATGACAGGTTCTTCTTGTCTTCCGTTGCTTGGCCACAGAAATATATACTACAAAAAGGGTTAGGGAATCACATCCTATTCTCTTGTTTGAATATCTATACACATCTAATACAAAACCTTATTGTCATGACCATCCTATCAGTAGCTTGGTGTGATTGTTCCCATTTCACTGGTATAGGGAACAGGAATGTGTCTTCTTGACTGCTTCTGCACCAAGACAGTAGAAAGTCAACTAAAATACAAGGGATTGAAACTGATATGCTTGGTCAGACCATCACCAAAATAATTTCAGTCAAGGTAGGAAGTTAATTATGTCATCAACCTTTTACCTTCTTGGTGTGTATTGGTAGGGATGGCATGCATATGATGGAACAGGACATGGAAAAACTCCAATTTGTGTTGGAGCAAAGAAAAATTCATTTGGCCAAGAGAGAGACATATGTTGGTTTCCTTTAGGTCCTGTCAGTTTTGCACTTTGAACAAAGAGCACTGATGCATATGAATATAAGAATCTAGAATCAATCTCTGGTCTGCACAAAATCAAGGTGAAGTTTCCCTCAGAAACAAACCAAGGTCAAGTTCAAGTGTTCCATCCAATGCAAATTTAGCATCAGGCCATCTGCCTTGTCATAGTATTCTCATGCATGCATTATTCTGCAGATGTACCTTGCTGCTGCACAGTGTTCTATTTGGACTGTAGTGTGATTTGCTTTGATCAGGTCCACCATCAAGATTAGGACCACCCCATCAATCAGAATTAAAGTTCCAACCTAGTGGCAATGATGAACCATCCATTGTTGTCTCATTGAATCTTTTGCAGCAACAATGCTTTATAACTTTGCCAAATTCCAAAGCCTAAAGTCA
This sequence comes from Musa acuminata AAA Group, assembly GCF_036884655.1. Taxonomy (NCBI): domain Eukaryota; kingdom Viridiplantae; phylum Streptophyta; class Magnoliopsida; order Zingiberales; family Musaceae; genus Musa; species Musa acuminata. Next base: position 2,671,086 of record NC_088332.1, read on the forward strand.
GATGCATTTGACAGCAAAGTAATGCAGGATTGATGTATGGTTTGTCCCAACTATCATTTGGATCCATTATTTGTTGGACAAATAGTTGTCAGTCAGGTTTCTGAGTTTTATTTTAAGCAACACAAGAATTTCTAATAGCTTCAGCAAGCAAGAAATTGTCAGCTTAAATTGTCTTCTCCGTCTTCTGAATCTTTTTGGGATTCATTGCATTGAAGTTGCATCCCCATCTTGTTTCTTCATATTCCTTTTCTTCTCATGGTGTTGTTTGGCTTCATGGTTTTGTTACATCCTCTGTCCTATGCACCTTTTGCAAAAGATATCACTTTTATGATCATTATCATTCTAATGCATTCTTTATTATCTGCTACCATGCTGTAGCCAACAAAAGACATTTAATCAGTTTCATACTGATCACTTCAAAAGTTCTAAAGCATAGTCAGAACTCAGAACACAACTGAAGAGTTTGAGTTTTTTTCATAAACATAAGTGAGCTGCCAATTTTGTTACTGATGGATGCATAATACATAATGAGATGAATGTACATTGAAAAATCTCTAAATAATATATTCGGATTGAGTTAGACTCATGATTGATCTTAAAATGGTAACATGGTATCAAAGCTAAGATCCAAAAAACCAAACAATAAACATATTGTTGGTATTTAAAAAGTTAGATGATGTATTGTAAATTTGATATAATATGTTAAATCAAGGTATGTAATATCGTACCGTACCGATGTTTCGAGGTTGGTTCGATACGGTACAGTACTGACGTTACGAGCGATACATTAGGGCGTATCGAGCGGTACATCAAGATTTACCGAGCGATTTTAAATATTTTTCCTCTTAGTGTATACTGTAGCACGGTTCGTTCAGTAACGAACGGTCCACGTACCGGTATACTATCAGACCAGTACGTATCGTCCGTACTGAATGGTACCATTCGAAATTACATACCATGTGTTAAACATTACTAATTTGACTCATAATCAATAAAAATAGAAAAATACTAGTAAAATCAAGTGATATATGCTGAGTAACAATCAACGTAAAATCCCAAGAGAATTCCCGACCTCAGTTTAGATATTGTCGATGATATGATATGATCCTCAAGAAAATGATACACGTTGCACAACCGGAGTAAAGAGGAAAAGCAATGTCGACGTAGATCTGGTCAAAAATTTCAGTTGTCTTCTCGCACTTTAAGCTTTTAATCTGTCGGTCGCAAGAACGCGGCTTCCGTACAAGTAATTCGAGCCCAAAACGCATGCAGAGCTTTGGGTTCGCTTACTCTCAGATATTGAATGCTCCTGATTGACAGTTCCAATTCTGTATAGTATCTTCCAAGCTGTAAAGAGCTCGACAAAGAAGGTCACTCACTAGTGGCACTGCGCCGGCTGCTTTAGATCTTAAAGCACTCCATAATCTCGGTAAAGGACAAACCATCTGATGCACCACAACAGTGACCTAAGTGCTTCAGGTTGTGATTAGAAAGAACCTTTTTGGTGCCTCCTTTCCCTCAAGAAACTATGATTTCATTTGTGCTGGTTGCCACTTGACATATTAATGCATTTGATGGAATGGTGAAACAACAATCTCACTCTTGCATGGCTTTGACACATCAAGCTAAGCAAGAAGAGAAGTGGAAATAATAGGGGCCATTTTTGGTGCCAAAACAATACTTTTATGTCAAGAGGGCCTGAAAAGAAGAAACTCATGTCAGATTAATAATTGAACAGTTGTTTGGATCATATTTTATCCTTCAAAAGAAAGGATAGTTTTAATTGGAAATATTCAAATTATTAAATAAATTTTAAAAAAAGTTATGCAAAATTCTATGTCAAAAAGGCTTGTGAAACATAATCTCAAGCTTGGGAAAAGAAGAATGATGATTAAGTGGAGTAATGCATGTTAATGTTAAGACTAATTTTATGCTTGTTTACCTAAATCAATGCCCAAATAGGCCCATGAGTTGGTTCATAATTTCATACAAGAAAGAATAAATTAACAGTTCAAAAATATTGCATCTCTTTCTTTTGCTAAAACATGACCTTCATGTATGATATGCACATCATCCCATGTGAAGAAATCATAAATTGATGTTGCTTAGAAATGAATTGTCTTGGGATTGTGTGGAAAGTCTAACATCATAGCCATCTTTGTATCTTCTTGATTGCTTCCCCTTCAACCTTAAGGAATGATGTGGTGAGGACCTTCCTAGATTGGACACCTTAAATACTTGGTGACTCAGTATTTTTTTTTCTTTTTTTATTTATACATCTAAACATAAATTTATTGTATATGTATTATTATAGTTAATATTTGTTAGTTAACTCTTAATTTTTATTGGTTATTTTAAATATCAGTATAATAAAATATCATAAATTTTCTACATTTTATTTTCAATGAATCAATATTGACTCTGATTTGTAGTGGTTAACTTTTTCAAATGGATGTTAAACAGTGATATATATATATATATATACTTGACTATTGTAAAATTACAAAGAATATAATTTATTTTTTGTTTAATACAGATAGAAATTTAAAGAAGACAACATAGAAATATATATGAGACATGAGCCAAAACAAGGCCTCTACCGTCTCAAACAATTGAAATATATAATACTTAAATCTCTTCTCAACCTTCACTTCCTACATATGGCTCTCTTCTCTGAGAAGGAGCACGTACGTGCTCTCTTTCACTTGTTCAAGCTATTCCGGGATATCTTTCCCTTCCTCTCTGCCTCCACGCGATCTCTGAAGAATCTTCAGCATGGGCGGCCGGGAAAGCAGTTGAGAGCACCCGAGAAGCGCGTAAGTCTAGTGACGAAGGACCCCGGTTTGGCCTTGATGAGATCCTTCGTGTTGAACTTCATCCTGTTCGGAGGTCCGGACTCCACGAAGAACGCTCCGTTCTGCATCAGGTCGCCCTCCGATCTCCATGTCCAATCCTTCCATACCGCCTGCGGCGCGTAGTCCCTCTTGGTCACCTACGAGACAAGACGAGACATTCCGCTAGGAGTTCAGAGGACGCGATGGCGGTGCATGCAGAGGGTGGAAGATGAAGGCCTGGCCTACCTCCTTGGCAGCGAGAGAATGGGGAGCAATGTATCGGTTGCCTTGGCTGATGATGGTCGGGTGTTGGCTGCCGCCGACGGCATACATCAACCAGTGCGTGTAGTCGTTGTTCACGACATGGACAAAGCCCCATCGGCACCTGTGAAGAGAAGTTAGCGTGAAGGGTGAAGGAGGACTACAAATGCAGGGTGGATGTGTCTGATCTCTGACCTCGGCATTCTCTGGACGAGGCCTTTCCCGAAGTGGTTGAAGGCAACTGTGATTTGCATCATGGCATCTCCCTGATAGGAATCGCTGGCACCAAACAGCATCACCTGAATCGATAGCGCATAAGATGAGAATTCAAATGCACGGGCGCGTAGGTACTGGTAATTGACGGGGTCGTGACTTACGTCGTTGTGTTTTGTGAAGTGGGAGTTGGAGATGGTGATGGCTGTGGAGCCTTGGATCACGTCGATCAGCCCATCCATGCAGTTGGACATGGAGACGTGATCTATCCAGATGTTGCTGGAACCGTAGATGGATATGCCGTCACCGTCGCTCCTGGTGCGTAGGCCGAAGTGGTGCTCGGAGTCCCTGATCATGCCGCCGTTGCCGGCCTTGATGTCGTGGATGTGGAGACCGTGGATGATGACGTTGTGCACGAACTGGAGCATGATGCCGGCGCCGCCCATGATGTGGACGTTACTCCCCCGGGCGTCGATGGTCTTGTCGCTGGTGACAAGGAGCTCCTCGTTGAGGCGGATGATCATGTCGCTGGCGAAGACGATCCACAGCGGCCGGTCCTGGATCACGCCGTACCGGAGCGTGCCCTTCTTCGGGCTGATGAGATCGTTGTCGGAGGCGTCCGTGACGACGTACAAGTCCCCGTTCTTCCCGCCGATTGTGTGCCGGCCGAAGCCCTTGGCGCACTTGGCCAGGCGCTTGCGGTTTTGCATCCAGTCCTTCTTGCACCTCCAGCACCTGTCGATCGGATTCGTCGCTACGCATGGGCCGTTGAACTTGTGCTTGCCGCGAAGGCTCCTCCTTGTGACGTTCCTTTCCAGATCCCTGCATGCAGCATCATCATTACTCCAAAGCTAATACCGTAATGGTTCTGCTGTTGTTCTTCTTGAAGGGGGAGAATAACACGAGCGGAGAATAAGTGGACCTACTTGCTCACTGCCTCGTTGAAGCTTTGGGTGACTGACTCAGGGTCGGGGTTGTAGGATCCTTGAGCTCTGTCGCGTGCCGCGTCGGCCTTCTTCTGCCAGTACTCGTCGAAGTCCCCGATGTGGGCATTAGAGAAGGCAGCGGAGGCCAGGAAGAGGAGGTAGAAGAGGAAAAACCTCGGCCTCGACTCCATCACACAAACCTTCTCCTCCTTCCCTCCTTGGTGTACGATTTCTCCTTCCAAAAACTCTATACGATTCCCTCTTCTCTCTGGTGGAGCACCAGACCGGACCAGAACAGTCGACCGAACTGGTGGTGGGTTTGATGAGGGTTGGAAGAGTTCGATGGCACTATTATATAAGGAGAAGGAGGGTGGCGAGAAGGGAGGGGAGCCACAGCCTGGCAATCTATATATAGTTTGAAGGAGAGGGGAAAACACCACCACCGGCGTCGATCCATCTTTTACTCGTACCGACTCAATCTCGTTCTCTCAGTTCATTCTATCTTTAGATCAAAAGGCTTATATTTGCTAATTTCGAAGTGTCACTCAGTTCGTTCTTTATTTGACTTGCATTTAGGCTTATATATATATATGTGTGTGTATATATATATATATATATATATATATATATATATAAAGTGATGAACGTGAGATTTGAGTCCAAGTCCTTACCACATACTGTCAAAATTTTTACTGACTAAACTAATTAATATTTTTATTTATATTAAAAAATTAAATTACTAAAAAATAAATTGAAGAATAGGGGACAAATATGTAGGAAAGTTTGCTATTGTGCCACAATCAAAGAACTATAAACTGTTCATCCTAACCGAGGAAGATTAGGATCATTACATCACGCCATCAACAACGATTGGAAGGATCGATTGGAGAAAACGTTGGCCTAGATGTGATTTTACAATGAGTTCACAACTCTCAAGGAATCAAATCTCACTCCAAGCATGGATGCAATAGCAACAGTCAAGGGAAAGAAAGAGAGAACAAGAACCTCCATGCACGCGTCATCTCCTAACGTCCTGTTCTTTGATTAGGCGAGTTCTTGGAACCCATGCTGCTTGCACTTGACGAGGATGCCGATTCTTGCGCCTGGTGGCCATCTTCTCCGCCATGGCGTGCCTCACCATCTTTGCGACCAACCTTGGCTGACCAGATCATAGAGCCGATGCTGTGGAACACAACTCCGCGTTCTGCGTCGCTGTGCTTGCCTGCTTTCAAGATGACCTGGGACTCTTCTGCATCGCACGCTTCTCTCCTTCTTTCCTGTTGGACTTTGGAGCTAAAGACGCTCACCCCGAAGACGGCAGAGATGGCGGCGATGGCGTGCCATGGCCGCCTTTTGGTCCACTGTCTCATCTCGATGACAAGAGGTAGGAGAAGAAGACCGTCTTTCTCTCGTCCTCCGGCTGAAAGCATGCAAGATGAGTGAAGCATCAGAGATGCGGCCTGATCTCGAATCAAAGTTACATAAAGGATTCGATTATAAGAAAAGAACAAAAGGGTTTCTCGAGGAGAGGAAGAAGGTTACTCTGCCTAAGGAATTCTTGGAGAGACGAAACGATGAACACAAGCTTTCTGAAGTGGACGCTAAGGTAAGATTGGCGTCGAACGCGAGTCATATGGAACAAAGGGCAAAAGATTTTATGACTCATTGACCGAATACGCTTCTCAGATACTTTTTGGGGCCCACTTTTAGACCAAATGGTCAAAGAGTACTTTTTGGGAATAAAGGAAAGGACGTAATTATTTCCGACTTAAGCGAATTGGATATCGCAAATACCAAAAAAAAACCCGACCCGCTATAATATACATGTCGTACTACGGATGTCTTAAAGTTCGACCCGCAACAATATAGATGCCATCCTATGGATGTACCGGATGGTGTCTTCACCTCAGAATTGGTATAACTTAGACAAAAAATCCGACCCGCTACAAGATACATGCAATCCTGTGAACATATCTTTACCTCAAGTTGGATATCACGAAGGCAAGAAATCCGACCCGTTAAAAGATGCATGCATCCGATGGATATCTTGGGCGGTACCTTCACCGCGGTGTCGGATTAGCACAATATTAAAACCTTAACCCACAAAAGAGGATGCGCACGGCTCGATCGACCTCCGTCTAGTCTCTTCTTCTTGCCGCTGTTGGTTGTGAGCTTTGCTTTGATCTCACACCATCTATTTCGCGGTTGAGTTAATCATCTCAAATCTCTAGTTGTTCTTCTTCTTTTAGTTCATTTCCTGTTCTTCGTTCTGCGAATCGAGAAGAGCGAATCTCGTTCTTCTCGATCTTGTAGTTTCGGATATACTCGATTTTAAATGAATAGAGTCCATTGTCGTTCGGAATCTTGCGGGTAGATATGAGATGGCACTTCGTCTCTAATCTGGTTGCCCTTGAGGTGGCGTTAGGAGTAGACGAATTGGCGGGTTCATCTGCTTTCTGCAAAACTGTCTGCTGTAGGAAGGGAGTCTCAGATTCATGTAGGGGTTTCGGGAAGAGAGAAAAATTGTATGCTAGGGAAGTTGAGATTAGGGATAAAATTTTTGTTTTTGACAATAATACGTAACACGTAGCACGTTAGCGTCAGGCATGTCAATTTTACCATCAGAGTTTCATGTTCCAGAGATCTAAGAAGGTCGCACAACCCCTTTTCATGGGTTGAACATGTGAAAATTTGACCTGTTGATATGGCTAAGGCTGTTAAGACGCAAATATATTATGCGTCTATTTGTTCTTTTTCTAAAAAGTAAGGATGAAGTTTTTTCTTTTAGACTTTGGTGTAAGTATCAAGATTGATTATGATTACAAAAATAGGTTATCTGTGTAATATAGGCTGGCTGGCTTAAATAACTTTGAACTCTGGAATAAAAATGAAGTGTGTAGCAAAACTTTGGCATTTCATCCACATTAGTGAACATATCCTTCTGCAGATTTTTATCTTGATTGTCTGATTATTGAATTACGATTGTCTGTTCCAAGATGCCTCTTTCGTAGATATAGGCAGAGTGCTTATTATTAGACCATTTGGTGCTTTTTATGGCTTCATAAACTGAAATATAGTAAATTTAATCCTCCAGTTTGTAGGCTATATCATGGTGCCCTAAGAATGTTATGCCCTTTTCTGTGAACGGATTCTGTACTGGGGATATTTGTGCAAGCTTTCTTTTTTTTTCATCTGTTCATGATTTTCTTTTCTCATATGCTTACTTTTGTATCATTTGGTGGTTAAAGATAAGCTCAACTTTTGATGAAAACTTACAACAATTCCATCACACTATAACCAGGTGTACTAAGATTTACAAAGGTCAAGAACTGCTTATTTCTCCAATAAAGCAATCCACGCATACGAACTGACTGTTTATTTGATCCTGCAGTTCATGCATACATGGAGAAAGGTAATTGTGTCCTAGTGCTTGATATTTCTCTAGTAAGCCTTTTCTTCTCATTCTTGTGCGATCTGAATGATAGCTTTTGGTATCGGATATGAGTTTGTTTTATGATTTCTCAGATGTTAGTGTAGGCCAAAACACACACCACACAGTGAGTAAAATGTGCACTTGCAAATTTTCATCTCTTTCAATTGCACACTGAATGGTATTTCCTTCTTATAAAATGGAACTACAGATATATGAACATTGATGAACTTTCCAATACAGGTCCCTGGGTCTACTTTTGTTGGTAAATATCAATGCATAATGCAAAATAGTTGTTTCATATATATTTTCCCAACAACTGGAAGGAATTGAGCTCCCTTGGTTGTAGAAGAGTTCTGTTTCTTGATTCCAGAATGAAGAAATCTGGGGTTGTTGTACTATATACTGAACATTGACACCAACACACTAGTTATCAGGGATTTGGATGTACCAGGCCAAATTCTGCCTGTACAGAAACAATGTCCCACGATAAACACCATCGGTATGGAAGTTGATTCATTTAATTTTAACTATTCTTTAAGGCGTTGAGTGAATTTCTGTTTGACGTGATTTGAGACCAAAGGCCATGAAGGCTTAATTTATTGCAGAGTAGCCATAAACCTGAAGTATATTCAGTACTTTTTAATGATAGATTTCCTGAAGCCTTTGTGATTATTGTGCATTTGAAACCTCATCAGGCTCATCAAAATTAAAGATATCCAATGGTTCTGTGACTAAATAATTCAACCATTGGGGAAATAGTATTCGTTGTAAAACTTGAAATATTTAAGCTTTTAACTCAATGAGTTTTCTTTCGAGTACCATATCAAAGTGTAATTCTTACTGAGATCTTATGATGAATACAGGGAAATCTTCTGACTGTGAGGACTGTGGTGGAAAATATGTTCTGATAAGAGATGAAGAAGACCCAAGATTGGCGTTGTTTGAAAAACCACTTCCATGCTATGGTTGTGGCATTGGATGGTCATCGTGAGTATGGACTCTTCCTAATATGGATTTTCCTCCTGTACATCCTTTTGTTGACATGCATATGTCAATCTCTCTTGCAGTTTGCTTTTAGGATTTTTGTGCCCATTGATATGGTACTGTGCTGCAACTCTCTACTTATGCAGATATTATAACAAGGATCCACGAGAACGAATTGGCCTTGCTGCTTCAGCAATAGCGGTCTCTCTCTCTCTCTCTCTCTCTCTCTCTCTTTCTATTATCTATCTATCTATCTATATATCTACTATTACATGATATAAAAATCCTTTCTTTGACTGTTCTTTAAATTTATGGGTCCATCAGGCAATTGCTGCAAGCTATCTTCTATAAGCCGTTAATGGTTTTGCTAGCTGTTACTACCAGAAACTAGATGAAGTTACCAATAAACAACAATTCATGCATGGACAATTCTAGTGAGCTTAATTTAAATATACTAGCATTGACTCTGTTATATTTGGAGAGACACTTACCCCAAGCACCATTGGGTGTGGTTAGCCCTTACCTAAAGTAGATTAGGAACAATCTAGTTGTCTAACATCAGGAACTGGAAGGATTGGCTACCACTTTTGCATTTAGACCTTTTTGGCAGTAAGGTTCACATGGTTTTGGGCTCGGATTGTGACATCCCTAGTTTGGGTTTCTTCACCTGGTTTGGGGCACAGATTGTGGCACACCTGGTTTGAACTTCTACTCACAGTCACCAACATGGTGACCGAGCATAAACACACACTAGTTCTTGCGAGAAATTAGATATGGCAGCCTTGGAAGAATTAACTTTAGGCTGTTAACCTTGAGTGGTTTCATGATGAAAGCAGTAAAGCTTGAGGATTTTTGCGGAAGATATGAGAGAGGCAAAGGGAACTACAGTAAATAGTTAATCATGCATTACTCCAATCTTGCATCCAGATTATGTAGTTTGGTTTAGACTACAATAGGAGTTACTTTGTGACTCTTCTGCATCTGGTCCTTGTTCAGTGAACATTCAAGAGCTTGCTTTCTGTCATAGGAATAAAGGTAACCATCGTAATATTCCTTCGTATTTGTGGGATCTAAGTATCGATGAGGTGTTTGCATCTCTTATGTAGGTAAGTTAGAACTGATCTAATTCTCGCCTTATATTCTGCAGGCATTAGTGTGTACAATTATAATCCTGATCACACTCGCCGTCATTTTTCTCTAGATCAACCATTTGTTTGTCACACTGTCAAGTACTGTCCTTTCTGCACAGTGAAGTGAAGAAGAACATGAAGCCTCATGGTAAGCTCTGTGAGGGGGAGCATAATGATTGATATGTCAGATTATATTTCCTATTCCACCCCATGTAACCTTATTGCATATATGGTTTGAATACTGCAATCATCATTTGTCGAATGGGTGATTGACAATGTCTCTTGGACAACTATGTTTTTTGGATTATGTTTCGACCTGTACTAACTATATGTTCATTTCATATCTATCTTTGTGAAGATAGGTACCTTGCTGATTACTACTATCTTCCTCTGTGCACAATGATTTTGACTTACAAGATGGATGCACCGACACATGCTACCATTGTCTATGGTTTGCCACCTGACATAATCTGTTGTTTGGTCTGGAGTTCAATCTTTCAAATGCTAATTGTTTATTTTTTGACTCCCACATGATGCAATTTGTAGTTTTGGTCTAGTTTTGGTGATATATAGTCCAATCTTTGCAACAGATAGGCTTGGTAGAGTTCTAAAACAATAGATTAAGGAAAAAAAATTGGTTTGGGATTTTGGAATGGAGTTACTGCCTACATTTTGTGAACCTTGGGATGTTAGTTCTGGCCATGAGAAGAAATAAGATTTTTGAAGTGTAGATTCCACTGGAAGGCTCCATGACACAACAATATCTTATTAGGCATGTTTCCTAAAGATTTATAGATGTTATAGTTACATGAAGTGAGTTGATTAGTGTTAATGGAGTGAGAAGAGGGATCGTCTGGAGTGAAAGACTTATACTAGAAACAATAAGAAGGAATTTAAATGATCTTTGATTTAATAGAGAGATTGTCTTGTATATAGTTAATGATGGAGAAGATCCATGTAATCAAACCCAACCCAAATAATTGAGACATCATTGCTTCTTACACTCATAACAACACATTCATTTCTTTTTTCAGAAGCATGTTATGCTTAAAGTGGACATATAGATGCTGTGCTTAGATAAGTTAATTAGTATTAGTGGTCCCAGGAAAGAAACAACAGACTTGAGAATATTTTTATTAGAAACAGTAAGAAGTGATAGGAAGATCTTTAGTTTAAGTAGTGATATTGTCTTGTACAGAGATCAATGATAGAAAAATGTTGATATGGCTTTGGACTTCATATGTTGAGACATCACAGCCTCTCCTAGATGAGTTCCTGAGGCCAGGTAAAAATGTGTTATCCGTGTGTATCTTCCAGAAGTGTTAGCTGCACATTCTGTTAATGTTGAATCATAGCACCTCTCCAAAGTGTGCAATGCGTCTCTAGTCACTGGGCCATGTATTAATGGAAGGAAAAAAAGATCAAATGCAAAAGTTGTGTTATGCAAGTAGGATTTTTTCTTTATTCGAAGACTGAATTTTCTTGTTCGAGTAATGTGCATTCTGTAAGTTTCAAGTAAATAAAATTCTGATAAGGATTATTTAGTAAAATTTTAAGCAAAATAAGTTTAGCAGAGTGGATTTTACCTGATAGATTTAGGTGAAGAATGTATGAACGACAACGAATCCATATGATTTTACCAAACAATCAACAATGTAGCATTAATATATATTTCATGATCTTGTCAGTAACAAGATGCGGATTCGAGGAAGGAAATAAGAAGAGAAGGTGTTTTTATTGAAGATTGGTCATCTTGCATGGAAGGAGTCAACGTATTAATTAGAGTTTTATTCTTTGTTTGATTATTTTTTATTTTTAAAAAATTATTTATATTACAAAAAAAGAAATCTAATCGTCATATACTGGAAAGAAAAACTAAAGAAAATTAAGAAAAATAACTACAAAATAATTTTCATTCTGCAGAAAAAATATTTAAGAAACTTCTTAGAGGTTTATCCTTTCCATTAAATTTTAGAAAAAAAACGTTAACATGAATAATGAACATAACTAGCTTTTCTTTATTGTTTACTTGATTATAATCTCAACAAACTATTTTACTTGACTTCTTGATGATTACTTAATGGTTATAAACATGTTTTGTATGTGTGACTTCACAGTACACACATTTCTTTCTAATCCATAGTATAATTGTGACCTATGGATTTATTGCATTGGATCGGATGTTGGGGCATCTGATTTGGATCCGATCCGATAAGATCCCTTCGTTCTTAAGCACCGTCATGGCTAGCCCTCGGACTCGCTAGTACTGGTGCACGTCATAAACCCTAATTGGGTACCTCTCGGAAGACGAAGAGCGTCGCCATGGAAGCGGAGAAATCCGCCAAGAAGTCCCGCACCTCGAACAAGCCCAGAGGCCCCGCCTTCGCCCTTAAGAAGATAGTGCATGACCTACAGCACGCGCCTGGCCTCGTCGGTGGTATCGTCGAGAAGGGCTTCCCCCCCACCGGCGAGGGCAGCAGCAAGCCCTACGCTGTTCCCCTTCCCCGTCCCACCGTCCTCCCCTTTCCCGTCGCTCGCCAACGATCCCATGGTCCGGTAGGAATGGGGAAAAGCAAACCCTTCTTACCACTTTCGTCGACATCGTCATCGATGTCGCTCACTGTTCTTTTTCCGGAATCTTGCAGCACTGGGCGCCAGTCGGCTCTGCGAGTGTTGACGCTGAGGAGGATGACATGGAGGAAGACAAGGATGAGACCGATTACGACCCCATCGCGTCATTTGCAGACCCTATCGAGAGGAAGAAGAAGGAATCCCTCGACTTTAGCAGGTGGAAGGAATTTGTTCCGCAGGATGATGCTTCTGTACCACAATCCAAGAAGGAAGCAAAAGCTGACGCTGGAAAAGTAATTCAGGTAAAGAAGAGCAGTGCTGCTATAAGTGAAGGAAAGAAGGAAGCTATCCCTAGGACTTCTTCACCAAATGTTGATATGCAGGACAGTGAGGAGATGACACTGAGGGATTTGATGAACAGAAACTTTTCAGCAGCGATCACCACAACGATTGAACCAAAGTCTATCATGGGGAAGTTACAGTCTGATGCACCAAGAGACAGTGATTTGGATTCCTCCTGTGCTGTAAATGACGTCCCTGCAAGGCCTGGGCAAAATCATGTTATTAACAATGTAGAGATGACCGAGGCCAACAATCAAGGGTCTTCCTCTCTCATGGATGACATAGACGCTGAGAATCTGTCCCGGCTAAAGCAGATGTCAGAGGAAGATATAGCAGAGGCACGAGCTGAGATAATGGAGAAGATGGATCCTGCTTTAGTAGAGATGCTGAGGAAGCATGGACAGAAAAAGTTAAGGAGCAGGAATGATATTGAGCATGAACAGAATAAGGGACAACAGGTGCTGGTGAGTACCAAGCTGGCTGAAAGTGGAAAGAGTACAAAGCCTATATCAAATAATAGCTCATGGAAGGCTTGGAGTGAGAGAGTTGAGAAGGTTAGGTCGTTAAGGTTTTCACTGGATGGCAATGTTTTGGAAATTGATTCTGCTCAGCACATTCTTAGTGGTATTTTCTCTTCCCTTTGTAGCATAAATTATTGCCAAATGACCTGACTTGGTATCAACGATTTTGTCTTCCAGTGTGCAAAGTCATGGTTTTTTTGGTTATCCGGCGAATGATAACAATATGTCTTTGAACAGTTTATCTAGGGAGATTGCATAATAAGAAACAAATATCTTTACTTGTGTGTTAAACTGAATTAATTGCATGCTACCAAACCTTTTAATCTTTGAGTTGCAAGGTAAGACACAAGCTATTCTTTGATTGACTGCTGTGAAGAAACATGATACAATTTTATTTTGGACAGCTGTTCTGCTTCTCCTGTGGCATTCCACTCTTGAAAGGATGTACTTAGTTATTAATTTTAATTTGTACCCTTCAATTTTTTTTTCTCTGGAATGTCCCATAGAGGATCTAACAGAAAAAATACTAGTATGCCCAACTTTTGTTTTTAATCAATAAATAAGATGATCTATGAAGAAAGTAGTTGGTAATGTGAAAGATTGATATATTGTAGGGTTTGGGGTTTTTTTAAGTCTTCTGTAGTTCATGTTGAGACTAATTCTTGGCCTTAGTTTGTAACTTCTTGGCTACTGTAATTCTTGTCAAAAAAATTTTCTTTATTGTAATAAAAACATCAAGATAAACTGCATTTGGGATGCATTTGATCTATGAGTCTCATCGATCAGGAAATAGTTCAAACTTATTTAGGGCAACTTACTCAGCTTTTGGGTTGTGAATGAGCCTTCGTCAATCCAAATTTGGTTGCCTAGTTGTCCTAAACAGAGTTTGAGATGGAATAGGTTTAAACTGTTAATTTTTTTTCCATTTTTTTTGAAAATGTTTATAGTCTTATTTGAAGTGAACAAGCACCTAGGAAAGTAAAAGTCTAGTTGGATTTTATAAGAAAGCACCTATTTCTTAGTGCAATGAGATGTGAGAATGAAATCACGTCATATCCTTAGACATCCTGTAAGGTCCCAATTATATGTGGTCAGCTCTATGGATCTTGTCACACCATTGAGCTCTATGGAGGCTTATATCATCGGTCAAACCAAGTCATCATATTTGTTTTTATCATTTCTTATAAATTTTTCCTTTGTCCTCCTCTTGTACCATTGATCTTAAATTGTTCACTTTTTCTCGCTGGTGCATAATCTTTTAAATATCTTTATGCAACTGTAGATTTTTTTGTCTTCATCTTATACTCAGTTGGAACTACTCTTAATTGCTTTCAAATGCATGTATCTGAATTTGTTTTTTTCTTTTCCAAGGACATTACATATTCATCTCAACATCTATGTCTCAGTAACTGAACTTTTGTATGTTTGTTCCTAAGTGTAAAGTATCGTATAATATAGAGCTGCCCATAACATGGTTTTCAGTTTTGGGCACAGGACGCAGTTAGTTCCAATGTCCTACACATGGTACGTCTAACGTATCACAGTACAAATAAGGAGGGAAAGAGACAGAGGGGAGAAAAGGAGGGGTTGGGTTTATTTTGGGGGGGTGGAGTGAGGGGAGAAGAAGAGTAAGGGAGGCGGCGGCAGAGAAGTAGAGGATGGGGGGTGGCAAAGAAGTAGAAGCGGAGAGGAGGCAGCAGAGGAGAGAAGGCGATGATTGAGGAGTACCAATTTGGTAGGATCAAGGGTGGTGGGTGGCAATGGCATGCCAGGGATGTTATTTTTAGATTTCAATCAGGGAAAAACTAAAAAAGGAATCGGGCTTACTGCCTAATGGGCTTGGACCATGTGGTAAGCTTGATTTTTTTAGCTTGTTTGGCAGTGTGGCTCGCTCTGCAAGTGAAATCGGGCACTCCATGTTCCAGTCCATGGATGGTGCAGTATATGTATCATGCAGTAAGTATTGATCTGTCCTGTTGATCCATGGTCATTCAACTGTCTATTAAAATTTTCTTTTAAGCTAAGTGACACCTTTTGATGCTCCTGTTCAATTAAACCATCCTACTTTAATTTTATGAGCAATATTTTTTTAGCAATCTTCCATTCATGCTGGATGACATATGAAAAATGTCTCAACCATTTGCTTCCAAGAACTTCCTCTTTTTTTATCTTAAAAATTTCCTTAAATTTTTCTTGATTTTTCTAAATTTGCACATCATATATTTAGTTTTAGTTTTACGTAGTCTGGAACTTGTTTTTTCTAAGATAGAATTAGAACCAACTAAATTTTCATAAATAAGAAATATCATTATTAAACCACATGCACCTATGAAGTTCATTTTTTTGGCCTAATATTTTCTTACCCTTTTCTGTTTCCCTCTTGCTTCTACATCTACTTTTCTCTTCTTCCTCTTATCTTTCTCCATCTTGTACATTTGTCTAATTTCTTCTCCCACATTTGCTCCACTTGGGTTAAATATGTCATCCATAAGCCCTTCTTTTTATATCAATTCGTCCTGACTCCATTACCAGTTGATGCAGTAGCATAACTGAAGCAAGCTTGACACTGTTTGGTCTTCAAATGGAAAGAAAGGAATGCCTATGCCAAAAGTAGTTGGGATTTGAATATATATTCTCAATAAATAACTGCCATTTATGGTTGCCATTGTCAGTGAATAGCAACAAACCATTTATTTAACTAGTACACATGGCAGGGATAAGAAAGGTGGTACTCAATTTCTTAGATGTCAAGGACACATTATTAATTTTTTTTGTAAATCAAATTATCATTTATTTAGTACACTAGGGTAAGGACACATCAATTGATAGATGGGGTTTATCATTTATGGTTTGTCTTTCCCATTTTCATTGTTATTTTTGGTTCTATTTCTTTTCTATGAACGAATCTAGAAAACCTACCCGCTTGAATTGTGAGCATGCACTTATGCTCATCTGATGTGTCCTTGTCATTATCGTTGTTGTTTTTGTTGTATTTCTTTTCGAGAATGAGTTCTAGAAAATCTATCCACTCTAATTGTGAGTGTACATTTACTTATCTCTCTATTTACTCCTTCATTGGCTTGGTAGTTTTCCTTTGCTTTTTAAACCATGTGGTGATGTTGTTTTGTGGCTATCTTTCCTTTTATTAGGTGACAAGCCTGACGTGGGTCCTTGTAGTGTTGAGAACGTAGCTGAGCGTGACTTGCTTCGAACTGAGGGAGATCCTGCTGCTCTTGGGTACACAATCCATGAGGCAGTAGCACTCACTAGGAGTATGGTCAGTTTGCAGCCACTTTCCTGAGCTTAAGAAAAAGTGATTCTTTTAGCATCTTGTTTTACAGATTCTTCTGCTCTGTGGGTAAAGCCAGAATGACAGCTCCATTTTGTTTTCTTGTTAAGTATAGGACTAATCTGCTATTCATCCATGAAGAAAACAAAGATGCTTGATCAAGGAAGAATCATGATGGATTGATTGTGTAGATAGATATGAAGGGTAGTCATTGTGATTCATTTTCTAACTTTGAGTTGCTTTATAACCTATTGAGGCTCAGTGAGAGTGGTTGCTCCATATCATGACAGGATCAGTGTTGCTGAACTCATCCTTTTCTGTCTTTTTTTTTTTGTTAATGGAAACTAGTTCAACTCATCAAACTCAAGGTAGGAGAAGTGTTTATTCCCTCCCAGATTCTTTTGGGGTGTCATAGAACTACAGTAAAGTGCTTATTTGCAACCCTTGTGACTAGGGTTTGAGTCAAGTAAACAATTTTTTCTACTTGTAGGGATAAGGTTGTTAACATTGACAAGTAGAGCCAAGTAAACTCTTCTCATGCAGAGTTTGAGTTTTTTTCTCAGACTACTAATGAAGAAATTGATCCAGAAATGCAGTCATCTAATTTCAGTTCGTTTTTTCCATCTATACAAGTAAAAAACTAGCTGTTGACTGGTTGGCCATGTTCAAAATATTGCTTACTTTGGGAAGATATTGATTTAAGGAGGAATGATGTTCTTTATTGCTTTGTAAAGATGCATGGGAGATACTTTTGGATTATCTTCTAGACTTCCATCTAAGGACTTTTATTATTGTTTTAATGCTATAAATTACAATGACATGAAGCCCCAAAATATTTAATCGACAGAAAGCCTTCTCTGCCAAGGTGGACGTCCATTCAACATATGCTTATTTTGCGTGTCAAGGGAGACACCACAGCTTTAGAGGTCATCCTTTTAAGTTAACATTATTAATGAATGTGTTTATTATCACAAACTCTTCAAATATGGAAAAGACATTTCCATATTTAGATAAAGATTATTAGTACTATTAATAATGTTGTAAAATGCAACTTCTTGGAAAGAACTACTACTATTTCTTGAATCATGCCACATTTAGTCTATTTTTCATTTTCATGGACTGGATCTCTATTACACAATTTGTTTCTATTATTTGTTTTCTGCATAAAAGACTTTTTTGTTGGATTACCACTACCATCGCATGGTGCATACCTCTTATACACCGATATTTTAATTCAAGTATCAGGATTATTATGCTTGTATTCTTACCATACCTTTCAAATGGTGATATTCTTCTCAAATAATATCTCAATCATTTTACATGTTTCAACTCCAGATTCCTGGACAGCGGGCTATTGCCTTGAAGCTGCTAGCATCTGTACTCAGCAAGGCTTTACACAACTTACAACATATGGATAACTGTTCTCATGTCAGAAAAACAAACCCTGTCGACTATTTTGTTGATTGGCAAGCTGTTTGGGCTTTTGTCCTTGGTCCAGAACCTCAGATGGCTCTTTCATTAAGGTAAAAATTTAGCAATTACAGAACTGAGATTTAGGGAAAAAAATTCGTAGTTTCAAGATTTGTGTTTTAAAGTATTTTTATGTTGTTTTATATGGAATTTCTGATATTCTTGCTTTATACACAGACATAGGTTTTTCCAGCTTTCTCTTTTGACACATTTTCTTAGATATGAACATAGTTTGAATATCTATATTCCTCCCTGGTCTAGATTCCTAGTAAGGATGAAGGATTTTTTTGTGGTTGCTATGATGTTTCTTCATGGTGAATTATAATTCAAGACTAAGTTGAGAGTCGCTCAAGTAAATATGTTTAATGCATTTAATAAGCTTCTTCATGCTTGAAAGATTCCTCTCAGCCTAGTTCCTCTCTAATGGGAAAGGCTGCGTAATGGGATCAGACAATGACATTTGAGTTTGTTGGATTTATATTTCATGTAGGCTATAGCTTATTGGCTCCTGCTGATTGCAGTAAAACTCCAGCAGAGAATTTTCATACAGTATGAGATAATGTATAAAACGAATAATTGTAAGAATATGTTGATTGACATGCTAAACCACATGGTGATTAATATTGGTAGAGAACTTTCTGTTTTAGTGGATACATTGGTTCTGTATTAATAATATTTTTTCTGACTGCATTGATTTTAATATTATTGTGATGCAGTAGCTGGAACCTTGTTATTACTTAGTATTCTATTTTTTTCCTAAACATGTATGAGTTAGTTGCTGTTTATTGATATTTGATAATATCTGAGTTTGACAAATTTCAATGTGTCATGTACATGAATACTTGTCTCAGTTTCTAATCCTTTGAGCTCATCTACAGGATTGCTTTGGATGATAACCATGATTCTGTGGTAATGGCTTGTTGCAAGACAATTCAGTCCATATTGAGCTTTGACATAAATGAGATCTTCTTTGATACTGCAGAGGTAGAACTTACATTACTCTAGGAGTTGTTTTTTAATTTATCTGTTGTTTTCTATATTACCCATTCTTCTGTTAAAATGCAGAAAGTAACCACTAGTAAGAAGAATACTTTTATGGCTCCTGTATTTCGGAGTAGACCTGATGCTGATGGTGGTTTTCTTCACGGTGGATACTGGAAGTACAACACAAAACCTTCAAACATTCTCCTTACTAATGAACAGAATAGTGAAGATGATGAAAATGAAGAGCAACATACAATTCAAGATGATGTTGTTGTGGCAGGTCAAGATGTTGCTTCTGGCCTTGTTAGGATGGGGGTACTCCCCAGAATTTGCTATCTTTTGGAGGTTAGCATATTATGAATGTCTGCTTTCTACATTACAGATTGCATATTGTTATATCATGACATCAGACAGTTCATGTAGGTTTGTGCCCCTTTTCTTTGTAATTTGATCTAGATGACTTGCTGCAGTTTGTTTTTTTTCTAGGATGTTGGGGATTAAAATAGGACCTTGAGTTTTTTTGGTAGTACTTCAAATATTTTGGTGAACTAAAACTAATTTAGTAGCCTAAGTAGGCAGCTATACCACAACATCATGGTTTCATGTTGTAACCAGCATTAGTTTTATTGTTAACTTTGTTGCTGCCAAATAAGCAAAGTAATTTAAATAAATGCATAAAATTTACATGAGACAATTAGAGATCAGCCCTGACTACAACAATTCATCAGTGTTTGTGATTAAGATCTCGTGATTTGATGGTGCCTATAGAATGTGTATATGCTAGATATGGTTTTTTTTTTCTTGTTTATTTCTGTTTTATTTTCTGAAGCAAAAATTCTATATCGATAGTCCATATTAAGCGGAGGTGAATTTTGGCTCATTGTTCTTTTCCCATCATCAATTTTTTCCTTCTTGAAAATTTTAAAATTCCCAATGGTTTGTGTCTTTTAAATATTTTTCTGTTGATTCAGATGGACCCTCTTCCAGCTTTAGAAGAGTCCCTTGTTTCTATAGTTGTTGCTGTAGCCAGACACTCCCCAACTTGTGCTGATGCAGTTATGAAGTGCCCAAACCTTATCCAAACGGTTGTTAAGATATTCACCAAGCAAGATGTGGAACGATATCCATCCCAGATAAAAGCTGTTCTTCTTTTGAAGGTTAGATCCTGGCTCGACTGAAATGATATGTTTCCTTTGGATGATATATTCTTTTGAATCTCAAATTCTGCATGATCTTATGAGCAGTATGTAAACTATAAAACACTTCATGTTTATTATTAGTTTTGGCAATAAATCTTAGTCATTCTTTGATTGCACTTGCTATTTTTAGATCTAAGTCAGTTTTTGTTGATTATGTTTTTCTATCTACTTTATGTTACAGTAAAATAGATTGTATCCGCTTCTGTATTTCTGTTTAATAAGATGTTTTCAGACTGTATGATGTAGTCGTGTAATACTGTTATAGTAGTATGCTGTGAAATTTTTTTTATCACCACATAATTCTTCATTTTCTGTTTCTTCTCATTAAAAGAGATTTGTATATCTATATTTTTATACAGCCACCAATTTAAGCATAGGCATATGCATGAAATGTGGGGTACTATTGCTACACAAACTTTGTTTGGCAAACTGGTATTTTTGGTTAGTCATATGGTCCAAGTTAATTTATGTGATATTCTTTCTGATTCATGATGCCATAAACAATGAATGCTGGAATGACAAACAGTTTGCACAGTGTGGTTATCATGCTTATGGATGTAAAGCAAACATGGACTGTAATGATGCTTATTTTACATTTATTGGTATACAGAAGAGCGAATTGAAGTGTTCATGATGTCTTTTGTTAATCCAGAATGATTACATTTAGGGTCATTTGCTTTGAAATTCTTCTGTGATGCAACTTTCTTGTATATTGTAGTACAGTGAACTAACTTGCTTGGTTTCTGTATATCACTACCTCTATTCTGGGAGCTAATGATGGGGATTAAAAACTATTAGATCATTAAGCAAATATACTCATTCACAGAGAATTCGGAACCTATTATTAGGAGTACAGACAGAAGGGTCTTGTGTTTAACTTGTTTGGGTATTACAACTGACGGTGTACATATTGTCTTCATATGCAAACACTCTACACATCTTTTTGGTTGAAGCGTGAGCTAAGCACAAGATTAAACACTCGCGTTAACTTGTATGGGCATCACAACTGACAGTGTACATGTTGTCTTCATATGCAAACTCTCCAACCACAGCTGAAAATCAATGTTATTTCATTGAAGCTGGTTATCTGACTCTGCTATGATGTTTATTTGCCCTTGTTAGTTTGTAGTCTTTTAGGAATTTATTCTTGTTCAGAGGAAGCTAGTTCTATAAAAGTTGTCAGTTCACTAGAAAAAGTTGTTTAAGTTCATAATATTCAGATTTGCATATTAATGTTCAAGTCAGCCTTGTAACTGCCTTTGTTACCCTAGTCAATTGAGTATTGAGATGTCTGATCCCTCTATTGCATAATCTGTAACTTGTATAATAAAATTCTGTAACGTGTTGTCTGCCCTATCTAAGTTTCAGTCTTATGCTAGTGCTATTGAATATAAGCATTCTTTTGACCTTATTTCATTAATTTTGAAATCTCATTCTTACATTTCTCCGATTGAGGATTCTTTTTGGAAAATGATGATTTCATACTGTTTTTCTGATCTTTTATCAGACAGGTTGCTGCTTCAGACACGATGATATTGTTATTAAGCAACTTTCTTCTGTATGTAGGTTTTATCTCAAGCGAACAAACGAGTATGCTTAGATTTTGTGAAACATGGAGTGTTTCAACAGGCAATGTGGCACTGGTACAAAAATGTGTTTACCCTTGAGAGTTGGGTAAAATCTGGAAGGGAGTACTGTAAACTCACTTCAGCCTTGATGGTCGAACAGTTACGCTTGTGGAGGGTCTTTATCCAATATGGATTCTGCATTACATACTTTGTAGATTTTTTCCCTGCTATGTGTTTATGGCTTAACCCTCCTACATTTACCAAGATAATTGGAAATGACATTTTGGGTGAATTCACTTCCATTACAAGGGAAGCATACCTAGTTCTGGAGGCCTTAGCTCAAAGGCTACCTAATCTTCATTCTATGGATCAGGTAAATAAACAAACTATTGATTTTTCTATCTATGCGGCAGAATTTTGGTCTTGGAACCATGTTTCTCCAATGATTGACCTGGCTGTAAGTTGGTTATCATTAAGAGATATACCTTATATATCTTCACTTATTGCTGACCCGAAGAAGAGCATGAGCCATGTTGAAGTTGCACCTATGGCTTCTTTGTTATGGGTTATTTCAGCAGTTCTTCATATGCTTTGTAGTATACTTGATAGGGCATTTGCCTTCCCATGCACCCATAAAAAGATGGATAAACAAAATTCTTCTCTGCCATGGTTGCGCCATTTTGTTCTCAAGATAGGCCTTCAAATTATAAAGAATGGATTTCTGGATATCTTGTGTTCAAGCAAATATGAGTTTGAAGATTTTTATACTGAAAATGGATCTCTTGCAAGAGTCCTTTGCTTATTGAGGCAACAGAAGAATGTTGATGTATCATTATCTTCAGTAAGTTGTCTTCGAGGATTAGTCCAGATTTCTCAACTAGTTGATGAGCATGTTCGGAGAGCCAAAACTATAAACAATGGTCAGTCATTCACAGAGGGTATGTTGGGATTACCTGAAAAGACACTAGAAGAAGGTATCATTAGGTCTGCTCAAAATGATCTTTTGCAAGTTCTCACTCTGTTTATAGATGTTCTGTCCTCAGAAAAGCAAGTTCTGCAGTCTGTTGAGATGTTTGGTAGGGGTGGACCTGCACCTGGAATTGGATTTGGCTGGGGTTCTTGTGGTGGAGGATTTTGGTCCTTGAATGTGCTGCTGGCACAAATAGATTCACAACTGATTTTGAGTTTGTATAATATCATCCCTGTTGTGTCTGAGAATGATCCAATTCAAGTCGAATCTATTAGACCTGATAATGCCATTACTCTGCAGAGAATAAATTCCATGCTTGAGATATGTTTGCTTGCAGGACCTGGGGATGAAGCCACCTTAGATAAGGCATTGGATTATTTGTTCCATCTTCCCGTGCTGAGGTATCTTGGTTTTTGTGTGAATCATTTCCTTCATCATATGAAGTTTTCCAATGCATCTGACTGGCAGTATGGTGAAGAGGATTATATTTTTTTCAGTGAGATTTTGAAACTCTATTATAGAGAAAGGTGGTTAACTGCCAAGAGGAAGACTGCCACTCAAGTGCATAATGATGACATACATAAGAGGAGTCATGCTTTGGAAACAATTCATGAGGAAATAGAACCACATGCTGCAGTTTCCAGAGATCATTCTAGCAATGGTTTGTTGGTAGAGTGGGCATACCAGAGATTGCCATTACCTATGCATTGGTTTCTCAGTGCTGTGTGTATCATGGGTGATTTAAAGAAAATGGCCACATGCTCACCTGCTGATGTTGCAAAAAGTGGATTGTTTTTTCTTCTAGGTCTGGAAGTCATGTCCTCTTTTCTGTGCTCTACATCCAGAGATTCTCTGATATCTGGCATTCCCTTGGTCTGGAAATTACATGCTTTATCTATGGCTTTGCATGTAAATATGGATGTGCTTGGGGAAGAGAGAAGTGGGAATGTTTTTAAAACTTTGCAAGATATGTATGGTCAGCACATTGATCAACTAAAATGTGGAAATATGACAAGCAAAGATGAAGAATATAGAGACTTTGTAGCTTCCTCATCTGAAGCTCAAGTGAGTGGCAGCCAGGAAGTTCTTAATTTCAAGACAACAATTCATGAAAGCTACAATACATTTGTTGAGGATATCGTTGAGCAGTTTTGTGCAATGTCATATGGTGACATAATCTATGGTCGGCAAGTAGCAGTTTATCTACATCGAACTGTTGAAGCCAGTGTCAGGCTTGCCATGTGGAATGCACTATCTAATATCCATGCACTTGAACTCTTACCACCAATAGGAAAATGCATAGCTGGTGCCGAAGGTTACCTGGAACCTGTTGAGGTACTCTCTCGAACTACATGGTTGATTAATTTCTCCTGTATTGTGATCTGACTAATTGGATCTGTAAGTTCCTGTGTATAAATCATCATTGCTGAGGGGCTTCTTGTCCTGAACTAATCGATTTGTCTGTCCATTTTGTGGCCAACGCGTTCGCTGAAAATTTGACATTCTGAACCATTTGCAACTGGGCCTCAGCCATCTGAAGATATTTCCTACATATTCTTGTGCTGGATCGATGCAGGCTAACATGCCATCTCTTTTTGCCTTTTCTAACATGTAACTGACATCCAAATACAATTTACAGGACAAAGAAGAGATTTTGGAGGCATATGCAAAGTCATGGACCTCCGGATGCCTGGAAAAAGCTTCCTCTAGAGAATCTGTTAGCTTCACGCTGGCAGTGCATCACCTCTCTTGTTTCATTTTCAACACGAGTGCATCTGAGAAGCTAGCTATGCGAAATAAGTTAGCAAAATCTCTTTTAAGAAGCTATTCACAAAAGCCACATCAGGAGGTAAGTAAACGTTGTGTATCGGGTATCCTGAGACATACCATATCAATGCTGGGTCTGGGTCTCTATAACTGATCTAATTTTCATCTTTACAGACCATGCTGTTGACTCTCCTTCGATATGGATTAATGTTTTCGCAAGAGCCAACTTACAAAACTGAAGTTGCCAGGAGATTGGTAGTGCTGAAGGAAGCTTGCGACGGAAACTCTTCTCTCTTGGTGATGGTGGAGAAGCTGGAGTCCTTGGGTTAGATTATAAAGATCAAAGTCCTGACTCATTTCGAGTACCATTGTGCCACCGTTAGTGGTTGCTGGATGAAGTTTTGTTTCTGCAATCATTGTCCTCTGGCCAACGACTGCCTGCGACAATTGCTCATGGTTGTTCCATCGATGTTTGCAAGCTACTACCCTGTACAATGATTTACACTACCTTAACATATATGTACCTTAAAATTGTGTATCTTTCGGGTTAAAGAAATTTTCACAAAAGATGTACAGATAGGTTGCAGAAGAGCTGTTTGTTCAGTGGTCCGGAACATTTTTGTAACAAAATTATCAAATGGTACTGAAATTACATTACCAGAATATGAAAAGATATCTTGTGCAGATAGGTTAGATTGACACTCCGCATCCAAATGCATTGGTTTATTTGCTCCATCAGAAGAATGCCTGTGGCTGTAACATCAATCGATAGCTTTTCTTCTCACCATTGCAATCAGGTTGAAATGGGAACAAAATCTTTTCGTCCGTTATCTTTTTTCATAGTATCAATTAATTTTGCCTTTTGACTTTCGATCATGCTTTAAATGGACAGACTTGGGAGCAAGAATCACTTATTCGGCGGCTGATGCTTGCCATGTGGAGACATAGGACCGAGACCAACGCCGATCACGTGAGCAACGTGTTGCCGACAGCAGCCAAACACGTGGGAAACAGGGGGAGGGAGGAGAAGCGACAGAAAGAGCCATCGAGCAAGTCGTTTTTTGGGATTTAGTTTAGTGATATTGTTAATTATGATGTCATTATTTGTAAATGAAGTCCACAGAGACCGATCCTTTGTGATTTGGATCACCGGTGTGCCACGTCATCACCGCTCCGCAAGGAGCGTACGGTTTTGTACGGAAGAATTTATTGTTTGCCTGACGTGTGACTGCCTCTCTCATATTGCGGCCCGCATCGACGCGGTCGATCCTCCAATGACAAGGTAGCACTCTCTCGCGCCACACGAGTTTCACGAAGAGAGAAGCGTGTTCACCTGTACTTCGCACCCATTCATCCTACGACGGCTGCAGGGAGCGAACCAGATGCGGGACCCATACGTGGATCTATATTTCCATGGAATCATGACGCGGGTACACAGCGGGAACGGTTAGAATTTTGCTACGTCTCCACAGCGTCCGGCTTTCTCTGTCCTCGGCGGCCTTTCGGTCTAAGAACTCGCCGTTGAAACCACGACCAAACGCTGCGCCGGTCCCTGTCAACGAACTCTCATCCTCGTGTGCAGCCGTCCACGCGGGGGCCTCGCCGCCAACGGACGGCCGGATTTTTGGCCACGTGGGGATCTGAAGGCGGAGGGAAACTGGACCAGTCCACGTACCCGCGTGAGCGAACCGCGGGGACTCCCCTTCTCCTTCCCCGAACCAGGTGAACGGGACGACCCAACCGCGTGCACGCGCCACGCCCGAGCGGCCTCTCTCTCACTGTCTCGCTCTCGCTCGCCGCAACTATATACTGAATGCTTCCTCGCTGTCGAAGCCTCTCATTCCCGAGGCTCATCACCAGCTTACCGGCGCTGGAAGACTCATTCATGACCGCTCATCGAAAGCCCTCCGCCGCTGCCGCCCCCCCGTTAGACGACGACCTCTTCTCCTATTACTTCTCCTTCTTCAACGACGGTGCCGCCCCCTCGGCCATGGACCCCAACCCCGGGAAGCGCCCTCGGGTGGATGACCCCTCGTCGAGCCGGCGGCACGTCTTTTCGAAGCCCTCCGAGTCCTCCTCTCCCTCGCTGTCGTCCGCTGACGAGGAGGACGAGGCGCTACAGAGGCCGGAGCTGCTGCCGCCGCAGCCCCAGCAGCAGCAGCGCCGGGTATGGGTCAGGGACCGGTCCAGCGACTGGTGGGACCGGTACATCGACCCGGAGCTCCCGGATATTGAGTTCCGGCGCGCCTTCCGGATGTCTCGCGCCACCTTTGACTTCCTCTGTGACGAGCTCGGCTCCGCCGTGGCCAAGGAGGACACCGCGCTCCGCGCCGCTATCCCCGTGCGGCAGCGCGTGGCTGTATGCGTGTGGCGCCTCGCCACCGGCGAGCCCCTCCGGCTCGTCTCCCGGCGCTTCGGCCTCGGAATCTCCACCTGCCACAAGCTCGTGCTCGAGGTATGCGCCGCCATCCGGAACGTGCTGATGCTGCGGTCGCTCGCCTGGCCCGACTCGGCCGGAGCAGCCGCCGCCGCTGCCCGCTTCGAGGCCCTCTCCGGAATCCCCAACGTGGTCGGCGCCATGTACACCACCCATATCCCCGTCATTGCCCCCAGAGTTAGCGTCGCCGCCTACTTCAACCGCCGCCACACCGAGCGCAACCAGAAGAGCTCCTACACCGTCACCCTCCAAGGCGTCGTCGACCCCGACGGCGTCTTCACCGACGTCTGCATCGGTTGGCCCGGGTCGATGCCCGACGACCAGGTCCTCGAGAAGTCAGCACTCTACCAGCGCGCCAACAGCGGCCTCCTGAACAACCAATGGATCGTCGGCGGGACCGGCCACGCTCTGCTGGACTGGGTGCTCGTCCCCTACGCCCAGGCCAACCTGACTTGGGCGCAGCACGCCTTCAACGAGAAGGTCGGGGCGGTGCAGCGGGTGGCGAAGGATGCCTTCGCCAGGCTGAAGGGGAGGTGGGGATGCCTGCAGAAGAGGACTGAGGTGAAGCTGAAGGATCTCCCGGTGGTGCTGGGGGCCTGCTGCGTCCTCCACAACCTATGCGAGATGAGGAAGGAGGAGATGGAGCCGGAGCTACGGTTCGAGCTGCTGGACGACGAGATGGTAGCCGACAACGGCCTCCGCTCCTTCAGCGCCATTCACTTCAGGGATAGCATCGCCCACAACCTTTTCCACCATGGGCTCTCAGGAACGTCCTTCTTATAGGCTTCCAAGGACCGTAAGGGCAATATATATATATATATATATATATATATATATATATATATATATATATATATATATATAGTGGAGGTGGATCCAAGTGTTTTCTCACGTTAAACACTGATAAGATCCATCATTTATTTGGTGCAAGCATTCTGATCCAATATAAATTATCCCTTCGAAACCTCGTGCTTCATTATTCGGGTTGCACGATCAATATAGCCTACCAAAACGTTGCACGAGAAAACCGACCTGCCATGCGACATTAGATTCACATCCCGGCCCGGCCCGGACCGGCCCATTAAAGAGTCATTATCCACGACGCCTCTTCCGCTACCTTCTTCTCTGCCTACCGTTCGTTGACTTCCCGAAAACCTTAGGGTTCTATTGGCCCCCTTCCGCATGGGAACCAAGCACACGACCCGGGGCCCCAACGCGAGGCGGCGGAGCGTCTTCGCCAGCCGAGCCTTCCCGCAGGGAAGCAGCCCAATCTTTCGAGACGCCTCTGGCCCGTCAGACTCCGGCTCCTGCCTTGACGAGGCGACGCCGGAGGCACTCGTCTGTCCGGAGATTCCGCCGGTCTCGAACGGGGCGGGCTCGTCGGAGTCCCCGACGGAGGGATCGGATGGGGTGGATGCATGTGGTGAGGTTGAGCGACCCATTCCGAAAGCGGCGGACGACCCAGCTGTACTTTGCAAAGATGGGCATTTGGAAAGCGCGGCTGTTTCGAAGGTCAAGAATTTGGATGGCGAATCAACTACGGAGGCCGAAAGCGAGTCGAAATCGCGTAACCTCAACACTCATGAAGCTACAGTTAAACCTGCCGCCATTATAGGTGAGACTGGAGAGAGGAATGTTACATCCGGGTCGGTGTCGGGCGAGACAGCGGATGCGGAGAGAAAGAAGCGATCTTTGTTGGAACAGCAGTCGCGATCCGGGAAGAAGGCCGGTGATAACCAAAAGAGAGAGCTTTCTGAGGATCGAGACCAAGATGCTTTCAACATCAAGAAACAAAACCATGGCGATGGCTCGTCCCAAGCTCCTGGCAAGATGGTGATTATTTTAGGTCTCATGGCTGCTCCGAACTGCCCATGGAGAAACGGAAGAAAGGCTCGCATTAGCAAGCCCTAATTCGTGCCGTGAACCAAAGCTAAGTTGGGAAGGGAAGCCATTGAATGGGTAACTGAAGCTTTTGCATCGGTTTTGTATTAGGTTGAAGAGCATACGTGGTTGAGTTGAAATGTTTTGATTTGTCTTGTTATGATGTTCAATGTAATTGCATGATTGCCTTTCCGTTGTAAGCTTGATAGTTGTTTTTGGTGTAGTCTTGCCTCTTTTTGTTAAGAATTCCTGTTCCATGTTCTTAGCTTCCTTGGATCATGCTGAGCATCTCTTTTATAGACTATCAGCTACGGTTTCACTTACATGACAAGGTGTTTGTATGTGGTGCTGGACTATTTTTCCTGCCTCTGTCTATTCATGATGTCTAAACTTTATATATCGATGGCATCCAATCTCATGTTCTGTCCTTTTTCCCAAATGACTAACCAGAACAACTTGGGGGTGATTGTTTCATTTTTTTTCTTTTTGGATATTAAAATGAATATATTTTTGTTGGAAGATGCCCTTAGCCTAGCATAATTCATTATATTGTTGTCACTGATTTAGATGCTTGTGATCTAGCCATATCTTCTTTGGTTTTTTTACTGACTTTACCAATCAATTGCATTACAATTATATCGACCATAATTGCTGTCATCCGGTCGTGCCATTTAAAGACTATTATTTTTTAGTAAAAGTGATTGTTTTTCAGTTAATTAGATTTTCTTTGCTCCACCATGTTTTCAAGCTTTGAAACTTGAATTATAGTATGGTTAAAGTGTTTTATGTTTGTCATTTTTCTTATCGTTTCAACATTTCTTGTCATCAGAATATTGCGTAAACGTGATGAGATCAACTACTTCATGAACATTTTGTTCAGTACAGTTGCTGCGTATATGAGGTTTGAGAAATTATGTTTTACAATGTACAATGACATTACTTGAAAAAGTGCAGAAATGCTTGCTAGATATGGTTATGTTTCCAAAAATTCAAATT
The DNA here is from genome assembly GCF_036884655.1 of Musa acuminata AAA Group. Lineage (NCBI taxonomy): Eukaryota > Viridiplantae > Streptophyta > Magnoliopsida > Zingiberales > Musaceae > Musa > Musa acuminata. The sequence goes on from NC_088332.1 coordinate 2,700,862, forward strand.
CAAAAATGTTAAAGTAGCTGTCTCATTCCTAGGATGTGATTTTGTTAAATCATGTGGAACTGATAGAATGTTTCATCGTATCTTTATATGTACTTATTCGATGTTTGCCAGTTCATAAATGAGGACTTTTTATTTGGATCTCTTGACGATGATAGTTATCTGGAAGGACTTTTATGACTCGAAACAATTGAGTAGCTAATTAGCATGTTTTCTTTGCTGAATACATGTAACACGATAACGTTATTTGAGATTGCAGGTGCTCAACTTAAAGGATATTTTCTGCTGGTAAAGCTGCTTTACTACTCGAAGGCAGTAATCAAGGCTACTTGAATGTGCACTTTGATTAGGTCTGTTGACTTTGTTTTCTACTAATGCTTCATATGTCATCAGAGTATCCATCTTAGAGGGGTGTGTCATAAGACTTCACATTTCATCATTTTGGTTCATATTGTTTTCTGCAATTGTTGAGTTCACCTGCTCTGTCATATGTGGCTGGACACATGCCAGCATCACTTCTCAGTTGGTATTGTACATTCTAATCAAGTTGCATGATTCCTATAGTTTTAAGGATGCAATCAAGTTGGTATTGTACATTCTAATCAAGTTGCATGATACTTGTAGTTTTAATTTTGCTTCTCCAATGCACTGCATCTTTTCGAAAGAGAACAGCTATGGTAGAGGAATATGTACTAGTAGATTTTTTTTCCTAATTCTTAAATTCCAGGTATTGTTTTTTGTTTAAATTTTCAAAATTTACTGATCATGACATAGATCAAAGCTTGGGTAGCAAAGATGCATTAGTCTTTTACTTGCCCTAAGTTTTGGAGGTCCTGATGAAACTTCTTTTGCTGAGTCTGAGACTATGCCAGTCCTCATTGGTGCATATTTTGAATGATACATATTAAATTCTAACATTTTGTCAAGATTATATACAATATTTAGTTTTGTTCTATGATTTTCCTATAATGAGAAAATGATCCACTTGGATTTGGACAGTGGAGGTAGACAGATGTGACTACCAAAAGACTATAATAATGAGCTGCATGCTTCTCATTAACCTCTTCTCAGATATGTGATGTAGATTTGAGAACTGCAGTTGTCTCAATAACCTGATGGTGTGTGAACTGCATAAAATATTCTAACCATTGTCACTTTCTACCAAATGCTATCTTCTCAAAGATTATGTATAGTTACTCATCCATTTACTATGTTTATTTTATGGTTTATATTTTTTATTTCTAAAAAAGAGAATTTTTTTTGAAACAGTTGTATATACCTTAACCATTATAATGATCAAATGAAGTGTAAGATATGCTTGATGTGCTTATGCATAGACTTATAAATGTCCATAAACTAGATGTTTATTTGGTGATTTCTTTACAAAATGCTCACATTTTAGGTATTTTTCAATTACTACTTTCTATTGTATTTTTTTTCTCAAACTGAATTCTTAATTAAAAAAATTAAATTACTCTAAAAAAATATTTCAACTTGTAGAGTGATTTGGCATGTTATAGTGTTTTAGTTATCACAATAAAAATATTGTGAGACCTAATCGAAAACATTATAATGATTAAAAGGAATTCCTAACCTTAACCAAACTAATTATAAACATAAAAAATATGATATTATAATTAAAGAGATATAATGTTATATTATTTATAATATTTTTAAATAACATTAATAGTATTCTTAGTACCTCAATAATACATTTAGATAAAATATTTGAAGATTGATATCTTTTGAAAAATACCTAAAATATGAATATTTTTAAGAAAATAACATATGATGCGGATTCATGTACCTAACATTATTTATTCCAGCTTGTCTTATAGTTTTGATTCCTCTTCCTGTTTAGATATTGAAGCGTAAGACAGATCCAACTTGGCTTCACAATTGAACAAGTAACTTAGCTCATGTAGAACATGACTTCAATAAAATAATGATGGGTCACTAATGGTAGGTGGGTGGCAATATATCCTCTCAAAGTTTGGAAATAATTTATATAACATATATATATAACAATTCTCTAAATAATGGTTAGAGTTTAATATATGTTCAAACGTTTCTTAACAACTTAAATTTTAAATATTATAGTAATCTAATTCAAAAACGAAATTAGAACAGATTATCTCACTCCATATTTGATTCTTATATGTGCAATATTTACATTTTTGGATTTACGTTGTCTCACTTAATTCAATACAAGTTATACATAAAAAAGGATAATAGAATTTAGGGTTAAGATCAATTTTAGTTCTTTTAATTTTGATCATAAAACTTTTAAGTTTTTATAGTTTACTCATGTTTAAAATAATTTTTATATTTTCAAAAACATAACATATAGTTCTTATGATTTTGGCCTTGGACATTTTAAGTCTTTATGATTTACTCGTATCTAAAATAACATTTATATTTTAAAAAACGAAGCATATAAGTTTCTTCCGTTAAATTTAAGTTAACAAACATTAGACTTCTCTTACGTGACATACTAACTTATAATAAATCGTTAATATAGTGACACGTGTAATTTAAGTTAAAAAAAATTGAGACATTTATCAATTGCGGGAGGAAACATCATCGTGGAAGCAATCACCAGTAGCAGCACCAAGTTGCTATTGCCTAGCATATCATCGTATGCACGTAGCGTCTTCCATGTTGACGATGAGTTCAAGAGTTTCCTATGCCTTGTTAGGTAATAGCAATTTGGTGCGACTATTGATGGTCACTTCCATAACGACATCTCTTAACGTCATCAATGGAGGTCTCAGTTTTTTTAATTTAAATTATATGTATCATTATATTAATAATTTATTATGAGTCAACATGTCACGTAAGATGATTCTAACATCTGTTAACTCAGATTTAATGAGAGAAACTTATATATTACGTTTTTAAAAATATAGGGGTTATTTTAAATATGAGAAAATCATAATGGTTTAAAATATCAATGGCCAAAATCACATGATTAAAATGGATCTTAATCCTAAATTACTTATGTTATTATATTGATAATTTATTGTGAGTTGATATTCTACGTAAGTAAACTCTAACGTCTGTTAACTCAAATTTGATAGAAGGATATTGTATGTTATATTTTTAAAAATATAAAGATTATTTTAGATACGAGTAAATCATAAATGTTTAATAAGTCCATGATCAAAATCATACTAGTTAAAATAGATCTTTTAACTCTAGAATTTTAGATTGATTTACGGTAACCAATTAAATATCTCATGAAAACCTGCACTTGTATTAATGTTGCTAAGAGTTTTCAGTATCACTATGCCAACAATCAACTAATACATTAATCACAATGATGTATATTTAGATTTTTAAGTTTTGTAAAAATATATATATGCAAAACCTAAATTGAATAGGATACAAAAACACTATTTTATTTAACATAATAAAGCATGTCCCTTATCTATATAACCCAATCCAAGAGCAAGAAGATGATGTGGCATGGAACAAAAAAGTTTGGCAACCAAAACAAAACAAGAACACACCCAAAGCTTGCCAAAAGACAAAGCAAGGCATTAAAGAAGCAGCTCCTAAAGCCAGCCCCCATTTTGTCTCACTGAGGACAAAATTGATACCATCGACATCACAAGTAGACATTCATTATCTCGTTTTGTTTTCCCTCTCTGTTCTACCTCTCATGTGATTGGAGAGAGCCGTTTTCCTGTAGCTGGGCTCCACCGAGAACTAGACAGGTGCGCGTCGGAAATGAGTACCACTCGAGTCTCAATGTTTCTTTGAAGATGGATGAGAACTAAGAGAGATGACCCAGCGGCGATCGCTACTTCTAATGTCGTGCGACTTCGGCTCTTCTTTCTTGGGCGACGCCTTCTCGCCATTGACGGAAGCCAAAGCAACGCAGACTTCTGCTTCGGAGGCTAGTGAGCTCAAAACGGAGGACATGATGCAAAAAGAGTCGCCTTGCCTTCTTTCCCTCTCGTTTTGAGGGGAGCGGAAGCAGGTGTCTCTGCGGAAATGCCGTCTTGGAGCGCGGAGATGGATGTGGAGACGGATAAGGCGACGGCGGATGGCGATCGGAGGAGTAGTCGGAGGATGGCGTTGGTGGTGAGAGGGAAGAGGGACGTGAAGCCTGTGCTCGTCGAGATCGCCATCGCCTTTGCTCTCTCCTTCGCCGGCTTCATCGCGTCCCAGCTCTGGCGCCGCCCCCGGCTTCCCATTCGTCCGCGATGCCCTCAATCCTCGTCCCCAGGTTCTTTGCGTTCGTCTGCGTTTTCGTCAAGATTTGATCTTTTTGGCTGTCTGATGCGAGAAATTGGAGAGCTATACAAAACCAATGATCAAAACTCGACTTTGACTGCATCAAGATTTCCCCCCTTTCTTAAACAGGTGGTGCAGAGCCGGAAAGTAGTGGGAAAAACAGTGGCGGTTGCCTCCAAGAGGAACTCCGCATCCTGAAGAGTGTAAGCTTTGGAAATCTTATAATTAATTACCGTCTTTCCTGGTTTGATTTGTGCTAATTTAGACTTTGTATTTAAAGGAAGAGGATTTGGGGGAGATAATCGATGGCATCTCCATGATTGGGCTGTCTCCTACCAGTTATAACTCGGTTGATGATGAGGGCTTCCTCTTGCATGAATTCAACGATTTTGTAATGCAAGAATTTGAGGTGAAAAGTAAAGAACTGGAAACCGCCCGAAATATCACGGTGCCCGAGAAGCCTGATACCACGGAAGAGATCATGATGGAGCAAGAGATCGCAAGTCTCAGGGAGTTGGTTTTGTCCCTAAGGGAGAAGGAAAGGAGTCTTGAGCTTCGGTTGCTGGATTATCAAGGTGTGAAAGAGCAAGAAGCTGCTGTGGGAGAGCTTGAGAATAGATTGAAGATTAGTGCAATGGAGGCTAAGTTGTACATTTTAAAGATAGACTCTCTGCAGGCTGACAATCAGAGGCTAAAATCTCAGCTGTCAGATTATTCAAGAGTAATTAGTGAACTTGATTGTTCAAGAGAGAAGATTAAACATTTGAAGAAGAAGATGGAATCGGATAGGGATGAGGCAAAAGACATAATAGCCTCTCTTCACCAGAGGATCAATTCATTGCAGCATAGGGAGCAAAAGGATGTGAAAACTGATGCAGAGATTAAAAGGAAGTTGAAGAGGTTGGAGGAGTTGGAAGATGAGTGCATAGAGCTCAGAACGATCAATTCAATGTTGGTAAATGAGAATTCATGTTTGTCAAGGGAGTTGGAAACTGCAAAAATGATTGCGTCTTCAGTTCATGAGGATGCAAAGGTTCGTAGTGGTTCTTTTTCTGTTGGATTAGGCTGCTGGAAAATAGTTGCTTATTTTGCTTTGTCAAACCCACTAATTGTTCATATCATTTGTGATGATAGCTTCTTGATATACAAAAGGAACATATTTACATATTTCTTTTCTTCTTCTATGGCTAAATGGTTGTATATTTTTATGTAGCTTGATTGTTCATATTTACTAATTGTTCATATCATTTGTGTGTGCTCTCAATTTGTCCTGTCTTCCTTCTCCTATTGACCTGTCCAAATCTTTCATATGTTGCTACTGTTTGAGCATCTCCAAATATCACCATGTTGATGTGTGCTATGATAGTTTTGCTCCCTGTTATTTGGTTGAAGTTTGTGTCGATAGCTTAAATCATTTGCAACATGCCTGCAGATGGAAGGGTTAGAGGAAGCCAACCACTTGAGGAAGGTGAATGACAAATTGATGGAGGACATCGAACAACTTCAAACTGATAGGTGTACTGATGTTGAGGAGCTGGTGTATCTTAGATGGGTAAATGCTTGCTTGAGATACGAGCTGAGGAACTACCAGCCACCTCTGGGAAAAACAGTCGCAAGAGATCTTAGCAAATGCTTGAGTCCCAAATCTGAAGAAAAGGCCAAACAACTCATACTGGAGTATGCCAATTTGGGTGCTGATGAGAAAAGTTTAAATCTTTTTGAAGTTGATTCAGAGTGTTCTTCTTCCTCACAAGCTTCTACCGGAGAACCTGAAGATACACCAACCGATGCCTCATCAGCAATAACACATAGTAGTTCAAATAAACTAAAGTTGCTAAGCAAGCTTAAGAAGCTAGTGTTAGGAAGCGGAAACCGGGGAAAGAGAGCTTCAGCAGCAGATAGAACTCCAAGTTCTGTAAATTCTGATACAAGAGCATCTGCCTCTATCTGTTCTATTGATGATGCAATTGCTAGAGATTCATATGATAGCTCACCATCACGCATGATAGAGGATGTTGCTGCAGCAAATCTGTTGGCAGGAACGGAAGCACAAGCAGTCGAAGGGCAACGTAATAAAAATGTTTTCTCTCAAATCATTTCCAGGCACTCTTTGGACATCCAGAGGTTGCAGAGGCTTGATCTGGAAGAAGCAAGAGAGGAAGAAGGTATACTTCATAGGAGAAATTCTGGAACATGTTGTAGGTATAAGAAAATATCACTTTTAAAGGATACATTGAGCAATTGCAGCCAGAATAATATGATTGGCAAAGAAGGTACTTATATTCCTGAGAAAGCTGACTTGAAAAAGTTTGCAGATGCTTTGAGAAGTTCAAGAGGGATATCCAAATTAGATGGGAGATCAGCATCTTCTAGATATTGATGCCTATATATTGCATGAAGCAATATTAGTTTCGCCATACGCAACCCAAATTTGTAGATGTAAATTTTCTGTCAAAACTAGAAGGTTACTAGCAGTTTAGATGCTTGTTTCTTGCCCAAAAAATATCCAAACACTGAATACAAATGTGGTAAAATTTGTACAGCTCATTTGAATATGAAAGCTGAGGTTTCTAAATTCTTGCATCCTATCTTTGATATATGTTTACAAGTTTTCTGCATTTTGTGTTTTTATTGTCAATATGTTGATCCTTAATTGGGCTTTCTGCTTTATAATTTGTGGCACTAAGGGATGCAATTCCATGCTTCAGTCTTTTTCATCCACACCGACCTTTGAAAGTTTATATATGGTCTTGATATCAGTTAGATGAATGCTAAGGGTACTTAGATATCATTTGTTTGTAAAAATCTTGAATTCATTTTTTTCAGTTTCTCAATCGGTATATCATACATATAATTTAGATGCATAAGATGTCATTCAGAAGCAGCAGAAATGTTCTGGTTTTGAGAATTGTTTGTGCAACCTGACTTACTCTGATTGCTAAGACAGTTATTTCACTCGTGTTCCTGTAGATTGATGCCAAACTAAGAGAGTTAATAACTAAGACATGATTCCTTCCCTAGTTTTAGTATTATACTGATAAACTGCTTCAAAAGTTATCCTGTATCTATCAGTTCCAGCAGAAGAAACTTTTTTCTCTTTGTATATTATGTGGATTTCTTCATGCTTTGAGTTGATCCCTGAACATGCGACCAATAACTGTTGATGCATTTTGATTGTTTCTTGTGCTAGAGATCTGTCGGGATGCTACTGCCTTCATATAAGAAACTTATGATCTTTTTCTGTAGCACACAAAAAGCAGTTCTGATTTCACACAGATTGCCCCAAGAAGTTGTACAGAGAATACAATCAACGGAGGTGATATCCTTCCTTGCACAGTTATTCAGGTGCTTTCCTTCACATACTTGATCTATATTCTATAACAACATGTTGTGATCTAGAAACATACCAGAATCTGTGCTTGCTTCATTTCTGGAATGATACTTTTGCCAAGTCCCAAGTAATTTAGGGTTCCCTAAGTGTCCTTTCAATTTACTGTAAAGACACTTATATATGTGGACCTTGCTTGTGGACTTCAAGATTCTCACATTAAAGATAATGCTTCAAACTTTCAAGAAGGCTCATTCATTTACCGTCTTAAAGTTAGAAACAATTGTGATATTAGGTCACTGTAATGTCACCTTTTCTTTCGGAAACATCAGTATTTTTTGGTTGTTAGCAAGTTTTTTATTTTGATTTATTTGATTTTATGACATTAGAGGCACTTGTAAATTAGGTAGCTGCCATATGCTGCTACCTAATATTTCACATTGAGATTTGCTTGGTGATATTTATAGTTAGTGTTAAATGCAGATATATTTGCACAAGTAATTACCTTTACATAAGTTGCAGGACTCAACACCTTTATACCTTTTTACAGATTCAATAATCAAGTTTTTCCTGTAAAAATCAAATTAAATATGATATATAGCTTGACCTTAATCACATCATAATAAATTATGGCTAGTTAAGAGTATTCATTGGAATTATATTATGCAAAATAAATCATGGAAAGTTAAGTAGAAAATGTTCTTTCATAGTCATGTTGGTCTTCTGTGACCAGTATCCCACCACTCTAAATCTGCTGAGTCTGATAAGAGTTCCCATGAATCAGTAAGCAAATTCCAAATCATCTGAGGTTCGAGACGGCGACACTGGTTTAACGAAGATCGTTTAGAGGTAAAAGGCATCAACTTTTTCATGTCAGTTCATCATATATTTGACTTATTGACCTTAACATCAAACAGTAATGGCTGTCTTATACTTTTTGATTTTATACTTTCAGCCTTCAGGCATGTCAGCAGAAGGAATTGATTAAACCAATGCCGCCATCTTGAACCTCAGATGATTGGAATTTGCTTACTGATTCATGGGAACTCTTATCAGACTCAGCAGATTTCGAGTGTAAACAGTAATGACTGTTCTACTTTCTGATTTTATACTTTCAGGCATGTCAGCAGAAGGAATTGATTAGCTCAAGTCTGAACAACATCCTGCCATTAGAATATAAAGTTGACACTGGATTAGATGTTCATGGACTCAAATCAACAAAGTTGTTTCTTATGAAGCCTTGATTTGATCGTTGATGAACTTACAGAGGATACATATCAGAACGCAGCAGATCGCTCCACAGCTCATAAATTCTTCCCCATGGCCACTTGAAAAGATACCGGATTCTGCTCTCCATGGATAAATCCTGAAAACAGATGGAAGGAGATCATGGCCCCCTTGTCTGCCTGCAAAACAATTATTAGGTCATCATCTATGCCACACAGGATCCACTTAATTGATAATGATAGAACAAGTTGATGGGGGCAGGTATTGAATTCATATTTGTAATGCAGAATTATTGTCATCCAACTAATTTACATATTCTGGAACATGTATCGGATTGTGTTCGAGGAGAATGGCCTCAACAGTGAGTTAATTGCTTCATTTTGACCTTATGCCTTTGCCAAAGCAATCAACTGTAGAATTTGCAATGCAGTAGACATCTTGTTAGGGTAAACACCTTTTTCTTAGCCGTGACCCGGGGGGTCGTCTCGGCTCGTTCGGGGGTCCGAATGGCGGGGATCTCCCTGGGGGCGTTGCTCGTTTCTGCCAAGGCGGTCGGGTGCGGCTTCGGACCCGGGGCGACGCTGCGACTTCCTCCGGGCGGGGATTCTGCGTGTCCGGACGGGGGCCTCGGCTCGGTACCTGCACAAAGGTCGGGTCGGGATGTTCCACCCGACCCCTCCGACGATCAAGTTAGAGAGTGACGTGGAGGTCGTTTTTCTTCCAGGAGGTAGCCCCCCTTTCTCCTTCTGGCTCGGGGGTGTTTATAGGGGTACTCGGCATTACCGGGCGCGCCATCCCGTCAGTCGGGGCCGTACCTCTGATAGCGTCCGACATCGCCGAGGACGTTGCGTAGGGGACCGGGGAATCGCAGGGTATGGGAGAGCTTCAACCGCTACCTACTTCGGTCTTGGCCTACTGTGTTGGGTCAACTGAGGGGGCTGTGGGCTCAGCGAAGCTGACGTCCGGACGCAGACCGTCACCCTCGTTGCTCTTCCTGGGGCGCTGCGCCTGTCCACGTGCGGGGGACGTTGCCAGGAGTGGGGTCTGCCATTTTTTGCCATATCATATCCCCCCCCCCCCCCCCCCAAAGGAAGCCATGGCTCGGCATCGGACGGCGGGGATTCGAGGCATGGCTTTGATCGGTAAGCGATGGTTCTCTTCGCGGTTCACGATTGAGGCACATGTCCGGGGCAAATAGGCCGCGCTGTGTAGGTGCTTTTGGCGACATGCGGCCGAGGAGCACGTCTCGGGCGGGCTGGCCGCGCCGAGGAGGTGGTCTCGGGAGCATGCAGTCGAGGAGCACGTCTCGGGAAAATGCGGCCGAGGAGCACATCTCGGGCGGGCTGGCCGCGCCGAGGAGGTGGTCTCGGGGACATGCGGCCGAGGAGCACGTCTCGGGCAGGCTGGCCGCGCCGAGGAGGTGGTCTCGGGAGCATGCGGCCGAGGAGCATGTCTCGGGCGGGCTGGCCGCGCCGAGGAGGTGGTCTCGGGAGCATGTGGCCGAGGAGCACGTCTCGGGCGGGTTGGCCGTGCCGAGGAGGTGGTCTCGGGGACATGCGGCCGAGGAGCACGTCTCGGGCGGGCTGGTCGCGCCGAGGAGGTGGTCTCGGGAACATGCGGCCGAGGAGCACGTCTCGGGAACATGCGGCCGAGGAGGTGGTCTCGGGGACATGCGGCCGAGGAGCACATCTCGGGCGGGCTGGCCGCACGGAGGAGGTGGTCTCGGGGACATGCGGCTGAGGAGCACGTCTCGGGCGGGCTGGCCGCGCCGAGGAGGTGGTCTCGGGAACATGCGGCCGAGGAGCACGTCTCGGGCGGGCTGGCCGCGCCGAGGAGGTGGTCTCGGGAGCATGCGGCCGAGGAGCACATCTCGGGCGGGCTGGCCGCGCCGAGGAGGTGGTCTCGGGAGCATGCGGCCGAGGAGCACGTCTCGGGCGGGCTGGCAGCGCCGAGGAGGTGGTCTCGGGAGCATGCGGCCGAGGAGCACGTCTCGGGCGGGCTGGCCGCGCCGAGGAGGTGGTCTCGGGAGCATGCGGCCGAGGAGCACGTCTCGGGCGGGCTGGCCGCGCCGAGGAGGTGGTCTCGGGAACATGCGGCCGAGGAGTCCGTTGGCCTTCCCCTGCAGTGACCTCCGGTCCGCATTTATGATAGGGTGTTTGTTGGCCTTCCCTGGTGCGACGAGTGAGGGTGCGGATGAGCTGTCGGCCGCTATGGGGAGACGAAGGGACGTCTCTCTTGGCGGGATTTTTCCTGTATAAATGGCGCACTCGGCCCGTTTTATGAATGTTGCTGCTGAGCCTTGGACTTCGTCGTCCTTTCTGTCATCGCACCTTCTCCTCTCCTAGGTCGTCATTCCCCAGTCGCTCCCTCGTCGTCCCTTTTGTTCGTTCCAAAGCCGGTAAGGATGCCCCTCTCGCCTGTCTCTCCACCTTTGTTCCTCGATGGAGTCCGGGAGAGCACGCCTCCTCCCTCCCCAGACGAGGAGGCGGCGCGAGCCCTTGAGGCTCTAATGTGGCCGCACGACCTTGACTCGGTGGTGAGCGGGTCGTCGCTGGAGAAGCTCCGGGAGCGTTATCACATCCCGGAGGAGTTTGTCCTGGTTGCGCCTGATCCGGGGCAGTGATCGTACGACCCGGTTCCTCGAGGTTTCGCGCTGACTCAAGATGCCCTAGAGGCTGGGTTGCGCCTTCCCCTTCACCCTATCATTGTCTCCTGTCTTTCTCTGTGGCGGATTTCGCCTTCCCATGTGGCGCCGAACTCATGGCGTTACCTAGTAGCGTTCTTAGGGGAATGTTCTTATGCTAACATCACCCCCACCCGAAACCTCTTTCTCTCTTGTTTCCGCCTTCTCAAGGGGCCGGGGGGCTATTAAGTGTCAGCCCGGGTCGGCTTTCGCGTCGGGGGGGGCCCTTCGAATAACAAAGGGTGGAAGGGGCGGTTTTTTTACGTTAGCTGGTCGAAGGATTGGGGCTTCGGAGTTCGGTGGGCAGTGAGGGTAATAGATAACACAGTCCCGGACTTAAACGACGAGGAGCGTCGGGACTTGATGAGGCTTCGGGCAATCCTTCCCGGTTCTCAAGCCATCCGAGCTATGATCGAGGAGTGGCTGGCCGAGGCGGGTCTTAGCCCGGCTTTCGGGGGTAGGTTTATAGCGGGTGATTTTCGTGTCTTTCCTGTTCTCACAGTTTGTGATAGTTTGCTTGTTTCCTTTGTAGGAATGAAGCTTCTGTCACTCCGTGGTGGGCGCTCGTCGTCGGCTTCTTCCCCACGCCCGTTCGTTGCTCTCTCTCCGCGTCCCTCAGCCGACCCGTGGCCCGGCTCGGCGGACGCTCCGTTAGAGATCCTGGAGGGGCGCCCGTCAAAGAAGGCGAAAACTGCCGGTCCCAGGAAAGCCAAGGCGGGGGCCACCCCTTTGACAACTATTGGCGCAAAGCGGGCCGTTCGGGATGAAGGGCCTTCCCGAGTGGACGGGTCTAGCCGAGGGGTTGCCGGGAAGAGGTCGAGCCTGCCTACGGTGGACGACCTGTGCGGATTACGCACAGGGGCCGACGAGCCTCTATGGTCGTTGGTCATGGGCGAGCTTCCACCGGGGGAGGCTTCCGACCCGCTAGTCGCCCGCTGGAAAGGTCTATCCCGGGGGGACAAGGTATGGGCCGGGGGAGATCCCTCGGTTGCTTTTCTTCGAGGCATGCTCCACCCCGACTTGGCTCGGGACCTATACACCCTGCCCTCGGAGGCCATGCTTAACAAGGCGGGGAGGTTTCTGACACTGGTAAGTGTTTTGTTAACTCCGAGTGTCTTTGTGACCGTGTGCTGACCCTCTTTCTTCTGCGGCAGGGCCTCCATTACTCGACGGCGCCGATGGACCGAGTGCGTGACGCTGGCCAGGTAATCTGGAACCTCAGCGAACGCAACTTCGAGCTGTGCCGTCAGCTAGAGGAAGTTCGGGCTGGGTCGGGGCCAGAGGCGGTGGCGGCCGCGGAGAAGCGCGCGACTGACTCCGAGGAGGAGGTGGCGCGCTTGAAGGCGGAGCTCGAGCAATCGGGCAGTTTGGTCAAGGAACTCGAAGAGTTTCTCCGCTTGGATCGGGCGGAGCTGCGCCTACTGAGGTCGGAGGCGCTTGGCCTTGCCAAAAGGGCGGAAAAGGCCGAGGCTGAAGCCCGCGCAGCCTCGGACGCGCTAGCCGAGGAGGTTCGCCTTCGGCCGTCAAAGGATAAAGAGGCGATCGAGGCTTACAAGAAGTCCGAGAACTTCGAGCTCGGATTGACCCGAATGGGGCGAGTATCCTACGAGTACGGGTACAGAATCGCCCTAGGTCGCTTCGACTCATGCCCCCCTAGCTCCGAGGTGGAAAGGGACCCCTTCGCCTCCCATCCCGTGGATCTGGAGGTGGACATGCCGGAGGACGTGCCATTCGACGACCGCCCGAAGACTCCAGGAGAGTGATGAGTGTTTTTTTGTATGTCGGAGTCGAGGTCGAGGGTGTGAGGGGTTTCCTATATTAGTTATGGTTCTGTATCTCCTCCTTTTTAATAAGATGATCTTTTTTTCTGATTTTTGCGTAGTGCCTAAGTCTTCAGATGAAGTATTTTCTAAGGTTCTGTATGTTCCAGGTCCGGGGCACGGGGTCGTCGTCCATTGTTGCGAGTCGGAACGTCCCCGGTCGGGATACTCCGATGACCCGACAGGGTCCTTCCCACTTCGGGGCCAGTTTCCCCCTTACTTGGGTTGGGTGGCTGACCTCGATTTTGCGCAGGACCAGATCCTCAATCTTTATCGACCGAGGTCGCACCCTTTGGTTGTAGACCCTTGCTACGGCTCTTTTGTAAGAAAGAGCTTTCTGGTGTGCGCTGGCCCGTCTTTCCTCGAGCAGATCCAGGTTGGATCGGAGTCCTTCACCCGAGGCCTCTTCGCTGTAGCCTACTGTCTACGGAGTTGGGACGGCTACTTCGGATGGTAATACGACCTCGGTCCCGAACGTGAGGCTGTAGGGAGACTCCCCGGTCGGGGTCTTGGGGGTAGTGCGCAACACCCACAGAACGCTCGGGAGCTCGTCGATCCAAGCCGATCGGGCAGCGGACACCCTCCTCTTGAGGCCGTCGACGATAGACCGGTTGGTTACTTCTGCTAGCCCGTTCGCTTGGGGGTAAGCCACCGAGCTGAATCTCAGCTGAATTTTGTGCTCGGCGCAAAACTCTCGGAACCTCCTGCCGGCGAATTGAGGTCCATTGTCGGTGACGATGGACTGGGGCAGGCCAAACCGAGTTATGAGGTTTCTCCACACGAACCTTTCCACTTGTGACTCCGTAATGGTGGCTAGGGGCTCGGCTTCGACCCACCGGGTAAAGTAGTCCACTCCTACGATGATGTACTTCCGCTGGCCGGAGGCGGGTGGGAGAGGCCCGAGTATGTCCAGCCCCCACTGCGCAAATGGCCAAGCACAGTCGACGGGGGTGAACAGGACCGCCGGCCGTTGGGCGGTGCGGGCGTGCTCCTGACATGAGCGGCATCGCCGAACGAAAGCTTTCGCGTCCTGCCGCATGGTCGGCCAGTAGTATCCCTGTCGGAGCATCTTGTGCGCCAGGGCGCGTTCGCCTATGTGTTCCCCGCAGGCCCCTTCATGCATGTCGGACAGAACTGTCCGAGCTTCGTTCAGCTCTAGGCAGCGTAACAAGGGGCGCGAGAAAGACCGCTAGTACAGCCGTCCTCCTTCTTCAGAGTACCATGCCTGCGTCCGACGCAAGCGTCGAGCCGCGGTTTCGTTGTCGGGTAGGGTTCCGTCCCGCTTGAAGGGTAGCATCTCCTGTACCCAAGTGGCCGGCGCGCCGTCCGTGACCGTGGTGACGACCTCTATGGCTCGGTGGGGGAGCTCTTCGGTCTCGGGTCGAGCCCTGGGGGCCGGGTCGGACGCCAGTTTGGCCAGGGTGTCGGCTCGCTGGTTCTCGCTCCTGGGAACATTCGACAATTCAAAATGGACGAACTTGGTGGCAAGGTTTTTTACCTGTGCCAAGTATTTCGCCATGGTCGGGTCCCGTGCTTCGTATTCGCCGTCGAGCTGCCTAGCCACCAGCTGTGAGTCGGTGGTTACGCGTATGTCGGTCACCCGCATCTCCAGTGCCAATCGGAGCCCCGCCAGGAGAGCCTCGTATTCTGCTTCGTTGTTGGTGGCCCTGAACCCGAAGCGGAAGGAGCGCTCAATCGAGCGGCCGTCGGGTGTCACCAGCACCAGCCCTGCGCCAGCGCCCTTTGCGTTGGCCGACCCGTCTACGTGGAGAGTCCACGTGTCACGCGGTGGCTCGAGTTTTTCGCCTGTACTCGGGGTCAGCTCCGCGATAAAGTCTGCCACGGACTGGGCTTTAATGGCGGTCCGAGGCGTGTACTGTATGTCGTGCTCGCCGAGCTCCACTGCCCATTTGAGGAGGCGCCCTACAACGTCGAATTTAGACAGAACGAGCCGAAGCGACCGGTCAGTTATTACCTCTATCGGGTGGGTCTGGAAGTAAGGGCGGAGCTTTCGTGCCGACAGGACGAGCGCCAGCGCCAGCTTTTCGATTGGCGGGTAGCCTCCTTCTGGCCCGCTCAGCATGTGGCTGACATAGTAGACCGGCAGTTGGTCGCCGGAGTTTTCTTTGACTAGAACCGAACTGACCGCGTGCTGGGAGGCGGCGAGGTAGAGACTCAGTTTCTCCTCTGGGGAGACTGAGGCGAGTCGGGGGAGGTTGGCCAAGTGTTGCTTCATCTGCTCGAAGGCCCTCTCACATTCCGTCGTCCATCGGAAGTTCTTCGGATCCTTCAGGGCCTTGAAGAAGGGGAGGCAGCGATCTCTCGATCGGGAAAGGAAACGTGATAGGGCGACCAGCCTCCCGTTAAGGCACTGCAGGTCTCTGATCGTCCGAGGGGGCTGCATGTCTATGATAGCCTGGACCTTTTCCGGGTTGGCGTCAATCCCTCTCTCGTGTATGATGAATCCGAGGAATTTTCCAGAGGTTACGCCAAAGGCGCACTTGGCAGGGTTGAGGCGCAGGCCGAACCTTCGCAGGGTGTCGAATGTTTCAGCCAGGTCGGAAGAATGAGCTTCGGCTGTTCTGCTCTTCACGATCATGTCGTCGACGTATATCTCCATGTTTCGTCCAATCTGGTGGGCGAACATCCTGTTCACCGTCCTCTGGTAGGTGGCCCCGGCATTTTTCAACCCGAACGGCATGACTTTGTAAAAATATATCCCCTGCTCGGTGAGGAAAGCTGTGTGTTCTTGGTCTTCGGGTGCCATCCTGATTTGGTTGTACCCGGAGAAGGCATCCATAAACGAGAGACGGGCGTGGCCGACTGTGGCGTCGACTAGCTGGTCGATCTTCGGTAGGGGGTAGCAATCTTTTGGGCAAGCATTGTTGAGACTGGTGTAGTCAATGCACATCCGCCAGCTTCCATTAGGCTTTTTGACAAGGACTAGATTGGAGAGCCATTGCGGGTACCTGGCCTCTTCTATGAAACCGGCCGCCAGAAGTCGGCTTACCTCTTCTCGGATGGTAAATTGTCGATCCGGGGCCTGCCGCCTAGGTCTTTGCTTCACCGGACGGGCATCAGACGAGATGTTTAGGTGGTGTTGTGCGACTTCCGGGTGGACTCCCACCAGGTCCGATGGCGTCCAAGCGAAGATGTCGGCGTTGGCTTGCAGAAGGCCTGCTGTTGCTCCTGGTCGGGCAGTCCTGACCCGATTTTGACTGTTTGGTCGGGCCTACCTTTGATCAGCGACAAGTCGATGGTGGATTCCTTTGGCTCGGGGCGGGGGGTTGATTTTTTTCCCTCCCGGGGGTCCTCCAGCGAGGATTGGACCCTCGCTCTCTTGTTTAGCGACACGGCGGTTAAGTAGCAACGCCTGGACTCCCAGGAGTTCCCCGCTACTTCTCCGACCCCATCGTGGGTCGGGAACTTGATGGTTTGGTAGTAAGTGGAGATGACGGCTCGGATCTTGTTGAGGGTTGGCCGTCCGAGGATGGCGTTGTATGCTGTGGGGAGGTCGACCACTAGAAAGGGGGTCATCACTGTTTTTGCCCTCGGGAAAACTCCCAAAGTTAGGGGCAGGGTGATAACCCCTAGTGACGAGATTGAGGCGCCGGTGAACCCCGTGAGCGTTGAGCATACCGGCTTCATGTTCTCCTTTACTAGGCCGAGCTTTTGGAAGGCGTCCCAATAAAGTATATCGGCCGAGCTTCCAGTGTCGACCATGATCCTTCTTACTCGCGCGTTGGCGATTCTGGCTGATATCACCAACGCGTCATCATGTTCGGCTGGCTCGGGTCCCCCGGTCGGGAAGGTGACTTCGGGGCCTTTCTCATGTTTGGAAGCTTCGGCTCGGGAGGCCCTGGCGTATGCCTTTCCGCCCGCCATGGAGTTCCCTCCGGACGCTGGCCCGCCGGTTATGACATCTATGTGCCGCTCGATGAGCCCCTCCGGGCATGGCGAGAGCTCCTTATCTGGCCGGAGGTATGAGCCGAGGTGCCCTCGGCGGATGAGCTCCTCAATTTGCCTTTTTAATTCTCGACACTCCTCGGTGTCGTGACCGGGCTGTCGGTGGAAACGACAGTATTTAGAGCGGTCCGCGAGTTCGCGCGGGCTCCTCATCGGGTGGGGGTCTTTGAGAAGGCCTTTCTCCTTAATGTGGAGAAATATTTCGGTCCGAGAGGAGTTCAGGCCCGGGGGAGGGGACCTAGGCACCGCCTCGTTGAGGCCGTCGGCCCTACGCCGGGAGGTAGCGGGCTGTTGTTGCTGGTGTTGAATCTCGGATTTTGATGATGAAGTCAATTGTCATTTGTTATCTAATCTATGTGTTGAGATAAGTGTGCATGATTAACTACGATGAGAATAAGACAAGCAGCAGGAGTTGCGCCGGAGTCAAGATCATGATCACGTTGGGAGTTCGAGAGTTCGACGGAAGTTCGGACGGTCGTCGGAGGTTCAGAGAGAACAGATCCGAGAAGTCCTGAAGCTTGCCAAGCGAAGCTCGTCGGAACTCGCCAAGTGGATCGTCGCAAAGTCCAGGAGTATGCCGGATATCCGCAGAAGGATCACCGAAGGTTATCGGTTGATCGACGGAAGTTGGCCGGAAACTCGCCGGAAGAAGCGATTGACGCATCGGAGCAAAGCTGCAGAAGTTGTCTTAGAGATATTCGTAGTTAGCACGATGATTAAGCATGAAAATGGGAGGTGATCTCATTAGCTTAATCTTGGGGCAATTGGGCCCCTGAAAAGATTCAAATTGGGACGAATGGAGTGAACCATTCGGACCCTGATTGCACCAGGAGGTGCAACCGCCCCAGCCAGGAGGTGCAACCGCCTGGGCTGTGGGGTTGAGAGGTGCAACCGCCCCAGCCAGGAGGTGCAACCGCCAGGGTTGCAAGGCTGGGAGGTGCAACCGCCCCAGCCAGGAGGTGCAACCGCCAGGGTTGCAAGGCTGGGAGGTGCAACCGCTCCAGCCAAGAGGTTGCACCGCCAGAGCTCAAGTTCCGAGCTCTGCCAGGCGATGCAACCACCGAGCTCAGTCTTCGAGCTCTGGCAGAGTGGTGCATCAGCCTGAGCTCAGTCTCGAGCTTTGCCAGGTGAAGCATTCACCAAGCTCAGTCTTCGAGCTCTGGCAGAATGGTGCATCAGCTTGAGCTCAGTTTGGAGCTCTGCCAAGTGATGCAACCACCAAGCTCAGATTTCGAGCTCTGCCAGGTGATGCAACCACCAAGCTCAGTCTTCGAGCTCTGCCAGGTGATGCAACCATCGAGCTCAGTCTTCGAGCTCTGGCAGAGAGAAGCAATCGGCAGAGCTCAGTCTTCGAGCTCTGCCAGGCGGTGCCACCTCTCCAGTCGAGAGGTGCAACCGCCTGATCCCAGAATTCTGGGATTTGATCGATTTGATCGTTTTGAGCTCGAATTTTGAATTGGGTTGGGGCCTATAAATACCCCACCCATTCAGCACTGAAAAGATAACAGACCCATACCGAAATTGTGATCTTTTCTGTGATTCTAAAGAGCTCAAAAGTGTTGTAAAGCCTTAAGTCTCCTCCTTCTGTTCTTCAAGTTTCCAATTGTAAAGTGAGGAGAGAAAGGTCTGTAAAGGTTGTCTCCTAAGCCTATCAAAAGGAGAGAAATTGTAAGAGGGAAGTTTGGCCTTCGCCCATTGAAGGAAGGCTCCTAGTTGACGTCGGCAACCTCATCGGTGGAGGAAGCCAAAAGTGGAGTAGGTCAAGGCTGACCGAACCACTCTAAATCTCTGGTTTGCGTTTAATTTCGAGTACTTTATCATTACTGCAAACCTCCCTCATCACTACTGCTCTCTGCGCTTTCACGAACAAGTTCTAAGAGCTGTTCTTCCAAATCTGCATTCAGACGTAACTTCATATCTTCATACATTACAGCTTACGTTTACGTTTGATTCTGCAGAACTGTTTTCCGCACTTTTACGAACGAGCTTCCTTGCAGTTTACGCTTACATTTTAATTCTATTAATAACTGCAATCTGTCCTCTACGATTTTAAGAACGAGTTTCAAACATTTAGACGTAAAACTGCATTCAGACGTAAATCGGCTTTCCTCGCTCAATCATCAGATTTCTGTTCACGTTTACGTCTTGATTTCAACTGCATACTGCCTTCTGTGAGTATACAAACGAGTTTCAAAGTTTAGACGTAAATCTGCGTCTAGACGTAAAACTGCGTTTAGACGTAAATCTGCGTTTAGACGTAAAACTGCGTTTGGACGTAAATCTACGTTTAGACGTAAAACTGCGTTTAGACGTAAAACTGCGTTTAGACGTAAATCTGCGTTTAGACGTAAATCTGCATTTAGACGTAAATCTGAGTTTAAACGCAAAACTGCGCTTAGACGCAAAACTGCGCTTAAACGCAATCTGCACTTAGACGTAAACTGCACTTAGATACAAACTGAGAATTTGCTTTTGCATCACAATAGTTTTTGAATGAAAGCAGTGTTTGGTTTTTAAATTATTATAAGATTTCCGCTGCACTAATTCACCCCCCCCCCCTCTTAGTGCTCTCGATCCTAACAATTGGTATCAGAGCAAGGTTAACTCTCTAAAGGATTAAAACCCAAGAGAGATGGCATACGCCGGAAACCAAGAGGGGCATTCGATTACACGTCCACCCATGTTCAGTGGAACGGACTACACTTACTGGAAGACCCGAATGAGGATCTTCCTTATTTCTATGGATTTTGAACTATGGAACCTTGTTGAAAATGGATTTTCAAAATCTTCTCTTCCAATGATCGATTGGAACGATTTGGAGAAGAAGGCTTTCGCTCTTAATGCAAAGGCTATGAATGCCTTATTTTGCGCACTAGATAAAAACGAATTTAATCGTGTTTCAACTTGCGAAACTGCTTTTGATATTTGGCACACACTTGAAGTGACCCACGAGGGCACAAGTAGAGTGAAAGAGTCAAAAATCAATTTGTTGCTACATTCTTTTGAACTTTTTCGAATGAAACCGAGTGAAACCATTGGCGACATGTTTACCCGTTTCACGGATGTCGTCAACGGTTTAAAAGGTCTCGGAAAGAGCTTTTCGGATTTTGAGCTTGTTAATAAGATACTAAGATCCCTTCCTAAGAGTTGGGATCCTAAAGTCACCGCCATTCAAGAGGCAAAAGATCTGCGAAATTTCCCTCTTGAAGAACTAATCGGGTCATTAATGACCTACGAAATGACATGCAAAGCTCATGATGAGCAAGAAGACATCCTTCCAAAGAACAGGAAGGATATGGCACTTAAAACTGCTGAATGCCACTTGAGAGAAAACTCAAGTGATGAGGACTGTGATGATGACCTGGCACTTTTGACAAGAAAGTTTAAAAAATTCTTCAGAAAAAACAAGTTTAAAAACGATGTGAAAAATAAACTTGAACCTAAGAAGGACCAAGTAATCTGCTATGAATGTAAGAAGCCGGGACATTACAAAAGTGATTGTCCCCAAGTCAAGAAAAGAACAACAAAGAAGAAGGCGCTCCAAGCAACATGGGATGATTCGAGCGCATCTGAGGAAGAAGAATCCAACACCGAGCAAGTTGCTCATTACGCATTTATGGCCATCGAAGAGGAGGTAACGGATTTATTAGATGCTGATTTATCTTTCGATGAATTATTAAATGCCTTCCATGATTTATTTGATGAATGCAAAGTTATAAATAGAAAATACAAGTTGCTAAAAAAGGTACATGATAATCTTACTTGTGAGTTTGATAAGTTAAAAATCGAACATCATGATAATTTAAATTCATGTATCAAATGTCATGATTTAGTAACTTTGCAAAAAGAAAACTTGCTACTTAAGGACACCTTGAAGAAATTCGAGGTTGGTAGCAAGTCATTAAACATGATCCTTACAAACAAGGGTCATGCTCCCAAAAGAAGTGGGATTGGATTTGTGAGGAGTCCTCACCGAAATCCAACTACCTTTGTAAGAGGCCCCATCTTACACGTTCAACACCAAACCAAGTGCAACTTTTGTTGCAAATCTGGACACAAGACACATTGTTGTCCATTCAAGAAAACAAGTCCAGACAAATTAGTTTGGGTTCCTAAAGGAACCATGATAAACTCTATGCAACATGATAGAAAATATAGATCTGTTTATGAGGCACCCAAAAGCAAATGGGTTCCTAAAGATCATCCGTTCCTATAAAAACATTAAAAGTCTAGGCCGGAGCAAGAAATAATGTTCTGCTCCTTAACTCTCAATGATCATAAACTAAGAATCAAAAAGGAACTCGCAACGCTTAAGTAACAAGTGGAAACTATGAAATCACAAATACGATACGATTAGAAACTTATGATATCCAAATTCACATACCCCCCCTGATCTTCAAAACCTGTTCATCTACGAATTAATTCTTCTAGAAACTAAACATGTCATGATCTTAAAAGGGACACCAAACAAACATTCGTATGCACGTTAAAAGATCTATCCTACAAAGAGCTTCTTCCTTAAATAAAAACTCATACGAAATCATGTAACAAAACATAAATTGCTCTGAAACTCTCCTCAAGGCAAATTCTCCCAAATCAAATCATCCTAAGTACTCACCTGCTGCAGGCGGTGGCACCTCTCCAGCTGGCGGTTGCACCTCCAGCCATCACGGGTTGCCAGAGGTTGCACCGCTCCAGCCAGAGGTGCAACCGCCAGCAGCTCTGCCCCTTTAAAATCACGCTAGGGCCGGCTGAGAAACCGACCCCAACTCACCCCCATTTCCTCTTCTACTCTTCCAAGTCTCCTCCATTCCCACTTCACTCCTCTAAGCCTTCCAAATACCTCCTATTTCGGAGCAAAACATCAAGAATCCTTCCTTCTCTTGAAGATTTCACAAAGGTACTCTCTAAGAAGCTCTTAAATTCTGTTTTGTTCTTCATTTACCTTAAGCTCATCATCATCCCTTTAAAACAGCAGTAGTAATGGGATCTAGAAGATCCTCAAGGGACAAAGGAAAGAGGAGAGTAGTAGAAGAATTTGATCTCACTCTTTTTAATTCCAAAAACCATGCTGAAAAATTTCTCTCCTTCGAACTAAGAAGCATCAATAAAGGAAAATACGTAGATCTGAATGAACTAAGAGATGTAGAGACTATCCATTGGTTTGCAAACCTTAATCTACTTCCCATTTTGCAGATCAACGAACCCATTTATCCTAGACTAGTTAGATTGTTTTATAACAACATGCAAAAAGATGATGAAGAAAGGATATCAACCTATCTTTTAGGACAACACATTTCAATCACTGATAGATTCATTTGTGATATGATAGGTATTCCCATGAAAAGCATAGGACTTTACTTCAAAGGATCATGGGATGAAAAAACTATTGAAACATCCTACGTTGAAGCCTTAGGAACAATCCTTGCCAATCCTAACGTAGAATCTATTCCTAAAAGTTGTGAACATCTAATGCCCTTTAACACTAAGATACTTCATCATATCATGACTAGTATAATTCTTCCTAAGCAATACCATCATGATGAAGTGAGTCAATTGGAATTAGGAATTATGTACCTAATTATGAAAGAACGTGACATTTGTCTTGGCTATCTGATCCAACAAAACATGTTGGAATTATCTACGAAAGATATGATGCTCCCATATGGTGGAATTATTACTAGAATAATGAAAGCTTACGACATTCAAATACCACCAGAAGAAGAAGTAATGAAATCAGATAGATGCAGCATAATAAACAAAAATCTACTTCACCGACTGAGATGTCACTATAGAAACGGTAACTGGGTTAGAATGCCTAGAAGAACTGATCCCCCTCAGCTTGAACCTGAACCAGAGCCGGAAACCCCAGTCTTTAGGAGTACCCACTCTCCTCCGATCTGTCCCCTTGAGGAAACACATCCGGTTGAGCAAACTCACACATCATCCATCGAAGATATCGGGATTCGGATGGACCGATTTGAGCAACGACAAGAACGGCTTGAACTTCGACAAGATCAAATCCTAACCGAGCTACAACAAATCCATCGACAATTTGACTCTTTATTTAGGCACTTTAATCTTCCACCTCATGAATAAGCTTGTATAAACATCTGATGTTTTTGATATGACATGCTGTAAACTCCTTATGTTATTCATGAAGGACTTTGTCTTTATGGTTACCTGATATGCTGTAAACATATGTTACCCTGATATGGTTATCTTTATCTATGTAAGCATATTTGCAAACATCTCTTGTTGTTTATCTCGTCTTTTTTACTGAAACTAAAAAGGTTTAAAAGCCTATGCCTTGAAAATATGAAGCAACATACCAATGTAAGTTGATAAGTCAGCAGGATGACATTGATATGGTAGCTATTGCTAATATGTTTGCTATCAGGCCATGTATCAAACAAAAATTTGCATCATACGAGCTGATATCTTACCATGTGATGCAATGCTACACTTGCTGAAATAAAAATCCTGCTATGCAATATGATATAATGCTGCACTTAAAATAATTGTGTTACTACATCAAAATTATTCGAATGCTATTACATGCCTTGACAACGCTTGTTCAAATAACATGTTGCAAATTATGTGACAAATATTTTTAACCAAATGCATGTAAGAAGTTCATTTTTCAGGTTGTATGCTAAAAATGGGATGTTCCCGTACACTCTTATGAAAACTCTTTGGAAAATGACTTTCCTTCGTCAAGCAAAATATATGTGTCATGACTTCCTTTATATGCTTGATAATGCTATCATGCTTTTTGTTGATGACAAAGGGGGAGAAAAATATGAATTGATAAACACTATGTCATAGCTGAACTGCCATAATCATATCTATGTCATAGTTGCAAATACTTGAGTGATGCTATAAACAATGTTATGCCATCCTTGCATCACCAAGAGATATGTGAACATGTACTATAGTTTGCATCATGTCTTGATTTGATATTGTAAAGAAAATGCAAACTTACTAGAAAATCTCAAATGTGAGCATCATGTAAAAAGTCCTTCCTTGCTTTATATGATTACATGATGAATGGTTACAAACACTATCATACAAACTTGATGATGTATGAAGAGATACATCATGATAGGCATCATGATGGGAGCATTGATAAGTTTAACTGATCTAACTTATCAATACGTCACTTGAATTCTTAGGTCTTGAATTCAAGATTGACTTATCTCAACTATGGCATATAGATAGGGGGAGTTGAGGACAACTCCTTTATCAATTGATTGTCATCATCAAAAAGGGGGAGATTGTTGAATCTCGGATTTTGATGATGAAGTCAATTGTCATTTGTTATCTAATCTATGTGTTGAGATAAGTGTGCAGGATTAACTACGATGAGAATAAGACAAGCAGCAGGAGTTGCGCCGGAGTCAAGATCATGATCACGTTGGGAGTTCGAGAGTTCGACGGAAGTTCGGACGGTCGTCGGAGGTTCAGAGAGAACAGATCCGAGAAGTCCTGAAGCTTGCCAAGCGAAGCTCGTCGGAACTCGCCAAGTGGATCGTCGCAAAGTCCAGGAGTATGCCGGATATCCGCAGAAGGATCACCGAAGGTTATCGGTTGATCGACGGAAGTTGGCCGGAAACTCGCCGGAAGAAGCGATTGACGCATCGGAGCAAAGCTGCAGAAGTTGTCTTAGAGATATTCGTAGTTAGCACGATGATTAAGCATGAAAATGGGAGGTGATCTCATTAGCTTAATCTTGGGGCAATTGGGCCCCTGAAAAGATTCAAACTGGGACGAATGGAGTGAACCATTCGGACCCTGATTGCACCAGGAGGTGCAACCGCCCCAGCCAGGAGGTGCAACCGCCTGGGCTGTGGGGTTGAGAGGTGCAACCGCCCCAGCCAGGAGGTGCAACCGCCAGGGTTGCAAGGCTGGGAGGTGCAACCGCCCCAGCCAGGAGGTGCAACCGCCAGGGTTGCAAGGCTGGGAGGTGCAACCGCTCCAGCCAAGAGGTTGCACCGCCAGAGCTCAAGTTCCGAGCTCTGCCAGGCGATGCAACCACCGAGCTCAGTCTTCGAGCTCTGGCAGAGTGGTGCATCAGCCTGAGCTCAGTCTCGAGCTTTGCCAGGTGAAGCATTCACCAAGCTCAGTCTTCGAGCTCTGGCAGAATGGTGCATCAGCTTGAGCTCAGTTTGGAGCTCTGCCAAGTGATGCAACCACCAAGCTCAGATTTCGAGCTCTGCCAGGTGATGCAACCACCAAGCTCAGTCTTCGAGCTCTGCCAGGTGATGCAACCATCGAGCTCAGTCTTCGAGCTCTGGCAGAGAGAAGCAATCGGCAGAGCTCAGTCTTCGAGCTCTGCCAGGCGGTGCCACCTCTCCAGTCGAGAGGTGCAACCGCCTGATCCCAGAATTCTGGGATTTGATCGATTTGATCGTTTTGAGCTCGAATTTTGAATTGGGTTGGGGCCTATAAATACCCCACCCATTCAGCACTGAAAAGATAACAGACCCATACCGAAATTGTGATCTTTTCTGTGATTCTAAAGAGCTCAAAAGTGTTGTAAAGCCTTAAGTCTCCTCCTTCTGTTCTTCAAGTTTCCAATTGTAAAGTGAGGAGAGAAAGGTCTGTAAAGGTTGTCTCCTAAGCCTATCAAAAGGAGAGAAATTGTAAGAGGGAAGTTTGGCCTTCGCCCATTGAAGGAAGGCTCCTAGTTGACGTCGGCAACCTCATCGGTGGAGGAAGCCAAAAGTGGAGTAGGTCAAGGCTGACCGAACCACTCTAAATCTCTGGTTTGCGTTTAATTTCGAGTACTTTATCATTACTGCAAACCTCCCTCATCACTACTGCTCTCTGCGCTTTCACGAACAAGTTCTAAGAGCTGTTCTTCCAAATCTGCATTCAGACGTAACTTCATATCTTCATACATTACAGCTTACGTTTACGTTTGATTCTGCAGAACTGTTTTCCGCGCTTTTACGAACGAGCTTCCTTGCAGTTTACGCTTACATTTTAATTCTATTAATAACTGCAATCTGTCCTCTACGATTTTAAGAACGAGTTTCAAACATTTAGACGTAAAACTGCATTCAGACGTAAATCGGCTTTCCTCGCTCAATCATCAGATTTCTGTTCACGTTTACGTCTTGATTTCAACTGCATACTGCCTTCTGTGAGTATACAAACGAGTTTCAAAGTTTAGACGTAAATCTGCGTCTAGACGTAAAACTGCGTTTAGACGTAAATCTGCGTTTAGACGTAAAACTGCGTTTGGACGTAAATCTACGTTTAGACGTAAAACTGCGTTTAGACGTAAAACTGCGTTTAGACGTAAATCTGCGTTTAGACGTAAATCTGCATTTAGACGTAAATCTGAGTTTAAACGCAAAACTGCGCTTAGACGCAAAACTGCGCTTAAACGCAATCTGCACTTAGACGTAAACTGCACTTAGATACAAACTGAGAATTTGCTTTTGCATCACAATAGTTTTTGAATGAAAGCAGTGTTTGGTTTTTAAATTATTATAAGATTTCCGCTGCACTAATTCACCCCCCCCCCTCTTAGTGCTCTCGATCCTAACAGCTGGGACTGCTCTGGCTTGACCCTCTTGCGCTCGTCGCGCCTCCCGACCATCCATGCTTCAGCAGCGATGAACTGGTTCGCGCGCTGCAACATTTCGGGTACCGAAGTGGGGGGTCGCTCCACCAGAGACCAAAAGAATCGGGTAGGGCGCAGGCCCATCATGAATGCCTGCATCATCAAAGAAGGGTGAGCATCAGACAGCCCGCGAATTTGTGTGGTGAAGCGGTTCACAAAGTGAGAAAGGGGCTCGTCCTCCCTCTGGTTGAGCCCGAGGAGCATTGCCACCGACGGCTTCGGCTTGGCGTGAGCCAGGAAGTTAAGCTCGAAGTCCCCGGCCAACTGGTCGAAAGAGGCGATGGTCACGGTCTTCAGATTGCTGTACCACGCTCGGGCTGGGCCTCGCAGGGTTGTCGGGAACGCCCTGCACATCAAGGCATCAGACGTCCCGTATAGCGCCATTTGGGCGCGGAAAGCGGCTACGTGGTCCTCCGGGTCGGTGGCGCCGTCGTAGGGATCCAATGAAGGGAGCCGAAAATGCGGCGGGATTGCTTGCTCTTGAATCTCGGGGGTGAAAGGGGACCCCTGGTGTTGCTTGGCCCCCGAGTCTCCCCTGGTCCGGCGAACCTCACGCTGCACCTCGTCCAGTCGGCGGCCTACGAGGCGTAGCTGGGCCCACAGGCCCTCCGTCGAGTCTGAAAGCGGGGCCACGGGCGTCGGGTGCGCCGCTGGATCCTCCGCTCCCGGGTTGGGTCGATTGGCCCGGAGGCGAAGCGGGAGACTCGGGAAGCGGCGCGGGGTTCTGGGCGGCGGACCGTTGCCGTGGTGGAGGTAGGGTTGAGTGTGAAAACGTCGGAGGAGAGACCAGCGGGGTGATGGTCTGCATCACTCCCGTAAGAGCCCGGACTTGGTGTGTGAGGTTGTAGAAGGCTTCAAGCGGCACGGGGGACGGGCCACCGGGATTGGCGATGGGCGGCGACAGACCAGGGTCGTTGAACAATCGCCAATAGCGCTCCGAGATCGCAGCGGGGCGCTCGTCCCAAACCCCCTCTTGTTGGGGATGTTCTTCCGTTGCGTCGGTCGTGTGCGGCCTGACGGCTGGGGGTTCGTCGGAGTGAGCCTGTTGATCGCTTGACATTCGGACCGGCCCTCCTTCTAGCGCCATTATGTTAGGGTAAACACCTTTTTCTTAGTCGTGACCCGGGGGGTCGTCTCGGCTCGTTCGGGGGTCCGAATGGCGGGGATCTCCCTGGGGCGTTGCTCGTTTCTGCCAAGGCGGTCGGGTGCGGCTTCGGACCCGAGGCGACGCTGCGACTTCCTCCGGGCGGGGATTCTGCGTGTCCGGACGGGGGCCTCGGCTCGGTACCTTCACAAAGGTCGGGTCGGGATGCTCCACCCGACCCCTCCGACGATCAAGTTAGAGAGTGACGTGGAGGTCGTTTTTCTTCCAGGAGGTAGCCCCCCTTTCTCCTTCTGGCTCGGGGGTGTTTATAGGGGGACTCGGCATTACCGGGCGCGCCATCCCGTCAGTCGGGGCCGTACCTCTGATAGCGTCCGACATCGCCGAGGACGTTGCGTAGGGGACCGGGGAATCGCAGGGTATGGGCGAGCTTCAACCGTTACCTACTTCGGTCTTGTCCTACTGTGTTGAGTCAACTGAGGGGGCTGTGGGCTCAGCGAAGCTGACGTCCGGACGCAGACCGTCACCCTCATTGCTCTTCCTGGGGCGCCGCACCTGTCCACGTGCGGGGGACGTTGTTAGGAGTGGGGTCTGCCATTTTTTGCCATATCATATCTTACTCTGCATTTCCTGAAGGTTCAATCAACCAGCGGATTTGACATCTTCCGGTGGGCATGCAGAAACACGGAGATAGAAAGTGTTCTCAAGTTTTGACCAGTTGGTCTCAGCTCTAGAAGAGCTGATGGGGTTCGGTCGAAGCTGATGCAGTGTGACCCACCTTCCTAAATGGTAGTCTTGCTGATGTTCCTGTCTACAGAAAGAAACACAATCATACCAAATCCAAAAGAAATCTAAGCTAACCCAAATTATGACTAGCTCTACTCCAAATCAGCATGCTTTCGACATCAAAATCTAGTCCATGTTGTTTGGTTGGCCAGTATCTGATCCAGCTTCCGGATGCTTAGACCTCGAAGCCAGTGGGGATGTAGATCCAGGTGGAGCCATCGATTGTCGTTCCCGTTCGGCTTGGGCCTACAAGAACATGAAGGAATTTGATAATGGATTCTCGGGGATACTCTCAGTCTCCGAATCCAAGGCAAGACTCATAAGGTTTGCGGGCCATGTTCCAATGACAGTGACACGATCCTACTCCAAATGTAAACAGAACAAAAGGCAGCGGTTAGCATCGGTCTCCCATGTCAAGGTTCTCAATGGAGTAGTTAAGACTGGATTCTTCCCATGCCGCCCACCGGAAGATGAGAAGGAAATTGAGTGGCCTTCCCCTGGTTTTGGCATAAGAAAATGGAACACAGGAGAGCTGAATTGTTTCTAGTACAAGTCAAGGATGATTAGGTGATGTACTTGGACTGGTTTTGCTGCTATTATTCTAACATAAAGTTACTCAGGTAAATTGCCATCACATGGGCGAAAGAGCGAGATGCACTTGGACTCCATTATAATGCTTGATGAGCTACTATAAGTATGGCTGGTGAATGCATCTACTACGGATGTGAAGAGTTGGGTCGAGGAAGCGTGCTTACCGAGTCGGAGGAATAACCCGAGAGGCACGAAAGCCGGCGGAAATGGAGATCCCGGTGATCAACCTTGGAGAGCTGGAGGGAGAGAAGAGAAGCAAAACCATGTCGCTCCTCCATGATGCGTGCCAGAAGTGGGGCTTCTTCTGGGTACGTTGTGAGCATCTTTATCTCTGCAAGCATTGGTATTCGTGTTTGGTTACTCTGATGAGTCCGGCATGGCAGCTCGAGAACCATGGGATCGAGGATGGAGTGATGGAGGAGGTGAAGCAGCTGGTGAAGCAGCACTACGAGGAGAGCATGAGGGAGAGCTTCTACGAGTCGGGGCTGGCACAGGGACTGCGACGTGGAACTAAAGCCTCGGATGTGGACTGGGAGACCAGCTTCTTCTACCGCCATCGCCCGGATTCCAACATCAATGATCTCCCCGAACTGGTTCGGTGAGTTCTCTTTCATGGAGTATAACCACGTAGAGCAACCCCAAGCTGACGCCGCAGCATGCTCGTGCAGTGACGCTATGAAGCAATACGTCGAACAGGTGGTGAAGCTGGCCGAGAAGCTCGCGGAGCTTCTGAGCGAGAATCTCGGGCTGGCGAACACCTACCTGAAGAACGCATTCGCCGATCCTTTCGTGGGGACGAAGGTGGCAATGTACCCCAAATGCTCCAACCCGGAGCTCGTCATGGGGCTCCGCGGCCACACCGACGCCGGTGGGATCATCCTGCTGCTGCAGGACGACACGGTCCCCGGCCTGGAGTTCCTCAAGGACGGCGAGTGGGTGGCGGTGCCGCCGGCGCAGTGTCACCGCATCTTCGTGAACCTCGGCGATCAGGTCGAGGTCGTGAGCAATGGCGTCTACAAGAGCATCAGGCACCGGGTGCTCGCTGACGGGACCGGAAGCCGGCTGTCGATCGCCACGTTCTACAACCCGGGGGCCGACGCCATCATTTCCCCGGCGGCCGAGCTGGTGTACCCGAGTCGCTACCGCTTCCAAGACTACCTGGATTACTACACCAAGACCAAGTTCTCGGACAAAGCGTCGAGGTTTCAGAACATGAAGCAGACGCTCGTGTGAGCCACTCATGCCTGTAGCAGCTGACGGAAGAGGAATTTGTACCGGTCAATCCACGCTTGTGCTTCAATCCAAATAAACATCGATCGCCATCTCTTCTTTAGCTGCCCGGCACTGTCAGAGTCGACAGAATCATACCGACCACCGAGTATAAACATCAACGTCGTGCATCAGCCAGAAAACTGGGCATTTTTATTGTCATTAAATTTTATATAAAATAATTTTAATTAAATCAAGAAAAACATTTAAACTATAAATATCGACAAGGATGCCATGATATTAACAGTTCAAGAACTCGGACAGAATCCTACTGATGTGATGACAATACAAGAACTATCAGATCAAGAATGGAGGACTGGTTTAGTAGAATTGCTGAGCACTATGTAGTAGAAACATAAGATGAAAGAGACTTAGCTTGCTGGAGATGATATATTCATCTTATGATGAAAGAGTGTCTGAAAATTACTGATTTCAAAGGTGAAGGAAGGCAGTTCCTTTATGAATCAAAATGCTTACATGCTCAGTTCCTGCAATAACAAGACCAGCCATTCCACTTTGTGGACATTATTCCCAACCCATTCCAAGATAAAAAAAACAAAGGTTTTCCTCTATCAATTTCCTAGATTTGCACACATGAATTCAAATTACATTCAGACTCCTACATGCTGTATGATGCAAAATTCATCCAATAATTTCTTTAGTGTCGACAAAGCCATGCTGGAAATGTTGGCCTGTGTACGATTACTCGTACTTAACCAGGCAATACCAATCACCAGAAGTAACCTCTGCCCGTCGAAGAGGAAGATTAGCTTTGCTTTTTTTTTTTTTTTTACTTGATCACCATCAATGGCCAATGTTCACAGATGGCTTTCAGCAGCAAGCTTGTTCATAGTGCTGTTCTTTTTACCAAAGATATGCCTGATGGATCACCACCCCACTCTTCAAACACAACCAGAAGGTTTCCAGTTGGGTTTAGCCAGGAACGAGGAACATGGTACCTGAGATTGTAATCACTAGCCGGTCATTTAACTGTCGCAGACAAACTACTTAATTGGGTAGAAAAGAAGAATTGATTTCTTACCATTTTTGAGAAGATTCCCCACAATTTGTTTGGCATTTTTTCTCATTGTATGTTCCACGGTAATCACAACTGGCACATGTACCATATGCTTTGTAGGCAGGCCAGTACCGGCCAATGCTTTGTCCATTAATCCATATCTGACCTTTGCCCATGCTACTCATATCTAAAGCCAATGGCTCATTGCCGCTTGGAGCATTAAAGAAAGCCTGGAAGATCATAGGGATTAAGACAATGCTAGTCATATCGGTCCTGAACAACAAAGAAAGGAAATTTGCACTTTGCAAGAATGCCTGCATTCTGCTGTACTAACCTTGTACCAAGTCAAGGCCTGTTTCGAAGATGCACCGCCCCACTCAACTGAAGAAACACCACTAAGCATATGAAGATTCAAAGATTCACCTTTCAAGCCAACCTGCACACAAATATCAAACTTACTAATCTGCAACTTTTAGGAAGAAGCTAGGCAAATCATGCACATAGGGAAACCTGGTAAGTCCATTTCTGTGAGGTAAGGTCTCTTCTTCCTTCATTAAGGCCATGCAAGGTCACTGGACCAAGAACTCCAGCATTCCATGTCTCAAAATGACTACCAACATTCTGAAAGAAATCAGAAAAGAGGAACTAAGATAACCAGAATTTCTGCAATTTATTTTGCTGAGA
This sequence comes from Musa acuminata AAA Group, assembly GCF_036884655.1. NCBI lineage: Eukaryota > Viridiplantae > Streptophyta > Magnoliopsida > Zingiberales > Musaceae > Musa > Musa acuminata. The sequence goes on from NC_088332.1 coordinate 2,733,209, forward strand.
TAAGTGCAAAAAGATAAAATTTCATGTGGTCCCCAAAATATTGTGTATATCCCTCTGATACACATTAATATCTCAGAGAAGGATAGTTACCATGGTATGTTTTAGATGGATACATATAACATGAAAAGTTTCCAAACAAAGGTACGTACAGGTAGACCAACAGCTACACTTAAAATGGAGATTTGGTTGCTTCCTGCCCACAACTTTGCCTTTCCTTTATAAGTCAGTTTTGGATTGTCTAAACCACCATAAACAGTCCCTGCCGGAAAAAGGAAGTTAAATGTGTAGATTGGAGCCGATCAAATATCGGGCATATTTTCAAATATAGCTCTGCATAAGCCAAAGTAACTTACCAGCTCGCTTTCCGTTGATGAAAATATGCATAGAATGACCTGCCGACATTACAGTCAGAACAGGGTGTGGACCATTCTTTAGAAATGGTTCATTTGGCCCTATATCAACACTGAAAAGGGAGCACAGTAAGATATTAATTTATAGACATTGGTTTTGTTTCGACCAAAGAGAAGCTGCAAATTAATGTTGTAAATATGTAATAATAACTTTGTTACTCACGATGTAGTGTACCACAAGTAGTCTGTCTGGTCCCTTGTCATGCTTATCTGCTCCACTAACCCATCTTTCGTGAATGAGTTATCATCCAGTGTGTTGGTCTCTTCGCTGAAGGACTTCCAAGAAAACCTACCAAGCAATGTCATTTTTATCTGCAATGTTGGAGCTTCAACCTGGATCATGATTAATACGAATGCGCTTGAGACTCTTGAATGGGAGACCCTTTTATCCAACAAGAAACCAAGGACTCTTTCCACCGAGACTATAGATGATACAATAAAGTTTTAGGAACCACAGAACAATGTAGTGGAGTATATAATCTTTTCAAGCCATGAAACAAATAACTCAAAATGAAGAGTTGACTTGTGGGTGCAAAGGCAAGGAGTAGAATGCAAATGCAACCATGAACAAAAATAATTATCAGAAATTTCTCACCCTTGCAGTGTTGAATACTGTGGTTTTGCAGTCAGGAAGGATACTGATGGACCAAGGTGGAATATCATATTTCATTCTGTTGAAAGTAACTGTTGCATATGATCTTGGGTTGTAATTAGAAAGGAATGCAGCACAAGAGCCCGACTTTGATCTGAAGACATGTGCCTGGAAGGAATTGACTATAGATTTAGTTCCAAATCCAGACCATTGGAATATGTTTGCTAATTGTACATCTACACATAAAAGATGAACCTGCTCATAATTTCCAAGTTTTGTCACAGTGGGATCTGCTGACACAAGAGCGGGTTCACACATTCTGATCGCCTTATGCAGGTCTCTCAGATGGCCCCATTTTGGCTGCCTCAAGAGACCTGAGAAAGAGTAAAAAATGGTAAATACTAGACAAAGGGAATTAAAATTTTACATAAAATCGAGTCTCATAACAGAATTGGTTGCATCACCAGTCCTTCAAGGATTCCAAAGAATGAGAGTGACAGATTTGGAAACATGCTGTATTTCATCGTATCAATGGGAAGTTTATAACATTTTAAGTGTTTGAGCAATGAGAGAAGTATACAATAGTATCCTTGCAGTGGAACAACAGATTTTTCATATGAAGAATGGCTCATAGGAGAAGCAAACCAACTGGCAGTCAAATCACATTATTTTGTCGATTCATCACCTAGAGGTGGTTTAACCCCTATTAGAAAAAGGTTTTGAATTCAAAACATTGCTAGGTGAGCAATCATACCATTTTTAGAATCATGAATTTCTTTTCAAAAGCAGGATGACAATACAAAGTTATATCTCGATGAAATTGTCAAATGCATGTTACAAGTGCTTCAGATGCAGAAAAAAAGAAGGTAGATGATCGAGTCACTCTAATACTGGCACGTCAATGTGGTCACCATTTTGACTAAAACCATATCTTTATGAAAATTGCTACATATCATTTCCAAAGAATCACAAAAGAGAAGCTACCATACCATATTCATCAACTGGGGCATCATAGTCATAGCTTGTTGAAATGAAGGGGCCACCAGCTGTCCTACCAAAGTTTGTTCCTCCATGATACTGGAATTGACAGAAATGTGCAAATTACTTTTCTTAGATGATGTGTATAAATAAATGATTACTGGGAACTGAAAAACAAATGTTTGACTTCTTACCATATAATAGTTAACAAAGGAGCCACCTTTCTGTATAAACCGTGCAACAGCAAAAGCCAAGTCCTCAACAGGCCGGTGAGGAACCGGACTCCCAAATGCAGTGAACCTGTTAGCAATGAATACGTTGAATAAATGCACTAAATAACAAGAAGGTATCAGTTTGCCATTTTTTTTTCTGAAATGCAAGTGCGTTCAATTTCAGTGTGATGTTGGGCTGAACTAAAGTTCAAGAACAAAGAAAGTTACCAGCCAGTCCAAGCTTCTGTCCACATGGTAGGTTTATAGGGCTTGTTTGGTGAGAAATAATCACAGTAGAATCCATTACAGGTGTTTATCTGTAAATATAAAATTCAAGAATAAAATGTTAGAAAGTTGTGTAAAACTATAAATTCTTCACTAGGATATAAGCTTGAGCATCGACAAATTTAGTTGGAGTAATTGGAAACTAGGTGCCATTTTTGTTTCAGTTGGTATATAAATCCAAGAACTTGATGTTGAAAAGGAAAAGCTGGAGGAGGAAAATGAAAAGAGTCTTCCGCGCGATGTGACAAATCAACAGAAAAAAAAAAAAGGCAAGTGATGCAACCAGCTCGATGCACAATAACCAAAATAGTTGATGCAGTGAAAATTCAAGACAGTAAAAAGGTCTCTTTTTGAACTTACAATTGGATCGGGTGCATCATCTTGTTTGCACATGACCCATGGCACACCAGTCTTGAGGCCAACTGCCATTTGAGCAGCCCAACTTGCATAATTCTTGGCTGCGGCACCACCATAATACTCCTCCAGTGGACCATATTCATTTTCAATCTGCTCAAATTTGGCAAACACATGGAAGAACAGGAAACTGAATCAGAAGAGAACTAAGATCATTATGTTGATCTCTCCTGTTTGTCTCGCTATATTGGCTAATAAACCGATGCAGCAGAATGGAAAATGATTCAGTAATACCTGAGAGAGGATGATGGGACCACCCTGAGATTCAAATAGTCCTTGAGACTTCATCATGGAGACAATCTTCTCTGTGAATTTTGCCATTGCTGCCTTTTATATGAACAAAACTAATCAGCGACCAAGCAAAAATGGAATAAGATAAAGTATATTTTGTGAAAATTGTACCTTGAAAGGACCATTATCAGTCCTGAAACTGATACCAGGAACATATTTTAACCAGACAGGAAACCCCCTGTTCTCCGAAGAAGAGAAGAAGAACAAGACATCATCAGATTACATGTAAAGACATGTGATTCTACACCTTTCTTCGAGGAACTGGTAAAAGAACTCTTTCAAGACTGTGAATAAGAAGCTTACCCAAAGTTCCATTCGGCACAAACATAAGGACCAATTCGGAGATGAACGTAGAGGCCGGCCTGCTTCACCAGCTTGACGAAGCGAACCAGGTCATAATTTCCTCCAAAATAATACTGCCATAAATCAAGAAAAATCTTGCAAAACTCAGCTAACTTTACTGCAAAAAAGAGCAGCAGACTGGAGAAAGAGATGGGGAAGGTTCCGTTCCATAAGCTGCAAGCAAACCTGGCCAGGGGAAGGCTCGTGTCCGTTCCAGAATACATAGGTCTGGATTACATCCAAGCCGCCATCTTTAGCCTTCTGGATAAGATCTGGCCACATCTGTCGACAATTCGAGGTATAAAAATCGGAGCTTTGTGCAACGAAAGAAACAGAAAGGCACCAAGGAGCCACATTTCCCGCAAGAGCGGAATCCTTACCTCCGGAGTGCTCCTGGGGTAGTGAATGGAACCAGAGAAGAGGATCCTCCGCTGCCCATTGATGATCACGGCCTTGCGGTCGTAAGAAACGGAGGCATCGACCGGAGTGAAGCGCCACACCACAGCTGCAGCGACCGCCAGTAGCAGCATCGGCGACAGCCCTCGGCCGCGTCTAACCAGTATATGCTCGACGCCCATTGTGGCTAACTATTGTTCTTAGCTTCAAACGAGTAACCCTTTTTTTAACCTTACTATGGGCAGAGGGTTCCGAGAAATGATTTGCTTGTTCTCTGCTCTCTTTGCCACAGCAGTCTCTTCCTTCTCATACGTCTCTCCATCTTCTTGGCTAGAGATGAGTCGATGAATCCATTAAACAATGGCAGCACAATAACAGAGAGAATGAGAGCGAGAGAGAGAGAGAGAGAGAGAGAGGAGGAGGAGGAGGAAATGTGCCGTAAAAGCTGGGGATCACTGCTCTTTAACACCGGAGGGGTGAAAGCGAGACCAGGACTGGTGCGGGAACGTGGGACCCCCGTCGAGGCTTCATCCAACCAGTGACGTTCTGTTCCATGTATGTTGTGCTACCCAAAGCTCGTGGTGTTTGGAAGTTCCATGCACTTTTTATTTCTTAGGAAACAGGGAAGCAGAGAGACAAGAGCTGACATCGAGATACTGAGGTTCCCAGAAGATTTCATACTCTTATAGTCCAATTCTCAAACATATGAACCAGAAAGTGGCTGCTACAAGATGTTAAATCCCATCAAAAAAAGGAGGACTACATTGACGTGCAGGTTGAAGGAGCAGCTCAAACGCCTCATCAAAAAGTGGCTGTGCATTGTATTATTAGGAGGTAGCAGCAGGGAAGAAGACGAGAGAGAACACCACCTGCTGTCGGCAACATGTGGTTCAAATATGAGAAAATTGAACTTTTGTCACTGAAAGAACAAGGATGACTAAATCTCAGTAATATTATATGCAGATTCATCTTGTGTTCTCAGGGTAATTATGTAAAGCCTGTTGATATATTTGTGGCATTAATCACTGAGATCACATACACCAAAAGTTCTTCAACCAAATGATAGTATCATGCAATCAGGTCAGAGCAAGTGGAGATCTCAATCAAAAAAGAAAGAGAAATTTGGCATAATTTATGCAGTCTTCGGATTGAGAGAGAACAAGTGTTTAAACACTCTGGATCAATGCTTTGATTTCTTTCCTCTTAATTTTGTGGGTGTTAATGTAGCCACAGAAGCTATTTTTATTCTGTGAGTAAAGACATCTTTTGCCCTCGATTGATGCTCAATAAAAGTTACAACTTTTTTGTCACTACTCTGGACTTGAAACATGTGAGACAGCATTAACTGTCTTGAACAAGACATTGCACCAACTAGAACATGAAGCAATTTGCCATATAAAATATTGTGGGACACTAATCTATATGAATTAAGAACAACAGATAAGCTGTATCAGTTCACTGTTTCATTATATCTGGCATCTGCATCAGGCTTTGGAAGTGATTACTTCTGGAACCAACAATCTGGCTAATTCTGTCTTCTTTTAGACTACTTCTTCTTCTTCTTCTTCTTCTATTTCTGAAAATAAAAATGTTTCTTGTAGTTAATCATCAGTACATTCATTGTCTAATCTGCAAAAGGGTGAAACAGCTGCTGTTCTTCTCAACAACTCACTGCTGTTCATTATATCTGCCATCTGTATCAGGCTTTGGAAGTGATTGCTTCTGGTTCCAACAATCTGGCTAATTCTGTCATCTTTTAGACTACTTCTTCTATTTCTGAAAATAAAAATGCTTCTTGTAGTTAATCATCAGTACAAAAGGGTGAAACAGCTGCTGTTCTTCTCAACAACTCACTAGAACCATTCCATTATGACTTCTCATATTAACACCAACATTAATTTGGGTTGCTCAAAAGTTATGTTGTATAAACTAGATTTTTGGGTGTGTTAGAAACAGTATTAGATGATCACTTTCTACTTCACCAAGAAACAGTTGGACCAGAATCATCGACCAATAAGATTCCAAAGTCCACTGTGAATGTGACCTAACCTTTGTTCTCATAGTAGGGAATCATCCTCTGTTAGTGCACTTCATAGGTTGATAATGATCAGTGCAGTAAGATTTTTCATGCATAAGAATTTGGTAGATGGACAAGCAGATTGGCAAGTCAAGGTGCATGAAGGAGATAATTAAGCCAAAGAAGATGAATCAGTATGCTAACATGGATGTCCTCAGTCAAACTACCAAGAAAAGATCTCAACCTGCTGAGGCTGTAGAAAGTTAATTCAGATCAACCTAAACCACCTCCAATGTTACCAAATGCTATCTTCTTTTCTTCTTTTCTTCTTTTTGGTGCACTGTGCTTCTCACTTTTATAGCTGCTGGTCCTTAATATTCCCTTTGTGTTTGGGACCATGTTGTTTGGAAGGAGGGCAGCTTGCTGTAAGTAAAGGTCCCACTGCAGAAAACACCTTGCAAGATGAGTGCCAATCCTACCTTCCTTAATGTGGGGATGCCCTAACAACTCCATGCACACAATGTTAGGCCAGAAACCATGCATTTAATTTTTTCTCACTACCTAATTTTTAGCATAGTAAAGACTACTTGTTTTTGTCATTTAGTGACACTAGTTGACAGGAGTCAGACTTTAGAGACAGCTGCCTCAACCACCATAATGTTTCAATTTTTTCCTTGGACTCCACCTAAAGAAAAGGAAAATGTTACTGAATTACTAGGTTCTTAGTTGTCTTCCTACAGGTGCCTTCCAAGTCCAAATAAGTTTGTCCTACCAATGCATTCTATAATTATCTTACACTTGCTAGCAATTTTTATGCTGAAAAAAAGGAACAATGGTTGTAGTAGCACACTTGAACTTTTTCTTTACTTTTGTGTGTGAAACAGAGAGAGAGAGAGAGAGAGAGAGAGAGAGATTAAACAGAGATATTGGCCTAAACTATCTCATATCACTGGAATTAGCAGGCTGAAGTGTTTTTGCACAAAATTCATGGTAGCTTGGTTCAGAATAGGCTTGCCACCATTTCAAGGAGAAATAATTTGTTGATGTGACCATAATATTTGGCTGCTTAGGCATTCCTAATTGTAAAACTTGATGCATTATACATACTTGGTGTTGCAAGAGGAAAAAAATTGTTGAAATCCCACTGCATAGTTTAAGAGAAGAAGGCCACAAAATAGTACATTGTCCCTTCATCAGTTTCTTTAATCTAGATGCAATGGAAAGCCTGGTTCTCACTGGTGCTTATATCCTTTCATTATCAATGTGTTCTGACAAAAGCCTTCACTCCATCTCCATACTCTGCTTTCGTTTGACCAGTGCCTAACCTGATGGCTAGCTTCTATTTGGCTAATTAATTCAAAGAACATGATAATTTTAGGTAGTAATAAAAGCTACTAAATTCAGGATAAAATTGCACATGAATTCTAGCAGTGCTGTAAACAGTGGAAGTAAAATTCAGGATAAGATAGAAATTCTACAATGTAGCAGACAGAGATATGAACAAGATGCAGATGATGTTACCATGCCATTTATTATGCTATAAGTATGGCCATTTGATGTGTAGAAGGTGCAAAGATACTATAGGTCATGGTTTAACAATACAGATCTGCTGAGAATGTGAAAACAATCAAGCATCAGTGTCATCTTTGATGATTCAGATTATAATTGAAATATAAGTCAAAAGAACAAGAGGTCCACAGCAGCTCAGCAGAGAGTACTATTCCCTTTGCTGACCTCTGTCATCTGTTCTTGCCTTTGTTCTTTTAGACCTCCAATGCACCATGTACTTTTCCAAAGTCAAATAGAACAACATCCAGATTGATGATGGTAAGGCTTCACACACTAATACTGTATCCTTCTTGTAATCTTGTTAATGGCTTGTGTACCAGCATCCATGGAAATCTTTTTCCTGTGTAGATTGCTCAGGACTTATAATATATGAACTCCTACCATGGCAATATGATTGGGTTGTACACATTCCCAACCACATGAACCAAGTTTGGTCTTCTTGCTATTAGCTACACACAACACATTTCCTTTTCATCAACAAGTTGCTGAAAATGTGTTTGGTAAATCTGTATTTGGATATCAGTAAAATAAGTTTAGACATGCTAATGAGCTTCTTTGTATCTATCCGTCTTGGATTAGCGCAAACACGTGTGATCATCGAATTAATCTCATCTCATTTCATCAAGTGAAGGATAGAAGGTGAGCAGCCAAATCAAACACTCAATTGACAACTTTGTTCACCAATGTTCTTTGAGATGTTGTAGACCACTCTCATCTGTTCATGTCTGAAGCCACTTATAGGGTGAAACATATTTGCCCCACCAGGTTTCAATGAGTGCAGGATTTCCAACCAATCTTATCCACAAAGCCATTGTATCCTTCTTTCCCAATTACTTTTTCCCTTCTTGTTCTGTACCCAAAAAAAAAAAAAAGATTGAAAGAGAAAGGAAGGAGAAGGAACATGAGTGATCATCATTGCAGTTTGATGTTTCAGATGCAAAAACATATCAATGTCCATATCAATATCTTTTAAATATCTTTTAGTCATAGCCTTCACCATGTTCTTAAGATGTAGTATCTTAACTGATCTTATTCTTGGTGAGTTGGAGACCTTGAGTTATATTCATAATAAGAAAGAACAAGATGGTTGCAATGCAAAGCTTGGCCTAAATGATAAGATCCATCCTTTTATACCACTTCCAAAGATATCGTCGTTTCAGTTCACAATTGAAAAAATATTATTAGCATTCCATAATTATTACGGATAAATTTTTTTACAATAGTCATCCAGAGATTGAGTGTGTAATATTTCAATTAATCTCACATTCGAAATAGACAAAGATTAAGATTGACTTATAAATATTTTGATGTATATGTACTTTTCAAAATCAAATGATATATATCATTTAGGTTAGTTTAGATATTATATTTATATATATATGTATATATACATATATATATATTTAAGTGCAACATGGTTGAAAATGAATATTTCGTAATAAATGTTAATTGAGAAATTCATGTGAAGGATCTTATTTGTTATAATAAAATTTATAATTACGATGATATATATCTAAAAATCCACAATTAAACAAACGGAATAATTAAAAAAAACAAACAAAATAATTTGGCAGAATGGCGCCGCTTAGTTGTGTTGACCCCCAAACTAACGTTACTCGCCGAATTTACCCGCTTCGTTGTAAGAGAATTTTCTGTGCCTGCGTGTGGGACCCAGATATGCTATTATCATGCAACCAATGAAATTGAGGATACAGTGACGAGTACACAGGTACGTGTGCGCAAAGTTCTGCTAAAATTTTGAATTATGCGTGCTATAGTTGAAGATGTTAATCTGCCTCCCGTGTCTCTCTGGCTGTCTCCTCTCGTTCCGGCTCTTATCCCCCGCCCTAGGGTTTGCCTCATTGGAGCATCCCATCTCGGCGAAGAAGCGGAAGACGCGGAGGGCGACAATGAGCAACGACAATCACCAACATGGCTTCAATCTCTCCGATCTCCGTGCCGGTCTCACCCTCCCCCAAACCCTCTGTCTTCAATTCGATCGTTCTCGCTCTCTGTTCGCCTTCTTTCTTTTCCCGTTTGATTATCACGTCGAACTGTTTCTGTCTTCCAGCTATGAGCGAGGAGGATAGAGTCGGTCTGGTCAATGCTCTAAAGGTGCGATCCTGGTTATTCTCGATCGAGTATATTAACCTCTGCGTTTGTTGGGAGATTTGAGGTTGGATAGGTCTGTTTTTCTGTTGTTTAACGTGTTTTCGTTGGTACTTTGGTTGGCTGCAGGACAAGCTCCAGAGCCTCACAGGGAAGCATACGGATGTTCTGGAGACGCTTAGCGCGGCGGTCAGGAAGCGCGTCGAGGTGCTGAGGGAGATTCAGGTTTGCTTCGTTCTTCTGGACTCGAGATCTTCTGTTGTTGTATATTTCTGTGTTGGGATGATTTGTTTTGCTTTGTATATTTCTGTCTTACGTACTTGGTTGGGTTTTCCTGGGGATTTTGATTCGTATCATCTTCTTTCTGTTTAGATTGTGATCGGATATTTGACTGCAAGTTAACGTTGGAAGATTTATATATCGCCAAAACAATATCCGTATATGCATGACGAGCATGACCGGTTGTTTATATTTTCGTTTTGGTGCTTGATTTTTGGGATCATAAACCCTCATACATTGGTCAGTGCGAATGAAGATCTATTTTCCCTTTCAAAGTCGTAAAACCTTATTCCGTGAAAAATGCTTGTTCCATTGTTTTTCCTGTTAGAATTTCAAATGTCATCCTCCGAATCAACTTCGACTTCTTTGAAACTCGAAGATGACTTCTATTGAAAAGTGCTCGATTTGCTATAAATAGTTCTCCAAATTGTCAATGATTTTAAGTCTGTCATCATCTATCTCTTCTTTACCGGCACATTGTATCTTATACTCGACTGCATTAACTCCATGAATTGTTTCTAGTAGTTGCTGCTTTGCCTTTTGTTTTAGAGAGGTAGGTGAAAGAGAAAACATACATCTGCAGCCAATTTTACGTTATCATGTCATAGAATCAGATACTTGACTTCAAGCAGCGCTTCGCTAATTGAAGTATTATCTGTTGTCATTATATCTTAGAATGTTCTTTCCCTTTATTTTCAATTCTTCTGTTCTCATTTGAGTTTGCAAAATTATAATTTCTGTCAGGACCATTTATCTTGGACCTGTAAGAAACAATTATGAAGCACTATATAAGAACTAGAAAATGTGGATTTTGAGGAGGTAAAAATACATATTATGTTGACCAGTGGAGTGGTCCCTTTGGTATTAATGTGTTGCATTATAGTGAGGTCTGAGGAGGATGAACTCCTTTTCAGCATCTGATTTTCTCTTCTTATGTCTTTGGTATCAACCTGTTCTCAGTATTCCTATCTTCGAAAAATGCACTCTAAGATTATCATTTCTACTCTTGACTGGTTGATTACATTGGCTGATTACATTTAGTTTGATAAAAGAATTTTTTAAATACATTTTGATCAAATTAGTGAATTGGTCTGCCACTATGCGGGCTACAATTAACCTGTTTTATTATTCTCTTCTTCTTGGTTGAAGGGGGTTCCTATTCTAGTTTACACTGGATAAAAATACTTTTCATATTTCTTGCATTAGATATGCAGCTGAATGTTTTTGTGTGTTAGCTAATATTGTGGTAGCTTTTGTGTTAACATTTGTAAGATTAGGATGGTTTCAGGATTGACTATCGGGTTTGGGACTTTACTTCCAATCAATCAGTCAATTTACAGGACTGTTATGTTAGATTTTGTTTCTTTTTTAAATTGAGGGATTTCCTTAGAATCAGTCAAAACTTGTCGCGAGCAATTAAGATTGATTAATTTTGTCCAACTTCCAGATGATTGTGCCTACGTCTAGATGTATCTGTTCGATTCCTCAATGCTGCCAGCGTTTCAGTTTTTGGGCCCGATCATACAACACTTTTGAATGTTAGATATGTCAGATTCATAGTTTGCAATTTAACCCATCGATGGTGAAGCACCTGAATTGCATTCACTGCTGCTATTAATTTGACCGGTTCATGATGTGGTATGGATGATAAAGAGGATAGTTTGAAAATACATGAAGAGAAGATGGTTTGGAAACAGATTTGGGCAAGAGGGAGGAATTCATATTGCATTTGCTCCCTCTTGGTGTCTACATGCCTGATTACTTTTCTTCCTAGTTCTTATTCTCCTTCTAGTTTTCTATTTTTGAAAATATGATACTGAAGTTTTCGGTCGTATTAATGACCAATGTGACAGGAAAGAGAGAATAACCAATCTGGCTGTAAAGAGAGATGTACCTTAACAAGCTGTATAAGAGCTAAATGTACATAGACGAGTGCGTAGTGCCATTTCCTGAAGTTGATCATTTTTTTGAACTATATCATGCCATTCATATTTACTCTATTAGTGCATGTTATTCTTTTGATTACTCTAGCTAGTTTATGTTGATTCTTATTGTTAGTTTTTTCTGTATGTATGTATGGTGGAAAGTAGTGGATTATCCTGTTAATTTCCATATATATGATTGTGAATGAAATCAACATTTATCTTCGTTTGAATATGACTACTGAACTTTTAAACTAATATTTGCGAAATTCTAATTTGCTAAATTTGACCTGACATTTATCCTTTCTTTGTTCATAAATCAAGAAGTTAGTTTGATGTAGCATGCTATTTTTACTATGTGGTTATGCATCTGATAACATAGAACTTGCTTCTTTGTGGATACTGTGTACATAAGCAATCTCACTTGATTAATAATCAGCATTTTTTTCTTGGAAACTTCTAACTTACTAAATGTCACCTGAAGACTTTGTGTTTGAACATTTAAGGTCTCCTTTTGTATCATATTAGGGGTTTCAACTTGGAAATCTTGAAGAAAGATAAAAGTTAGTGGTGGTGTTTATAACCATTGATCTTTCCTGCAGTATAATATGTGGGATTGCAGTCTAATTATTTATTAAAGTTTGGCAGCTCATCTACCACCATTGACCAGCCTGAAATGGATGTCACACCTTTCTTTAATTTTGACCTATATACATATTTTTAGATGTGCCATGTCTGTACCTCGTGAATGAACAAGAGGGATATTGGATGGATTAGGAAGAAATAGGATGCTTGCCAATTGTGTTAGCAATATTCCTCTGCCCCTCTGCTCATCAATTTGTTTAGCGTGTCATGAGTCAAAGTTGATGCCAAATTCCAGATGTCATTCACCTTCTCTTGTTTCTTTTCTGCAGAACCAACACGATGAGCTTGAGGCAAAGTTTTTTGAGGAAAGGGCTGTACTAGAAGCTAAGTACCAGAAACTTTATGAGCCCTTGTATACTAAGGTACTTTTTAAAGAGCCATTAATGTTATATGATTTTCTAGTTTACTTGACTACTGGGGGAAAAAACAATGTGGCTAAGGTCTAAACCTAATGTTTAGTTGCTTTTATGTGCCTTTGTCAGTTGTGTAGTTTGTTTACTGAGTCTAGGATTAAATGTTGTTAATATCGGCTAACATTCTACGACATGGACTACAGAGATATGAGATTGTGAATGGTGTTGTCGAAGTTGACGGCATTAAAAATGAATCTTCGGTTGAAACCCTTGCTGAGGATAAAGCCAGTGAAGGTTATCTTAACACACCTGAGATGTGGAATGTTTTGTTTTAGCTTTCTAGTCATATTATGGATGCTTATTGTTCCGCATTGCCTCAGAAAAAGGTGTGCCAGATTTTTGGCTCACTGCTCTGAAAACAAATGAAGTGCTAGCTGAGGAGGTAATCAATTGCAAATTATCACTTCTTTTTTTCTCGTCTTCACATTGTTGGTGTATCTATTATCCTTTTCTTCATCTAGATTCAAGAGCGTGATGAGGAAGCTCTCAAGTATCTAAAGGACATAAAATGGTGCAGAATTGATAATCCTAAGGGTTTTAAACTTGAATTTTTTTTCAATTCCAACCCTTATTTCAAGAACAGTGTTCTGACAAAAACGTATCACATGATCGATGAAGATGAACCAATCTTGGAGAAGGCAATTGGGTAATCCTTCTTTTTATCTCATTGACATTGTGTATCTTATCTTGGTTGATCTATTACTGATTTTTGCGAATTGTCATCTTCTACTCCAGTACGGATATTGAATGGTTTCCAGGGAAGTGTGTGACTCAGAAAATTGTTAAGAAGAAGCCAAAGAAAGGTTCAAGGAATGCTAAACCCGTAACAAAAACTGAAGATTGTGAGAGTTTTTTCAACTTCTTTAATCCACCAGAAGTACCAGATGATGATGCTGATATTGATGAAGAGACTGTAAGTTATTGTCGTCTGTCAGCCTAAAGAAATATTAGCAGAATAATAAGAAAAAGCACAACTAACTACATTGTCATTCTTTGGGCAGGCTGAGCAGTTGCAGAGTCAGATGGAATTAGATTATGATATTGGGTAAGCCCTTTCTGTAGTTTGGCTTAGCTGTCCGCTGGTCCACTATCTTGTAATGAAAATTGATAAATAGGTGCAATGAGAATGTCAATAGTTATAGATGCTAAAGGCTTCTTAAGACATTTTAGAACCTGCCAAGTAAATATCAAATCTTGCTAATTTGCTTACTAGTTCTTATAATGTTTAGCCTGAAATCATAATTCCCTATTAAGTCACCATTTCACAATACATAACGGTTCTTTCCCCGGTTGTCACTCGTCACAACATTAAGTCAAAGGTACTGTTAAACCTGCAGGTCCACAATTAGAGACAAGATAATTCCCCATGCAGTTTCATGGTTCACGGGGGAGGCTGTTCAAGATGAAGATGCAGAAATAGAGGATGATGAGGATGGTGAAGATGAAGAGGATGAAGATGAAGATGAAGAGGATGATGAAGATGAAGATGAAGATGAAGAAGAGAATGGCAAGTCCAAGAAAATGGTATGTCTAACACGTGCAAGATCTTGTTTCCTGTTTGCAAGTTTTACACTTGGGTTATTAGACACTGACTTGTGCTCTTATTATTCTCTGTATCACCAATGCAGTCGGCTACAAGGCAGAAGGTGCATTATTATTAACTTCCCCCTCTTTTAATTTTGTCTTAATCTTTGTCGTTTCTCTGCATTTGCTTTGTTAATATTCTAAATTGTGGAAATACAGAAGAGTGGAGGGGAGCAAGTCGATCGGCCCGCAGAGTGCAAACAACAGTAAAATGTTCTATAACGTGTTTTATAATGGATGAAGTGTCTTCTAGCGTGTGTATTTGTGGAGGATCCTTACAGAGTTTTCTGATTTTTCATTTAAACTCCGTATAGAGTGTAGTCATGGAGGATTATTTGCATAGATTTGTTGGGACGATCCGTTCAATGTTTTCCAACTGTAGCGTTATGATTGTCTTCAGTCCATTGACTGGGGAAACTCTCTGCTACGATGACAATAAGTCACTGCATTATTTATCCAATCAGTCACCATCTTTGTTTTGCAGCTTCTTTCACAGGAAATGACTTGTTTGGCCATTATCGATTACAACAGTCGGTCAAATTTGATGGGCGAAGAGTAAAAAGTATTATGAAGTGGGTGTTGCTGATCGCTCCAACACCGCAGCCACAGCTTGGGTCACAGCTTCCTCGAGCGTCTCCTCGTCGCAATCGGCGCCCTGCGTGACATCAATCAACGTCAGCTCTCTCTTCATTCAGCGGTGTCTTCTTCTCCGGAAGACAGAGAAAACCGGGACTGGACCGCAGGGAAGACGAAACTTCCTGTGCGTTGCTTCAGCTACCAGGTGAGAATTTTGCATGTGATCCATTACAATCACAAACCATAATATACTGCTTTTGAATTCTGCAGTCAAGGGGGGCATCTAAGAAATGTCAATAGCGTTCTAGTTGAATGAATCTTGTATGACATCATACTATGACAGGAGTTGGCGCTGCGATTTAGATGTTGGCTCATTGACTCAGATGCTCGGTGGCAGACAACCTTGGCACACAGTATCTATTCGATCTTCCACAAAACCTCCAAACGTGAACATCAAGTGGCCCTTCTGTCCTCGCTAGCAGAATATTTAATATCCTTTTATTTATTATTATCTTCAACTTTAACAGGTTTATAGATTTTTTTTTCTAGAGCTCGAAGGAAAATACTCATAAATAATTCCAATTTGAAAGCTTTAATTGCATAGGTTGAAATTAAAATTACCTTTACTCGTACGGTGAAGCTTGCCTTTATTAGATCATTCTTCTGCGGCGATCCTGTGATTGCCTCCACCGATAATAAAGTAGCGACTCCCATCCGTTTCAAGCATTGGAGTACGTCGTGAATCAAATCGATCATGTTGCAACCCGCCCTCACTGCTATGACGAGGTTGACTCCTTCGCCTTCTGGTGTCGATTCGGTTGCCTGCCGGCTTATCTGAACTCGTACTCTCTCGTTCGAATCGCCGTCTTCTTCCTTCTCATCAGGACGCCGAACCTGCATCTCTAGCAGTCGGTTCCTACGCTCCAGCTCAGATATTTGAGCTTTCAATGCGTTCAGGTAGTTCCTGGTGTTGTAAAGCACCGACGCCTTGTCCTTCTATTGAATCGAAGAAATCAGTATGTAAATGGATGCGAACAAGGATGATGAACTGGGAAGCGCACCTTGGACACCGGTGGAAGTAGCATTCTGAGAGCATCGAAGCTTTCGTTGAGCTTTTCCCGGCGCTTGCGCTCAGATATCATGTGGTGCAGCTGGTTGCTGGTAGGCCGGGCGTCCTGCGTCCGGGCTTCGAACCGCATGTCATTCATCTTCTTCAGTAGGTTGATGAGCATCTTAATCATCTTCTGGCCATGCGAGCTTGGAGTGGGATCGCATCTTGGTGCAAAGGCTGGAGTAGCGTAGGCTTTGAATGCCCCTACTCGGCGGCCGGACCAACTCCGATCGGCAGCCGAAGAAGAGTTCGAAGAGATGACAGCCAGCATCGCCCTCGCGATCGCAGCATCATCGACGGCAGTTGATGGAAACAGCACGGTTCGGTGTCGATCGTAGACGCTCATGGGGATTTGGTGAGGGGCAACGGTGCTCGTATTGGCGAGAAGGAGAGACGAGCACTCTGGACTTTCCACCGAAAAAGATCGAAGCGAGGAGGAGTCGGAGGAGTCGGGAGGTGGGAACAGCTCTTCCAACTGAGTCTGGTGAATGAATTCTTGCTCTAATTGCGACTGTCGTATGAAATCCTCGCTGAACACTTTCTCAACATTCGCATGCATGTTTGCCTGCCAAAAGGAATTCCACGTTATACATATGACACAGAAATGATCGATACAAATCCTTTGGATTTCGATCGATTACATCACTCGAAGTCGTCATCCCAAACTCGATCTCTCCGCTTGTGCATCCAAGAAAAGCTGCAGTCTGTCAAGGGAGGAGTCAATCGTTATGTCGAAGATGATCCATTACGATTAAAGAGACGGAGAATTGCCAACCTTAATTCCAGCTTCCTGAAAGATGAGACCACATCAAAGTAAGCAAGCATTCCGGATGCATTCAATTCAGCCATTAATGTTCTTGGCACGCATATATACCTGATAGAATTGCCGTTGTACTTGCATTGATGCCGAGTTCATGAGGTCCGAGTCCTTTAGCTCGATGTAGGGAAGGCTGCTCTTGAAAGCCCAACCAGGAACACAGCTTAAGAAGCGGGAAGAAGCAATCCATATATATGTCAGATACCACACATGGAGCGAAACGATGAAGGGCGTTAGGCAGAACACCTGCATCGGATGCTGCAGAGAGACCTCAAGTAGGCGGCGAAGAGCCTTCTGGAGGGGCTTCCCGACGAGGAGCTCGGCCGACCGCTGCTGTCGTCCTCGTGGTGCCATCCATCCATGGAGGTGAAGCAACTGGTTGGAAATTACTCGAGTCAGATATATCCCGATCACAGTTAAGAAAGAGATGAGTTGGTCTGTGAACCGAGAGGAATCGATGGATACTCGGATGACGGATGGTAAAGCGGAGACCACAGGCAAATATATGTGCATCCCAGTGCGCGAGCGGCGGTCCGGAGGAAGTGACTGCGGGCTTCGGGGCGGAGGAGGAAGACGGTGTCCATGAAGGCGACAGGACATGCGTGCGGCTCCAAGCTAAGGCATTTGGATAACATCTTCCATGGCCTACGATGGGAGACAAATGGGTTCCCCCTTCGCTATTTATAAGAGAGAGAGAGAGAGAGAGAGAGAGAGAGAGAGAGAGAGAGAGAGAGATGACAAACTTCAAGTAGAAAAGTAGGGGTTCAAAGAGAGAGAGAGAGATGACAAACTTCAAATTGAAAAGTAGGGGTTCAAAGTCTTTGCTCGAGATGATTCAGAATTGGGTCAAAGTAGGAGGCAGAAGAGATAGACAAGCACAGACAGAGAGGCGGCTGTGGTCATCGTGATGTCGTCCTTCTGTCCCATCGTCGAGAGAGAGAGAGAGACTGAGAGCGAGACCGAGACTGATTCATGGCTGGCGGGCTTACTTGGGAGGTCAATCCTTTTTTTGTTACTGCTAAAAGCTTGAGCTAATAGCAGAAAAAGGATTAGTCTCTTTTATTGGGAGTGGAATACTAAAAGAGATAAAAAAAAAGGACTCAAAAACATTCCAATTTTATATAATTGTTAACATTACACAATATTATAGAATGTGTGATAAGAAAACTTCAATCCACTTCTCCATTGTGACATGCAAGTGATTTATACTCTACTAATGCAAATTCAAATCGATTGATCACTTGGGCTTTTCTTTGTAGCTTTGAGGCATAACCCACACTTGATTAATGGGCCTCTTTAGATAGGGAGATCACTTGGGTTAGAACTCCAGCCCAAATCAAATTCAATTTGTGGGTGAAGCCAATGTTCGATTCTTTGATTGCTTTCCTTTGGCAGTACACGATCGAATGAAAGGTGAGATAACGTTGGGTGATGCCCTATAATGTAAGTATCCATGGGGAGTACCATTTAGGCCTTTTGTGGGGAGAATCTACCGATAAGGGGTAGTCGAAGATGCTGCGCCGGCTTTCCTCCAAAGACTAAAAATAGCCACCTCGCTTGATGTGTTTCTATGAATTAAGGTGATATCTTTGTATCTCAATCATATTGATTCATAAGTCATCCGAATTCAATTATATATATATATATATATATATATATATATATATATATATATATATATATATATAAAATAAAAGACGATAAATCCAAGCTATTTTTATATATTCAGAAAAAAAATAAAAGAGTCTCTATGGGCTTAATTTTAGGCATTATTAAATTAAAGAATTATATTAGACAAAAAAAAAGGAGGAGAATTTATCCAAAAATCGTCCTAGTTTCGAAAACGATGCATCGAACGGCCGATACGGTGCATCTCTTCTCACCACTGAATCGATGATGGGAGGAAAAACAGCAGCAGCAGAGGGCGGTGCCACCGAAAACCCTGCCGTCCATCTTAAATGGTCGCCTTGTCTCTTGCTGTTGCCATCTATCAGTCCCACCTGTCTCTCTCTCTCTGTCTCTTTCTTCTTTGGGTAGCACGCCGAAGACTAGTCGGGTGGTGGGTACGAGCGAGCGATGGAGATGTCAATAGCGGCGCTTCACTTGCTCCTGCGGAGCGCCCCCGCCGCCGCCGCCGTCGTCGCTGGAATCCTCCTCGTCGCCCGCAGACGGCGGTCCAATAGTCCTCCAGGTGTCGGCTTTCGGCCGTTTCCCCACTTCTTTTTGGGTCATAATTTCCTTCGTGCTTGTGGATTTGTCTGATTCATGTGACTGATGGTGGTGGTGTTGCAGCTGTTCCTGGGTGGCCCTTGATTGGGAATTTGCTGCAGCTGAAGGAGAAGAAGCCTCACCTGACGTTCGCGAAATGGGCCGCGACGTATGGGCCGATTTATACCATCAGAACCGGCACTTCCACTGTGGTGGTTCTGAATTCCACTGAACTTGCCAAAGAGGTACCTTTATTTCTCTCTTTAATTACTATAAATAATGGGATTATTTTATTTAAATTATTATTTTTTAAAATGATTAAAATTAATTTCCTTAATCATATGTATAAGTTAAAATTTTTATCAATTAATTAAACTATTTTTTGACATGATTTTTAGAACTTAAATAGTTCAAATTTTATTTTTGTGTATGGTCTATGTAGCCAGGTAAGACATAATCCATGTGGCTAAGCACGACCCAGTCTATGTGATCGGGTATGACCCGACCTATGTAGTCAGGCGTGATTTAACCTATATGGTCAAATATGATCCAACCTATGTGACTAGGCACAACCCAACCCGCAAGCCAAGCGTGACTCAGTTCAGTAGTAAGACTTAGCTCAACTCGTGAGTGAGGCTCAGCCCAACCCGTTAAGCTAGGCTTGCCCAACTATGCAACTGGCGCTAGACACATCGACATCCCTCTATCCAGCTCGTTATATCTTAGCCTAACCTGTTATCTGGGATAGACATATGCAACACATGTGACCTCTCCAAGACTCAAGTGGGTCGGTTCGGTCTGGGCTAGCACTATACGACATAGTCCAATTTCCTCTCCCTTTATTGGTTTAAGCTTGTTAGTTGATTGAATCAGATGGGTTTGATCGGTTCAAGTCGGTTCAAGGTGATTCCAGACCAACTTGATCAATTAAAGCCTGTTTGACCTAATTAAAATTAATTAAATCTAAATTAGACCAATTTAGGGTGATTCTAGATCGGTTCTATAAGGATTTGAGATTGGTTCCGTTAGATCCTAGTTGAACTAAGTTTGGTACAAGTCAATTGAGTTATTCTAATTAGGGTTATGGTTGATTGAAGACTATTGAGAGATTGATGTCTCGTGTCTTTATGATTTGATGAACTTAAAAGTTTTATTTGAATGTGTCATTTGAAAATTATTATTAGTTTTCTCTTATTTTTTTAGATTAAATTGATGATTTTGATGTGATTGTTATCATGTAGTATATGTGACTATATTGAGTTGTCCACATTGGAAATGCTATCTATGAAAGGAACTACGGGTCCATTACAATGCAGTGCCACCGATGGACATAGTCTAGCAGGCTAGTACATCAAGCATAGTCCCTCATAATATTTTATCATACTACTTCTTGGATGCATACATAAATAAATGGATGAATGTAAATAAATGATCATGGGTGACTATATATCTTTGCCGAGAGCAAGTAAGGCGATTACCTTTGAGGATTAGTAGACCGTCAGATATGATAGTTAGATGATTCCTCCATCTGCTATTGGGATGAACGTGTCTCTACTTGGGTGAGTGAGGGATACCACTCCATTTGCTATTGGGGGTGCGATATAGATTTTCTTCATTCACTGTTGGGAAGAATCCATCCGATAGAGTATGTATCTCCATTTGTTGTTAGAAGAGTGCACCATCGAGTATGATATATGTCTTTTGTTATCTGATTGTTATGTATGTCATCAAGATGTGTTGCATGTGATTGATACATGATTTTGTTTAATGTATAAGAATTATCATTATTTTTCTGATACATAAGTTTCATAATAAATTGATATGTTATTATTTCATATTAAATTATTGACA
This sequence comes from Musa acuminata AAA Group, assembly GCF_036884655.1. Taxonomy (NCBI): domain Eukaryota; kingdom Viridiplantae; phylum Streptophyta; class Magnoliopsida; order Zingiberales; family Musaceae; genus Musa; species Musa acuminata. The sequence goes on from NC_088332.1 coordinate 2,754,230, forward strand.
TTTATATATGTTTTACGAATATTGAAAATTATTTTTATGATTTTTCAAAGGTTCCTACTAATATGTGTGGGTGCTGGTTTGTTTTCATCTTATATTTATTTTCAGAGTAACCTACTACTTTGCAATAGATCTAAGGTTTGGGTGGAGAAGACTTTTTCATCACTTGTGGCCCTACTAAGAAGATGTGATTCATTTTTTTTAATTAAAAATATATATAGTGTTGTAAAAATAAGGATTTGAATTCAAAGATAAAAAAAGACTCTTATGGAAATTATGAATAATGAAATGATGGTTTATTTTTTTTAATCTGGGATGTGACAACATATCTCAGGTTCATTCTAAATCGATGATCTATTTGGTGGTATGTACCCAAGGCACCAGATGAAGGGCTCGATTTCTTTCTGTATTACATACTTAGTAGATTTGTTATATTCCTTATGGGTGCTAAAGATTTGTGTTACTAAAAGCTGGAGAGCCATATAGGAAGTGGCATAATCTTGATGTCACCACAATAACAAGAACAAGATGACCAAAAATTTGCAGAGGGGACCTGGATATCAAGAGGAATATTAACAACTTATGTAGTTGAGCTGATAACCTACATCTACGTGGGCGGCTTGAGGAAGGAGAATTTGCGATAGTAGGATCAACAATTCTCAAGTTCTTTAGCTTTTTGGGATTCTCAACTCTCAAAACAAGGGTATCTGATGCTACAAGTGAGAAGAAACCTTTGGAATGATTTCTTTTTAAAAGTTATATGAGAAGTTTTCATGATGGAATTATGATGAATAACTTGAGAAGAATTCGAACCTTTGCTGCTATCGATTGTTGAAAAGCTCTTAGGACCTGCCCTCGGTTCTAATCCCAACCAGTTCATTTGAGTATTTCACTGCTATCCTACGCCATAAGTGAGAAGAAACCTTTGAAGTGATTTCCTTCTAAAAGTTACACAAGAAGTCTTCATGACGAAATTATAGTGAATAACTTGAGACTATGATGAATAAAAGCCTGGAACATCATATAAATGGTTGATTTTGTAAGTTACATGCATCAGTAATCTAATTAGTGTCATCTTATACACGGCTCCAAATGTGGTGACTGATGGAGACTTGCTGATGCTTGTAGTTTCACTTGAGTATGCAACATAATGTTCTAAACTTCTAATTGCATTTGCATAAATAAAAGACTTTGGTTTTGATGTGTGGACATTATTGTGTTCAAATGCTGGTGCTGTTCTTGTGATGTTGTAATTAAGAACAGACAAATAGTGACATTAGTAGAGAGAGGAGTATAATGATGCTATAGTAGGATCTTAGTTGTCCCAACCTGAAAGGTCAAGTATTGGCATCTCTTTTGCCCTATTCCTATGTGATTTTGTTAATTAATAATATCCTTTGTGATTTCTTACAACTGAAATGAGACATGACAATGAATCACTTTTTCCAGGCAATGGTGACCAAATTCTCATCCATTTCAACTCGAAAGCTCTCAAAGGCATTGATGTTGCTCACTTCCAATAAATCAATGGTTGCTATGAGTGACTATGGGGATTTCCACCGGATGGTGAAGCGCTATGTGTTGACAAGTCTCTTAGGAGCTAATGCTCAGGTGCGCAGGCCAACAGTCTCATTCACTGCTCTTATAATATGCCTTATGCACTGTAGCTGAAACGCACACTAATTCTCTATGCTATTGGATATCAGAAGCACAACCGCGGTTACAGGGACACGATGATTTGTAACGTCTTAAATATTCTGCATTCAGAAATTAAAAGTGATCCTTCTCGAGCAATAGAATTCAGAACACCATTTCAGGCTGAGATTTTCCGATTATCCTTGAAACAAGTAAGTATAATGCTTCATACTCCTTATTTCGATGAATTTTTTTTGTTATTAAGGTAGTTCCTTTTGGTATACCATCTTGACATATCAAGCCAGTCTAAACTTGAAATTGCTGGATGTTTAGATGGTCTAATATCACCATAGTACAAGGATACAAGGAAAAGGTTCTTAACACGCAAGTCAATAAATAGTACATTAATTGGATCTATTATTTCTGTGTGTGTGTGTTGGTAAATTTGTGTCAGGGCTTGCATTATTCTATGCTGACAATCAGAACCAAATTATTTACCGAGTATTTTGCAGGCCTTGGGCCTGGATGTGGAATCCATTTTTGTAGAGGAACTTGGGAAGGAAATAACAAAGAAGGAAATCTTCGATACACTAGTTGTAGATCCAATGATGGGTGCTATTGACGTAGATTGGAGGGATTTCTTCCCATACCTCAGCTGGATCCCAAATAGAAGCTTCGAGACGAAGATCCAAGGAATGGTGACTCGTAAGATGGCGGTGACGAGGGCCCTGATTATGGAGCAAAAGAAACGTAGAGAACGAGGAGAGGTCCTTCTCCATCAATTCATTTTGGTTTTGTTCAGTCTTCTGCAATTGCTTTATATATCAGATGATCTGAATTCTTGCTAATTTGTAGGAGATAAACTGTTATTTGGACTTTCTGCTGTCTGAGAACACGCTAACGGAGGAGCAGTTGACAACATTAGTCTGGGAAGCAATAATTGAGGCGTCCGATACAACTGTGGTCACAACAGAGTGGGCTATGTTTGAGCTTGCTAAGAATCCAGAGTGCCAGGTTGCTATATAAACCACATCTTTATCTTCTCTTTTCTTCTCTCTTTTCTCTCTCTCTCTCTCTCTCTCTCTCTCTCTCTCTCTCTCTCTTGCATTTATTAGCATCAAATTGAAAGTCCATTGGCTCTTCAGGATCGACTTTATCATGAAATTCTACAAGTATGTGGGTCTGAAAAAGTCACAGAGGAGCATTTGCCACAGATGCCGTATTTGAATGCTGTGTTCCATGAGGCTCTCAGACGACATTCTCCAGTCCCTATTATACCCCTCCGGTATGCCACTGAAGATACCCAGCTTGGAGGCTTCAACATTCAGGCAGGCTCTGAGGTGAGCATTTGGCTGACACTAGATTATGAATTTTCTTTATTTGGTCTTTCAACAACAACAATAAGCATAATGTCCCCAGTTATTTGGGTCAGCTTCTTGGACTTCTATCACTGTTGAGGCTTGTAAAGAATAATATCTTAGTTAGATTAAAATCATTTGACTATTGAAAGTTTCCGATAAAATCATAACCTTCTCTCTATTTCTCCTGTACCACTAGTATTGATTATCTCGTATCGTCTCACTACAGCATTTATTTGGTCTTCACTGAGCTTAAACCATTACAGATAGCGGTCAATCTTTATGCCTGCAACATGGACAAAATGCAATGGGAGGAACCCGAAGAATGGAAGCCTGAGAGATTCCTACGCGACAAGTTCGAGCAGACGGACATGCACAAGACAATGGCTTTCGGCGCAGGAAAGCGGGCATGTGCAGGAACACTGCAAGCGATGCTGATTTCTTGCGTGGCCATCGCGAGGTTCGTGCAAGAGTTCCAGTGGAGACTGAAGGAAGGAGAAGAAGCCAATGTTGCCACCGTTCAGCTCACAACTCACAAGCTCCAGCCTATGCAAGCACACATAACACCAAGAGAAGCAGATTCTGCAAGGCCTCAATCATCCTAGACTCAGATGAAGTTATACGGACTGAGAAGCAAGTTCATCAGCATATAGTCGATGTGTTATATGTTCTCTAAGATGTGTGTTTGGCATCAACTTTGAGCTTCCGACAACACTGCATCAATAAATTAAACGCTCGGTGCCGTGCTGTAGGCCTCCACTGACACTCTTAGCATTAGATGCCTCGTTCTTGTTGAGCTCCTCGTCCTAAATTGAGTTAGCTTACCTGTTCTTGAATTGGGTGTCACTGCTGCCTTTCTTGCCTGTCTTGCATCCATTGTACACAATGATCCAACGAACTTCTACGAGAGAGTCTCTAAGAGCTCGCATTTTGTGGCACGCGAGCTATTGTCCAGTCCGAGATACTCTTGGTAGTCTCCAACTCTCGAAAGATTTCTCCAGGAGAAAACTACAAACTCAAAACTTGATTGAAAAACAGAAAAAAAAAAAAAAAAAAAAAGATGGAGAAGCAACGAAAAAGGGGTCGTGAAAGATAGCATCAGATAGACGAAGAAAATAAATCGAGAAAAATAGTTTAATACAAAGACAAAAGATATATTTACTTATTTGTGAAAAAAAAAATATTTGGGATGAATTCTGAAGGGCACTATTTGTTCAAAGCTAATTAGTGAAAGTTTTTTTGAGCAAATTGTTATAACAACTATAGAAAGTTTCTAAAGAGCATTTCATATGACAATAAAAAAAGGATAAATTTATGTTGACTTTTAGTTGAAATGGGTCACAAAAGTATATGAAATCCACTAAAACCTATCAACTTCCATGGTTGAACATGTTCCGCGTGGAAGCTCCCGTTGGGACAAACTCACTTCCTTTATTTGAGGCAAAAAGCATGCACATAGCTTATGAGATGCATACATGTGGAAATAAACATGTTACTAATTTCCCTTATCAATCTTTTCACGTTTTAGAAAGAGTTATTTCGAATTTATTTTTCGTGAGACTAAATTCTACCCTATCCTTTTACAAGTTACAGTATCATGATTTTTAGCAAAATAGCATCCATGTACCATCAAAATAGAGTACTTTTGATATCTCTTCCTTTCAATCTTGAATTGATATAAACACATATGATTAGAGATTATTTGGTCGGTTAATCATTAGTGCGGCTCGTAAGTTCACGAGAAATTATCCGCTTTAGGTAATGGGTGTACTCACACGATTTTATCCTTTTGGAATATGTGAACTCTAAAAGACGCATCTGAGAATAAGAAATATCCGACGGACTAATGAACATTTGATTCTCATACTTCTCAACTAATATCGAATTAAATAACATCATCGACCCCCAAAAATTTACTTTAACTATATCAAATGAATTTTAACTGTTTTTTGTCCCTATAAATTTACTTCCATAAACGCTTCTATATGTATCAATGTACTTAATTTATGTTAGCTAATTTACTTTTAGTTGAATTCATAATCTCTAGTAATAGTTATTAAAAATATTATTATACTAAACATTATGTATTTTTTAATTTAAATAAATTATTATTGATCATGAACAATGAATATATATTATATAACTATATTAAAGGGATAATATATGCTAAATAATATATCCATATATACCTCGAAAAATAAAATATAAAAAATGATTATTTCTGCCCATTATACCTCGTGGCAAAGAAGAGGGTACAAATACAAACCGAAGTCCGTGGGTCCCATCAGCGTCCGAACTCCCGACTCCCGTTTCGCCGAGGAGGGTCAGATTTTGGGTCTGTGTCGGGCGTTCCGATCGTTTTAGTCGAAGTCAATTAAAACTAAAATTCCCGATCTGTCCTCGCTGCTTCTGTAGGCTTCTCGTCCTTCCGTCGCTCGTTTTCCCCGCAGTGAGGGCGTCAGGTTCTCTCTCTCTCGCAATGGCGGAGGCGAACCGTGAGGTCGTCGCAGCTCTTCTCCTCTCCTGCCTCTTGTACCTCGTGCTTCCCTCCGCCCGCGCCTTCTACCTCCCCGGCGTAGCTCCTCGCGACTTCCAGAAGGTGATCACTTCCTGATCTGGCGAGGGTTTAGGATCTTTTGTGTGACATCTCGAGATCAGGGCTGATACTGTGTGTTTCTTCTTCCTTTCCTTGGATCTGCGCATCGCTTCTTCGATCCCCTTAAAATTTAATCTGGGGAGGGGGTTTTTATAGCTTGATTTGGCGAATCTGGTCTTAGGAACTTAACTGATCCAAAGGTTGGCCAGGGGATCTCCCTGCGTTTGGTACTTCTTTGGTCGCGAGGGTTAATAATGACGAGTAGTTGTTAGAAAAACGTGTGATACGTTCAATGGTTCACCTTTGGAGACGTCGCCTGTTAGTCCATTGAGGTAGCAGAAAAAGTGTGATGCATCGAATATCTTGCCACTTTCTTGCGCCAACTTCCAATCAACTTACGCCTCTTTTATTTGCATATTTTGTTAGATTTTGTTCTTCAGAGTTCTCTGTTCATGATCTGCCAAAAAAACTGATGTTTCCTATTTGACAAAATGTTGTCAACCGTGATTTTCCTTTTTCGCCTTTTTGCCAGGATGATGAACTGCAAGTCAAAGTGAACAAACTCTCATCCACAAAAACGCAACTTCCTTATGATTATTATTTCTTGGATTACTGTAAGCCTCCCAAGATAATGAACAGCGCTGAGAATTTGGGGGAGGTCCTTCGTGGTGATCGCATTGAAAATTCTGTTTATGCAGTAAGTACCCGCTCTCTTTTCTGTTGGATAGACAACAAATACTTTGTAAAATGCCCATTTGAACTTTCATGTATTCTCAGAGCTTTGCTCCCGACAACAATAGAATATTAAATAGAAATAAGCTAAGGTTTCTACTTGTCTAACCTTCTTTTTTTTTTTTCCCATTTGGTATGCATGATATCTGCAGTTTAAAATGAGAAGGGATGAAAGTTGCAAAGTAGCCTGTCTAATAAAACTTAGCTCTGAAGCTGCTAAGAACTTCAAGGAAAAAATTGATGATGAATATCGAGTGAACATGTAAGTTATTGGTCTGTTTTTGCTCTACTTGTAAAGTGGTAATCCATCATAGTCCTAAAACCACTTTGTATATAGCTATTGCTATCTGGTAAATATTATGCTTACTGTAATCTCCAGCTTCTTTGCATGGTTTTTGAGACACATAATCATGTTTCTCTGATAACATATCATCCCCACATTTGTTTTTCACTTTATAGGATCCTGGACAATCTTCCTGTCGCAGTTCCTAGGCTAAGAAGAGATGGCAGTCAAGATACAAGCTATGAACAAGGTTTTCGTGTTGGATATAAAGTAAGTCACTTGTCACATTAGGTTGTGAACACCTAGCAGCTTGTTTAGTTAGTTGACATGCAGTGTTTGTGATCAGAGCAAGGATGGTAAATATTACCTTAGTAACCACCTCAGTTTCAAAGTCATGTACCATAAAGATCCAGAATCAGATGGTGCTCGTATTGTTGGTTTTGAGGTGATTCCAAGCAGGTACTGATATTTCATGCAGCTCTGCAGTCAAATTAGTTCTCCTTTTTAAGCAATGTCAAGCATTATGCTAACTTTGGTAGTAGTTGTTGTGGAACACGATCTTGCTGTAGAGTTAAACGTACCGCAGAAAGCAGTCGTCAGTATGGCTAAATTATTTGTCATTTGCCAAGTAATAATAAGTGACAACTACACAGCAGCAGCTCTGCCAAACTATGTTGTTACAATATTAGATATAAAACAAAACAAAAAACCATCCAAACAAGTGATGTTCTAGCAGTGTATTGTTAAATAGGATAGCCAAAAGATTTATCTCTGAGGTTCTGATCTTTGCAACATTATGTTGCTGTCTCATTTATTTTCAGCCCTTCAGCATTAACCATCTTATGGGTGTCTTCCAATTGCCTGCATTGCTTTAAAAATTTTGCTGCAGTGTAACCATTATTTTGTTTATTGAGTATCAGTAGCTTGTTTGGCCTGCAATTTGAAATTATTTTCTATAGAGCATAACTAATAGCATAAAAGCATAAAATGAAAAGTTCTGATACTGAAGTATATATTTTTATGATGTATTGGTTGGATTTGGCTATTTATGTTGATGGGTTCTACTTTGTTTTGGCATACCACAGTTCAAATATGAACTATTTCTTTCTTTTAAAGATTGCTATAGTTATTTGAATTTGAATTTTATTGGATTTCATAATAAATATTTCGATAAGCCTTCCTTTGGTGCTTTTATTCGGAGATTTTCTTATGTCAGATGCTGCTACAAACGTGGCTGTGCCTATACATCTGTTTGGAAGAAATAGGAAAACCTGTTGCTCATTCCCCGTTATGTATCTGTAGTCTTGAGTCTCTACCTATATTTTAGTGTGTGTGACGTATCCCTCCAAAGTTAATGATATTTGTATGTGCCCCTCTAAGATTAAGTTAAGCACTTAAAATTTAAAAAATTGCAGATGTGCCATTGTAGTTGGTCTCTTTGACATTCAACTAAGTGATGTTGAAACTCCAATTAACCCCTTTAAAAAAGTTTCCTATACATTCCTCTTAAATTAATATTTTTTTTGTATTTGTCCTTCTATATTTAATTTTATAAGACGAGGAATCAAATAAGTAAAAATGACAAGTCGTTAATCTTTATTTGATGGATGCTAATGGGAATAACTTATGGAGGATTAGAATATTAAAAGGATATATATGCAACATCTAAATATTCATAGGGATATATATGCTATACCAAAATCTGGAGGGGCAAATTTGCTATTTTCAAAAGTTTGAAGGGACAGATATAGAAAGCCCACCAAAGTTGTGTTGGCTGATGATAATGATGTCATCAATGGTATAGTGAAAGTTGTGTGTCACATATCAAAGGTGATGTTTGTATGTGAGTGGAATAGCACAAGTTAATATCTAAGGTGGATGTCCTTTACTAAAATAGCATACAAGACAACAAATATGCATTTTTTGTATATAGTAGTCCTATTATAAAGTTACAAAAGGCATTAGTGGTTCGCTATGGCCTAGGATGATGGATCATATTTCAGCAGTAGAAAAGTTCGATTATGGTGTTCACTTATGAAAGAATTCTATTTGTTCATTTATATATTGGCCAATTGTTGTTCTAATTTTTTTTCTTCTATTTCTATGTCCATATCATGATCTATATGTCCATTTTATATTGTACATGTATCTCTTTCGCACTGTTATTAGGATCCATATCCATTATAATTAACACAAGGCATTTTGTGAAAATTTTGGGTGAAGTTTGTGAAATCCTATGTTGCATTGATGTTCTCAACATCATTTATGTATTGAATAAGAAACCATCAAATTAGCTCATCCAAGCTGGTTATCTATGCTTTCCGTGGTCTTACACATTCTGTTCATCTATCTTTTCAGAATTAATTGATTCATAATAAGTTACTTTTTAATTTGCTCTTCCAAACAGTGTGAAGCATGAGTCTGGTAACTGGGATGATAAAAACCCCAAAGTTACTACATGCAACTCAGACACTAAAATAACTCCTGGTAGCAATGCACTCCAAGAAGTGGCTGCTGACACATATGTTGTATTCTCATATGATGTTACCTTTCAGGTACCTTCTTTTTCTGCACCTTCCTTTTCAAGTGTGTTCCTTACATCTGAGTTTGTCTGTTGCAGCCCAGCAATATCAAATGGGCCTCACGTTGGGACACTTACCTTCTCATGAATGATGATCAAATCCACTGGTTTTCTATTATCAACTCTTTAATGATAGTTCTGTTTCTGTCTGGCATGGTGGCCATGATTATGTTGAGGACCCTTTACAGAGATATAGCTAATTACAACCAGTTAGAGACTCAGGACGAAGCCCAGGAAGAAACAGGATGGAAGTTAGTCCATGGTGATGTCTTCAGACCGCCAGTGAACTCCGGGCTTCTTTGTGTTTATGTTGGAACCGGGGTTCAGTTCTTTGGAATGACTTTGGTCACTATGATTTTTGCATTACTAGGTTTTCTTTCCCCCTCCAACCGTGGGGGTTTGATGACTGCTATGGTTCTCCTGTGGGTATTCATGGGTCTCTTTGCCGGGTATTCTTCAGCCCGCCTTTATAAAATGTTCAAGGGTTCAGAATGGAAGAGGATCACCTTGAAAACTGCTTTTATGTTTCCTGGTATTGTCTTTGCCATTTTCTTTGTGCTGAATGCTCTTATCTGGGGGGAGAAATCATCCGGTGCAGTTCCCTTTGGGACAATGTTCGCCTTGGTGTTGCTATGGTTCGGCATATCTGTGCCCCTAGTGTTTGTTGGCAGCTACATAGGCTACAAGAGGCCAGCTCTTGAGGATCCGGTGAAGACAAACAAGATCCCCAGGCAGATACCTGAGCAGGCTTGGTATATGCAACCAGCATTTTCTATACTAATCGGTGGGATACTCCCGTTTGGTGCTGTTTTTATTGAGCTCTTCTTCATCCTGACCTCAATATGGTTGAACCAGTTCTACTACATCTTCGGCTTCCTTTTCATAGTCTTCGTCATCCTCATCGTGACCTGTGCTGAGATTACGATTGTGCTGTGCTACTTCCAGCTATGCAGTGAAGACTATCACTGGTGGTGGAGGGCATACTTGACTGCAGGTTCGTCTGCATTCTACCTCTTTGCATATTCAGCATTCTATTTCTTCACAAAGTTGGAAATTACCAAAGTGGTTTCTGGATTCCTCTACTTTGGGTACATGTTGATCGGATCTTATGCGTTCTTCGTGTTGACCGGCACAATTGGCTTTTATGCCTGTTTCTGGTTTGTCCGCAAGATATATTCATCGGTAAAAATAGACTGATCAGGTCCCATTAATAAATTGGCAAGTCTCGAGATTTGGAGGGATGAGTTGGGCTTGAGATGATGAAAAGCTTTATTGCAACAACTGCAGATCAGAGAACTTTGTAGCTTAGTAGTTTATAAAGGCAAATATAGCATCATGTATTCTTGTTTCTGTTTGATTTTGAGCTGTTGTGTTATCTTTTATCCGCCTGAATGTAACTTTGACTGAATATTGGATTAAACGCTTTTAAATCAAGCAATCTTCTAGATAAGTTGTACGAAGTTAGGGAAGGATACAGACATCCTGGTTTTAGCTGTTCATCCTGTACCTTTGTCACTTACATTTTCGAATATCTTCCTTGGATGTGCAAGGGCTTGCGTGATCAGGCACGTACCAAAAACTAACTTAAAACCATCCAATAAATATGTCGTATGACGAAGATGAGGTAAGTATCCTATCCCTACTTCTTAGTCATCACAAATTCGTCCTCTAACGGGACACCTAATTGATCAAGGAAAGAAGTCTGGTCCATGTTATATATCATCCTTAAATGAAGAGAGATATATATATATATATATATATATATATATATATATATATATATATATATATATATATATATCCAAATCGAATAAAGGTAATAAATTCGTAATTGCAATTGATTATTTTTCCATGCGAATCTTTATTACCCCATCTTAAAGTCAATTAGACTTTGATGGATTGTGTCAGCGGTCCCTAATCACTACCGCATAAGCCTGCATCCGCTAACCTGTACTACGCTTCCCGGTCTGCTGGTCCTCGGAGCGATGACCATCTCTTATCGTGCTCCCAAGCCTACCGCCTGATTAAATATATAGCAAGAGTCCTTCGAATCGCCTCTCTGTGTCCGTTAGCCATTCCCAGTACTCAAATCGCCCGCCTTTTCGAGGAACTGGCCTTCCATATCCAGAGATCCGCCGCCGCCGACGACGACGACGACGAAGGCGGCGGCCGCGGAGATCCACCTCCTTCTCTGCTTGCCTATCTCCAACGACGCAAGATTTTGAAGGTGGTGCTCTCCCTCATGTGCTTCGGAGCCTCGGAGGTTTCGCCCCTTCTTTCCTTTCTCTTTTCTCCTGCCTTCCTTGAGGTTGATCCGTATATGTTGCCGATACTTCCGTTAAATAGTTGTTACACAGTGCTCGGGTTTTGGGGCCCTGATTGGAAAGATGGACAACATTTTTTAGGATCAGGGATTTCTCAAAGTTAATCTGAGTCCATGCGGCTGATGGAATAATGAATGCATATAATTTCTTCTCCGTCTTTCTCTTTTGCGGTTTTAGTTAATTTCTTAATTAAAATTTATATTTCCGACTTTCTACTCCGCAACAATTGTGGCTTGAAGGCAAACCAACCCACCCTATAGGAGGAGAGAAGCATTGCTATGTAGGATTAATACCGCTCCATACCTAATACCTATCATAAAAGTACGCGCATGAGAATTCATGCGAGTGATTTTGCCGCAAATACTGATTTCCTCTACTTTCAGAATGAGGTTTCTCAAGTTCTAACCTATAATTTTTTTTATACACCTAAAATATTTATGTAGTGCTGATATATTTACTTAAAAATCTAAAATGTTATCTTTTAAATTTTATCCGATTGATCATAATTTGAAGCTACTCAGAATTTGATTATTAATAATCAGATCCTAAAATTATTTATATATACATATAGCCTCGTAAGTGATATCTATGACGGAAGAGACTCATCTAATCGGAAGTCATTTTGAAGAAGTATGTTTGTCCTCTTCTTAATACGCAATAACCTTCAGGAAGTGGGTTTGATCGACTCATGACATAGATCAATGATCAATTAAGACACACACAAAATAGGATATTATTTTGATTAGCGGATATCTAATTCTTACCAAGAAAGAAATGCAGATCCCTACGTTTAACATGAAATTGAATGCTGAAAGGGTAAAAAAAGGTGTGAATGAAAACGGTAAAAAAATAATTTCATAGACGGTAGACCCATCGATAACGTCAGAGGCGTGCAAGGCCAATGATGTGTGAGGCTAACGCCCGTAGCTCTTTTAGAATATCACCCTTGTGCGCAAGCCTCGCATCATCTTCTTCCTATACCTCATCACACATCGCAATAAGCAAAGGCCCCAACTTGGCGTGCCTCATGTCGATTCTATCACCAACCCCACTAATAAAATTTGCACCGCAAGGTAGAGCGTAGCCACCTCCTTCGCCTCCACCTCCCTCATCGTCGACAATGGGGTCCAGGTCAGCAATAGTAAGCGTGAGATGAGTGCCAGAGGTGATGAAATTATATCACTCCCTTATACGTTGGGACTGTAAGAGGGAGTCTTGCGGCAGAGTGCAAGAGTCGCCTCCCGCTACCACATCCATCTCCAATGCGTGCAACATGATGGATGAGATCGAGAACCGCTCCATGCACCTTCTCACCGTAAGGCTCGTTCCCCTTTCCCCTCACACGTCATCAGCCTCTCATGCCACCAATGTTGTTGGTAGTACAAATCATTGACGTCGTTGGTGGTCTACCGTCTGAATGGGAGGAAAGTTAAAAAAAATTTATATTTTTTTTATTTTTTCATGCACGACGAAATTAAGAGGATAATTAAGGTTAAATATTTTTCTTTTGTAAATATAAGATTTTTAATACTATTTATTAAAGTATAAAGATTGAGATGTAAATCCTAAGTAATTATAGGGGTAAATCTATAATTATTCCGACGTCGTGTAAGGTCGACACATGGATCTCCTTTGGAATACCACCCTTGTGTGTCGACATATGTCATTTCTTCACGTACCTCATTTCACATCGCAATAAGCAAAGGCTCCAATTTGACGTGTCTCTCATCGATTCTATCACCAACCCCATCAGTAAAATTCATATCGCAAAGCAAAGCAAAGTGTAGCCACATCCCCTACCTCCACCTCCCCCACCACCAACGATAGAGTGCAAATCAGCGATAGTAAGCGTGATGCAAGTGCTGAATGTGGTGAAATTCTACCACTCCCTTATGCGATGGGACTCCAGGAGGGAGATCGAGAACTACTATGTGCACCTTCTCGCCGTACATCCCGTTCCCCTTTCCCCTCGTGCGTCGTCAGTCCGGCCTTGCCTTACGTGCCATCGACACCATTGGTGATCTACCGTTTGTATAGGAAAAAATAATTTTTTTATAAAATAATTTTTTATTTTTTTCATTCAAAATGAAATTAATGACATTGAGAGAATTGAGATTAAATGTTTTAAGATATAAGGATCGGAATATAAATCCTAAGTAACTATAGGGATAAAAATATAATTATTCCGACGCCGTTGTCATCTCTCTCTGCCTTTAATCTCGTGTAATAATAACACCGGTAAAGCGGCAAAAACATAATAAAAGGTTGTTGGGTACACCAAAGCCCTGACCGGCTAAGGTACACAAGAACCAAACCGCTAACCACTAAGACCGGCACCGTGGTGCTATTTATACCGCGGTTCGACCGCATCCGTCCCACCCAAATCGGTGACCCCTCTCTGTACAAAAGCGGGGCAGCGGCCGAGGTGGCGAGGCCCCTATTGTTCCGCTCACGTGGCGGCGCAGCAGATACATCGACCTCTGTTTGTCTCCGGCCGAGGTGCGCCGCTTTTCCTGTTCCTCGGTTCTCTTGCAAGGGATCCTCGTTTCCGTGAACGTAGCCTCGATCTTGGTGAAAAACTTGGGCACTGTACGCGGCAGCCCGAGAAAGGAGGTACTCTTTGCTAGCAAATCGAATTCTCGGGTCCGAGATTCAAGAATTGTCTTAGAAGATAACTAACCCGGTGCCACCTTCCTCCTCGATCCTTTCCCTCTCTGCGCAGCGGAATGTTCCCGCGACCTCGACCATGCCAAAAGGAGGTCGATGTCATCCTTTATCGCTCCCCATCAGATCACAGAAACCAAATCGCAGGAAGAACATGGCGCGTGCCACCATCTCTTTCATCACACCAAGATCTTAAATCGCACAAAAGAACAATGAAACGAAGACCAGAATCGCAGTAAACAGATAGAACGAGAGATGGGAAAGGAGAAGAGAACGCATACGGAACGTCCTGACACCTCGATCCGCCTAAATGTTATCGAGATCCCATAAGGAGGTCGATGTCATCAAGATTCACTCCCCCATCAAATCACAGAAACCAAATCACAAGAAGAACAGGGCAAGATCCACCATCTCTTAACATCGTATCAAAACCCTAAATCACACAAAAGAACAACGAAAACCCGAATTCACAAGAAACGAGAAAACCCAATCGATCAAAACTTAGACGCGGAGATGAGGGGGAAGGAAGAAGAGAGAGGCGGACCAAGCAAGAGGCAGTCGGCGATCGTGCTCTCCACAGCGGGTATCGCTCGTCCTCCTCCATTAGCCGCCACCCCAAACGACATCTTTGTCCGTGCCATATATTTTTGACCTACATAATTATATTTATATACCTTTTGATTTTATTTGGGATCAAGTCGGATACAGAATTAGATATTATTCACATTTAGGTTTATTGGATGAGAATAATGGCAACCGATTGACTTTGTTTAATATTTATATCAATTCGACTCGCTTTGAATTGATTTTGGTATCAATTCAAACATTAGTTTCGGCAGTTAAGACAAAATAGAGTCACTACCAACAAGAAAAAGGAAGTCACGTGCACTCTTTACAGGATCAATCGGCGGTGGTGCAAGCAACGATCATCCTTTGGTATACATTCCTAATGCGTTTTGGATGGACCACCTAAGTGTTCGATGTTAGAGAAGTCCAAGCAAGGTATTGCGGTGGTGGTGGTGGTGATCTTCCAAGTAGCTCTTAGTCTCGTCTCAAGCCCAGATCGCAAGGATCGACATGGATCCGGCGCCGACGAAGAGGGCGGCGTAGGACGCCACCTGAAGCTTCACACTGCTGCTCATCCTCCGGCCGAGGAAGTCGGCGGCTATCAGATCGACCAAGGCCATGTAGATCAGAATGCCAGCCGACACCGAGTCGAGCAGCCCCTCCACCACCAGCGCTCGTGGGCTGTTGGCGTTGAAGGACGACGCGACGCCGGCCCCCGCCGCGATCCCCGCCGGCGTCGTGATGGCGAAGAAGCACGCCATGAGAACCGCAGCCAGGTGGTTGAACTGCGCCTGGTGTCGTCGCAGGTAGAATCCAGGCAAAGTTAAAGAGTGCAGAACGCAGAGACGAATGAAAGCAGTGGTAAAAGCCAAATGGCCACCTGGGAGATGCAGCCGCCCAAAGCAAAGCCTTCGAAGAACTGGTGGAAGGAGAGGGCTGCTACCAGTGGCCTTATGGTGCAGGGGCTCCGGGAAACACCCAGCGAGAGGCCAATGATCACAGAGTGGGAGACGATTCCAAGCTCCAGAATCTAACCACATCATTAACTCGACCATTATTCCATTAGGAAGTATAATGGGATAGATTTGGTGAATTAAGCATGTGAGATGCCCACCTGTGATACGACCACGTGCCGCACGTGGTCTCCCTCTTCGTGGGCGTGCGCATGCGCGTGCCCGTGGCCATGGTCACGCGCGTGGCTGTGGCGGTGCGCCGCCGCATGAGCGTGCATTCCGACGATGTGCATCGGATCGTTCTCGCTACCCACGTCGGCGTCCGGAGCGACAGAGACGACGACCGTGATTCCGAACTCCTCTTCGTCTGCCGACGTAGGTGCCACAGCTGCCGCTGCGGCAGCCTTCACGCCCGCAGCCTCTTCCCGGTGCTTCCGCTCGTAGAACTGGGTGGCCGCGAAGTCCAACACCAGCGTGCCGAGCGCCGCCGCCATAGCGACGAAGCCCGGGAAGGGGAAGCGCCGCCACGGCGAGATCGGGAGGCATGGGCTGGTGAGCGCGGACTGGGCGTCGTGGAGCATGTGCACGAACCCCGTGGCGAGGATGACGCCGGCAGCGAACGCCTTGGCGCAAATAAACACGCCCCCGTCGGTCCGCAGCAGCCGCCGCTTCCGGCCCGCCAGGGGGATGGCCACACCCACCACCCCCGCCACAAGGATCGCCACGATCGCCACCAATTTCAGCGTCAGCGCTGCCGCGTCGTCCCGGCACTCGTCAGCCGCCTCCCCAGCGCAGCTCGCCGTCGACATCGACGCCGATACCGTTTCGTCGATCGCCACCACATGACAGAAAACACCTTTAATCACATGATCGAAACTCAAGAAACCAAGGAAAAAACGCGATTTTTACCGGAGAAGGCGTGCAAATGGTCGCGGAATCGATTGAGGAAATACCAAGGCTCGAGATCCTGCGAACGAATAAGTTCCAAATAATCATGTCGAGCACCGATTACAAGGAAAAGGAATAAGATCGAATACCTCGAACAGTGACATTGCGTTGGATCGCTCTACCCGCTCGTCTCGGCTTTGGGTTTCGATAGACACAGCTCTAGAAGAGAGTAAAGAGGGTGTTATTGGGGATGCTGCAACTTTACGAGATGTCGTCATCCAAAGGAAGTAAAGGCCACTCCATGACGGGAACGGAAAGCGGTCACGCCGTGACGGTAACTGCGAGATCTGGGCGTTAATATGGTTGGATCGGACGGCTATCGACGTCGGATGTCTCAACGATGATCCGCTGACTTCCTTTTTGCTGTCGTGTGATCACCAACGGGGGGTTCGAATCCGTCGGATTTGCCACGTGTCGTTGCAGGAGAACGCAAGTATCTGATGAGATAACGATGTCGACACAATGAGGACGTCACATCTGGGGATGGCATGGAATTGCCTCTATAAGCAACACGCGAGGTCGCGTCACGGGTTGCGTCACGGGCGCTTTGTTCTGGAGTCGTCGATACGCGTGTGGTGCACCCATTGGCGCCCTCCTGGTAGACTGCAGTGGGACCCTTCGTAACATCAGTAAGAAGCGAGGTAAGAGTGGTGGGTAATCTGAAGAGAATAGGGAACGGTTCTGGGTAGTTGGCTATGCGAGGGGCGGTTCGCGTGTGACGGATCCGGATTACTACCCAAACCCGCAATAATATATATATATATATATATATATATATATATATATATATATATATATATAATTTGGCAAGTAAAAGAAACATGTCGACTGAGATGTGGTCAGGCTAATACCTGCGTAGCTACTACAACCAGTAGTAATCTCAAGAAAGCAATCTGAGATAAGTGACAATGTACAGAGCTGTGGTTCTATGTTACCTCATCTATTTCCATGAAGCTTCGATTGGACATGGCTATAAATGTGATAAAGCAGCAGGATTTATACAAGCAGGGGAAGTGTGTGTCAAGCATCCCCAAGAAGCGTAGTGTAAAACGAATTGGTGGGTAATCAAAATGTGAAAGACCAAAACTAACCAATGGGGCAACGAAAAAAAAGAAAATTTTTGCAGACATGGATACGGTGGCTGACAGGTTAGGATACAGTATGAATGGTCAGTGATGAGACTTTCCTGTGTAACTTTCCTCGGAGCTGCCTGATCTTGGCATCCACCCTTGCAGTGAAACCAATCTTGGTTTTCTGCCTTGCCTTGGACTTCTCTCTCTTCCACATATGCTGGTCTTCGACATCCTTCTTGTAGTGTTTGATTTCGTGGATCACATGGTTGTCGAGTGGATTGAAGGTTCTCTGGAAGGAGATGTGAACCAGATATGGAATGTTACAGACTGCAGTAACCAGAAGTGTGGCAGACCAGTAAACGGGTGCTGGTCCGAGGGCTTCCGAGAGTATTTGGTGGGAATTCCCGGAGATTGTTGGTGAAGACAATCCATAGGCAACCAAGAAGAGGTACCACGCGACAACACTGCCCCACACAAAGAGATGCTGGATCCATGTGAAGTGGCTCATGATAAGGGCAATTTGCACATTGACAGCCCAGATAATGCAGGTGAACATGGTGGTGCCGACGGCAGCTAAATCAGCGGTCTGGCCACCGGCACAGAATGCTCCGTGGTAGAAGATTGCAATGTTGAGGAGAAATATGATGATGGACGCAGAGAGACCATTAAACATCCAACCGATAATCCTGTACCAACCGAAGAACAGGTCCCTTGGCCCTTGTTGATACAGTGCTGGAAACTGCAGAAGAAGATGATGATGATGATGAATCCAGTTTGTGTCATATAGGAACAAGACCATAAATGATGTGCATGACAAGAAGATTATGTAATGAAGACGTTAGACAAACAGAAGATTGGGCCACAGAAAAGAAAAAAAAAAAGAAAAAAGGAAGAACTAATCCTCACTGATGGTGAATCTGTCTGACAAGTCAAAACATTACAATAATGAGATTGTATTTGGAAAAACAAAACTAATAAGAAAACATACCTGCAAGCATACTTCAGAAGAAACATCTTGCTCAAAGACTCCTAATGATATGACCGGCAATGAGGTCAGCACAACGTTAAATAGTAGCATATACCAGTCGTCATACACTGACTGCCCCGAGAAGCCAGTATATGCCTCGAAGTAGAATATTGTCAGACCGAATGCGATGTTTTTATAGAAGAAGTAACAAATCTGAAAACAACCCAAAAAATATCAAGCTAGTAAACAGCGTAGCCATGCACATTTACATAGAGAACATAATAACTGCAAAAGCAAAAAATCAGTCGATCAATGGTTCTCACCATAAGTGCTATCCTCTTATAGCACCAGTGGCCATGTACAACAAGAAGCCGTTCAAGGAATCTGAACTGGGAAATGGAGAAATCACTAGCCATCACAGCCTGCAAGAATCAAAGTAGTCATGACCATATAGCAATTGGTTATCCAGTCATGCCAAGCATAAAGTGAGTCAGACATCTTAAAAGGTCAGAATTGAACAAATAATTGAGTTTTCAAGCAACTATTTCATCCTTTGCCAAACCTGCATCCCTTCTACACCACTAATGCCGACACCAATATCAGCCTCCTGAATCATGCCTACATCATTTGCACCATCACCTACAGCTAATGTAACTTTTCCTGTACCTTCTTTTACCAATCTAGTCACCTAGAGCAACAGATAAACTGTTATCAACTATAAAAATATGAAGGGTGGAGATTTTGGCACATCAAAGTACATTAGTCAAAAGATGACATATTGTACCATTGCTTTCTGCTTTGGGGAGACACGGCAACATATGACAGAAGCACAATCAACTGCTAGACTCAAAAACTGATTCTTTAAATCATCCTCCAGAGCATATGTTAGGGTTTTCCCATCAATTATTAAAGCAAAGGCTGCATCTGGGTCCTTCTCCAGCTTGATCATTTGGAAGGCATTTGTTATTTGCATCGAAAGGTTCTCTTTTGCTGCCTGATCAGTCATCAAATGTAAACGCACACCCTATCATAAAATCAAATTTCTGCACAGAACAAGATGAAGGGAAGTAATTGAATGCATATGATAAAGATGTACCTTGTTTGCATCATGTGTCAGTAGGTCAATGTTTGTGATGGATAAAGATATTTGTTTCATGCCTTGCCTAAGTAAACTGCAAGCAAATCTGCACAGAGAAGCGATGTTCTGTATATCATCGATCATGTAATTATAGCAAACAGTCAACCCATCAGTAACGATAGGTCTTCGGCTATGTGAATGGCTAGAGACGTACCCTATATTTATTGCAGTTTCAATCTTATCACCCGTCAGAACCCAGATCTTGAGACCAGCTTGCGCTAATTTGTCTATACACTGTGGAACCTGTGCAGGAGTTATCTGTCAAGAGAAGAAAAGAACAAGCAAATCGATAGTATAAAAGCAAGGGACAGAAGCTTACTCCTCTCTGTAATTTGTCTTCCACAGCAGTGGCACCAACGAGAATCAAATCCCTTTCCATCATCTCAGAGACTCGCTCAACTTGAGCTTCTCTATCTGGTCCAATTGTAGTTTTTGCTTTTAGAAAATCGGTGTTCCAAGCAGAATACTCAGATTCATCAAGCATCCTATATGCCAGTGCTAATGTCCGCAAGCCTGCTTCGCCATATTCATTCAGATGCTTGCTTGTATCATTCTCGTACAGTCTTCCATTTTTTGACAGTCTATCAAAGATGATGCTGCACAAAAAAAGGAGCACCGAAGATGAGTAATAATTGAGGACATATTCATTCCACTTGCACTAAATGATTTGAGAACATAAACGGATAAAAAAATTCTTGCACCATGATAAAGATATATCAACAATCAAATGTATCAACCCCATCAAGACAACTAGTCACACATACCTGTCAGCACCTTTGCAAAGAAGAATGATCTGCCCACCCTCATCACGCACAATTACTGACATTCTCTTCCTTTTGCTGTTGAATTCCAACAGATTGAGGATCTTGAACTCCCTGTGGGATACTGAATGCTTAAGATGCCAAGAATTAACAATAGAGATAAATGATAACCTACTGATTAAAATATATAGATTGAGCTATGACCTCTCCACAGGGTCCTCGGAAGGAGAATATTTCTCCCTGATGAATACGCTAGACTGAGTCCTCTTACAGAATTCAAAGCCAAATTCCCTGGCTGCAACAAGAAATGCTCCTTCGTCGGGTGATTCTGCTTCATAGGTGAAACCACCAGTTTCCTTATTGTGCTCAGGAATTGCTGTTTGACACAAAGCAAGTATCCTGAAGAACATGAGAATGGTACTGGCAGCGGGCTCGTTTGTCCAGTTTCCATGCATTAGGTGGTCATCTTCGAAACTGAAACCCTTTATGGCAGGCTTATGTGACTTCTCAACCATGCAAGTAATCCCATTTGCCAACTCAATCTCTGATGTCCCATAAAAACCCGCATTATCCTCCCCAAGTTCTTCAGTGTCATCGTGATGCTCAGGAGAACCAGAGGCCTCCGATGCCAGCTGCTTTGCAGCAGCAATTTCCACTTCACTAGCACGTACACCATATGAAACTCCAGCTATGGAACACTTGAGAAAGTCCATCTGATTGCAAGTTAAAGTGCCTGTTTTGTCCGACAAAATTGTATCGACTTGCCCAAGTTCCTCATTTAAGTTTGAAGTCCGAGCTCGTGCAGGTTTTCCTATCTCCTCATCATACATGAGAACGTCTTGATTGATGAATGTCGCTTGCAAGACCTTGACGACTTCAATAGAAACATAGAGTGAAATAGGTATTAGGTATCCATAAAGAATAAGGGCTGTGACCATATGAAAAATACCAGATAACGCTGGCTTTGAAGGATCATACAAGCTTGTTGTATTATTTGGTTCCAAGAACCACCAATTCGGCATATCATATTTTGTCATCACAGCAAACCCTATGGAGCTAACCAGTGAAATGAGTACGAGAACAGTAAAGAGGATGTATATAATCTTATCCATTTTCTTCTCAATTCTGCTTCTCTTGGATGGTGATTCTGTCGCATTCTGCATAACTTTGCTGTCATGACCAGTGAAGATAACCACTCCATATATATAGCTAGTGTTCCTAAGCTTTGAATCTCTGAGCAGAACCTGATTTGGATCAAGTGCATAGACTTGTCTTTCATACTCAAGGTTACCCACAAAAGTGTAGAGATTAGGATTCGGGTCTTCACATCTTAGGGTGGCTGTAAAATCCCTGAAAGCCTCATCATCTTCCAAAGCCAACGTTACCTCCAGCGACCTCTTGACCTTCAAATTCGTCTCACCATCCAAATTCATAGTCTCCACATAGCATATCCCATCTTCATAGCTTGACGAAAGTAGAAGCAAGTCAGCCGGAAAGAACCGGTCTTTCTCGACCTTCACAACATCTCCAACCCGAATCTTCTGCCAAGGTTTGTAACCAAACTGCCCCTGCCCATTGTGGACGCTAACCTTCCGGCTGTTGACTTTCATGTCCTGATAAAATCTCCGCCAATCTTCCAGTGCCTCTTTCACCATACTGAGGCCGACAACAAAGGCCAGAGGCGCGATCATGCTCATGGGGTTGAATGGGGACACAGGGGTGATGGAGATGATGGCAGCGAGGAGAAAATAGATATTGGCTACACGACGGAATTGCTCAAATAGCGCCTTGGGGAGGAAGGTAATGGCATTGTACCTCGTGGTGGAGATATAGTTGCTTGAGTAATCGAGGGGCTTCTTGCCGTGGAGTTGGGATTGGTTGCAGTGGACAATGCGGGAGTAACCGGGACCTTGGAGGAATGGGGTTTGCTCATCATCCGCTAACACGGCCGGGCGGGCACAGGCGAAAGTATAAAGCAGGCTCCAGCGGAGCCGATCCCTTTTCCTTACTCGCCGTGCCATCGCTCCCCTCGTTCGACTTCCTTTAAGCTCAGGCTACAGACAAGCATGAAGCATCCCCCGTCATAACAGAGTTGGAAACTTTCTCTCTAATCTACAACACAATGCGTGTAATGTTTATGGGTTGACAAGATTCCAGATATTTATCTGAAAGTTACAACAATTATGGAATTAATATCGACTCAGAGCTCCGCCCTATTCGTTATAATGAGGCCGAAAAAGATCGATTTCGTGTATCCTATCAAAATTCCTGTCGTTGAACGGCAAATGGAGAAGCATTAAGTGTTCGGGTGCCCTAACGCTAACTGAGCCTCGACAACCAGGACAACGAGAAGAATAAACAGATATTGCAGCTCGAACCGCAGACCTAATCGCAGGAAACTCAAAGGAAGACGGAATCGGCGACGGTATTACTTTTAGATCCGCAGAGTAGACGAAGAACTCGCCGAGGGATGGCTTCATCCGTGTTTGGCCAACCAAAATCACAAAAACAATCCCACAAAGCAAGAACCGAATCGGGACCACGAGCGAGGAAGCCAAGATCGACGACTCGGCCGGACGCAAAAGGGAAAAGATTTGACGCACCTGGAACCGATGCCCAAGCCCCTCCGGAATGCCAACTCTACAGGGACCAGCCACCGCCCGATAGGCGTCGGAGATCGCGCCCGACGAAGACCTCCTCCTCGACGATGTAGCGACCGCCAAAGCAAGAGACTAGAGGAGAGGGGACGAGAGAGAGATGGGAGGCTCTCCCTGCCTCTCCCTCCGTCTCTCGCTTTCTCCCTCTCTCTCCAGACGCAACGCGAGGATTTCCCGGACTTGGCACATCGCCCTCAAATTTTGCCTCTGCTATTATATCTTTTTTTTTCCCAGGTATTATTAAGCGGAGTTAAATTGTTCGTTCAAAACGAGATTAACGGAACCTAAGCTCGTAACTTTTAGCTGGACCGCAGAGCAGATGCGGCCACGCTCGAACCTTACGCAACTCCCCCACCCCGTCGATCGTCGAGGGGGTCCCATTCACGCGGAGCACCATTCACCTCCCACTCGTCGCAGGGTAGCGACGGTACGGCCGAGGAGGAGTGGGGGGGTGGGTTTTCCTCGAAGACACGTCGGCACCCACTTCTCCCTCGGTCGGTGCCACGCGTAAGGACGCGGTCGCTCTTGCACGGTGCTGGAGGGGGTGGCGGTCCGGCTTGCGGACAGGATCCAGTACAAGGCGACAGCGCAGGTGCGGCTATTCCGTGGAACAGGATCCAGTACAGGACAACGAGGACAGCAAGTTGAAGTCAAACCCCTCTTTCTTACCTGCCTTATGATTGGGTGATAATTTTTGCGCCCCACGGGTACTTTGAACTCGAAGGCCGGTCGGCAAACGAGTAAGAAGTACAGGTGTGCGGTTGCTTTTTTGTTCATTCATTAATTTAGGGAAAATGACAGTCATGTGGGCTAATTTTTGAGTGGTTTCCTAATACGTGTCACACTTACCGCCTGGTTATTGTAATTAAGCTTAATTAGGAGAGAGCATAATGTTGATGTAAGAAACTCTAAACTTGGAGCAATTGAAATATATAAATAAAATCATATCTACTAATGTATATATCCATGATATATTTATTGCAGGTTCATCTGATAGGATTAGCTCCTCCTTAAAATATAAATAAGATCATGATTATATAAGCATAAATTTCAGAAGTTGGTGGTGATGTTGTGACAAGATGATTATATCAAAAATTAAAAGTTATTATTTATGTGATTGAGTGATATTCATGAATGACACATCAGCAAATGAAATAAGTGATTTTCATGTCTCAATTAAATTATTTTTATATATAAAAAATTTATTTTCTAAAACACAAAGTATAAAAAAATTTATCCCTGCATTACATTATTATGATAGAAAAGAAAATAAAACTATAGATGAGTGTCATCACCCAAAAAATTTGGGTTTCATTGGTTCTATAGATTAATAGTATTGATGTTATTGTGATCCTCAATCTAAATTGAGAGATTTATAATTCTGTTCGATTAAAAAATTATCTAAAAATTGATAAGTTTAGTCATCACTTCTAATAATTTTTTTTTGCACATCCCAATAGTATGAAAGTCACGAAATCATTGAATAATCATAAGAAAGTCACAAAATCATTGAAATGATGAGCTTTCATATCGATACGTTAACATAGATAACAACTCGATCATAGAAAATTTATAAGATTTTTTTAATTTTTTTTTGACAAAAATAAAACTTTTAAAGTAATCAATTGAGTATCTCGAAAAATTGATACATCCAAAAATATAATTTAACATCGTACTCTTAGTTCTACCCATATCCTATATACACGAGTAAACTAGGATCTCAAATTTTTTTACCGTCATCAATAAAGGTACAGTAAAAAATAATTAATTAAAAAATTAAAACATACTAATTTACTAAACAAAATAATAAGATTTTCTTTGTATTTAATATTTTTGACACCTATACATAATTATAGCCTCTAATAAAAAAAATAATCACACGTTTAATATGTTCAAAATTTATACGTATAAAACATCCACATATTATTGTTCATATATGCATACTGGAAATAATATATATACATTATTTGTGTTTTTATTGTCATGTTAGTTATCATCTAAATTGTCTGAGATTTGGCCACTAAAGCAAAAAATTTCATGTATTTTGTGCAAATCAGTTTAGGTTATTTGTAATCATACATCAGATTTGAATAATATTATCTGTCAAATACTTATTGTTGGCTAAACTTTATTGAAGAGATTGATGGATCAAACGCACTCATTCCTCTTATGATTTGAATCCCATTTGGTGTTTCCACTTTACTTTCGATCGATATCATGTCCGATTACTTATCGACAGAGAAAACTTTGAGAGCACACAAAGAATATAAATTAAAGAGTTAGAAATATAGGATACTTATAATAAAGTAATAGATCTTTCCAAAGCTCAATCTTTCATCCTTGGAGTAAGATGAGCATCGGCAAAGCCGCAGGCATGACTTTAATGGAGATGGCCGGCTATCAATGCATTCGGTACGAAGTTACAGTGGAAGTGATCGAGAGAGACGGGCGATGCTTCTCCAAACCTGTGTGGAAATGGCAGCTCGATCCTCTCAAGCTGAAATTTGTAGTTTATTGCAGAATTATTTAGAATTTACTCTCATCTCTATGTCTCTCTAAATTGATAGAAATAATCTTTATATATGAATAAATATTAGTAGGTAATGATATGTGATGAAATTAAATAAAATCATGATAAAATAGAACATCAAGATATACGTGAAAATCTTTTTAAATACGAAGGATAAAAATCACAAGACAAACTAAAGATGATCTACTATGAGAATAATGAATATATAAATATCAATCTTTTGTCCAAAACTTTGATGATAATCACAAAAGAATAATTGAGACTAAAACCTTTTCAAATAATCACAGTAAAAATTTATTATATATTAAGAGAAAATATAGGTCGTAGACTGTCAAACCCATTATAGAGTGTGGACTGTCCGCTCAATATCTCTCTCAAGACATGCATGAACCTGTGACCTGTTTTTCTCGTGAGAGAAAAAGGAAAGGAACTGTGGTCGCTTTCTGGAGGTCCCGTTTCCTCTCCTCACCTTTGTTATCCTCCTTTGAAGGTTTGATAGGAAGATAGAGTCAAATAAAGATTTTAAGCCTTTTTCGATAATAAGTTTTGGTATTAAAATCAGCTCCAAATAATATTTAATATTTAGAATCATACAATCTTACAGTCATTTAATATTTAGATCGGATGATGATGATGCCAAATCCAATCGGAAGAAACGCGGGCCCCATCAGAGCCCTCGGTGGGTCCCGGAATTAGACAACACAGAACGAGTGAGGTACGAAGGTGGCTGCGAACGCGTGGTACACGCGCTGAATGAATGGATGGATGATGGGCCCCAAACAAAACAAGGGGCGTCGCGAGGTAAGCATTAGCTGCCTGTCGGCCCCACATATTTCCTTTTCGACCTAATCTCCTTTTATTAATCGCGTCGATTCTTTCTAATCCCTCTCCTAATCACTAACAAAAGCAAAATTACTTTTCATCGATCAATATAATATTACCTCAAAAAGTCGCCTCAGGTGTTCTTCCTCCCCCCCCTTTCCCCGCCCGTTGACCTCCTCAACTCGCTCTTTCGGCACGCTGCAAGAGAATAAATCTGCGTCGGAGGATTGAAAGGTTAAGTTGACGAATCGACGATGTCTAGATGATGTGACACTGTCTTGGTGCTTGTGAGTTGCTTCTCGTGATCCAGCTCAATTACCGTGACGACGTTTATAGCTAATGCTGTCGCTTGTCTACCAACTCTATAGTTGCTTAGGCTTGATTGACCTTTACGCGATCCGTCTCTTGAAGCAGAGATGTAACATTTGGATACTATTCTTCTTCGTCTTCTTCTTCTTCTTGTTCCACACGTGCACATCATGCCTGATCGATCCTATCGAGCCAATGCCCAAATCATCGAAGGAGTACTTGGAGATGGAGCGACGCCTTCTCTTCGGTCAATCATCACCATAAAGTCAAACAGCCTTCCGTTTGATGTATCGGAACCCAAAGCCGACGTTTCCTGCCATCGTAATCTCGTGTAGATCTCCTCCCCCTTCTGTAACGCGCGCGACGTATCCCGAGTATATGCCGGCACGCCGTTGGACGACGGCGGTACAACGGCGGGACATGGAACCCAGCTACCTCACGGCCGCCACCGCCTTCTCGGGCTCCGACAACAGCAGCTGCGTGCACTTCTCCGGCGATGCGGCGGCTGCTGCAGCTCCGGACTCCGCCCCGCCCGCGGCGGAGGTCGAGGGACTCCGTCGCCTGTCGGACCACCTCGGCTCCGCCTTCCAGTCGCCGGACTTCGAGTTCCTCGCCGACGCCCGCATCGCGGTCGGGCCCCCAGGGGACGGCGGGTCAACGCCCCGCGAGGTCGCGGTACACCGCTGCGTGCTATCCGCCCGGAGCATCGTATTCCGGGAGGAGTTCGCGAGGCGGGGGAGGGGAACGGCCGCGGCCCCGGTGAGGATGGAGCTGAAGGAGCTGGTAAAGGACTTCGAGGTCGGGTACGACGCCTTGGTGGCGGTGCTCGGGTACCTCTACACCGGGAGGGTGGCACCGCTGCCCAAGGCGGTGTGCGCCTGCGTCGACGAGGAGTGCCGGCACGAGGCGTGCCGGCCGGCGGTCGATTTCATGGCCGAAGTGCTCTACGCCTCCTCCGTCTTCCAAATCGCCGAGCTGGTCAGCCTCTTCCAGGTGTGTTAATGGAATGCTCAAGTCTATCTCCGTCATGCCATCTTGCTGTTCTCTCTCAAACTTCTTGAGGTTTTGGGTGGGTATATGAGCATGGATTGCAACCAGCAAGATGGGATCTTTGAGGTCTGATTGATACACAAGCAACATAGATATTTCTACTACTGGTCAGCTAATGTTGGAGGTCTCGTGGCGAGTCATCTCTTTGTACCAAATTTCTCATCTCTCGCTTCTTTTAGAGATGCATTCTTCGATTTCTTTTGTCATAGTAAGCAAAAAAGTAATCTTTGAGGTATTATAGTAAATCCTCCTTTCATGTTTATTTCAACAGGAATTAAACACCTTATTTAGAAGTTTAATTTTCCATGATGAGAGCCAATTTGACTTTGAATTGTGTCATGTAGATACCATGATTAAAAATAGAAGGCCAGGGATGATGATGTTATTCTGAACAAGAACAAGAGTGTATAAATTTCTGGGTTTACGATCTTCATTCCTATCGGATGTGCTCTTTCTATTATCATGTCTTTACTGTTGTTGTTATCAGCTTATGTTTGCGGCCGCATGGAAGCAAATTTCACATGGCCAAGTACACAAAAGGCGCAGATCGATGCTTGCGGCTTTCACCAATGTAGTACTAACCTTATCCTTCCAAATAGAGAGTCAAGAAAGATGAAGTGCATAACTACAATTTTTGCAACATATATAACCACCTCACATGTAGCGACTCCTTAGTTTGATATCCCGTAGTTGACTTATGCCTTCGCATAGTTACCTTCTTAGATGGAGGAAAATTTGTTGTGCCATTCTTTACGTCTTTTGGGTTAGTGTTTTTGTTTTTTCTTGTATTCTTAAAGCACAAGCATATTCATTACAGGATTAAAACTTACTATAAGTTTTTATCTAGATATGTGAAGTTTCCGTTATCGGTTTTTTCTTCATGTATGCTTATCGTCATTGTTTTCTTGAAATGCCGGTTAACCATCAATTGTTTAATTGCAGCGGCACCTCCTTGGTATTCTGGACAAGATGGCAATAGATGACATACCAGTAATTCTCTCTGTTGCTAAACTATGCGATAGCTCATGCGCCAATCTGCTCAGCAAATGCATAGACGTTGTAGTCAAGTCAGACCTAGATACCATCACCCTAGAGAAGAAGACGCCTCCTGATATTGTTAAGCAAATTATGGATTTACGCTTGAATTTTGGGCTAGTGGGACCTGAAAGCAGCAGCTTTCCTGATAAACACGTCAAGAGAATACATAGAGCTCTTGACAGTGATGATGTTGACTTAGTAAGAATGCTATTAAAGGAGGGGAATACAACGCTAGATGACGCATGTGCATTGCATTATGC
This sequence comes from Musa acuminata AAA Group, assembly GCF_036884655.1. Lineage (NCBI taxonomy): Eukaryota > Viridiplantae > Streptophyta > Magnoliopsida > Zingiberales > Musaceae > Musa > Musa acuminata. The sequence goes on from NC_088332.1 coordinate 2,783,473, forward strand.
GGTAGCATATTGTGATTCAAAAATCACAACAGAGCTGTTAGATCTTGCACTGGCAGATGTTAACCATAGAGACTTCAGAGGTTATACTGTGCTTCACATAGCTGCAATGCGTAAAGAACCTAAGATCATCGTGTCACTTCTGACAAAGGGAGCCAGACCATCTGATCTTACATTGGATGGAAGGAAAGCACTTCAGATTGCAAAGAGACTTACCAAGTCTGTGGAGTACCTCAGGTCGATTGAAGAAGGAGAAGCATCTCCTAAGAGTCGTTTGTGCATTGAGATATTAGAGCAAGCTGAAAGAAGAGATCCACAAGTAGGTGAAGCTTCTGTATCACTTGCAATGGCTGGTGATGACTTGCGGGGAAGATTGTTGTATCTTGAGAATCGAGGTAATTCCGTCAGGTCCCTAGTTAATCCTTCTTTTGATTTTGATCTAATTGTACAGTTCTTTTTCCACCATTTTGCAAGGTCGATCATATATCACTAGTTGTTATTTTTTTCCCCCTTTTCGCAAATTAGCTTGTGTCGTACTTTTGTCCACTCTTAATCAGCTAATACAGAAGTGGCCTTTATGGTTTGAATCGTCATTTGTTTTGTGTGCCCGTTGACTGTGGAAGAGTGGAGTTTGACCCCTGTAAGTCTTGTTTTTCCAATCATCGTATGCTATTCTTTTTTTTATTAAATCTTCATTACCTTTCCTACATAGGTAATTTTTTATATATAAAGTAACAAATGCCAGTCACACAAAGGATATATTAAACAGGAGGTCAGAGAGACCTCCAATAATCATACTTTGTGATTTAGGCTGCATATAAATAGACCCCTTGGAAATCCTTCATTGGCGGGAGCCCGGTTCTCTAGACTGCCCATTTATATATTAAGTTTCTGGTGTGTTCTAAAGAAATTAAGAGATCAAATCTGCTGAAACTTCAGTGTGATTTTTATTTATTCGAGAAGTATTTAATTGTTCAAGTGTTTTCCTTAGTTATTGAATCCTGATCCAATTCCAAATCGATTCATTAATATCATTTTTCTCCTGTGCCCTTATATCTTTTGCTTATGTCTCTTGGCTGCTTCGGATGCTTTCATATGTGCCGAAATCTACTTCTTAATGTTATATCTCCGTAATGCTCTGTTTAATTCAAAGGTCCTGAATAATACAAAGATCAGTTAGTTGTATAAATTGCATATTTCTTTATACTGATGTGTTTTGTGTTTCTAAAGACTTTGGCCTTCGAAGATGCAGTTACCTCAATTGCATGTATAACTTATTGCCTTGTTTTGTTCTATGCCATCTTCTTCTTGCTGCTGTAATGTTTCTTTTTCCTGTTGTTACTACTCAAGCATCTGATGATCATCTTATGGTTATTCGTTTGAAACTTTTGAGATACATCAAGTGAGCCTTGTAAAAGTTCAGCATATTCATGCTGTTGCGAAGCTACAATATTTCTATTTCAAACCTATACAAGCAGGCTTGCAGTTGGCTGTCCAACTTACTAAGTTCAAATCTTGAGTTAGAGCTGTTAAACAAAAATTATAGGATCTGTTAAAAATTTATATACTCTTTATCTTGGTTGTATGTACAACTCTATTTCCTCATTGTTTATTCTTCTAAGCAAAGTTCAGTTCAGAATGTTGTAACGGGAAACAAGAGCGCTTCCGATGTCCAAGTTCTTTGTCTCTATTCAAAGATGCTCGTAAGTAATCATGCATTATGTGATTCAAAGCTTTCGATTTTTGAGTCTTGTACGTGTTTCTGCAGAATTTTTTCTTATTGCATATGTTAGCATATTTTCAGCAAAGATTTGATGCCGATTAACAATCTTCTGCGTCCACTGTTAAAACGTCACCCAATTCCTTGGTTTGTTTCAACTGATTTTTATAAAAAGATTGCAAGAAATTCTTTAGGCTAAGGAGAATGCTATTTTTTTTGGGGAGAAACTAGTCGCCTTTTGGAAATGGTCCGAAAAGAAAACTTCTAAATATGTCAAAATGCTGACAGAAATGGTAACTAGTTACTCCACACCGTATGACTTCACAACAAGGAGAATACCAGAATATTATATTTTGTTATTTTATGCATAACGTTTTTCTAATTTCTTTTATGTTTTGCATTATCGTGCAGTTGCTCTGGCAAGACTATTGTTCCCCATGGAGGCAAGAGTTGCTATGGACATTGCACAAGTTGATGGCACATCGGAGTTCACCTTAGGGTCTACCAGCAACCGTTCTACTGGAAATCAAAGGACTGCGATGGATCTAAACGAAGCACCATTCAAGATCAAGGAAGAGCATCTGGCACGAATGAGAGCACTTTCCAGAACAGGTATTTTCTTAAGCTTTTCTTTCCATTTTCAGTGCTTTCTTGCGCTTGATCCTCAAGAGAAAAATATATTTATATCAGGAAATGATAATTTGAAAAATTATATACAATCACACTAGTAGTTACAGTTCCATTCATTTTTTTGCTGGCTATGTAGAATTAGGCAATCCGGTGGAGGAGGTGAAACATATAGATGATGTAAGATGGGCACTAAATGCTAAGTGAAATTCTCGATTCATCATTTCACACTTTTTAACTTTCGTATCGCCGTAGCTAGCTAATCATGCAGTAGACAGCCTTTGGGTTATACGTGCTCTCGATTCAACCGGCTGCTCTGTTGGTGATGTTGCACTCTGTACTATTCAACTGATGAAATCGATGATGGCATGTCACAGTGGAACTTGGGAAGCGCTTTTTCCCTCGGTGCTCAGAGGTCATCAACAAGATCATGGACGACGATCTCACAGAAATCACTGGCCTCGGACACCACACTTCGGAGGAGAAGAGGAGGAGATTTCAGGAGTTGCAGGAAGTCCTGTCAAAAGCATTTAGCCAAGACAAGGAGGAATTCGACAGGTCTGCCTTGTCTTCCTCATCCTCATCGTCATCAACATCCATCGACAAGGTTTGCCCGAACAAGAAGATGAGATGATTCCCACCTAGTCGATTCTATACCTTGTACGCTGATTATGGTTTCTTCGTGCCAAAACATGTTTGCTTCGTCTCTCTGAGTTGTTGCCTCTTATAGAACCATGACACACCACTAGATCATGCTGTAACATGTGTTATATAACTCTTTGTCTAATATTACTGATTTGTGTTATTTACAAAGGTATTATGAACATCATAATATTAATGCAAAGCAGCTTGGATAGGCTACTGTCTCAGTATGATCATCCGTGGCTTCCATTGGAATGCAGAATCAAGTACCGGGTTTTATTTATTGTTTTTTTTTTTTTTTACTGAAAACCTCTCCTTTTTTTTTTCTTAATTTTGACTTTTGTTAGATCAATTTGAGTCAGATTGATGATGACTAACACGCATGAGATTAAACATTAAGTCAACTACAACTAAGTTGATGAGGAGGAAGAAACTGTTGCAGTTGAAGTCTCCACATAAAAGAAGAGGTCAAAGAAAACAGTAAAAGAAGTCAGCTATGAATTGCAGCAAAGTCAACTGTAGACACCACAAAGCACGACTATCAACTGTAGATTCCAGGAATATCCACAGCCAAAAAGGTTCCAACTTTCTTACAATGGTGGACTCGACAAACGCAGGATATATAACTGAAATAACACTTAGATTCTATCAACATCTCCAACTATATTTTAGACTAACTAATAATGTCATCATGTCTACATGCACAGAGATACGTGCACGAGGAAGATACCAGTGTTAAGGGTTCGAGTTCATGTAATCCATCTGCATCACCAAATCCTTCATGTCCTCTTCCCATTCCAGTTGCTCTGCAGCCGATTCCAGATCCTCCGCCTCCGCCTCCGCCTCCGCCTCGGAGTGCTCTCCTTCTTCTTCGTCACCCTCCATCAGGATGCTCTCGTTGAGTAGTTCTTCCCATCTCAGATCGCTGATGGCGGCCGTGCTCTGATCGACTGGTTCCGGCGTCGCTCCGTTGGTCTCCGTTGAAGACAAGGACACACTGTCAATCTCCGAGCTGATGGCGAGTTCCAGGAGGTCCTCTGAGCTTGGGTTCGCCGGCAATCTTCTCTTCTTACCTGCGCCGCCAAGCTGCCTCTGCTGCTGCCCTCGCAGCACGAGCTCGCGGATGAACGTGGGGCTCTTGAGCGCCCGCGCCAAGAAGGTCATCGTCCGCTGCTGCCTCCTCTCGGTGCCTTGCATCCGCCGCTCCATCTCGACGAGCTGCGCCCGAGAGCTCTGTTGCCGCTGCCGCAGCTTGACGATCTCCAGCATCATCACGTTGCGGTCCCTCCTCAGCCTATCCGCCTCGGCCTCGAGCCCGAACATCCCCAGTTCGACGCAAGCACCACTGCCGTGCTGCTGGCCCGAGCTCTGGGCGACGCCGCGCCGACGCTTGATGTTCTTAAGGAGGTGCTTACGTCCGCCCAAGAAGTCGGCGTTCGCGAACTCCCACCGGTCCGGATCGACCTTCCGAAACCCCTGCATCCGTCAGAGCCACCACCAAATCCCACAAATACTTAGCGACAAGTGAAGATTTTTAACCGAACCTGCCAGGTCTCATCCCATTCCGTCTCGATTTCAATCAAACGAGTGAAAATCTACGTTATCTTTACAATGTTCTGAGAATTCTTTTCGTCAAGGAACGACCTTTACCAATATCCCAAACTCTTGCTTTGGAACGTGGCGCTTCGAGATCAGCAGGACATAGAGACGGAATACAAGATTCAGGGGGAGCGGAGCTTACGTAGGTATTGAGCTGCCGAACGAAGCTGGAGAAGTTGCTGTGCTTGAAGTATTTGGGCAAAAGGGCGATGGCGAACTTGTGGGAATCCCAGACGATGAAGCTGTTCCGGGCGCGGCTCCACGACACCACCGCGTCCGTCTCAGGGTCCTCCACCATATCGAACGTCTTCGACAGGAACGGCGTCGGGCCGGCCTCGTGGAGCCCCGTCAGCGGTTGCGGCGCCGCCATCGCCTCCTCCTCCTCCTCCTCCTCCTCCTTCACCATCAACACCGCATTCTCCATGGGTCGCCAATCTGGAACCAGAACCCGGGACCAAGAAACGGATCACTGCCAACAACCTTTCTTCTTCTCCTGTCCTCCGTCGGAGTGAGGAGTGAGCACCAGCGAAGAAGGGGCGGGCGCGGTTGAAAGGGAGGCGGATAGAAGTTTCTGGAAAGACGGAACAAGAGCGGCGAACGGATGGGCCGTCTCTGTTCCTGCAGGCAACACGCGAAGCGACCCTGTTCTCTGTCGCCACATTCCGTCTTCCACCACCTGGCTTCCAGAAGCTTCCGTCGTCCGAATGCGATCCCATCCCGAGGCACTGCGGAGAGCGATCACTGCCGTCCCGTCGATGGCATCCTACGGCAGAGGCCTCGGGATCGACGGGTTCGCGGTGGCAAGGCCGTTGATTTCTTTTCTTCTAGCGCCCACGAGTGCGGTGATCGACTGGTCGGCCTCCTCCATCATTGAACCTGGTGAACCCATTCCGAGCCCGACGCGTGTCTCCGGATTTTTCGTGACGAACTCCCATGCGTGCGATAAAGATCGGCTCGGAGGACGTATGATCTAAATCTTTAAGATTCGAACTACATCATTGATACTATCATATCAAAATGAGCCAAATATACGCAAATCTAACCTTACCAAAACTTCAAAGCGCATCAACTAAATTAAACATGAGAATTGGATCCTAGAGAACCAAAAGAAGGCTGATGGGTAATTATTCAAAGCCATCTTCTGGTGATGTGGTCTGATGTTGGTCGTAACAAGTTAGTGTGACATGGTTTGAGCCTAACTTACGTAAATAATTTCGATCAAACCGCGTGTCTTAATCTTTCAAGACGATGTAGGTATCGAGGTGCCCTTCTTACGCATATAGAAATTGATTTGTCCATCATAATGCTCCAGTTGCACTAAGGCCGTTATGGGTCAACGTATTTTCGTATCTAGAGCAAATCAATACCGGAGTTAATTTTACAAATATCTTGTTTCTTACGTCTATCAACTTTGATCCCATCGAAAGCGAAGACATTCATGCTTAGAATCATGAAGGGATTACCCACACTTGCCAATATAACATATGGGGAAGAAATTTGATCATCTGAGTTACAACAAAATCATCTTATAACTCATCATTTATAACAAACATATGCTAATATTTTATACACATGAAAGACAAATAAACACCTTATTCATCGTATCATCGTATCTCTAAAGTGAAATGTAATATGTTGTTCTTGTGATATAAATCGATCAACCAAAATATAGAGAAAGATTTCTTGTATTCATATGTTAATCCAAAAAGGTCAATCTAGATAATGACCGTCATATCTCACAAAGCTTCAGATTGGATTCTTTATAATATATTATTGTTAACACTAAATCGAAAGTCTCCTCCTATATTATATTCTAATATCCCAATTAATACTAATTTATCTTTTTTATTTATCACTAGATTTTTTTTTTCAAGTAAACCATTGTTTTTGAGAATCCTTCAATCAATTTAGAGTAGATTATTTTGTAATCTCATTGATTTTGATAACTAGAGCTCATCCTATCCCATCCCATTATTTTATTATCTGATCAGTGTAAATATTATTATTATTATTATTATTATTATTATTATTATTATTAGTTTATACTTACGTATCTAAATTTAGGTATCGATGCATTAGGCTGATATATCCGGCTTAATTTACACAAACTACATTCTTATATTCATTGTTTCAGTATAGAATTGGCATTAGGTTGACATTTCATTTCAATATGATTAGATTTCATGTTCGAGTTCACGTGAAAATATCTATCTTAGTCTAATGAATGTAAATTATTCTCTGTATTTGGTGAGGTGAGGACAGTTCTCTTTTGACTTTGCCACACATGCAAAATGACGAGAGAACTCGTGGAAAACGCCGGCCTTTTCCTTCACCACTCTCATGTCGCTCGCAATTGCCAACGACTTGCCACCTTCTTCCTTTAGAGAAGTATATAATATGCCGAGAGAGCGTTCAACGACAGTGCAACTAAATCTTTGTTTCAATTTCCATTACCATCCACCCTGTGGAAAAGAGAACTTGACAATTTTCATTTCAATTTCAATTTCCATTACCATCCATCCTAATTTAAAAATTCTTTTCAGAATTGACAAAGGATCATTTGATCGATCGGTCATTCGTACGAGGAATTATCCATTTTGAACGATGAACGTATCCGTATGATTTTATCCTTTCGAAAAATATAAATTTAATTTAATTTTAATATCATTATAAAGAAAAAAAAATAAAATTTTATATTTAAAAGGTAGTATGGTGAAATTAGACTTCTCATGAAATATTAGTTGTATGTCTTTTATATTGTTTCTATAAATATTCGATAAAATTTAATAGTAGAGTTGAAAGGTGAATTGCCACTAAATAAAGTTTAAACGATTAAACGGTGTCACGAATTGGGACACGCACGCGGAGGCAACCTTAGGACATCTCAGGGGCCACGTGTTTCTCAAGCCCAGGACGTGACCTTTTTTGACGCACGACTTGGCATACGACACAGGCTGTCGGTGCACCTTCGGGAAGCACGCTGCAGAAGCGTCGTGAACTAAGTCGTCGTTTTCGATATGATCCCTCGGCAATGATCGAGCACGAGGGGAGGGGGCCGCACGCGCTTCCGCCTCACTCCGCCCGCCACCCACACCAACGGGGCCACGCGGCGAGCTTGCCTTGGGTGTACTACAGTGGGTCCCACCTGGCACAGCGCGATGCGGCCCACCCCCAACCCACCACGTGCCACATCCGGAGTTCCTGATCCGTGGCGGGCGTCCTGGCGCCATCGGCTCGGATCGCGGCCGACAGTTCATCGGACGGTTCGTATCTTGTGAAGGGCAGTATCGTCATTCGATTTGACCTGTCGGTCGATGGGCTAATCCCTCAAACCACGGTTAAGTTTGACCAGAATTAAGCCGAGAGGAGGAGGAGGAGGAGGCAGAGGAGCCCGACGGTATATTAATAAGCCAAGCCATCACAGGTGGAAGGCGCAAGAAAAGCAAAAGAGGTAGGAGGAGGAGGAGAAAGATTGGATTTTGCAGCCATGGGGGAATCGAGCGGGACGGTCTCGGTGGATGTGGAGAGGATCTCGTTCGGAGGGAAGGTAGGAATTCACTGATTCAATGCTTATCACCTTTACCTCTCTGTTGCTTTGAGCTTTCTTGGGGTCGATTAATGATGGGGTGAAACGTAGAATGTGGCGTAAGTTTTGCGTTCCGAGCAGGTAAATTGCATTTCTATGAGTTTCCTATCTTTTCTCCTCGAGGTAATTGGTCGCGTGGAGAGGGATTAATCGTTCCCTGCGCCAAAATGCTTGCTTTAGGCTATGGCTGTTTCTTCTCATGGGTGTAAAAAAAGTAGTCTTTTTCATCCATTGCTTAATTCATTGTCTTATTTTGCTGCATTTGATGTTCTTTTCCTTTATGGGTGTCAGTTGTGTATTTTGTTTGCTAATTTGTTTTTCCATTCTGTGTTGTTTTCTCAACATGATCGATCTTCTTATGCAGGTTTGCTGATGAAAGTTTTGCATTTCTTTTTCTCTATGAAAAATTTGAAGGCTTTATCTTGGATGAGAGCTTGCTTTTCTTTCTATTAGAACAGTTTTCTTTTCCCTCGCGGAGTCTTTTTCCATTGTGTGTGTGTGTGTGTGTGTGTTTCAGACAAGGCGTCTTGTAAGTCTCCATCGTTGAACCTACTATGACGGGAAAAGCACGCACTTGTTTTGCCTGTCGTTCTATTCATTGCTTAAGATAGAATCGTTTTTTCCTTGAAGCATCAGGCGGTAGGTTAGTTTCTAGCTGGGAAATATAGGCTTAGCTATACATACAGATATTACGAGTGACGTACCAGATTATACTCGATGATGATGCTTTCAGAATATTTACTTCGTTAGTCTAATGATAGACAGCTCTAAATATGGGTAAGGTTATGATTCAGTGTGCTAATTTTGGAAGGGATAGGCTATAATGATACAGAAACGATTCCACAACATGAGATTTTCGTGTGTTTTTAGTCATTTTCGACCAGTTTGGGGATTTAGCTATTGCCAGTTGTGGCACATGTCATTTGGAGTCAGATCACCTGTCAAATTCTTGTGGTTCTTATTTTTCTGATCTTGTAAGCTTGTGGGAGGCCAAATTAGATCTATTTTTCCTTTTTCCAAAATCTTATACATATCCAGTGTTCAATAACATCTCAGGGCATGCATGGTCTTGAATCATGCTATGCTATCTCCTTGTCATTTCACGTTGTCTTCACAACACACACCTTTACCTTTCTTTAGCCTACTTCCTCCTTAACAATTACCTGTTACATATATATATATGTATATATACATATATATATACATACATACATACATACATATATACATATATACATATATATGTGTGTGTGTGTGTATAAATGTATATATATATATATATATATATATATACACACACATATATATATATATACACATATATATATATATACACACATATATATATATATACACACATATATATATACATATATATATATGTGTGTGTGTGTGTGTGTGTGTATAAATGTATGTATGTATGTATGTATGTATGTATATATTGTGTGTGTATGTTACTTATAGTCTCTTCTCCTTAGATGAATCTCAACCCAAAAGATGATTATTAACATTCCCACTATCAAGTCTCCTATAGCGAGGTCCTTGATTCTCATTATCTTTCTCAGCATTTTTTTTTCTGTCTAACAAAGTTGCTATATTTTCAAACCAAAAGTTGATTCTCATTCCCACTAACAAGGTTGCTATATTTTCTGTCTAATGTCATATTTTTGCTTCGATTTCTTTCTTCTTTGCCATTTACTTGTGCACATGCAATCACTTATTCTAAATTATTAAGTCCTTTTTCTATAGTGTTTCTTTGTTTGCTCATCAGCACATTTATTTGTTTCTTCAGGAACATCATGTATTAACAAGCCATGGCCCTATTTCAGTTGCTGTTTATGGGGATCTAGAAAAGCCTGCACTTGTGACATATCCAGATGTTGCTTTAAATCGTAAGTTGTGTGGCATCGCACTTATTTGTTATTCTATTAGTTCAATCACATTCATTGTTAACTCAATGTACCACATGGTTTTTCTTTCTAGCGATCTTACTTGATGTCATATTTAGTTTTGCTTGCATCAAACACTCGATCACTCATTTCTAGAAATGTTGTGTTCTCCCTAGCTGACTTCCAGTAGTTGTGGCTTGTCATTGTTGTTGCTACTATATTGTTCCTTTCTTGATTCTTTTCTTCCTACCATTTTTGTTTTGTCCTAATCATCTGGTGTGTTGATACCTTTGCCCTCCTGCATTCTTGACTGTGCATGGGGTTAACCTAGTTTGTGGCTAAGATGCAAGAATGTGTTCTTCTGAAACTTTGCTAATTCTGTCATTCACCATGCAATTGGTTTAACTTCTAATAGAAATAAAAAAGAAATGGACATAACTTCTACTCTTCTTGATTTGTTCAGATATGTCATGCTTTCAAGGATTACTTTTTTGTCCGGAAGCTTCTTCTTTGCTGCTTCATAATTTCTGCATATACCATATTAGTCCTCCAGGACATGAGGTCGGTAATTCTGTTGCAGCTTATGTTTTGACATGCGTTTATTAAACATGTCTGTGGTTCACATTCTGGATATTTCTTTAACATGATTTTGCTGGTCATCTACTCTAAGAATCCTGCAGTTAGGTGCTGCTCCAATTTCTGCAGATGAACCAACACTCTCTGTTGACCAGCTAGCAGATCAGGTGGCAGAGGTTCTTGATTATTTCGGGTAATCTGTTCTCTCTCTCTCTCTCTTCTTGGCAGTATCTTTTGGTGAACTCAATGCTTACAAATCATAAGTTGTTTTTTCTACGCCACGGTCACTGTTCCATAACAATTTTTTTTCCATTTTTTTTAATTTGATCTTTCCAGGTTAGGCTCTGCCATGTGCTTTGGGGTTACGGCTGGTGCTTATATTCTTACTCTATTTGCTGTAAGTGCTGCAATTAAGGCCCTTAACATATTAGCTTGTTAAACACTTAATTTAGAGCCTAAGAACCTGTTTATGCATCTCTCAGACTAAATATAGGGAGCGTGTCCTTGGACTAATACTTGTCTCACCTCTCTGTAAGGCTCCTTCATGGACGGAATGGTTGTATACTAAGGTATGATTTGATATTCTAACCGATAATGTTCCAATCGTAATGGAGAGTTGGTGCTAATGATCAGATGTGAAATCTCAGGTAGTATCAAATTTACTATATTTTTATGGAATGTGTGGCTTGGTCAAGGAATACTTACTCCAACGATACTTCAGTAAGGTATGCTAGGAGCATTCACTCCTTGGCAATTTTTTTCTGCATCATGCTGTTCTTTATTCTTCTAAATGTGCCGCAGGAAGTACGAGGAAGTTCACAAGTTCCTGAGTCAGACATTGTACTAGCCTGTAGAAGTGTTAGCAACTCATCTACTGTTTGTTTCCCTTCTGAAATTTGATCGAGATATATTCGGATTATTTTCTCATAGTATGTTTATTTTACAATCTGCAGTTGCTTGATGAGAAGCAGAGTGAAAATGTTTGGCGATTTCTTCAGTCAATTAATGGGTATACCCTTACTCTCTTAGCTCTGTAAATTATTAGATCTACTGCAGACAATGTAGTGAAGAATTCATAGTGCTCTGATGCTTAAACAGGAGACACGACTTGATGGAAGATTTGAAGAAACTGCGGTGTCGGACTCTAATTTTTGTAGGTGAGAACTCTCCGTTTCACTCAGAAGCCCTGAACATGACCAAAGAACTAGACAAGAGATACAGCGCATTGGTAGAGGTATTCTACTTGATCGAATCATCTCAAACTGTCTTGCATCCTTCTTTACGGTGAAATCCTCCTACCATCGACATTTATCTGGGATCTATTTCTCATCCTCTCATGGTTGTCTTGGCATCCTTGTCAAAACGCTGCAGGTTCAAGCATGTGGCTCGGTCGTGACAGAAGAGCAGCCCCATGCCATGCTGATCCCCTTGGAGTACTTCCTCATGGGGTACGGCTTGTACAGACCGACCAAGCTGAGCTACAGCCCGCGGAGTCCTCTCAGTCCGTTATGCATCTCTCCCGAACTGCTGTCGCCCGAAAGCATGGGACTGAAGCTAAAGCCAATCAAGACTCGGATCTCCCTTAAAGTCTGAGAAGATTAGTATCAAGAAACATACGACTTGTCGATAGGCAGAGGCACAATTTTGCCAAACAATGTAAAGCATCATGTACCTCCTATACAGACACAGTTTCTTGGCTCATTAGTGTAGGATTGTAGATATCATCGAGAATAAGCGAGCTTATTAAGGGCTGTTATCGAAATTCATTTGTCCTCAAATAACTTGTGTAAATCGATTTTTTATGATGACCAAAGTAATCAAGTGTTGCCCTCAATCATTAGCTTCAGCTTTTAAGATCTGCCAGAGGTAATGTTTGTCTCATTTCAATATTTCCAGATATGAACCAAGACTCAGTTATATGCTCAAGCTATGCAGTGTCGAACCAAAACAGCCTGGTTGTGTGATTTATGTACAAGACAATGTTGCTACTTTTCTATTGCTTTCCAGTCCAAACTCTTTGTCATGGATTGGACAATCTCTGGGGATTTAACAAGATACAGTGTGGATTCTGAATCACATATGTGAGAGACAACTAATGAAACCAGATACTCTTCTGGCCTGCCCTAATGCATCGGTTACAGACTTCGACAGAGTTCACTAACACTAATACGCAAAGAAAGGAGATGATTCAAGTGAATCGGGAACCTTAATATTAAGAACACAATAAGCTGCTGAGGAGTGGGAAGATTGGTTTCTTGGTCTCACCTTTTTCCCTCGCAGATGTTCTATTTCATCTCGACTTTAATATGGATTTCTCTTTTGGTAATCTTGACTCGATTTTGATTAAACACCGAGACAATCTAAAAGCTTAAAGATCTTCCCTTGGTAGATCGACACTGCCATGGCCTTCGAGGTTTCCTAGCAGCAGCAACTCCCAAGTAAAAACGAAACAGAGGATTGCAGAGGAGACCTCCGAGTAGGGAAGTCCCTTTCTGGTTCGTTAGTAGCAGTTAAGAGAGTCTGGAAAGAGGGGCTGCTCACGCACACACTCCCAAAGACTAGATTCTGATGCAGTGTCACATGTCTCCCAAGGTCTGCTCACATGTCTCCTGTGCCTCCCCTCACCTTTCTACTTTCTTCTTCTTCTTCTTCATCATCCTCCTCTTCTAACCCATGCCTTCCACAGATCTTTCATTGGCAGGCACTGGAAAATCTTGTACAGATGCGCATCAACAATACCTTCTTAGTGAGATGAAGAAAAAGGAAAGAAACATAGGGGTTTATCTCAAACGACAGTACAGCAAACACCAAGGTTAAAGATACGAAGAGTTCAAGTGAAACAACAGAGGCAGCATATGAAAGAGGGAACCGACGCAGTGCATGTTAGCGTCATCAAGTCCGACCTGAAGCAGTGCATGGTTCAGCGCGCGAGGAGGCCATGGCCACCGCCGCGAGCTTCTGCAAGTTGAGCTTGACGACGGTGTCGGTGAACATCTTGGTGTCCTCCTCGGTGTTCCCCTCCGGGATGTCCACAACGTAGGACTCGAGGACGAGGGTGTAGGCCTTACCTTCCCGGTGGAGCTCGGTGACCGACGTGACGGAGCGGTAGTTCCTGAGCCGGTGCTCCCCGCCCATGACGCAGAAGCTGAGGACGTGGCGGTCGTCGTCCAGGATCTCCAGCCGCTCGACGCTGGTGGACGCCGGGAGGCCCGACACGACGGTGACCTCCCGGACGCTGCCGACGCCACCATCGCCGCGGACGAGGCGGCAGCTCTTGATGAAGTGCTTGTATCGCTCGGGCCGGTCGAAGCTACGGACGACGGGCCACACGGCGCACAGCGGGGCGTCGATGCGCTGCGTGATGAGGGAGGTGCACGTACCCGGCGCACGCGGGAAGGCGTGGTGCGCTCGGATCACCGGCTCCAGCTCTGCCATCTCCTCCTGTGTCAATCCCTGGGCAGGGTGGCAGTGCGGCTCCATGGCTTCTCTCCCTCTCTCTCTCTCTCTCTTTTAAGGGAAGATGGAGGAGCGAGTCGAGGGGAGAGAGAGAGAGAGGATCGTGCAAGCTGGGCACGATTTGGACTTGTTCACTTCTCTCTCTCTCCCTCTATATATATATATATATATATATATATATATATATATACACACACAAAAGCTGTCATGTCAACTGCTCATGTCATCTGTAGGATAGGATCAAGGCAGGTTTATGGATGACTGTGAGTGACATCAAACGAATACATTGGTTCCCCTACTTGTCATCGAGTGGAACCAATGTAAAGACAAAGAAGGGGCATGCTATATAGATCATCACAGTTGTTTGTTAATTATTCTGAAGAAATCTAATTCCACAGCACATTTCTGTATAACATATCTGGCTGAATTGAAAATTTGTATCAGATCAGAATACGGTTGTTTTGGATCAGATAATGCAAACAGCAGCAGGAAGATTCAAAGAGATCCAACGAAATGCAATGTTTTGGATCAGATTCTACTATTCCAATGCTAGTTTTATCTAACCACATACTTCATACTAGTGGTCAAAGAGAACACTGCAAGTACAAGAAATTATACCACCTGAGTATTAACCATATAGAATTTCTAAACAGAATAATTAAAAGAAAGAAGTCAGACAAGTTTCTAAGTTAGATAAACAAAATTTTGAAAGAGATGCAAGAGAAGGGTGGGGAAAAAGGCATTGGCATACTAGTATTCTACTTTCCCCCAAGTGTGGGGAATTGTCCAGGATCCTCAATGGAAGGAGCATAAGTGGGGCTTACTGTTGCACCGCCAAATCGCTCCATGATCACCTTGGCCTTTGCCATGGCCATGACCACCAAGACTGTAGCATCTTTCCTCTTCAGCTGGTCTCAGAAACTCTGTGATACTCGGACTAGAGCAGGAAATCACATAGGTTTGGTTCCGTTCAAAGCAAACTTATTTATCAGAGAATACAATACCTTTTTGCCTCGCTCCTCCCGATCAGCACTATCTTTTCTTCTTCCCATATCCTTGTCGGAACCCTATTAAAATCATTAGTATCATTAAAATTTGATTTTGCTAACGATCTATTACATGGAGGTGGAGTCCACAAGAGGTGATGTGACTAAGCTTACCAACTTAATAAAATGTAATTTCCCACATCAACAAGTTCAACAGGTGAACACAAACAGAAAACATAAGCACATTTTTTTCCAGACAAAGTTAAAATGTAATAATCTAAAAGAAAATATTCAATGAGTGGTTTCATTTATTTCTTCCTTTTCTATTCAAGCCATACTTCCTTTCAAAGATGCAGTTAGAAATCCACTCCCTGGTATATATCTATGACAAACATTTGAAAATGTAGAACTGGCAATGCATTCGTTGGTAGCACTAAAGATACTAACTGAAGTACTAGCTTTGCTACTTCAAACAATATAGTGGTACGTTTACAGGACGTCTCAAGTTGTCAGCTCCCTCCTCGAAAACATCCATGCAAAACATGTGGTGGCTTTCTAAATTATAGATGGCACTGAAAACACTCACCAAAATCCATAAACGTTGATGCTACCACAAAATATGTATTTTGGTCAAGAAAAATGAAGCACTTCATATGCTCCTGGTTCTCACCATGACCCCTTCGATTGACCGCAGCCATAAATAAGAGCTTACTAGATATGCTCCTGGTTCATCAAACGATATCATACATGCAGATTTTTTTATACTTTTGATTTATGGCCTTAATTAACAGAAAGTCACAAAACATATTTTGCAACCAAAACAATATCCAAGAAAACTGAAAGCATACAATTTCCAAGGCCCTTCTTGCAAGCAACATTTTGTTGCACAGGGAAATTTTCAAAGATAGGGCTGTAAGTAGATTTTAGTGTATGCCTGCAACGGAACTGAAGTGACAGATATATATAAGCTTTATAGCAAGCCACCTAGTTCTCTCAAAGGCAATAGCAAACAAGGACAAGATTTACCTCATCTTAAATGTAATGTGAAGATGTTCAGTGTTGGACCCTAAATAAGATGCTTCTAGTTTCTTTAAATCAATAAGTGAATCCACCAACTTTATCATTATCATTAACAAAAATGCTGTTGGGAGAGAAGACTGCAGTGATTCTCCGAAAAAAAGTGAATAATACTAAGAGTATCTAAACTACACCTACAAATAAATAGGGTCAAATATATCAGATTAGATGATGAGGTACCTTACTTTCAGGTTCTTTTTCATCAGTTTCAATTGCTGTGGCCTCCATGCTTTCCTTATTCACCTCTGTTTGTGTTCCACCATCCTATTCTTCCTTAGAATTTGCAAGCTTCCCATCCATGTCTGCTTCTTCTTCGGTCCCTCTAATCCAACTATTCTCAGATCAGCACAAATACATAAACAAGCATTGATGGATGATATTATTGTAATAAAAGATTAATCATAACTGTGCAATCAAATAATCATCCTTGGTTCCCCAGTTCGCACGCCCTGTGCCCTCACGCTTCATCTCATAACCCCGACCGCTCCCACCTTCTTCTACGTGGGGGTCGTTCGGAGTCAGACCCGCCTTCTCCGTTACTATTGCCATATCCACCAAGTCGACCACCACGAAAATACTGCCGTTGCGCCCCATATCCTCCACGCCCCCTTTCAGAGGGCTTATCACCATCACCCTCTTCAGAAACACCGCCACCGTAGCCCCTGGCAAATCCATTGACGTCCCCGTTTCCTAAATCCTTTAACTAATTAATTGTTGATAAAACGAGCTCGAAGAACAAACAAAATGCCAATTTTTCGAGCAAACAGTAATCAGGAAGGATCAAGAATAGCAAAAAAAAAAAAAAAAACCTGCTTGAGCGGAAGGGAGGGGCTTGTTCAGGAATTTGGTCGCCGGCACAGCCGCGGGTGCGTGGGGCTTCTTGGAGGCAACCTTCTGTTGCCGGACAGCGATAAGATGAGAAGGATCGTCGTTGTCGTCATCGGCCAGGAGATCAAAAGTGTTGACGGTAGCCATCGGTGTCGGAGGCCGAACCGAGGAAACACCGATCCAGACCCTAGAAATGGATCAACAACCGAGCTCCATAGGAAACTCCAAGGATCTACGAAAGAGAGAAAACCGTAGCTTCGAATTCTGCTGCGCCGCCGTGACGCGAGCGCGGCCGCAAGAGAACCCTTACTCTCTGGACTCGTATAAAACGAAACGAGCCAAATACATATATATTTGACGGTTGTATTTCGTTCACAACCGTTATATTTGACGGTTTTGTACTCCCTTACATGATTATTTACGAGCGTACCACCTACCGTTACCTGAAATCCGTTTAGAACGCGAGGGATATTACGGTCATTTTGGAAATAATAACTCTACTTCTTTTTTGGAAAATTTATATATAGATATAACTATATAAGATATGGTTTACATTGCGATGTATAGCATAAATAAAATTCCGATAATATTATTGTTCATTGCACATCATACCACTGTTCATTGCACATCAACAACATAATATAAGCCACAGTTCACAATTATGACTGCCACTGCAGAAACTAAGCTCTTTGGAACGTGCTTTATTTACTCATGAGTGCAGTACATGGTTGATGGAGATAGATAGAGAAAGGTTGAGGGGCTCGGTGTGAGATGACCATTGATGAATCCAAGAAAATGGGAACTCCTCGACTCCTCAGAGTCGATGACCATGGAGTGGATCATGCTCAAGGGGACCTCACCACTTCAGCTTAGCTGGGAAGTACTGCAGCAGGAACTGTAGCTACTTAGCAACAGCGGTGAGCAGAGAGAAAAGAAGAAATCCAAGACACTGACCTTTTCGATGAGGGAAAGGTAGTATGGCTTCACTTCCTCCACATCGATTCTGACTTTGCTCTTGCTGTACAGGTCATATTTGCTGGATCCAAACAATGGTTTGCTGTTAGCAGGGCAATCTTGAGAGAGTAGATTTATCAGAACATCAAGATTCTTGAGATCTTACTTGAATATATGTAGCCACTTCAGATTCTCTCTGTCTTCCTTATTCAGTAGGTACTGATAGGCTCCATGCTTGTGCAGAGCTGAAATGCAACAGCACAACACAGAGTAATGTTCATTCGATCTGAAATTATGGTAGAGAAGTGAAAGGATGTGATGAGTTCATGGAATTACGGTAGAAAGAGTGGTATCGGATGGCGAACAAAGCAGCTGAAGGAAGAGTAGTCCTGTTCTCCGTGGCCACCTAAAGATTGAACTTTGTGATCATAATTGAGTTCATCAATGCTGAGGTACAGAGAGAGAGATTCTGATGATGTACCAGATACATGTAGTCATCATGGCCAAACGACATGAGTACATTCTCCAATCCACATCCTTCAGAATAAACTCCAAGCTTGGTGTTGTATTTAGGATTGTCGTAGTCTGGGTTTTCCATGAAATGCTGCAGCAACCAAGAGAAGCAATCAGAGCATGAGATTTTTGGATTGGCATCATCCATTGAAGCAGTCCGGTACCTTGAAATGAACATTGGATTCATCAAAAGCACAGCCAACAGGGAATGTGTCACCTGCATCAAGAATTAGCTCACAGAATCAGCACCTTGGAAGAACATTCCCGGATGAAAGAGAAGTAAGAAGATGGCAGTGCTCACCGACGACAGCCCACTGCGGGAGTTGGCCAAAGCTTGGATGGAGAAGCACCTTGCCGAGATCTGTTTCACAGCAGGACAGAGTCCAACGACGTCACTCTACCTCAGAAGCTCCACGAGACTAATTTCCATGAACAAGCAGCTCACCATGAATCAGGCCGGTCAAGTGAAGCCAATCCTCGTCAGGGTAGTCCTTCCTGATGGCTTCAGCGGTCTGCAACAGGTGTTCGATCTGTGGCTCGTCGAGATCGGGATCGCTCTCGTCGACGAACTCGTTGAGCAGCTCGATGCACTCCCAGATGCTCATCTCCACCCTATCCAACTTGCCATACTCCTCTCTCATTTTCTTCACCTGTTCATCAAACATACACCTTGATCTTAATTACCTCCATTGCTGCTTCTGCCCGATGCTCGCTAACAAGAAAAAAGGAACGATGTGACCGACGTACAAAATCATAGGTTTGATGGATATGGTTCGCTCGGTAAAACTCTTCCACTGACTTCTGCCTCTCGGATGCAGCATCATAGTCCCTGCCAATGAGGTGATCACAGATCATCGAAACAACAACTCATATGAGGCCACTGAAACATAAACACAAGCATCTTTATCACATCAACAGCAAAGTGGACCACAAGAATCAGCTAATGATACCTGAAGGTTTGTCCAAATGAGTTGGTATCTGGCACCACAAAGCCACCACCCAAACCCATCTCCTTCGAGTCTCCTGCAACAAGAACAAGCCCCATCACATCCACGCAATCCAACACTAAATCACATAAAACAAGAAGAGAAGAAAAATTACCAACGACCATAGTCATCTTCGCACACAACTCAAAAACAACAACAACAAGAACAACGGGAATGATGTGGTATTGTTTGTATTTGGCGGTGGTGACAAGATAGAGAGTGCATATAAAGGGAGGGGGCGATGCAAGCAAGCAAGCAAAAGGAGAAGTCTGCCATTTGGAGGAGCACACAGCTGTTCTGTGACGCAGAGCTGAGCTGGACAAAAGATTTGAATTGGTCAACTGCGTATAATATAGTGAATTATCTCGACGGGATTAATGCACGTGACGCATAGTGAATCATCGTGATAGATTACGACAAGCAATTTATAGTAAATTATTGCTGTCGTGGATGAGAACATGGAATCTATAGTAAATTCCAGGCAAATTTAGGGAGGAAGCGCAGTAAGGACAAGAGGATAAGACGAGTCTGGGAATGACTGGGAACTGGCGTGGAGACACCACAAGGTCAACATGCATGATTGTCTCATCCTCAACTTGGCCTTCGAGGTCATAATATTTTACGTAGAACAAGACAAGTGCATACATCTGGGTTACGTTTATTCTCATGCATGATTCATGAAAAGAATAAAATAGCATTGTCTTTTTAGATTAATATATGCCATAGGTGGATCACAGATGAGGTGTTCATTGTTCTAACTTATGACTGTCATTTATTGCTCCTGCATCAATCATCATTTCTATCCGATAACTCTAAATTATTTATATGTGCCGAAGCAAAATGATAGAAATTATACTAAAAAAAAAACCCAAACAATGATACGTTTGGAGAGTTTATTAAGAAAGTGTAAGAAAAGGAAACAATATAAGAGCCATTAGTAACTAAATCTTTCATTCATTATGATCGATTTCCCTGTCGATAGGATCTAATAAAAAAATCATGTTATATAGACTGGAGTGGGGTAAAATATTCTTAGATTTCATAATTAAGTACACATTACGCCAGAAATTCAAGTCTTATCTATCACGTAATATATTGAGGTTGGAAAGAATCGTTCAGACTAAAAATCATGTTGCCGGCGACTCATGACGTCTCATCAAGGATCGTCGGTTTCTTCGGAGACAAGGGACCCACGTGACGTGGAGCCGAGTCAAGCTTGGAAACCCGGCAACTCGCAGCCATGGCAGGATCGATGGAGACTCGCTAATATCTCACTCACCCACTGCTTCGGTGAGTCGCCTCGTAAGGTTTGGCCGCCCAAGAACGGACGGCTGGGAAAGCGTCTAGTTTCAATCATAGCTACTACCTGCCATGCGTTATATGCTGCTAATGTGTGGATGAAGAATTGCTAGAATATGATGTAGTGGTTCAAGATCTAAGATAACTAAGAGAGAATCTAATTAGGATCTCAGTATATCTTAATCAATTAATTAGAATCATAAAATCTCATACTCTTCGTTTTGATCTCGATTGCACAGCAGCCTTTTACCGGATGAAACTATGGGTATTTGGATCGAGCTCGGCCCATGCAAGCTGGGGATCAGCTTCACGTCTCGCTCACACCATCGTGCAGTTTTCACATACATAAAGATAAAACTCAAAACTTGCATAGTCAAGAAGGATAAGCTTCCGGTTCCCATGTTTTCCTCCCACAGAGTCTCTCTCTCTCTCTCTCTCTCTCTCTCTCTCTCTCTCTTCCCCCGACCGGTTGCCATCGGAAAGAAGAGTATGGGAGGAGGAGGTGTGATAACCCAGTTGGTAGCACACAGAAATACGACCTGTTTCCTTGTTCCGGAATCCGAGTGCTGTTCTTATCCGGAGGCATCCATGCTGCCTTACGATTGCAGCAACAGTGGGCTCACTCGGGGACCCACCACAAGCGGGGAACCGTGCGGGCAGCGTACATTCGAAGGCCGAACGTTGGTAACCTAATCCGTAGATTCACGAGGACGTCGGGGATCCGATGAGATGCACGATTATTAAAGGCAGAAGGCACACGCATGATGACCCGCGTCGCCCACGACGTCGCTTGCATCACCCAGCTCTGCGTCTCCACGCATGCCACGTGGTAGTAGGAGCAGAGAAAGACCGTGGCCCGCCATAATCATATGCGGCCACGAGTGCTGCAGTTGGCATCGGCGTTCTTCCCATGCTGGAGGAGGATAAGATCCTCTACCAAAACTGGTGGACCCACAGCACCATTCTCCTCACCCGTGGTATTGGATCGAGCCGTAAGATTTGGTTCTCACTGGCACTCCGGAAGGGGCCCACCGTTGTAACCCAAATCGTACAAAAACACTGCCAAGCCCCAGATCGGCTACACGAACCACGGTTCGACGGTCTGCTGCATCCACGTGTCCCACTTCCCTCTTTCTTCGCTTCTGCTTCTTTCTGACGTCGTTATTCTGACAACGCATCGGCCCCTCGGGCGCCGTTAGTTTTGACGTCGTGTTTTCAGGTTTGGCGAAGCTTAACCAAACCGCGGTTACTGCAACCCCAACCGGGTTCACCCTCGTAGTTTATAATCACCCCTTGAGCGCTGCGACAAACTAGGTAGTAGGAGAGCCAGCGAGGAGATGATGGCCATGATGATGATGGGGGCAGAAGGAGGGGACCGTCGTCATCCGACGGTCGTTGCTCCGCCGTGGTCGTCGCCCTTCGAGAGTCCGGCCGCGGGGATTGACTACCACCTCTTGGCCGCCGCCGGCGGGGAGTCCACCCTCGCGCTGCTGCAGCGCCAGCTGCGGTTCGACGGCGACGAGGCGGGATGGGTGGAGGAGGACGTGGAGGAGCCCGACTCGGCCGTGGACGTCTACTCGTCGGACGAGTTCCGGATGTATGAGTTCAAGGTGCGGCGGTGTGCGCGCGGCCGCTCCCACGACTGGACCGAGTGTCCCTTCGTCCACCCTGGTGAGAAGGCGCGGCGCCGGGACCCGAGGAAGTACCACTACTCCAGCGCGGCGTGCCCGGACTTCCGCAAGGGCGGTTGCAAGCGCGGTGACGCCTGCGAGTTCGCTCACGGGGTGTTCGAGTGCTGGCTCCACCCGGCGCGCTACCGGACGCAGCCCTGCAAGGACGGCACCACCTGCGCCCGCCGCGTCTGTTTCTTCGCCCACGCGCCCGACCAGCTCCGCGTCCTTTCACAGCATCAGCAGACGACAACATTACCCGCGGTGGAGTCCTATGATGGTTCGCCGCTACGCCAACAGCAGGCGCTGGAGTGCTACATATCGAAGAAACTGATGTCCTCCAAGACCTCGACGCTGATGTCTCCGCCGGTTTCCCCGCCGATGTCACCGAGCAGGACAGCACTCCGGCGGGCGTCGTGGCCGGTGGGAAATTCTCTGAACGAGATCGTGGCCGCACTGCGGCAGCTACAGCTCACCCAGGCGAATCCAGCGCCTAGCTGTTGGAACTTACAACTAGTTGACGGTCTGTTCGGATCGCCAAGATGCACCGCATCGGGGTTCAATGCCGGCTTTTGCAGTCTGCCATCGACTCCAACGATGGCGGGGACGAGTGGCGGCGGACTGGGGTGGGCGGACGACGCGGACGGTGGGTTGGCGGAGGGGGAAGAGCCAGTGGAGAGGGTGGAGTCGGGGAGAGCCCTCAGAGCGAAGATCTTCGAGAAGCTGAGCAAAGAATGCGTTGTGGAGCGAGCCGAGGCGGCTCCGCCGGTGCCGGCACCGGCACCGGAGGTGGTGAAGTGATATGCCGGAGGAGGAATCTTATGGGTGACCGTAAACCGTCGAGGGAGATAGAGAAGATGGATGTAGAATATTTGTACATAGAAAATGGTGGTGGGAATGGAACCGTGGTGGATCTGTTTTGGGGATTCTTCCTGCAGAAAGAAAGAAGGTGAAGTGATCCATGGAAGATCGAAGCAAGCAGGAGCAGCACCGCGGCCTTATCCTTGTGATTGCAATGTGAAATCTGTAATTATCACGTCTGTATTTTGTAGTATATATGTAGCTTTGTATCACGACGATTTAGTGCGACATGTCACTCCTTGCCGGTCCATGTCCGATGCATATGCGACAGCATTTCTTGCCCTCAGCTCGCGATTCGACGATGCATTCATTACTCCCTTCTCTGTCGCCTTTCTCATGGTAACGGGGACAGCGCGTCTCGACCTTCGCGCCGTTGATCCGGTCAAAGCATAGGACCGGCGTCGTCCCTTCTCGTCTCTTCTGCCACCGCGTTCGCGTCGTCGTAGGCCAGTCATCATCATCCCGTTGATTCCTGCCCGGCTCCTCCGTCGTCGTCGTCACTCCATCGAGGAGGGTCGACCGGTTCAGTGAATGAGTTCACCGGTCCAAATCGATTTAAATTTCTTTCAAAAAAATAATAAAAGAGTAAAATTAAAATCTTAATATCATGTGATAAAAATAAATTAGTCTAATTTTTTAGATAAATTATCCAAAAATAAATTTGAATTGAGTTATTATTCAACTAACACAATTATATCTTTCGGTCAGACGATAACACCGAATTAACAGTCAAATTCAATAAAATAAAATGGTATTGTTTGTATAAGGTAAAGCTTAATTATCGTTATTATAGATTCTCGGATGTCGAAGCTTTTCTCGGCAAACAAAGGAAGGCGGGTTTCGAGGATGATTTTAAGGTCCTGGAAATCAATCAGCTCGGTGAGCAGACGATGACTCCTCGGGTCTGCGAGCAATCCGCAACCCATGCAGTTCCTTCATCATTTATTGGCTAAAAGATACAGTGGATAGATAACATTGTCATACGGATAACATCAATCATGTTTATTGGAATAGGAAAACTTACAATGCCCACCGTAATGAGCCAAACACATATATTACATCATTCATATACTTCAGATCGACGTGCAGACACACACACAGGTGCGCTAAACACAAGGAAGACGAAGATGTTTCGATCGAGCTGTCTAATTGAACAACACACTAGAGAATATGGACTGGAAAAGTATCTGCATAAATGCCCCGATTGCAGATGTTTGGACAGTATTGAGCACCGGAGTCCAGGTATCATTGTGATGAGGAGGAGGAGGAGGAAGGGGAGGAGGAGCGTTGTCAACCGAGTTCCAGCTGGCACCATGGTGAGGAGGCGGCAGCGGCGGGGGACGGGGAGGAGCAGGAAAAGGAGCATAGACATGTTGTGGTTGAACGGGAGAATAGAATACCGAGTTCCAGGGACCATGGTGAGGTGGCAGCTGCGGCGGAGGGGGAGGAGCAGGGCCATAGCCATGCGGCTGAGCGTAATAACTAGGGTAGGGATAAGGATAATAAGATAAAAGATGATAGGGAGGAAAGGAAGGATAATGGCCAAAGTGTGATCCCGGATTCATGGAGCGGGAATTGTCAGGAGGAACAAAAGAGGTATTGCGGCCGTCGACCGTCGCTGCCGCCATATGACTGGATAGATACTGTCGGGTGCACTCGGCATGCACCTGAAAGTCGGGCGGATTAGTGGTATAGAAGGAGCAGCCTTCCAGTATTGAGTGGAGGCACAAGCTGCATACAGCGTTCGTCCCTGCAGGAGCTCTCTCTTCCAGAGTCGCTTGGAACGGGGCGCCTGCGTGGGAGAAGCGTATTTCTGTGGGAAGTTCCATTCTCTGCGTTCTGCACGCAGCAAGAAGGAGCCTGTGATTTGTAGTGAGGAATGGGCGTGGTGAAGGGAGGACGACGCACTGGACATATATAGAACGCAGGGTTTGCTAGCACAGACCATTGACTCAGTCTGGCCATACTAGTTCAAGGACGGAGACGCAACGCGGTTGCGATACTTGTCTCAGTGTGAGACGTAGATACACATTGACGGCACAGAAGCCTCGGTACGATGTCGACTTCATTGTGGCGAGTGGTGAAGACGTTGACTTGGAAAGAGTATTATTTTAGGTTACGATTCATGATTACAGTACATTAAATACAGAGAGCAAACGTTGAAATTAAATACAGTAGTAGAATAGACAGATTATCGATTTTCTCGGAGCAAATTAATCATTAAAAGTTAATGATATGAAGCTAGAAAGAAGGAAAGGATCGTATGTGTAGCACTAGGATGATGGTTCATCGGCGAGAGCCAAGCGAGTGTTCCTGAGTCGGAGTACAGGAAGAAGGAAGAAGGGGTCCACCATGGAAAACTATGGAACCTATGGTTGACTTTGGAATTAGAATTCTGGGAATTGAAGCCGAGTTTCATTTTGTGATGTGCCATGAGTATTAGGATATGATTTTTTTATTATTTAGAAAAAATTATATTCTATCTTTTAGTTAGTACTAGGCTTTCTTGTGGTTTAAGCAGTGCATACTACGGACAACGCGCTGCCTCCTCTGCCGAAGCCAAGGCCTAGAGAAGTTTATGAGGTTCTTATCAACTGGGCCGATGGAGTGTAAGGAGGAGGCCCTTTGGTGGAAGCCACTCCTTGGCCCCATCTGATATAGTCAATTTTTTCTTTCTGGATTCTTTTTCATTTTTCTTTAACTCTTGCTTCGTGATCCTTTGGTAGCTATGAATCTTTGAGAGCTAAAGAGCCCAGTAAAAGCCTACCTATAAGTTATATGTGCCCTGCAAACTAATCACGTAACTGATGATACGTGTGACACACTGTGTCATTATTCATTATTCGATTCCATTGTATAGATCTATAAATATCACAATATATAAAATAAAAAAATATCAATACTTAATAATAAGTAAAAAGACTGTATAGTGTGTCACACGTGCTATCACTCACGATAATGAGATTGATTCACTTTTAAACACAGACCTTAAAAATCTCAGTTATAAGTTACTCGAGAAGTACATCAAAAGATTATATAGTGTATCACATGTACTCGTCCATATGATTGAGGTGGCTGGTCTCATAGTTGCTCATGTGATAACACTAAGAATATGATACAAGTATTCATTAGAGAATGATCTGCTTATGCTTACGGAATGCTAGATGGTTGATGATACCTCAATGTTAAACAATGATTCCGTCGTCCCAGTTGTGTATTTGATCCTTAGACTTGAGACACTAAGGACATCCTATACGAGTACTTCATTCTTTGATACCAAACTTATAAATCTGGAAGTTTTAACTCTAGCACAATTGATCTTCAGGAGTAGTAGACAACCTTACGAAGATAATTCAGTGTTGATATAGGATCATCCGCTCTCGGTGTCATGAGAGAAATATCTTATGTGTTCTTACATAGGCAAATCTCTAGCCATGGTTATTTGGATTGACAGATAAATAGTTCTCGGGAAGAATCCGATTAGAGCGAAACTCGAGTAGATTCCATATAGTTCTGATAGTACCATACTCGGTATACAATCTCTAGGATATTAGATGAATGAGGGACATAGATACATAGTAACTAAGGACAAATAGGTCAAATGGATTGGATTCCCCTATATCGTTTAGGGACTATGACGTAGTAGCATAGTACGTCTGTAGTCGATGAGTCGAGTGAGTTATTATAGGATATGATAATTCATTGAGTTAGAACGAGTTTTGACATGTATGATTTATGACCAACTTGATATTGGGCCTGGAGGGTCACGCACATATGATATGTGTTGCGACGAATAAAGGTTCGGATATGAGATATCCGTTGGAGCCCCTATCGTATTAGATATCCAGTAAGCCCCATAATTATTGAATCTTATAAATAAGATTCAATAAGAGCCAACGAGAGATTATTTGATAGAGATCAACTAATCCAAAAGACTTGGGTAGTTTGATGGAGATCCAGTATCCAATAGAGCAGGATCCATTATTGTTAGTTAATATGAACATTTATAAATAGGAGAAAACTAAAGGGGCATAGACTAACATTTTTTATCTACCATATCCTATTCTACTCTCTCTCTCTCCTCCTCAATTGATAACCCTAGTTTGAGTGTGTGGATAGCAAGAAGGGTCAACCTCTTTTTTGATCACCATATGGAGAGAAGATTGTACAATGATTTGAGTAGCGTATTCGTCGCATTTACCATGCGGATCACTAAGTAATGTAGTTGATCTCATTCATCCACTTCTATATATCTAGGATTTTACAGGGATATATGATCTCCCTATATAACAAATATCGTTTGATTAACTCTAAAACTAATCCTAATTAACCATAAACTTAAATCTAACCTATACCCTAACACTAAACTTAAATCTAACCTATACCCTAACACTAAACCCAACTCTAAACTTGGTCAAAACCCTTCACGTCTGCCTAACTCTAGACCTGTCTTGGTATCTGCTTTTAGACAAGCATGAAACTGTCTTGGTATCTTGCTGATCTCCTTCGACAATTTCTCTCCACCATTTCCTTTTTTTTTTTCTGTTTTGACTTTCATGAAGCCTCTATTCCCTAAAATAATCCCTCTGACCTTTCTCTCATTGTGCATGCCACCTCAGCACTGCGTGCCATACCATCTTTGCCCTCTTCTGACATGGATGCTTCACTCAAATGGGTTCTCCGACTACCAAACCTTGTGTGGGCGGTGGGTGGCTCAGTGGTTGTGTGGTGACCTCATCCCTTTTTTTTTTTATTCAATTTAATTTATATTTCTTTTCTTTGATCTCAAAAGAAGACAAAGGTGAAGCAGACAGCCACAACATTCCCGTAGTTCCATGTGTCCCACCCGAGATACCATTTAGCAATCTCTGCCTTCCCATTGGTTAATAGATTGTGGGGCCCTTCTCAGAAGACACGCGAGCTCTTCCCGTCTCTCTCTCTCTCTCTCTCTCGCGCGCAGCAGCCTCTCCCTTTCTCGATTAGCCTTGTCGTGTCGAGCGACGACAGGACGAGGTCGGTGATGCTGCATCAAATGGCGTGTTTGATTGATCTGCCTGCGGCCGCCCAATGAGTATTCTAATCTTGTCGGGAGAGTCAACCATCCTTAAATTAACATTGGGATGCCTTTCGAAACAAAGTCTTCCCTGCTATTGTCACAACTAAAAGAAGATTCTATCTTGATTTCCTATTTTTAAACCAAAATTAGACATCAGCATGACATGTTCAGAAGATTCTATCTTGATTTCCTATTTTTAAACCAAAATTAGACATCAGCTTGACATGTTCAAAGATGTTTCAAGTGCAATTTCCTTATAATAATAATAATTTAGCCTTTCTTGAATCAATAAATCTCAAGTTCTTGATTTAGTGACAATAGTTATTTTGAGGGAGCAAAATCGAAGCATCATTTAGGAATCCATCATGCTTATCCACAAGTCATCGCACATCATGCCGACACGAATCGCCAAGCTCATCGGCGCTTAAATTTACGATCATACCCCTCTGACTTACTTGCACTGAGGGTGGCCCCACGTGTGGGACCTTTTGCTGGTGCGGCGCTGGGTAATCTTTCCTTCACATTGTCCCGACGCCAATCGCAAAAGACCACGAGTTTAAATGTATGTTTACTCTTGTGGGACCCATTGAAAGACCGTTCACGATAGAGGAAGTTGATGCCGGTAATCGAAGGGTACGAAACATTAGGTACGTAAAATTTTGCTCAGATTCTTAAATACAGTTTAGTCTCCCGTATCACGTCCGGCAAAAGGCGCATAAAAGGGACGGAGAGCGCGAAGAGCCGTAAGACGTCGTCTTCGCCCCCGCGGAAGCCCCATCCGCCCGCGAGACGATCAAAGAACCCAAGTCGGAATCTTCCATTGTCTAATCTCTAGCTTTTTGCTCCCTGAGGTGGAAATCTTGTAGGGAAGACGTTTACATCGAAAGGATTTTCTCGGATGGCTCAGGGACCGTTCCAACCAGCGGAAAAGGCTTCGGATGGCGAAATCGGTGATGCTTTTGTCTTTCGTCTGCTAATTTGCTCTCTTTCTCGAGATCTTTACTTTCGTAACTGAGTAGATGCTAAAAAGTTTGGATTTGGGCGGGAAGTTCTTGGTTTTCCCAAAGATCTCTCGTCTCTCTGCAAAAAAGTAGGCCATCAAGACGCCTATAGCAGTGCTTCTATGCTGGGGTTTCTTTTTCCTGGAATAACTGCGACACACTGACGTTGATAAGAAGGTGCCACACTAAAGATGATAGAAATCTGTGTTAGCTATTAACAAACAAGAAAAAGATCGATAATCATCGGATTAGACCATGAACGAGGGAGGTGTTGTGTAGGTGTTAAGCTTTAGCAGTCTTCTGTATCAGATAGAAAATTTAGCTTTTCAGGCTCCATCCTGCCCAGGAAAACAACGGTGTCAAGTGACTTCTTGAATTCTCGGTCACTGGTTCTTCTTGTGTCGCTTAGTGGGTGCTTGAGTGCAAACAGAGACGCAACCTACTTATAACTCAGTACGCGGGGCCAAATATGCGCTTACTGCTACTTGCTTCTGCTGAGCCACCGATCAAAGGACGAGCTGGTTTACGGAGGAAGCAAGCAGGACGGGGCTGCTACCGAGCCAGCTGAGAAAGTTCTGGTTTCTTGAAATTTCACCTTCTCAGAGGTCAGATTTCAAGTTTGTAAATGAGAAATACCACCATGCTGAGGCAGTTGCTGAGGAATCTGTGTCACAACACGCGGTGGGACTATGCTGTCTTTTGGAAGCTTAAGCAGGAGACAAGAACGTAAGATTCTTTATATAGACATCATTCGGTGTGCTTCTCTAGTTCGAGATAAAAGGATATCCATGTAACTGTTCTTAACTAGTTCTGTTTTCATTGAACTTGTTACTGCATATGTATCCTATAGCCGGGCTTACTCAGAAGCTCACCAAGTCTTTTTCTTAACTTGCATCTAGGTATGTTTAGTTTCATATTTTGTCTTATTATGATCAATTTGGTGTCATTATGTCCATTTTATAATGCTGCTGCAGGCACAAGTTGCCTTTAGACTAGCTGGTTTCCTGGGTCAACATATTTCATTCAAATACACATTTTGTATTGAAGATGTTGGGGAGCATGCTACTTGCTTCCTTTTTTTTCTTCTTTTACATGTTTTTTGCCCCGAATAATGTAACTTATACCGAATCTAGGTTTGCCGCATAACTTTGACTTGTTTATTGTTCTACTTATATAACTATGAGATGGTTGGATACATCTGTTTGTGGTACTTTTGTTCTAGTTTTATCTGGTATACAAGTAGTCGAGACAATTACTATTTTTTTGTCACAAGCATCAGCAAAAATATTTGCTTCCCATGTGACTTTCACCTAGGTTACATACCTCTTCTCATACTCTCTATGAGATCCATCACCATTATTTTTTTTGCTGATCTATCATGTATTATTATTTCAGGGTGTTGACATGGGCGGATAGCTATTTTGATGATGCAAAAGCAAGAATTAAATTGGAAGATACTCTGTCTGATGGATCCCTCCATATTAACCGTCGGATGATTTCTTTTGTGGATTCTAATGATGCCCAATATCAAAATTGTACTAGTCATCCAATCAAGGTGTCACTGGCAAATATGAAATGTCATCGTTATTCACTTGGGGAAGGGTATGCAGGCTGAGCCGTTAGTTATTCTCACCCCCATTTTCCTTTTGCCCTCTTTAGGTTGCTCAACTAGTCACCTTACTAGTCAAGACTCTAGGGAGGTTATTCTAGTGTTTCGATATATCTAATCTCAAGAACTTTAACATCTCAAACTCTGGATGGTAGGTCATTTTTGTTCCTTTTTTCTGTCTTCTTTGTTACCACTTTTTCCATATTTGTGAAAGATGACAATTCCAGCATTGCAGGTAAAGATAATAATGTTGTAGTTTTACTGGTTTCACTGGGTTTGGATCTTTTAAGTCATTTGGGTGTCTGTTTAAGCATCTGATTTATGCAGAAATGGATGAAAGATCACTTTAAACTTATTTTCAATATACTAGATGTTTTTGCTATTTATCTTTTATTAAAATTCTCTCTGTCAGTCAGTTTAAGCAGATAGTTTATTCTTTCATTCCTTGTATGCATATGTCAGCTAACAAAGTCTTGTTGTAAGCCTTAACCTCAACTAATTTGGTGTTCCATGGTCATCTTGGACTTTTCAGCTTTTTAGGTGTTTAGGAGTAACAGACTGGCTTTTGTTGCATTTTATGGACATATTAATAAAAATGTATAACTAAAATATTTCAGTTGAATTAGAAGTTCAGTTGTTAAAAAGCTTTTTCTCTTGTGCGAATTCAGTGCTAATAAAGCTGGGAGTTCTGGGATTGTTTTACGTAATATTGTAATGGTAGCACAGTTGTGAAAAAGTTATAGCTGAAATAAGCAAATGCTGTCTAGATTTTGTCTTACATTCACCCTTCTGGAAGAAGGTTCCCCTTTCTAAATATCTTATTATCTGTTTCTTTTTCGAAGATTACTAATCATGTTTGGCATAGTCCAAATATACGATAATGAGAATAGTCATCACAATGTTTGAACTTGAGGATTCTCTCCCTCTTCTGTCTTCAGTCAAAACCGAGAGACATGCTCCTGATGTGCATGGAACTCTTTCAAGGAAAGACCACAAAAAACCAAAGCCGATGATCAATGCTTGACCTAATGCAACCTCAAAATATAAAAAAGTCTCTGAATATAAAGAAAAAAAAAGTGACATCTAGAACAAAAGAACTTTGAAGTGAAACACAGTGATGTCAATGGCCGAGATCTATCTTTTGAAGCAAACTAAACTATCAATATCAAAACAATTTTTGCTGCTCGAATTTTTTTTCCTATCAATTTGATAGTCTAAATGAAAATACAAGTCCTGTTGATCAAAATACTCAACATGGAATTTGATCTCCAAAATCCTGCATCTGGAATCTTCTAGCATATCACTTTTTGAATCCTCAACGAGGATTTCTTAGTTTACAGGCTTGCATGTTTGTCTTACAGGGTTGTGGGGAAGGTGGCACTTATCCGGAGGCATTCCTGGATCTTTGCTGATGAATTGAAATCTGAAGACCACTTAGATGTGAGTTGTTAGTTGGGTCACTGCTATCTCAAAATTGGCTACTATTATTCTCTTACATGGAATGAATTGCAAATTGAGGAAATTTTTTTTCCTTGTACAGTCATGCGAGGATTGGCAACTGCAGTTGGCAGCAGACATTAAGGTAGTGGTCATCTGTTTTATTCAGAGTTGTTAAATATTGTGATCCTCTTTCCTTCTGCCTAAGCCTTTACTAATATACACATTTGGATGATTCGATGGTTTTGCAGACTATTTTGCTTGTACCTGTTGCCTGTTATGGAGTTGTTCAGCTTGGTTCATTAGAAACGGTTGGTTCCTTTGATCTGGTTATATCAGTTTATGACTGTAGTCAAATATTTGGTTCCTCAGATCTAGTTTTTATATTTAGTATATGTCTACAGTTCTTAGAGATATTAGATGTCAACCATTAATGAGAGTACCTTCCCCAGTAGATTGGGTAATAAGCATTTATGATTAACCAGTTAAACAAAATACCTTTTGTTCCCAAGTACAACAAGGTGTTTTCAGGTAAAGATATACTCGGTACTTTTCAGGAAAAATTCTTACTTGGACGAGTGCTTTATCTTTCAATTACAAACAACTACCTCCTCTATTGACCAGTCCATAGCACACTCCAATATGGACTCTGGGATCATGATTCCACTATCTGTTTTCAGTACCTATTCCTATTGGAGAGAGAAACTCTTTTACTGAAGTAGCACAATTAAGCAAATCTTGCGTCACCTTTGTCATGGCCATTTCTTAGACAGTTTTGCTACAGAGACCTTTCACTTGGTCAACTAATTGATAGCTCCATTATTTTCTATTCTTCGTTTTGCATCTTATTGTCTTCATTTTTTTTCCCATTACATTAACAGGGCTGTTTTTAAGGCAAGCAATATCCTTTGTCACTAAACCAAGGCATCGCCCATCATCCATCAGTGACAAAGCGTATAATGCAGCCCAGAAAATTTGCTTAAAAGTGGTGATTCATTTGAAATCTCTTGCTTTTTTTTTGTTAGTGATAGCTTCCAGTTGACTACATTCAGTGTTTAATTTTTGCATTTTATTTTTGAGCTTTGCTACTATATATCATTTCCATGGTATATCCAATTATCAGGATATTCCATCTTGACAAATTTTCTTTTCCCTCTAAAATTCAGGTTGTGGAAGATACAACATTGGTGTTCCACATTAAATGCTTATTCTCTGCTCTTTACCATGACTTGGAGACTAGTGATTCCTTAGATTCAGGCATTAATTGTTCAAACATCTTATCACCAGTTAATGTGCCTTCCTTGACAAACAGTTCAACATCAATTTTCAGTTCATTCAATTCATCTCAGGTGCAACAACCTTGGACTATTGATTCTAACATGTTGCCCTTTTTCATGGTTGACCATAATTCTCCATCGTCAGAGAACATTTTGGAGAAAATTCTTGACACAGATACAATACTAGATATAGATGAAAATGTTATTAATGCAGCGTGCAATTATCTGTGGCTAGCCTCCACTGAAGAACCACAGTACTTCAGCCACCCAAATACCATGCCTGAAGGTGATACGTTGGATCTTTTGTTCACCGAAAATGAGACAGAAATAAGTTTACAACCAGATCCTTTAGATTGTATATCAATTTCTGACAAAGAGCAGTATGGTTATGATTTAAGTGCTGAAGATATGACATACAAGGAATCAGAAAAGAATTATGCTAGCAAGACAAATTCCTTAGTAAATGGCAGATTTCTTTCCTTTCCAATTGATTCAGAGCTACACAAGGCACTTGGAATTACTTCTATGGAAGAATACAATGGCTGTTTCTTGAATACAACAGTACCAATGGACGATGGACCTGATAATTCAATTACTACCTTCCAAGGTGTGGTATCCGAGTATCATGATCACACATTTGATGAATCTAATTCATGGCTAATTAAAGAAAGTGAGACAGGATATCTGTTTGATGCAATGGTAAGCAGTTTACTCTGTGGCTCAGATGATGACACATTTGATGGCAAATCTTTAAGATCATTCAGTGATAACTTATCAGAGAGGCTGGTTGATTCTTCCCCAAGAGAAAACAAAAGTGAATCCAGTGTCTTGGACATTTGCAGTGTACTGCCGACCAGTCAACAGAGGTCCACATCTGTATCAAAAGCTGATGGATTCATGAGTTCTCCTATTTCTTCATGCAAGAGTTTCTGTAAGTCGACTAATGAAGATAATTACAATCACATGGCTAAAGGACGCTACAGCAGAAAGTTGGCCATGATAAACAAAAGAGGGGTTAGAAATGGCAACAGCCACAAACCAAGACCAAGAGACAGGCAGTTGATCCAAGAGCGAGTCAAGGAATTGCGCAAGCTTATTCCTAATGGATCAAAGGTAAGTCATTTAAGAGATCATTGGTTAAGGAGTACTCCTAGCATGTCCTCTGGTCTTTAAATCATGTGTTCTAACGCCATTTCCTTCTGCTGTACAGTGCAGCATCGATGCATTGTTGGATAGAACTGTTAGCCATATGGTATTCCTGCAAAGTATCTCTTCTCAGGCTGAAAAACTGAAACAAACTGCGGACACAGAGGTAGATAAACCATCATGGAGGTCTTGATGATCATAAGCACTTCTGGTAGCATCGTCTAAAATCATTAATAGTAGTTGCTGTGCACCATTTAATTGCTTTACCTGGTTCTCTAGGATCTCAAACTATGCCCCTTAGGTGCTGCCGAAGGAGTGCACGCACTTAGTTTATAAATTGGCATGGTTCGCTAAACTTAAACTTGTGAGGTATTAGATTGTTTTGTGTCCATGACTCTAAATATGGTTATCCCTACCATGAGATCACCAAATATGTAGCATCAATCCTTGTGATTTTTCATTCCCTGGTTCTCTTGACAAAAGAAAGTGGTGCGGATTATATCTCTATTCAAGCCACAACTACAATCGTCCCATCACTCCAGGGACATGATTAATGTTCTCGCACAAACCTTCACCTGTGAGATGGCAGCCATATTTTATAGCCATGCCACAGTACTAAGAGAAGCTGACATAATGCTGATGCTCACTTCGGAGGATATCTGAGCCCTGAACTCTGTTTTACTACATAATATACATTGACCTTGCTGCAACTACAACTGATTACCGATGAGGAAATTTTCATTTTTAAGTTGTTTTATTGGAAAAAAAAAGAAAGCTGGATGACACAACTGCTGACTAAAATTTTGATAATACTGCATATAGATGGTATTTTTACTGAACCAGCAGACAATGAAATTGCAGGCCAAAAGTGAGCTTTGCAGTTCTGCGAAACCACAAACTCAAGCTAATGGAGCCAACTCGGCCCGTGAAGAGGGGAAAAAACCAGAGTTTTGGCCTATACTAGTTGAAAACCTTGACCAACTGGGACAAATCCTCATAGAGGTACCATATAATATTTTGAGTAAATTATTATTTTCCACCTCCTTGCTAAGCTATGTATCTCACCAGGTGCAGTGCAATGACTATGAGCTCTTTCTGGAAATTGTGCATGTCATTAGGCGACTAGAGCTGACAATCCTGAAGGGAGTTCTGGAAAGTCGATCGAACAAACTCTGGGCTCATTTCATAATCGAGGTAGGCTGATGCCAAGCTTGTAACACACTATACTTGGATAGTGATGAGCGAGATGACCATTTACGGTTTACGTTTACTCGAAGAATTAAATTTTCGTTTCATTACTCTAACATGAGACAATGGCATATTCTTCTAAACAGGCGTCCAAAGGCTTCCACAGAACACACATTCTTTTGCCGCTGATGCAGCTTTTGCAGCGAAAATATGCACTGATGCCACGCAAGTTCTGATCACTCATCATGTTGGATTACTGAAACATCGGCTTGTATGTGTTAACGTTATCTTGAATGAATGTAGATGAACTTAAAGTTGTATGCTTAAACAATTTACGTACTACTATGTCAATTGAGTTCATCATCAAAATTACATGCATAATTTTAGGCTTTCTGAAAAATGCAATTAGGAAGATTTTTGGGATGTACATGTCAAGAAAAAATATCATGAATCAAAGTTTGGCAGTAAGAAGTTGAACCGAAGAGACGTAGGTAAAGATGAGTTCAACAAGGCATTCTTACTGCCACGGTGAATGCAGTGGTGGTGTTGTTGGAGATGCTCACCTTCTTTTGATAGATACATAGATAGATAGATATATAGATGCCCCCATCAACTTAGACATGAAAGGTGTCAGCTGCCGTATCATGCACCAATTTAAATGGAACACTGTCCGGTAACAATCGTACTGTGTGAGCCACACGCGCACACCTCGAACGAGCCAATCATCGAAGGACGCGATCTCTACTTCACATGGGTTCGTGTGACGTCCAACAGCGTGGTGGGCACCGCCACGATGTTGCTTGCGTATGAATCCTCTCTTCATCGCTTCTCGTAGTGACTGACTTAAATTTGCGTCCCAATTTTCTACGTGAATCGGAGAGGATGACACCTCCATACCCCACCGACAGTCTTTGGCTTACACAATTGACAAGTCCAAAAGAGATGGTTCTCAGATTCAATGTAAATTGCATGAACGATTGGATTCAATTATTGGAGCGGCATGAGGGCCTACTCGAACATTGCTCGAGTCACTTCATATGATTTCTTCGTCCAACCAAAGTTTGGTCTTGAGATGATGGTATACTACTATTCAGCCACGAAAAATGTTTCCATCGCATGTCCTTATCCACGCCCATATCATTTATCTAAAACACAACTCTTTGCGAGATAAAAGAGTTGTGTTTTGCTACCAGATAATATTCTATCAATCGATTTAATGCTTGGAACGAAGGAATTCCTCGGAGATGCACAAAAAGAGTAAGGGGCGAGAGAGAGAGAGAGAGAGAGAGGTGATTGGCGTCGGGATTGGTGCACGTGCAGTGCGAGTTTTCTGGGAACAACCAAATCCATGCACGTAGGCGGAGGGAGTGAGTTGGATGGAATCGAATGGGACGGGCTGCAGTGAGAACGCTGCCACTGTCGGCTGGTGAAGGCTGCCATCCCCAGTAGCTTTGCCTTCGCTTCTACTCCCCCCCCCCCCCCCCCCCCCCCCATCTGGAGATGGAGAGAGCTTTGTCTTCACTTCTACTCTCCCCACTTAGAGAGAGAGAGAGAGAGAGAGAGAGAGAGAGAGAACAGAGGAAGGACTTCGGATTCCATTGCCAAAAACAGCAACTACACACTGCAATCATTTGGCTTCCGGCGGCAAAGGCAGGCAATAAGAAAAAAAATATTACTTGTATAATATAGCTTCATACCTAAATTCCTTCATTCCTATCTATTTCTTAAAAAAAATATATTATATCAAATAATATGTACAAAATTTAAAATTTAAACCTAAAATATATTACTTGTATAATAATGTATTAATCAATTCGAATATGTGGACAGATATCAATCTGTCTTAAATGTGAAAAACGTATAAAACCATATTTCTCAAATATGAAAAAAAATAAAATAATAAAATTTCATCTTTGATTAGCAAAAGATATTTATGTTCCAATAAATTGAAATTTTATTACTCTTTAATTTTGTTATAAAAAATAATAATATAACATAAATTCTGAAATTAAAGTTGAGGATGGAATCTCAAGTTCCAATATCAAAATATTTTTTTTAATTTTTTTAAAACGATAGGGGATAAGACATTCATTTAAGCGGTCTAACTCGACTCGTCAATCGATTAGCAGTAGTTAGTTGTGAGATAAAGTGATAAACTAGAGTATGATATAAAAGTTGATCAGAAATTTATTGATATATTTTTTATTTATACAGGAGAGTAACAAGATTTCCTCGTGTAGTTCAAAAAATCTTATCTACTATCATGCCCTCGCAAGATGGTGCTCATGTCAACGATGTTGATCTTAGATCGATGCAATGAAAATAGTTTACGGGCGAGAGGTTTCGTGAGTGAGTCTGCTGGTTGATCAACCGTATGTATATGAGAACACGTAGTTGATGTCGGACGACTTGATCTCGCACGAAGTGGAAGTTGATGACAATATGTTTCATGCGAGAGTGGAATACTGGATTGACGCATAGGTAGGTAGCTCCGATATTATCACAATATATTGTAGAAGAATGGAGTCGATGTTAAGTTCCTTAGTAGATTTGTGACCCAATTGAGTTCTACAGTAGCGATGGTGATGACACGGTATTCAACTTCAATTGTAAACCGTGCAACTATCTTTTGCTTCTTAGAACTCTAACTAATTAGTTCTAAGGAAGACAATATACCCCGATGTAGATGATTAATCATCAAAGTTTCCTGCCCAATCAGCATCGGCAAAGGCATAGAGATGAAATAGAGAGTGTTTGCAAAAAAATATGCCATGATTAAGTGTCCCTTTAAGATATCACAAGATTCGTTTGACTGCAGACCAATATGTAGTAGATGACCGATGTATAAATTATGATAATTTATTGATCACAAATGAAATATTTGGACGGGTGAGAGCTAAGTACTATAAGAAGCCAATAACTTATCGGTATTGAGTGAGTTCCGTAGTAGGCCTTCAATCACATAATTTGATTAATTCACTAGTATAGAGGAGAGTTGGAACCTCTTTTACTTCCTGTATATTTATCTTTGATAATAAATCTTGAATGTGCTTTCTTTGTGATAGAAAGAGACTTGAAAATGTATATATTTCTTCTACTCCTAGAAAGCAGCTCAAGGTTCCTAGATCTTTAAGGGGGAATCAATCTACTAATTGTTTGATGAATGATTGAATCTCTATAGGATTATTACCTGTGACAATAATGTCATCCACATACACTATAAGATATATTATACGCCTCCATTTTGTTGTCGTAAAAATAACGAGATATCAGACTTGGAGTTGATAAAACCAGTTGAAGTAAAAAATGAGCCAAGTTCAATGTACCAAGCTCTTAAAGCTTAACGAAGTCCATAAATAGCTTTTTATATTTTATAAACATACCTTATATACTAAGGATGGATGAAACCATGAGGTTACTACATAAAAATGTTTTTAGTTAGAGTCCCCTATAAAAAGACATTGTTAACATCCAATTATCATAATTGCCAGCCTTTAGTGATGGCCAAACTCAGGATAAGTCATATTGTTGTGAGTTTAATAATGAGACTGAATGTCTTAGTGAATTCAACACTAGGTCGTTGATGAATCCCTTTGGTGACTAGACATGCTTTAGATCTGGCAACAGATCTATTTGAGTATCACTTAATTCGAAAGATCCACTTATACTCGATGATGGTGTGATAAAAGAGTACAAGGGTCCTTGTTGAGTTATGGAGGAGGACATTATATTATTTACACATGGCTTTATGCCAGTGTGGAGATTTTTAGGCTTAAGTAAATATAGTGAGTTCAATGGTCTTAGGTGAGGATTCTGTGATAACATGTAGGTCAATGACTTAACATTGTTTGAAAATATCACTCTTAGAGCGTATTGTCATTGGATGTTTAGAGGCCATGGGATTGTGAGGTTATGTTGTTGGTATAAGCAGTGGAGAGTCACTAACATGGGCCGGGTCAGGCTGACGTACTTCAGTGTCACTAGGTCTAGAAGGAGGTAAAGATAGTGGTTGTGTTTCTAAATATATTGCCTCATTAATAGGAGAAACTTGAGAAGAAGAGAGTGGGGGAAGTAATGGAGGGAATGAGCAGTTGTTGAATTGGAGTAGCAATAGAGTGTGGATCCTGAGGGGATGGATTAGACGGTGTCATGGGAGGCTCATCCGACAGGATCGAAGGTATACTCCAATGATGAATGTTTGTTATAGTGGCTTGCATGACAGGAGACTCATGATGGAGTAAGGAGTCTGGGTTGAGATCGATAGACTTTTGTGGAGTATTCGACTTTATCACACAACTGGCAAACGACTCATTATTGGTTTATGAGGTCAGGACGCTAGGGTTAATGGTTATTGAAGTTGCCACCTTGATAGAAATATTGATGATCTGGATGAAGGAGAGTTTGTTTGGGACCCATAGGGTCAGGAGACATCATGGCCAAACCTTTGTTGACGTTCTTATTATACTAGTTGCTCTTCCTCTTGGATTTTTAACTGACTTGAGTTGTGATGGTTGGTCCGGGCAACCTATCCTCGCACTTCAAATACGTCTCATAGTTAATCAACTTATCATAAAGTTCTTCAAATGACATTGGTGAGTCGCATGCCCGAATTGCAACTGTCAATTCCTTGTACTCGTCTCCTAGGCCATTAAGAGTATGGATTATTACTTCTTCATCACTAAGGGAATAACCTATCAAAGTTAAGTCATCGATGATAACT
Organism: Musa acuminata AAA Group; assembly: GCF_036884655.1. Classification (NCBI taxonomy): domain Eukaryota; kingdom Viridiplantae; phylum Streptophyta; class Magnoliopsida; order Zingiberales; family Musaceae; genus Musa; species Musa acuminata. The sequence goes on from NC_088332.1 coordinate 2,824,173, forward strand.
TTGATATTTTGTAGATAATCCGCAGTAGCACTCTCATCTTATTTTGTTTTTATTAGACTGAATAGAAGACTGAGCATGCGAGTATGTAAATGATTTGTCAAGGTTGTTTGTCGCTTATACCATGCTTCTACAGTAGTTGCATATGAAGATATCAGTGGGGCGATAGATCTAGTGACTAAGGCTTGAATAGCTTGGAGGATGAGACGATCTTGATGTAATCATAGTTTGTGAGCTGGATTTGGTACTGGATTGGATTCTCCGGGGATGTTGACCATTGCTCTAAGAGCCCTTGCCTTAGAGCAAAGACTTACCATTACTTCCTCGCTATCCAACGACATCTCCTCACTAGCGAGAAGCTGCGTTCTTCGCTGCTAGTGCTCCTCTTCTCTGCCTTGTCACAACAATCAACCTTCCCCACAAACGTAATATGTCACTGCTCCTGCGACACCTTCAAAGTCCTCGAGCTCCATCATTACCACACCAACTCCAATGAGCAGCGACATCACCACTCCGATCGGAGCTTTGAAGGCTTCTAGTTGGCCTCCTCTACTACTCCAATGGCAAGCTTCCTCCCTCCTCCTCGTCATCTAATTTACACAAGTGGTTGCACCTCTTCTTCACCGGTGAGAAGCCCTTCCCCAGCAGATCTGCACCTTCTCCTTTGGCGGCTACGATCCACTGGTCGTAGGCCGCTCTCTTCTTCTTACTCATTATCGTTGATCTTTGACCACTATCACACTACCGCTCTCTAAGCGATCATCCTCGCTAAGCGATCGCTGTTGGGCTGATAGCCCAAAGTGGGTTCAGCCCATGGTGGGCTTTATCAGCTCACAACCCACACCCTTTTGACCTAACCCTAGATCAATATAAGGGGGGTGTGGTGGCTGCGTTTTGACGCGGAGGTGGCTGCGTTTTTTGGGCAGAAAAGGGTAGCAACATGGTGATCTTCGCAGCAACAAAGAAGAGAAGAAAAAGGCAGAAAAAACAAGAGAAAGAAAGGGAAGAAAATAAGAAAAACACATAGAGAATGTTCTCAATCATTTAGCAGTGTTCTCATCTCAGGTTAGATCAAATCTACAGTAAACTCTTGCTGTGATTACTTGGGAAGGTTTTAGATATCGTGGATTATGACGTGATCCTTGTATCCCAGTTGTTCTCTTGTGATTGTTGCTAGGGTTTAGGGCAAGAGATTGTGATTTGTATATTCATTATTCTCATAGTAGATTATCTCTAGTTTGCCCTGTGATTTTTACCCTTCACATTGGAGGGGTTTTCCACGTATATCTTGGTGTTCTATTTGATTGTGTTTTGTTAGTTTGCTCGGTGGTCTTTCGCAACCATATCCTGTTCGGTAGAGAATTGCTGCAGCTCTCTGATCTCTACCGCATTGTAACTTTCCCTCTCCCACCAATCACTGCTCTAGAGATCGACGGTGGCGCGCTCCAGGAGGCGATCGCTGGTCCACCTCATCGGCCTCGTCGAGGATCACTTGTGCAAAACCCCTCTATCAGATACTGTAACTTTGATGCTTTGATCTGCATCTAGAACTATGCACCAAGCACAGAGTTGGCCCACTTGCCTGGTTGCAAAGCATTGTCCGACTACCTCACTCTATTGACTATTTTCCTTTAACCAAGCGGTTGAGGGCGTTCGTTGGGCCTAGTTTGCATCGGAACAGTGCCCCAGGAAGTAGCACAACCATCTATGCACCTTGTTGCAGCTATCTTCTCCACTCATCTTTGTAGCAACAACATTGTTTCCCCATCTACTTTGTAACAAACTATGCTTATAGTCGTTGATGATATGATCGACGAACCTCTTCACCTCCAACATTGACCCTCCTTACTACGACTCTCTAAAGCCATAGTCGCAACACTGTGTCGTCATAGACTTGCATATCTCTCACAGATCTACGACAAGAACTATAGATCTCTCACAGATTATAGTGATCGCTATGGCAAACTACGATGACCAGTGCCCAGAATGTCTTCCCACCCTTCTCCTCCAGCCAAAGACTTTCACTGCCCAAGGATCCTCCCCCTTGAGCTCTGATACTATGATAAACTAGAATGTGATACAAAAATTGATGAGAAATTTATTGATATATTTTTTATTTATACGGGTTAAAGGAAGGATTTTTCTGAACCGAGATTTTTTAGTATAGTTAAAAATATCTTATATGCTATCAGAAAGGTCGACCTCTCCTTTTTTTTCTCTTTAATGAAAACATGCCATAGTTGTACTCGAGTGATGTGATCACTATCTATGTGTCTCTCCGTCTCAATCTATCACCGTATCATATCGACGAAATGACGATCTAAGATCTTATCTTGTGCTTGTTATTGTTTTTGCACCCGACTCATGGTCACGATTCGTCCAATCTATAGAAAAATTATCTATAGACAATAATTCTTGTGTGAGATTGAAAAGTTTCACATAATTAAATAATTATAATTTGATAAATTTAAAATTTCTCGATGGTCAACTAATGTATTAATTTACAAAAAAAATAAAAAAAATGAAATGTTATAACATCATGATTCATTATACGTCTAGCCGATATCGGCATGTCAAACATGTTTTGTTAGATTAGTCGGGTTAGGAACGCGAACACGCATTAATGGTGTCACGGATGAGAGTTAAGGGATGGATGTGACTATAAGGTGGCGTCTATGATCTGTTCCACCTTTCGTGAGGGTATCGTATGAACCCAAAGAAGAAGAAGACAGCGACAGGGACACAGGGGCGGGGGTCATTCTGCGTCGCCCATTAATGATGGGGTCGTGGAACGACGCCCTACTGCTTGTGGTTTAAGCTACCGTGATTGAAGTTTTTGTCGGAGACTACCTGCCCCGGTGGAGGAACAGCGAGCCTTGCTCTCCCTTCACCTTTCTTGGTGCCAGGGAGTCTCTACACTTTCTCTTGTGCACGTTACCCCGCTCCTTCCCTAACATTCGGGCTTTCGATGCTGCGTCGGGACTCGGGACGTCGACGTGTTCCCACGCTCCTCCCAGTCTCTCACGTGTAGACTCAGACAGCAACGTCTCGCTGACCTTCTCACCCATCGGCTCTGTTAGATTGACGAGATGGGGAGTAGACTCATAGGGATACCAGTAGTGCAGTCGATATACATTTCTCGCTATTGGTCTAATGATGAGAGCGAGATGAAGATAAAGAGGAGGATGGATGGCTTTTGGTGAGTGGGAGCAGCGGCGCAAGGGGAGTCGCTTTCTGGTGTGGGTTATCCTGTACTTGATGCAGAGTCCTTTAAAGAACAAAAACACCATCTCCGATTGCTTCGTGTTATGTCTGAAGCCTGTGGAGCTGCTCCCTCCGTCTCTCTAGTTTTGTGGATCGTCTCTCCTCTTTGCTGTCTTTGGCTTCTATATCAGAAGTAGAAATCTTGTAGGTGTTTGTTAGGAGCTTCATGCGGTTCTGTTCTTCTTCCTTCTTGTAATTGTTTTCTGAGTGCTGCTATTTCTTTCTCTTTTTTCTTTTCCTTGTCAGAGTCTAGCGGAGATGAGATTTGGCTGAGAGAAAGCGACCGACGGGGGAAAGGATGGAGAAGAGTGCAGTGAGAGATGTGCATGAAGAATGAACAGAACTCTAAAGGGTAAAAGTCGAAGAGAAGTACAAAAGCTGGAGAAATGATGGTTATGCGAACAGCATAGAGAGCTTTCATATACGATAGTTATCATCTCTTTCCTCGTTGGGGCTGTGCTTGTGCTTGGCTGAAGAGCTGGCGAACCGGTGGTGGAACGGATCTGTGGCGATGGGAGGGATCGATCCCGGGGTCGCCTCTGCCACATCGGTCCCTGCCCTCCATCTCGGCAATCCCAACAGCGTCGACGACCACCGCAGCCACCACTTCGGCAGAAGAGACCAAGAGCCGAACACCACGACTACGACCACCAACAGCAGCGGCAGCAACAACCATCCCAACGACGACGACGGCACTGCCGAGGACCAGTCCGCCGGTGGGCTCGAGGCCGGTTCTGTCGAAGGAGCCAGTAGCACCGCCGGCCGCCGGCCGCGTGGACGGCCGCCCGGGTCCAAGAATAAGCCGAAGCCGCCTATCATCATCACGCGGGAGAGCCCCAGCGCGCTCCGCTCGCATGTCCTTGAGGTCGCGAGCGGGACCGACATCATGGACGCCGTAGCCGCCTTCGCCCGTCGGAGGCAGCGTGGCGTTTGTATCCTGAACGGCAGCGGGGTCGTGACCGACGTCACGCTCCGCCAGCCCGGTGCGCCGGGGGTCGTCACCCTCCACGGCCGCCTCGAGATCCTTGCTCTTTCGGGGGCTTTCCTGCCAGCGCCATCGCCACCCGGGGCCACCGGGCTCACAGTCTACTTAGCCGGCGGCCACGGGCAGGTGGTGGGAGGCAATGTTGTGGGCGAATTGGTCGCGTCGGGCCCCGTGATGATGGTCGCAGCCACATTCTCCAACGCGACATATGAGCAATTACCGCTCGTGGTCGAAGAGCCAGCCACGGCGGTGGCTCCACCGACCACAGAAGGATTGCCACAGAACCCGTGTGACAGTGGAGTTGGCGTTCGATCGTCGTCGCAGCAGCCACATGGGGGATGGGATCCAGCGGCGATGCCACTGTACAATCTGCCGCCAAATCTGTTGCCTAATGGTCCGATGCCCCATGAGGTTCTCGGCGCTTGGGCATCTGCTGCAGCTCCTCGGCCACCTCCGTCCTACTAAGTCCCTACACTTCTCCTATCTATATATATATATATATATATATATATATATATACATACATATATGTTCCTATGTTTGTTGTACCTTTGTTATTGTAGTGTTCTTCTTGTTCATCATCCTCGTGTCAATGCCATTGCATGATCTCTCTCTGCAGTAAACATATATACTGGAGTTGGAGGTTCATCAATTTCAATAAACAAATATTCTATATCTACTCACACTAAATTCATCATCCTCATGTCAATGCCTTGTTCTTGTGCATGATCAGTTGGATGCTCGTTTAGGTACAAGATGATGAAAATTTCAAATAATTACGATTATTTCTGAGATCTTCATCTTTGATGTTTCTTTCGTGCAATTACTCGAGCTCATAGAAACCGTGCAATCTGATTCTGACATGAAACAACTTGCAGTCTCGATGAAACTGTCCATTTGATGACTTCTATCACACCATTGCATGACAAGTTCACGGATCCTACTGTTACCAACTAAGCAGGGTTAGCATTAGGATGGTGACTGCAGCTGTGAAGGGAGATTGTTTTTGGTCTCTCTCGGTGCACTAAATTCTCCAAGCTGTTGTTTCAGCTTCAGGTTTAGGTGAGGCAGTTGGGTATTAGGAGGTCATTCTTTCACATCAAGACAATTTTGCTTGTCTTCTTCATGATCACTAGGGGCCATGGGGACATCAAACAAGAACTGCTTGCACTCTTTTGTGGCACGAATCCTGCTCCATTTCTTCCTCATCTGCCATCTGATTTTGTTTGGTAAAGACTGCTTGTCTCGCTGCTGCAGTGATTCTGTAACCGACGATACCTTTCGCTTCTCTGATGATGTTTAGCTTATGGCTTCCTGCTCATGACGGAGTAAACATGATCATGAGCAGGAACATAAGTTGAGCTGGAAGAAGCTGTCTTGCAGCACAAAAGTCGGTCAATCGGCATGCGTCGCTGTGCTACTTTGCCTTGGTCTTGCTTGTTCACACTGCATGGATATATATATAGTCTTGTTTGTTCACAACCATGGTCGCTCAACTCTGGTTGAGTTTCCCGATATCAGGGTCGCATGTTTAAGATCCGAACAGATCTGTTGTCCTTGTCGAAGGATCAGTGTTGTTGTCTTAGCTAAATGATTTATTTTTAGTTTGCTTATGTTCCGAGTAATGAATGTTTTTATCTTTAATTCAGACTACTCCTCAATCTTTCATTTGACACACAGATTAGTCCTTTGTGATGTTACGGCCTTTCTGCTATTGGTTGCTTGGTCTATTGCATTTGGTGCTGAAAATTCAAACTTGAGTTTTACTGGATGAGCAAACTGCAAGATGGCCTCTGCATTCTTGTCACACACAGTTCATTGAGTTCTTGCTACTGTGTGCGCATATGTATAACTCTGGACATGCAACACAAATTCCTTTATGTTTTGCATTGAGCTACATCAAAGGTAATTCGACTCAGAGAAAATCATGTATATGTATGTAGCAACATCATTTCTGGTTTTCTATTATCTTGAATTCTAGCTTTGGACTGGAAGCTGCTTGAAAACCATGCTATGCCTGTTTGTAAGTTTATTATCCTGCTACTGAAGTGCTAAAAACTATTCAGAATTGTGCGAGTCAAATTTGGAGATGATCGTGTTGTTGTGTTATATTATACTGTTAAAACTCTTGAGATCACATGTGAGCTGTTTAAATGTTTCATACCCAACACATGAACCTTGAATTAAGTAGGGGATGAGAGTTCCAGGACTTGTTAAGTTCAACACCTCATGCTCTCATTAAAGTCAAGTTCCATGTTCAAAGTAGAGATAGTGCTGAGAAGTTCCTCGAGTCCTTCAGAATGAAACATGATAATATCCAGTATTGAGTTTCATTTTTGTTCCAACACTTGCCTCTTTTCAACCCAAAACTGTGCATGATGTCAATGGATTGCCAAATTTAAGTTCCTGCTAATGATGCACTTGAATCTTAGGAGCCTCTGTTGGCAACTGAAGGCAATAGGTCAGTCATTTTTATTATGAGAAGCACGAGTGCTTGTGACTATATTACCAATATATACAGGGATTACTCAGGTTGTGAGGACTTTTTCCTTCCTCTTGGTCCAAATTGGAACTCATGTCGATTGGCTTCTTACATCTATGTTAGCAGATTTGATCCTTAGTTACTTCTTTTGTTCTGCAAGAAACTAATTAGACACTGAAGCAGTCCCTCACATGAGAACAGCCTGATCTATTTAGATATTGGAGCACCACTATAGATTTGATGCTGATGATACATCATTTCAGCCAAACATACCTAACAGTTGCTGAAAAATCCACAAGAGTTTATTCGATACATGATGACCATCACACCTGCAACCTAAATATGAATCAAAACATGAGATTCATTATATCGATTATTCAGCAGAATTGCAGTCAAGAGCTCATTGTACCCCAGAATAATGTGATGTAACATCCATGATGAATCAAAATTGATCAGTTCATATGATGATCGTTTGCATCTCGTGTATGGATGGAAATCATGGAATAGCGTTCATGGGAGTGATGCAATCCCGCTTCACAGAAAATATAATTAGGTATAGATCAGTCAAAAAGAACAGGAAGATTGGCTAAAGATTTGGTTGGATACAGTTGATATTCCCAATCAGCTTTATCACAGCTGATCTAATAAAGGGCTTCCTTCCTTTGCAAGAACAAACAAACCACCGTCACCTCTTGAGATCCTGAAATCCTCGTCGAGGTATGTTATCAGAAGCCAGGACTCAGCTCTATTTCCAGGCAGAGGGACTTTGAGAGGTGGCTGGCCAGAGATGGAACGAGTGACGTTTGCAACAGCCTCTTGTACTGGGTTCAGCGTCTGCTGAACAGGTTTCAGGTTGATACTCTGCCCAAAGATATCAAACTTCTCCGGCAGATCCAGTGTTGATGATATCTCCGGAGGCTGAAAAGTTCCTTCCTTGAACTGGACCTGCACCGGCATGAACAAGCTTGAGCTTCCTTGTGAAAAAAAAAAGCAAATTTCGCTACCACAACTTAACCTTTGTGAAAAAAAAAACAGCAGAAAAGCCGATCAAGTTACCGAAAGGAGAAAAAGACACACAGTTGGCAGTTGCAACATTTAAACAATATATTGTATGGAAGCTTTTATATGGGTGCGTCATGGATGGTGGACGATATATCCTCCTCCTCTTTAAAACTACACATATATCATTGTGAAGCATCAAAGTGCTTCCTGAGTAGTCTCTACTTGTTGAAACTTCAACACCACTTAGTGGTTCAATCACCAGTAAAAATCAGAGAAATGCTTTAGAAGATCAGAAGAAAAACAAATGCTCAAGCTGCCTGATCAAATTTAGATCAAACTGAACATATTAGAGAGGATTCGAAATAATCAATACACAAGAACCTGTCCGGTTAGAATTAATTTTCCTAGTTGATATACAGGAAATCATCATGAAGAGGTTTCCCATGGAGTTATTCCCATCACCAACATGGACACATGAAACAATAATTTCAAGAAGAGATTCATCAATCAAGTCAGAAAACCATCTTAACTGGAAATATTTTTTTTTCATAATTGCTTGAACTGTAGTTTCCACAATTTCAAAATTCAGTTCATCAAAAGAACACTTATCCTTCCGAGAGGCATCAAGATTCCCCAAAGGATTCCTTGCTCTAAAGTTGATACATGGAGCAAAATTTCAATTTAAAATTAATTTGGTACAGTTTCTCAAACCATGAAATCATGAAAAGGTTACAAACATATTCCTTAATCCATTTTTTCAAGAATTGAACATTAACAGCAATTCCAACAACTACAGGTGCAGTTTGCCCTTCTCTGGAATAGTATTAACAATTGACCAGTATGTGTTTCTCCAACTAAAACAAATATGTACAATATGTCTATGTTGTGATTTTTAAGAGAAATACTAGTTACTTGAAGGGAAAAAAAGCATAATGAGAATTCACTTGTGACTAAAATGAGGATACCAGTATTCTGGATAAAACATGGGATTCAACATAGTAAAAAGAAAATCACATTCCAAAGTCATTCCTCAATCCATTGTTTCAAGAATCCAAACACTAAAAGCATTTCCTATTTAACACAGACATATATGCAAACTCAACAAGTGCAGTTGCTCTTCTCTGTATTAGTGTCACTAACTGAACAGTAAGTGTTTCTCCAACTAAATCAAATATACTATGTATGTCTAAACTGTGTTTGATAAGAGCACTACTAGTTACTTGAAGGGAAGAAAAAAACATAATCAGAAATCACTTGTGACTAATATGAGGATACCTGGATTCTGGATGAACTTCGAACTCCGAAGGAAGCAGAAACACTAAAAGCAAAATTGGCAAAAGGGCTGGAAAGAGTTGTAGCATTCACAATTTCCATAGTCTTGCAGTCAATAGCTTGAGATATCCTTTTAATTTTCAACAATGGTGTTGTCCCCACTGCTAAAAGAGGTAATAGCTCAGAAGATGCTGTGTACCTAGAGCAAGTAAAAGACAACCTCTAATTAGCTAAAATAGCACACACAACATGAAGCCTTATATATAATGCCGTGATTCTTTCAATATTGAGACAATTATTTTGTTGAAATAACATAAATTTCGTAGCAAAGAGGTGGCCTCTGCTGTTAATATGCAACAGAATATATATCTCATAAAAGTTGAGACGGATTCAGTGTAATGACCCAACGGAAACTTCATCATTGTAGCAAATTATTTAGAGGACATGCAGCACCTACCCTTCAGGGTTCACAACAGCTACTTGATCTCATAGTCATTTTCCTGCCTAAAATAGCATGTTTCTTTCATATCCTCTCCTTTGTTACATCATGAAATTGTTGATTGATATGGATCATAGAACTCTGGTAATTGAGTGCTGACAGTTAACTATGCTTAGTGTAGTTGCTAAGCTTTAATCTTTCTACAGCTCATATTTGTACTCAGCAAGTTGCATATTCATCTTTAGGAATCTCAAAGGAACCTTCAAGATTATCCTACATCATGTACTAAGGATGACTCAAATTAAATGAAAGAACCTCTTCTGGTAGACAGAAAAAGTAGAGAATCATGCCAATATCTACAGGTTACAGTAACCACAATTCCATCTTCGTTTCCTCTACAGGCCATAAATTTAACATATTGAAATGCAAACCCATGTTCAACCTTGAACAGTCCGATTGACGCAGGTCCCTAATGTCTATTTTCTTGGTGACCAGGAATATTTCGCGAGAAGAAAACAACTATAATCAAGAACTGGACATACCAATTACTGTGCAATGTATTGTTATGCGAATTTAAATTACCGTCATTTTCTTAGCCCCAACGAGAACTGACGAATCTGAATCCCTAAGGAACAGGAAAAGAAGGGAGAGAAAAATCCAAACAACTCACAGTAGAATCCAATTGCCATCAAGAAGCTCGGGGGCCTCCGTCGGCGCTGGAGTGGGATTTGCTGCCTCCAGCTGGTTGACCAGCTCCGAGATATCGGCCCTATCTTCGACCGATGCCCTAAACCCCAACTCCGTCCCATACAACGAGTCCACAAGGCACCGCTTCAAGTCCCCAAGGTTATCCTCGGAAGGAGTCGGGGTTCCATTTCCCGACAAATTCCCTGCTCCCCCGGGCTCTCGCCCCCATTCGTCTTCATCCACGGGAGGATCCGCCGGCGACGGCGCCTCGACCTCCGGCTCCGCCTTCTCTCCCCACTCGTCGGTGATGCCCGCCGCGAAGGACGCCGAGGCCCCCGGTTCGGTGCCCCATTCGTCCTCGTCTTTGGGGGGATCCGGCGCCGACGGCGGCTCGGCATCTGGTTCGAACTTCTCCCCCCACTCGTCGGCGATTCTCGGTTCACGGTCTTCGCCTGGGACGGCGGAAGCGGCAGCGAAGGAGGACGATCTATGGATTTTAATGGCAGCGGAGGAGCAGGAGAGGGAGGGGAGGGCGAGGGTCTTGGATAGAAGTCGATGCGGTCTGTTCGACTTCTGAGGAGCGGCGGAGGAGAAGGTTGGGAGCGAGGAAGGCAGGAGGGCGGCCATCTGGTAGCGCTGTGGTTCGTGTTCGGGTGGTCGGAATACGAAGCGGCGACAGCGGTGGTCGTTTCGCTGCCACCAAAAATATCTTCCCATTTATTCTTATATAAAAGGGAAAAAGAAATACTGGCTCATCTGTCTTGGCCCAGACAAAGAATAGATAATCGGCAGCCTTACGTTGGCTAATTAACTGGGTCCCGCATGGCTGCCGGATGGACCCCGCTTCGAAATGGCCGTGCTACCGGGTTCATTTCCCATACGCTGTCTGATTTGTCGCACGAAGGACAAGTGCTGCTCGATCGGTGCAATGGCAGCAGAATGCTATGCATTTGGAATCTTCGTAGGAAATTTTTTGCCGCCCCACAAATTTGGAATCCCGATTAGTTTGGGTGCTCATTGCATTTTGGCCACGCAAAGTACTGCTAATAATTGCACATTGGAGCTTAAAAACAAATAAATAAATAATAAAATAAAATAAAAAACTCACGAGACAATACATTTTTGTTGTGATCTTAATTATCACGTTCTTGAGATCTAATAAATATACTGTATATAGTGTCGCTAGTATTATAGGAAAATGATATGACATAATTTGATAGCAATTTCACAGCCACGATAGCACCAACATGGAGCTTCAAAATCGATGTGGCGGATCACGTCGGTGTGACACCTCGGACAAAACGACCATCCTCTCGTGTCGTACAATACCATGCAAGGTGTAACGTCGGGTACAAACTTCCTTCGAAAAGTTTGAGATGATGTCATTGGGTACGAAGCTACCCGTAGAAAGCTTGAGATGACATTGTCAGGTACGAAGCTACCTTGCAAAACTCAGGACGATGTTGTCGAGTACAAAACTGCCCTACAAAACTCAAGATAGAGTCGTCAAGTACGAAGCTTCCCTGCAAAGCTTAGGGTGACATCGTTCGGTGTCGATCCATGCAGGTCGACGAGTGTTTGCATGGAGGATATGGGTTCACCACTTAAAAGGATCAACGGTTATTAATTAATTAGGTATGACCAACTCCCATGTGCAAATATAAAAATCCATCGCTTGGTTAGTACAAGGGAGGCTTTTTTCGAATACTCAATTATTTTTCTCTCATTCCACCAAAAGCTAATTTAAGCTTTGGAATGGTTAAGTTGAGAAATCTCCCTCTCGATCTCGATCGGTTTGCAGGAGCCCCGTGATGGAGAGGCAAGTCACTTGCCAAGAAAGATAGGCGCACCCGATGAGACAAGTTGCTTGCCAAGAGGGAAGGTCGTGCTCGGTCGAGAAATCCCCCTCCAGACCTTGACCTGTTTGCATGAGTTCAACAATAGAGAGGCAAGTCGCTCGTCAAGAGAGAGGCAAGCCCAATGAGGCTCGAACCCGACTTGACCCAACGCTCTCCCTCTTCACTGAGTGTCTATGTGGGTGGCTTTGCGCATCGGGGATTGGATCAAGCCACGGTGACTTCTCGGCCATGGCATAAAAATTCACCAACAAAAGAAAATAGAGGTATTAATTAATTTGTAAACTTTATTAAAAATCTAATTGATAGAATTTTAGATATAGTAAAGAACATATAAAGCGTTCTCTGTTTCTTGAATAGATGATGCTATCCGATAGAAATTGCACCCGTTCTCTGTCCAATTATGGCAGATTCGAGCTTAGTCTTCTTCGTCTTCCTCCTGGAAGCGGAGGTGCTTCCCCTCCGGCGTAGGCAGCCCCTTCAACACCAACACGTTCGGCGAAGCAGCCATCACTTCCTCTTCTCCTTCGATCTCGTCGTCGCTATTGTAGATGAACCTCGTGTGCTTCCCTGTGAATTCAGCCAATCTATGCTTCACATCCTGCACCCGCATCTTCTTCAGACCGTCGCACAAGCCATCCAACTCCTCCTCCTCCTCGTCGCCCGATTTCTCAGGGGAGTCGAACGTCAGCGTCCGGTTGATGAGGAGTTCTTGAGGACCGAGGCGTTCCTCTGCGCGGAAAGCCGCCACAACCTGAACGAACTGCACGCACAACAATATATGATAGATCAAAGGACGTGAAAACCCATGGCCAAACATGGAACTAAACGATGATTAAGATGTATCGAAGGAAGAGATAGCGGAGGGAACTCCGTGCAAAGGAAGAGGCGAGCTCTTCTCAGGATACCTTTAGATGGTCGTCTTGTTCTGGACAAACACAAGGCGATGCGAACCCCACGGAAGCAAAGCCTTCCTTCGAGCCGGTCAGGTCGGGTATCTGCGGCGTATTGGCCGGCGTCGGGGCGAGAAGCCGCATCGGAGATCTAGCGAGGTCCAAGATGGAGGAGAACAGCGGCGTCGGATGCCCCACTGGCAGCTTATCGACAAGCTCAGCGTCTTCCTCAACCTTCTGCAGCAGCGTCCGCACCTGGCCACGGAGCACCTCCTCGCCCGACACGGGGGTCCTACTCGCTGGAACCCGGCTCTCGACCGACGACGACGAGGCCGTCTTCTCCACCAGTAGCCGCCCAGCGGCGAGCCCGACGACGGGCGAGTCGTTGGTGACGTCAATAAGCCCCGCCCGTTCCTCTCCGTTTCTCGATCTCGAGTGCGACTCCTCTTGCTTGCTTGCGACAGTGCATTCGGCGGCGGCCTGAGATCTTGTGTTCCTTCCCGTGGATGATGGGGTTTCCATTGCCTGCGACAACTACGAAGCTTCCAAGTCTTGGAAAGGAAGATGGAGACGCAAGAATGGAGGTGGGCGGAAGAAGAAGAAGAGGAGGGGGTATAAAAGATTTGAATCGGGAGGTCTACAACGGTAACATGGACCGTTGTAGGGGAGGGAAGAGGTGAGGAAGAAAGAAAGGATCTCTTGGTTTCTTTCCTTACGTGCAAAAACTAGACGTTGACAAGGATATAAACATATGTTGCAATATTACTTCGTTTGGATTGGTGTTCTACATTCATTGTTTGCTTACGCTTTAGACCTTAATTAACACGAAGTGTGAGCCTTTTTATTCTACTATAACAAGTATGTATGAATGAATCCTCTGCACGTAATCTATGTGAATTGCATATAGTTTGGTCATGACATGTAGGCCTGTTGAGAAGCTTGTTATATTCTGTGCATACGTGTCAAATCAGAAACGTGCTAATGCCGTGGGAAACGCACATGAACCGCTAACGTGGCATGGAGATGGGTCCCACTTTGTCCATTAGTCGTATATCGTAGAGTCAGTCGAAGCCCGGCCCATGTCAGCCCAAAGCTTAGCGTATCCGTCCCCGTTTCCTTAGCTTCTGCTACGGACTACATGTTGTATAACAAACAACACAATTCTCTCTCCCCCCTCTCTCTCTCTCTCGCTCGCGTGGTCTTTGCGAGAGATTGCTCTCATCGGAATACCATTGGATCCGCCACTTTGCCTTCCTCCCTTCTCTTCTGTCATTCTTCGTTCTCCTCCCCGCCGGAGATCAGTTCGCCAGACAGAGAGAATTACGCTGGTTTTTGGTTCCTGATCTAGCTTGAAGTCCCGATTCGTCTGCGATAGTGTTCGATTTCATGTAAGTATGTTCCTCCTCCTCGATCGAACGTTTTTTTATGTGTTTCCCAATAGAATCGTGCTTTTTGTCGGGAGATATCTGTTTTTGTTACCGTTTCGAATTTCGTCGGTGAATTTTTCAGTTCAAGATTTTAGTATATATATCCACGAGGTAGGGTTTTACAGCGAGATTTGAAGGGAAATTGAGAATTGAGTTGTTTGAGTTGTTGACGTTTTCAATTCGGTTATTAGATTGGAGAATATTGCTCCTTAGAATTGATCGAGTGAGAAATAGGATGGCTTGAGAGGGAAAGACGGAGAGGAAGAAAGGAGAGTCAAAGTAAGTGTTACGTAGAGTTAGAAGGAGAAGTTAGACAATGGGAGGCAGCGAGACGGATTCCAAGGGGCCGAAGACATCTGCCGTGCAGGTACTTTATTCTGCTCTTGCAATTGCAAGTTTTATCCTATTCGATGGTCTGGTTTGAATCAAGAGTCTAAGACTTTGATTTTTATTTGTTTAATTATCTACTTCTTCTGTTTTTTTCTCCTTTCTCAGGAGCAGCCACCGGCCACAAGCTCCAATCCCAGTGCTTCACTCTGTCCTGACTGGTCTGGATTTCAGGTGATGATGGGAATTTTCTTGCTTAAGTGAATTGTGACATTTGGGAACCTCCCAACAGATCTTGTGCACTCATGACTTTGTATTTTATCTGACACCAATAGGCATACTCGCAGATTCCTCCACATGGCTTCTTCCATTCTCCGATCGTATCAAGTCCTCAGGCTCATCCCTACATGTGGGGACCTCAGGTGCTTTCTTCTATTACATAAAAACAAAGCCTCTTTTTTTTCCTCTCAAATTTCAGATGCACTTTTCTGACTCTTGGTTGCTGGGTTAGTTGTATATACGGGGAGACAATTTGCAATTGGAAAATGTAACCTCTTAAATGTGACAAAAGATATTTTTATCCAAATTTTGCTCATTCCATATGAGGACAGATCTGTCGTGGAAGAGAAAAGGTCTGTTGAGAGTATTGATTCATGAACAAAGACAAACAATCTAGCACGAAGTTAGCTTATTTACTGCACACTGCTTCAGAATAGGGACATTGATTTCTTTCATTAAGTAGCACGCCTCTCCTTATGCCGATCCCATCACCAGCATTAGTCTACATGTGCTAAGTTCAGTAATTTAAATGAAATCAGTAACTACATGTCTATGTATGTCTAGTGAATTTCTTTAACATTCTTGGCTTCTCATCTATGATGTTTTTATTTTGACTAGTGGGAGTCTTCCAAGTTAGTATGATTTTGTGGTATTAGCCTGGTTAGTCTGAGTGTAAATTTTAAGCACCTAAAATTTTTTAAAAAAAGTTAAGAGTGAATATGGAAGGATGACAGTGGTGACGGTTTTGAGTGAAGTCAGGTGGGTTTCTCATGTTGCTGTAACTTAATTATGATACACTGGTGAAATGTATTCTTAATCATCTTTTTTCTCCTTTTAGCACCTTATGCCACCTTATGGGACCCCACCACCTCCATATGTTATGTATCCTCATGGAATATATGCACATCCATCTACTCCACCGGTATGTCATTTTAGAACATGACTAAGCAAAAGACTTCTTACTTTTGAAATGCATGACTTTTTTTTTCAGTGCTTTGCAAATGTTACTAATTACTTGCTATGCTCCTTAATCTGTGAGCAGGGTTTGCACCCGTTTAGTCCTTATGCTATGACTTCTCCAAATGGCAATGCTGAAGCCCATGTGAGTTCCCAAGCTAATCCACACTATAAAATTTATTGTGATCTAGAACTCAGTATAAGGGTGGTGAGTTGTGTGATATGCTTTTGTATCTCACAGGGAAGCATACCTGCAAGCACAGAAGGAGATGCAAGATCATCTGAAGGGAAAGAAAGGAATGCAATTCAAAAATTGAAGGGAAGTTTTGGAAGTTTGAATATGGTAACAGAAAAGAATAAGAATGAGCTGGATAAAACATCAGGAGCGGTTAATGGAATCTTCTCACAAAGGTAAAGGCATATTGGACTGGTTAATTATTATCGTGATGTGCTGCTTTTATAATTGATATGATTCGATTGTTTCCAGTGGTGATAGCGGCAGTGAAAACTCAAGTGAAGGAAGTGATGCTAACTCTAAGAATGTGAGTCATTTCCTTTGTATTGCTTTCCTAATTGTTTATGGAAAATAATATAAACTGTACATTTTAGAGTTTCCTGTTGGTAGTACATTCATAAGCTGTCACCACATAACAGAACCTGTGTTGTATTAGGTATTCTGTGTTTCCCATACATTAATGCAAATTTAACTGATGGCTACTGTTGTCAGTTGCAACATACAATGTTGCATTATTAAACACCAGAATGCTGAAGGTCATTTGAAATAATAGCACATTTAAGAAACAGTAATTATTAACTTGTGTAGTTTTTCGAGCTGTTTTCATTAGTCAAACATAAACTTTCTACAATGAACTTCAAATGTTTACATGTATCCTTAGATTAAGTTAGCTATTGTTGTATGGCATCTTCTAAGATCAACTGTTATAAAGTGGGAAGAACAAAATATCGTTTCTGAAGACCCCATTTTCGTGAGTCAAATTCTGGCAGTTGATGCCCAGTTATAATTTAATGTGTGTATATTCATTACAGATATCAAATTAGTGTATTCAGATTTTTTTGGGAATTATTTTTCTATTTTAATGTGATAACATGCGGACTTCAACCTCAGCATTTGCTGAAAGTATTGGCCGCTCAGAATCGGAGCAACAGTTACAGTTTATAGGTTACTTAGAATAAGAATATTTGCGGACTTCAAATTTGTATATTCATTACAGATATCAAATTTGTGTATTCAGATTTTTTTGGGAATTATTTTTCTATTTTAATGTGATAACATGCATACTCCAACCTCAGCATTTGCTCAAAGTATTGGCCGCTCAGAATTGGAGCAACAGTTACAGTTTATAGGTTACTTCGAGTAAGAATATATGCTTTATTAAATTTTGAGTGACAAGCTTAGTCTTTGCTTATTCATCAGGTCCTTTGGAATGAGGTCATGTTAGGTCATTAAAATATGGTCTAATATTACTTTGATTTGTTATACATATGAGAGAGGGCCCAAAACATCAAAAAGCTACTCTTGATGTTGTGACCTAGCAATAATTGTTATGAATAGCAACCTTAGCAGATGATGGAAAAATAGGACTTATTTAAGCTAACCCCTTATTATGAGGATGTTTGGCTGATTGTTTATTGTTAAACTCTGACAAATTTTGACTATGAGATTTTTTTTCCTGCTGTCGGCCTTCTTTTTTGCTAATTAAAGTCTATCCAATTTCTGTTTAAATTTCACTATTGAATTAACAAGTATATTTTGAGGCAAGCATGTTCTGTTGAAATGCTAGCAGTTGATTAAGTGTGGAAATGCTCTCTTTTATGGTTTGTCCATGTAGCTTGCATATTATAGAGATAATTTCCATATTATGTTGTTTGAAAACTATACTTTTGGTGGATCAAGCATTAATGTTGTGAGAAAATTGTATAGGACTCGGAACCAAAGACAGGTGGCAGACATGAACCTTTGGATGGTAGGCACTATAAATTTTTTGCCTGGTTAATTTAATGAATTTTATATTAATGACTTATCATCCATGTGTCTTGCAGAGACATCCCAGAATGGCACAAGTGGCATTGCTACTGGATCAACACAGACAAAATCACATCAGACAGTCCCTGTAATGCCTATTTTAGCAGCTGGATTACCTGGGGTAGTTGCTGGTCCCACTACAAACTTGAATATAGGGTTGGACTACTGGGTTGGTCCAACACCGTCCGTAAACCCTCCAGTATATGGGAAGGTTCCTGCAACAGTAGCTTCAGGAGCAACAGTTACCAGTACACTTGTTGGAGGCAACGAAAAGGTTGCATCCGAGATTTGGCTACAGGTTTTTTCTCAGCTTCACTCCTAGTTATTTGACTGTAATATATTTATTGTTCTGAGCTTAGATAAACATTTTATTTGATGTTGAATAAATAATATCTGCAATTAGTGTTTGCAACTTTGATGCCCGTTTGACAGTGGAGGATCTTCACAAGTATCTCTAAATGCATTCCGTGATTGATAAAGATACTGGATCTATTCTTTGTCAATGCATTGGATACTTGGATTATTATCCTATTTATTGGAAATTAAAACAAGGGCACTTGACGGATACTTGATGTTGACCCATGAATGATAGGACTTCTAGAGCTCTGTATTTAGTAATATCATTTTAATAGGTACTAGATATTGGCCAATTCTTATGGTCCATTTAGTGTTACTATCTTTCTTGTTCATAGACTTACATGCACTTTTGTATTTTCATCCTCAGCATGTCAAGAGCATTGTGATGCAAAAGATAGCTTATTCCTGTTGAATAAGTTAACCATACTTGCATAATTAACATTCATCACTTACAATTAGGTTTTAACCACACATTTTTTCTGAATAAGCTTGAGAAAGCAAAAGCTATTGTGTTTGACAAGTATAGTTTCATTATTATACCTTGTCATATCATGTCCTATTTTTAAGGATTCTTATACCAGCTGTAGGTTGGCTTTACATATATAAATTTCTGTTAAATGAACATACTCGGATAACTGTTCGTGCTGACATGTAACAAGTGAAGATTGAACCATTTTTTGTGTTTCTCTTCAAGACAAAGAGATAGTTCTCACTGACCTTGAAGTAAATATCCAGCATTCCGTTGGGTCATAAAAACTATAACATTTCTGAATAAGGTATTTTGTTTTCTTTAACCGAGAAATGGTACTTTATTCCATTTTGTTGCATTATAAATAAGTTGCTGCCTTTTGTTACTAATTTGTTGCTCTGATGATCCAAGACTTATTTGCTAAAATTAAGATATAATGACTTAAACACCCTTCAAAATTCCCTTTTACTCCCTTTGTTATGTTTATCCTTTGTCTTCATATGCCTTTCCGATTCTCCAGAGCTAGTGATGCTACAGTTTATTTGCATTTCTCCTTTCCTTTTCCTGCACGATGCTGAACTTTGTGTTAATGGAACTGGCCTTTTGACATTTGTGTTGTTTAAATATATGGTTTTTGATGAATTCAGGATGAAAGAGAACTCAAAAGGCAGAGAAGAAAGCAGTCAAACAGGGAATCTGCACGTCGATCAAGGTTGCGCAAGCAGGTATTATGCATCCAGAGAGACTGGTAATCTCCAGGTTTGTAAGTGGCTGCCATTGGTTTAAGTTTCTACTTCCAGGTAGAGTATGAAGAATTGGCTCAGCGTGTTGAGGTTCTGAAGGAGGAGAATACAGCCCTCAGAGCAGAAGTAGATCATATCAGGAAAGAATATGATCAACTTGTTGCTCAAAATGCCTCCCTCAAGGTACTAAACTTTGTCTTCACTTGCTTCCAGTTGTTCTGCCTGCAATTTGCAAGCAGCAGAAATGATATTGCTATATGCAGGAGAGGACTGGGCAGACAACAAAAGTAAAAGAAGATTTAGTGATAAAGGAGAGCAGCCAACATGCTGATGATAATGCTCGCAGGAGCTTCAGTTCTGAGCCACAAGAAGGGCAATCAGACTCTAAGCAGAGTGGCAAGTGAGATCATGACTGCTTGATACCGTCTTCTCAAGCCTAACCCTGACTGAATCATAACCATGAATTCTTCACAGATTGACATAAAATGTTCCTTGCCTGATTGTCTTGATTGATCTTTTAGCAGTCAAGGCAAGCAGCATATATGGCTAAAATCAGTTGCCCCGTCACTTAGATCAAGGCTAAGGCTAGGTGTTTTTGTTCATTCTATATGACATGATTACTGCTTGATATGTTATCGGAGGTTATATAGTTCCAAGTGTTGTGCTACAGCAGGTATAGAATATTGAGTTAAATAACTAACTGTGATCAAGTTCTATGTTCTCCTTATTGGACAGAATTTATGAAACTTGTGTGTATTTCTTTTCAAGATAAATGAATCCTAAATAATTTGCTACTACCGGGGTTAGGTCTACCTGTATGAGAAGCTTTTGGTGGAATGTGAATCAGCATCAGCCGCAGTCCCAACTTTGTTGCAGATTGTAACAAAGGAATGATGCTGCTGTCTCAACTTGATGAAAAATAGAAATTTGTTTTCTCTCTTTTCTCTTCTCATAAATAATTTGTCTGGTCTCTGTTGCAGTGGGGTGAAGAATTTACTGTTTAGTTCTGATCGTCATTGATATCGTTTCAAGGTTGTTTGCTGCAGTGTGTTGACCAGCCAAGTGTAGACTTTTGCTGAGTCGGATGAAGTCAATGGTCAACCTACACCGCAAATGTGGGAAGACCAAAAGTTTTATGGACCAAACAAGCCGTATTAGATGATGAATACAATATCGGAGACCTGCTAAGGACCTTCTTCCTCCTGCGGCAGCTCCACAAAGTAATCGCATGTTGCCAGCCACCTCCACGGCTTCCACCTGCCACCTCTGCATCCTCGTGTACACCACCCGGTCCCCTTCCCCTCCCACGCTCGGCGTCGGGCATGACAGGGCCCACGTTCACGCCCACGAGAAGTGGTACGACGCCAACGCCAGCCTACTCCACCCGAAACCTCATCCCCGACGACACCTTCACCGCCGCCCCGTCGCCCTCCTCCTCCCGGTAGATCTTCGACCTCACTGCTTCTGGCCGCTGCTCCTCGACCCAATCGATGAACTGCAAGAATTGCTCCCGCGTGGCCACCTCCATTATCATCGCGTGCACGAACTCCGCCACCTCGCCCAACTCCATCGACGTGAGATCCGCGATTCTTAGATTCTCGAAGGTGATTGTCACGGCGTTGCCGAAGTAAGACTTCATCCACCACCACGCTCATCTTGCAGGCCCTGCGCCGGCCGGAGCCGTTCCCCATGCCCTCGGCGACCGTCTGCCACGGGAATGCGGTGAAGGCTTCGATCTTAGTCCTTTTTCCGGATTTGGCCGGATTCGAAGTCGCCAGAGCTTGGATGCGACTGATATCAGCCGCGGCAACGCGGTAGATGCGGCTAACGAAGCGGTGATGGGATGGACCGTCAGGAGAGATGATAAGTGTGGTGTAGAGTTTACTGATTAGGGAGGGGCGATAGCGAGCCGGGCGGCGAGGGTGGAGCAAGGAGCGGCGGAGATTGGTTTAGGCCGTGCGCATTCGGCCCATGCGACGAGGAACATGCTGGTGTAGAAGGCGTCGGCGACGCGGTGATCGAACGCCAGGCCGACCACGACCCCCCCACCCGCCCCCCGCGCGCTTGAGCTCGGTGACCTGCAACGAGTAATCATAGCTAACACTGGATCGTAAAGCACGTAGCCGAAGTAAGCACTCTGTTCCTTCTCACCTGAACACAGAGAACTCCTCCATCGTTCCTGCGCACCAGCTTTCCTTCTACGTTCCTATCAGCATCATGGAGATTGAGCTCGCTGAGCCCCATGTTCGCATAAGCTTCCACGAAGGCACACCCCGCGGTTGTTGCAGAGCACTTCATACTCGCCCGAGGGCTTGTCGACGACTTCACCAACGACAGCGTAGTTTGTCCACCATGGCATCGATGGGCGTGAGGAGGTGGTGGCCGCCATCGCGTCGGGCTGTCTCTTTCTTGTAGCAGAAGAAGACGCCGATACGAGGGAGGACTCGGAGATGGAGAGAAGATGGAGCCAGGGAGCCGAGAGGAAGAAGTACGTGAGGTCCAAAAAAGTGTTTTTTTAATTCATGAATTACGTAAAATGTTTTATCTGGGCCGGGAAACGTTTTCTTCGTTTCGGGGAAACGAAAAGAAGATAATAGAGTGAGGTAGACAAAAAGGGACCACGGAACCTTCCCATTTTATTCACCAGAAGAAACTGCCGAGTTGCTCCTAATTATGACATCACGAAACCAACTCCTCTTCCACCCCCCAACCACACACGCGGACACACCGTTGCCTCCTCCCTCTCATCGCGCGCGCTCTCTCTCTCTCTCATCCTCCTCTGCTTCCTACCCCCTCCCATCGACATCGTTCGCGGAAAAGATGCGACCGAGGGAGGGAGTGAGTGAGGCGAAGCCCTCAACCGTTATACCCTAAAGAATCGGATCCTCCACGGATGATGTCTTCTTGCGCCGGACTGGGCCGACCTCTCCGGGGCCGCACCGCCGTGATCGGCCACCGGAGCTCTCGCCTCCTCCTGCTCCCGGCAGCCGCGCTCCGCGGCTCTGCCCCCCGATTCCGCTGCGTCCTCGACCAGGTCGCCGCGCGGCTGGCCGCTTCCTCCCCTCCGCTCGGTTCCGTCCTCGCCGCCGGCAACGCCATCGCCGCAGCCGCAGCGGCCGCCGGAGGCTCCGGCGCGAGCCACGCTGCGGTGGGGTCGACGCTCGCGCAAGTGGCCGTCACGGCTGTCGCCATCGCCTCCGGGGCGTGCCTCTCCACCAAGGTCGATTTCTTGTGGCCCAAGGTGGAAGAAAAACCTGGTGTGGTTCCTTTCTTTCTCCTCTTATATTTTCGCCTTCTTTCTTCTTTTTCATGTTCTCAGTTGAGGCGTCGGATTTGCCGTCTTGACCTTTAGTTCGATCTTCTAGTCTTTAGAAGGTCACGGAATACGGATAGATGAATGCGTGTGATGTATCTCTTTGGTAACAGAAAATGGGAATGAAATGGTATAGTTGTGTGACTGTGGGAGGAATTTTGAGGAATCTATATCCATGTTTCATGTTATCTTGCAAATGTTTAGTTGTTCTTTTCTAGTGAATGAAGGTGAAGACAATAGGAAAAAAGAAAAAGAAAGTAAATAGATCAAGATCAAAGCAGCTGTAGCATCGGATCAAATATCCAATATCTGAACAAAATCCTTCATCGTCCATTTTATGAGCTGAAACATGTTAATTATGGATGAAAGGAACTATCTATAATGGGTCCAATTGTATTAGTGCGAAGGACTTAATAGAAGACCTAAAGGCTTTTATTGTTTACTATAATGGTTTTGTTGATTTAGTTAGTTGGGGAACATTTAAGTTTGCTTGCGCTACACTAATGTATTCAACGAGTCTATAACCTTGGTTGACAAGCTTGGGTAATCTTTGAAAATTTCATCGTAACGGGGATAGATAATTGCAATTGTTGGCTTTCAACGAGGAATTCTTATTGAGCACGAGTCATCAGCTCGCATTGGCTATGTCTCTACCCTTTGTACACATCGCCTATCGCTCCTACCGACTGAATGGTCTAGTGAAGTGTTTGGATCGAGGTGGTGGCCCGTGACGTCATGAGAAGTCCACTAAACCTTATCATTTAGAGGAAGGAGAAGTAGTAACAAGGTTTCTATAGGTGAACCTGCTGAAGGATCATTGTCGAGACCCATTGATGAGGACGACTGTGAACGCGTCAACGGATACCAGTTGGGCTTGTCTCGGCATCACCCGAATGTCGATTTGCCCTCGGGTGGGATGATGGCAGGGACAAACAACCAACCCTGGTGCGGAGAGCACTAAGGAACACAAACATTGGAGGCGGAGGGCCCTCGCTGCATATGGGAGGCTACTAAGCTGACCAATGACTTGAAGGTGCTAGCTAGTTTAGTTGGTAAAGACTTTGACAGCTTATCGTAAGGTCTTGAGCTCTAATCCCACCTTCACGATTTACCCTTTGCACAAAAAAAAGAAACATGTAAGTCTGCTTATTCTTTATCAAGAAAATAAGTTTGATTACTGTCTAGATGAGAACCTTATTTATTTGGGGTGAAATGGTGCTCGAATTGGCATGCTAGGGAAGACTCTTGGGTTGATCATTCCTAGGAGGTGATGCTGTATTCATTGGTTTGTCCAATTATAAAGAAGATTGATTCATGACTATGCCTGAAAATTTGCATTTATGATGATAGGAGATCAGCTATACAGAAGTTTGGATATGATGAATCAGTTTTGCTTTTGTTATATGGTGATCTTTACTATCAGTGATAGAGGTATGATTTTATGGAGTCAGGTAGATTAAAGAATGCACACTGGGAACAAGGAAAGGTGCCTTCTATTTATTTCTCCTCTTCTCGTTGCGAACTTTCTTGTTGATCTATCTCTCATCCACCTTGAAGTTGCCAATAACAAATCGCATACTGCAATTTGATGCACACTTATGGCTAGAGGGGAAATATAGTTCTTTGCTTGTTTATCTCCAGAGGAATTTATTACAGCAGTATCTTAGATGAGCAGAAACAATAAGGAAAGAGAAGAAAAAAAAAAAGACAGAGTAGACAAGTTTTGGCTTGTCAAAACCGACTTCCAGTCTTCTTTGAATCCTTCCAATCAGTCATGAGCTTTCATTTACAGATCATCTATTCTTGAATGCTAATTAAAACTGCAGGGTAAGAAAACATTATGGGGCAAGAATTTTTTCTTAAAGAAATCTACAATCTTGACAAAATCCTGTCTGAAATGTATTAAATTCTTTTGCATTCTGGTTAACAGCTACAATAGTCAAGTCTCTGTCTTAACTAGGGACTTAAAAGATCTCCAGTAAATGGAATATCATGTTAAAATTTTAACTGAGAATCTAGCTTAACCCAGTACAGGACTTGTCTCAAGCTAATTCTTGCTGCATTTATCTCTCATCCGTGAAGAGTGAAGAATCTCTACCAATAATTGCATTGGCCATGATCTAATCACAATATCTTGGCAGACCATGGACATTTTGATTTATTATCACATTCTCAGCAGCAATTTGTTCAGGATGCCTCATGGCAGATCACCATCCTAGTCATCTTGATTATATTTTTTAGGTTGATGACAAACACATGAAACAGCTTCATGGAAATTGAAAATTGTTTATAATCTGAAATTCTGACATGGCCTAAAACTGGACTTGATTCACACTAAGGCTCAACTGTAATTGTCCTAGATAAAAGTTTCTATGCTCTGACTTTGTAGGTGTGTTTCCCGTCATCTAACATAAGGTATTTGCTGTATTGCAGAAAATGAAACACAGTGGTCCCAATGTTGAAAATAAAAGAACTGCAGTTCCCACCTGTTTCAGTTTACTTCTTCGACAGTATCTGTGCCTTGATTCATATTATGGCCATTGCTTATGTTCTCTTTGGGTTTTCGTAATCAAGCATAGTAAATGATTTCATATGTTATAGTGAAACAAGTTTATAATGATTGTTATAGTTACTCAATGACAGGACCAAATTTCTATGTTTGTATTTGCATGGTTATAGACTATACTTTGTGATCATTGATCGCCACCATATCTTGCTTTCTTGCTTCTTTGTAATGCACTGTCTGATTCTCTTAATACTACTGTCAATATTGCCATCTAAATTTTAATATGATGAGGATTTTTAATGCAGATACTCTAATATTGGAAGGAGTAGATGTTACAGGATACCCAATCTTTAAAGATGCAAAGGTTTAGTATTCTCTTCCTAATCATCACACACACACACACACGCACACACTTTATATATATATATATATATATATATATTCTGGCTTCATGTCTACTCTTTGTTCTGTGTTCCAGGTGCAGAAGGCTATTGCATTTGCAAGCAAAGCTCACTTCGG
This sequence comes from Musa acuminata AAA Group, assembly GCF_036884655.1. Lineage (NCBI taxonomy): Eukaryota > Viridiplantae > Streptophyta > Magnoliopsida > Zingiberales > Musaceae > Musa > Musa acuminata. Next base: position 2,849,991 of record NC_088332.1, read on the forward strand.
CCAATTAAGAAAAACTGGAGAGCCTTATGTTACACATTGCATCCATACAGGAAAAATTTTAGCTGCCTTGGTTCCAATAAGTGGAAATAGAGTATATACTCCCTTGTATACTTATGTTCTTGCTTATACCTAGGTTTTTCTTGAAGGATATTTATATATAAATATACATTAAATTGTCAATCATCCTATGTTTGATTTGCATTTTGAAGTCATACAAATTTTGTCCCCTAAAAACCAAAATAAATATAATCTTATTGCAGGCAGTAAACACAGTTGTAGCTGGGATACTTCATGATGTGACTGATGACACATTAGAAAACCTCAGTACAATCAAGGAAGAGTTTGGTGATGATGTGGCACATTTAGTTGCTGGTGTATCAAAATTAAGCTATATAAACCAGGTATGCCATTATATTTTTGTTAAGCTATATAAGCCGTGCAATTTTGCCTGTGAAACAAGGTTTACCATCTATGAGCTGACTGATATGAAGTTATACACAGTGGCAAGTCTACTGCTCAGTCCGAGTGTTGATTCTCTTTTTTTTTCTTTTTCATTTTAGATGCTCGACAGCTATTCAGTTGTGCTTCTCTTTTTTCTGCTGCTTCTCTCTCTCATCCTCTGCCACTTACTCCTCTTCTTCTCCTCCTCCTCCTCGTCTTCGTCTATGTTGCTGCCTATCGTATGTGTTGTCACCACCTCCCCCCCGGTTCTCTCTCTAGTGGTTCAAGCAGCATCAACCCATACTATCATTTGGTACACTGTACAGGATCAGCACTGTATCGGTTCGGTCATTGACTGATATTGATATCAGACTTAAATTATAATCATTGGTACACACTAACTCATATATTAGACACTACAAGAACTTGTAACATAATCTGACTTTAATTTAGTCAGATAGCAATTGGTTCATTTCATGAACATCTGATTGTGGTGAAGGTTCTGTTGGGTCTGGAATGGAGAGCTACTAATTACTGGTTTTTTAGATGATGTCTTGGATGCCTTCAGTTTATATAAGGCTTTCTTTAAGCTGGCAAGGGACAAGTGTTAAGCATTTTTAATGAAGTCAATTCTTGTTTTGGAATCCCTAAAGTATGGATACTGAGATCCAGTCGACCAAAGTTATTCTCCTGCAATGCACATCATATGTACTATTTCTTCCGACACATGTACAACTTGTTTTTGAATGATACATTGATACTTAAACATCCTATGTAGACACTGTCATATGAAAATCTTTCATCTTTTACTGTGATGTCTGAACTTTTCATATCACCTAGCAGCAATTTGACAAAATGAAAAATATCTGAACCAATAGGCAATATAAAGTGCATCAGTCTTTTTATGCTGGGATTGTACTTGTGACTGTGACAGTATGCAGCTAATTTTTCTTGGTAACCCTGTGTCTGAGAACAACATCTATGTCTTAATTTCTTGCTTATGATCAACAATTGCACTGTGCAGCTGTTACGAAGACATAGGCGTGAAAGTGTAAACCAAACTACCCTTGGTTCTGAAGAGGTAATATGTTCTTCTCTTATATAGATATATATCTTACCCACGGAGCATGAAACTTAAATTCTGGGATTTTATTTGATATTCATGTAAAACTTTTTATTATGTAGCATTATGTGTGTATATATTTTAGTATCATAAAATGTTTGCATTTTAAGACACCAATAAATGTTCATGTATAATTACAAATTTCATCGATTACCTTGGTCGTTTGAGTTATTTTCTTAAGTACTTTTCTTCAGCATATTAAGATGCTCTTTTCTAGAGGTTGAGAAATGATTTACGTATTTTTTCTTTGATATCTATCTCTAAGCCAGATTTCTAAGTTGAAGTTAGCATATTGGACTTTTCCTGCTAAAAAAGAAAGCATGTCGTTGTAAACCACACCCTACATTCTCTCATTTCCTATCAGATCTGGCTGTTGTTTTCTATTTTACTTCTCTTATAATGTCACCAAATTTCACGAGCACTGCTCTCTTTTCCAACATCATGGACCTCTTGGTCCTTGAGATGGCTATCATCACTCTCTTTATGCACTAGTTTAATGTCCTTACATGAAATCTTAAATAGTCTTAACAAATTTGTTATCTTATGATTTTTCCTGAAACATTTATTATTATGAGGCCTTTTTGTATCGAAATTATAACTGAGGTTCTGTTGGGCCACCTAACATTATTATATTTAAGAATTTTTTTCCTTTTTTGACTCGTCCTTTTAAGTTACATCATATGCAAGGAGGTGCACAAGTTTATCTAGCTTATTTTGGTTTGAATTTTCATTAACTAAAGAAAATTAAAATTGGCCACAGCAGATGTTTTTCTGCTGAAGAACAAGTACAGAGCATAGTGATAAAGTTTTGTAGACCGATAAGGACTAGGTTTGTACTTTGTGCTGAAATTGGAACTATATTTTGAGACATCCTGGCTTCATTCTTGATTATTTCTAGATTTCAGGCATAACAAACTTAAAGATGATTTAGTGATGTTCCTTTTTACTATTTCATTCTTCCTTTTACTTATCCAAACCAGGTTCTTTGAAAATTTATAGATAATGAGACATCTCTAGGTTGTCAACAAATGCCAAAATGACACGTTAAGCTTAGAATTTGTTTCAGGTATCATTTGACTATTCCTCATGAAGTGTTAAAAGATATAATTAAAGTCCAAGAATGTACTGGACAATTTAATGGAGCGTGATATTTCTAAGACATATTCTTGATATGCTAACCAAAGTAAAGTTTGCAAGGTTTACTAGTAACTGCTTGTAGTGATGTGAAGATTACTTATAAGAAACAAAGTGACCATTTTGGGACCACTGATTTCTACCAAATGCAACATAATAACCATTTGTCTTTTTCCTGTGATTGCTTGATCCATGTCCCTGATTTTCTTGCACTTGTCTAATTAGACAACATCAAGGTGCACACATAGTAACCCATTGATGCATGTCCAATTCAGCTGCATCGTAGGTCTGCGTTTTTCGAGAGTTCCATAAATAAAAGTTTGTCAATTGAAAGAAAAAGAAGAAGAAAGACATGATATAATTTCTTATAAGAACAGAAAGTGTCTGTGGGCAGTACCTTATCTTATTTCTTCTTTTACTATTCCTTTTCCTTGTATCAACCCCCTTTTGTTATTTGTTATATCTGTTGATCCTGTTTGTTCTTTACTTGTTCAGCGTCTATATCAATCGATAGGGCATACTTTTGGTCTATCCATTCAATAGAATGATTTTTCTCACATGAATATTGAACACTTACATAATCAACTAAATGTACTCAGGGGTTATCTGAGATTGCATGGTAAATCTTTTATCTTGTATGATAAACTTTTTCAAGTTATATAAGCCAAATGTTACCTTTTTTTTTACCTTTTCATATCTTGAAAATAAAATTTGCTGCATAATACTGTAAGCTACATTTGCCTTATGTTATATGCCATCAGCATGTGGCATGCTACCCATCAATTTTTGTAGGAGGCTAGGAGCTAATTTCTCACTAACTTTTATTCTATACTTTCTTTCATGCTTTGACTTTTAAAAGCAAATGCTGCACAGAACTACAATTTTTCTTGGTATTCTTAAATCCATGTATCTTATCATGACACACCAACAAGTTACAATACTAGACATTTCAGTTTATTATAATGTTGTGTTCTACGACTATTGCATTGTACATTATGATGTTGAATATGATGTGGTTATCCTATTTTTAGTTTTTCCTAACTGGGCACTCAGTGTCGTGGTCTAGGTTACTCTAGAAGTAAGAAAAAGCTTCCATGAGTTCTCACACGTGTAAATGCATACGGACAACAAAAAAGAAAAACAGAAAGCAAAAAGAAAACAAACTATCTTGTGAATTAACTGGATCATGGTACGAAATGTTGCTTGATTTTATTATCCACATCTATGACTGACTTCACATTTGAAAATATATGTTGACAGACATCACTTAAATTAATGTTTTATTAATATCTTGAAAGTTTTAACCTGCTCTGTAGGCAAATAACCTAAGAGTTATGCTTTTGGGGATGGTTGATGACCCTCGTGTTGTTCTCATCAAGCTGGCAGATCGTTTGCATAATATGCGGACAATGTAAGTTTGCTGGGTGTTACTGCTAGATCTTTCTTTCTCATAGCTGTTTGTTTTATAATATGTGGATGATTTCATCAGATCGTCAGTTTCTCTTTGTCCATCTGGAGTTTAAAAGTATTGAACCATATTACTTACAGAAATCATATTGTTCAAGTAGTTATGGAATTGGTATATATATTTGCCTGAATGTGCATATGAAATGGCTTGATTTAGTTGTAAAATCTTAAGATGATATAAGATGTGTCTTGCGAAGTTTTCCATTTTCTCCAGTTGAGGTTATCACACATACATTTGGCAGTTTTGACCAGTTGTTGGAAAAAAAAGAAGCATGTTTTATTTGGTCAAAAAGGGACACCAATCTACTGGGTGCATCTATTTTTGAATCATGAGTTGGTGCATATAATCCGTATTGTTACATTTACAAGGAACCTATTCTTGCTTTAGTAACCCAATCTATGTTTTGAGAGGAACTAAATAATTTTCAAGAACCAGGTTCTCATTCTAAAGTCACTTTGTTTAGCTTTTCAATATTCTGATGTTTAAACTTTGAAGTACATTTGTATTTGTTCTATTTCTGATTTGTCTTAAAGTCTTTTCCTTGACTATCATGGATACTAGCTTGAAATATTAATTCGGTAAGCCAAATGATGGTACAATCTTTTCAGTGTCTGAACTATCATAAGGAATGCTTCTTGATATACTTAAATTTCTCAGTTTTTTGTCAATTCCTTCAGCTATGCTTTATCATTGCCCAAAGCTCAGGCAGTGGCTCAGGAGACATTGGCAGTTTGGTGTTCTCTTGCTTCTAGATTAGGTGTTTGGGCTTTAAAATCAGAACTGGAAGATTTGTGCTTTGCAGTCCTTCAGGTCTGTTTCCAGTGTCTTTCTGATATGGACTTGCAGAAACTATTGAAAAAAAAATGAAAAGATTTCCTAGTTGATCAACATTCAGGATTATTTGTTGCTCAATTGTCATGCTTTTTTTTTCATATTTAATGGCAAAAACTGTTAGTCATTCTGAAGCATTCAGTTCTCTCAATTTGTCCCACCCACTGTGTTCTCATTCAGAAGCATTAACTGCTAGTCGTCTTGTCTAATGTAAGTAAATAACATGGTTAATCTGTTAGCTATTTCTCACTAGGAAAACTTGCACTTGGCTGATAGCCTAATATCCTTTATTTCTTTTCTATTTGTACCATGGCAATTTGGATGATATGATGACAAGAAATTAAACCCATGTGTTTGTTGAAGAGATTGATATGGTAGAACCACAAATTATCCACTTCGAGAGTGAAATATAATATTTATCGTGTTTGTGATTGCTTACACCATGTACTGTTCATTAGAGAACTGCACAATAACATGTTTGAAGGTTCGATGTGGCCTTGTCATACATGTCAGTGCAGTACAGACATTAGAGTCCATGCGGCTGGCATAATGACATTACAGTAGGAAGTAGGGTAAAAAGAGTAGGGAGAGAAGAAAGGATACAAAAAGAAACTTTATGCAAGATTACAATATGCAATATTACACCCAAGGTTCACCGTACTATCCACTCGGTACAAGTGGTACATACTGGTCCGATAGTAGACTGGTATAGGCAGTAAATTGGTACACCCCCATGTGCCATGTATTAGTATATTCGGCACGGTTAGGTACAGTTCGGTACGTATCATCCCGATAGCTGGTCAGTACATCGGTATTAAGACGAACCATGATTACACCTACAAATAGAGAGGTTGTTTCTATGACTAAACCCTATTAATCTATGTTACAAGGAGCAACCTATCTTGTTCCAAGGCTTATCCTCAACTAGAACCTCATTGGTTATTAACAAAATTTTGTTTTTTCCTTCTAATATCCTGTTCTGCAAACATTGGTACTAAATATTTTTTTCTTCTTAATCAAGCTGCAACTAGTTTTATGACAAAATTGCTGAAATGACAATGAGTCTAGAAGAGTAAATTGGAACTTCTTGGTCAACTACTGCTAGATAATAAGCTTGCACTGAAAAATGAATCCAATTTGAAGAGTAAACATTAACAATATTGTTATATTCCCTACATGGAAAGACAAAATAGCTGATACAGCATCAATTTCCAAGCAATATGAAGCAAGTAGCACAACATGCTTACTCTTTGCAGGGCAAGGTAAGGCATCACACTATTTTACTAACCACTGCCATGAATAACAGTACGGAGTTCCTCTTTCTGGAAGTTAACAATTGATCATCATCTTTATGTGTGCTTTGAAGTGCTTGTTTGGAAATAATTGTCTTCTTTTTCAGCCAAAAAGATCTACAATATAAAAAATTTTCTTTATCTTGTATTCATATGCAAACTAATACCTGCAGATGCAGGAGCAATTGTTATACTTCCTGAATTAGGTTAGCTTGCTCTGTCTGACTCTCTCTCCTGCATTATAATTTTTAGCTGTATGAGTAGTGATAGGCAAGAGAAACCTTGCTGTCATTTAGCTGTGTAAATTTCACTTTGACATAGTTTATTAGTAACTCTTAAACTTACATGCAATTTTCTTCAGTTTAACATTCATGTTGAATCTTTTGCAGCCACGGGTGTTTAGGATAATCCGAGCTGAGCTTGCTTCCATGTGGGCTCCAAATAACAAGATTCGTAATTTTAGGAGAGTGTCTATGAAGGCTGGCCTTCTAACCCCATCAAAAGATGATGGTATAATATTTCATGATGGTTGGCCTATCAGAAACAATGAAGAAAGAGAAAATATGAGAGTGAGTATGATTTGCAAGAATTTCTATGGTTTGGTTGCAGTGTTTCAAATTAACAACTAGGACCTTCAAGCTAAGTTTTACTTATATGACATGTGCTGGGTGTAGCTACTAAGATACTATTGTAAAGAGTAATACAAAGCTAAAACGAAAAATAAATAGTTCAATGACTTGAAATTTTCTTCGAAACAACAGATGTTCCCTCTTCTATATTTTAGTGAGTGGATCCTCAATATTTAGGACATGTTATGTAATTTGCATTTTTTAAATGAAGAAAACAATATTTTAGCTGCAAGAAAATGATTTGTGTCATTTAACAACTCTGGAAGCATGTTATACCCAAAGTTCTAAGGAAATTGAAAAGCTTAGTTCATAAATAAAAACAAATATTGCAGCAGTTTGAGATTTTAGTGTCAAGCAAATTGAACAATGTAGATAATGAAACACAATACTAATCTAATAGCAGCTGAAGGAAGTAAATCAGAGGTTCCTCATGTCATGGCTTGGGATGTTAGGTCGTGAATGATGCAAAGATAACTAAGCCGATGAGATCAACAAATACAACTCTTTTAGCATGCTGCTGCGAGTTACTTTTATGTGGACCTATAATACAACCATAGAAAAAGATATGTCAAGATAGTTGACGACTAGATGATCTGCAGGATGCAAACACTTGAGTGAGAGAACAACCTTGAGTTTGGGGTTCCTTTGTCATCTTTTAATTAAATGCATAAATGGTTATGCTGATCCATGGACAACTGCAATGCTGCACTATATCATATCAGTGATATCTCAGCAGTTTACATGTGTGCAAACCCATGTATTGGCCATAATTAATTATTCTCTACTTAATCATGGGTACCTTTCTCAGTCTAGTATGGGCCACTATGAAGTAGCACAGATGTCTTTTTGCTGAATTGCCTTGGCACTTTGCTGGGTTCCTCATCAGCATGTCATGCCTGGTATCTTACTAGAAAATCAAGGACCTTCATGTTTTTACATGCATGCAAATGCTCAATTATGTGGTTCTGATTCTCCTGAGGAGGATGTAAAAGAAATTCCAAAAATGTTAGTATTCTCCTTAAGTCAAATGACACAAAACATGTCCTAAGCATTTCTGGAGAAGGTAGCACAAACATGGTAGACCAGACCTAT